>NC_090933.1:1256748605-1257373605 GCF_040938575.1 Ambystoma mexicanum | reverse complement strand
ACACAGACAGCTCATTCATTTTTGGTTTCTAGGCAGGGAAGATCCTCTTTAGAGCAGGGACAGAGAGACGTTTTCCCAACCCCATTTTTATTTAATAAATGTCTTTAACCAAAAACATGACAACTTTGTGCCCGGCTTTCATTTCTGACCCCACACATGTGCAGGTGAAGTCCTGTGAGATGGTTCTGAAGAAAATTTGAATCAGTTCCTGTCGAGACAGGCACCCATACCCTGCCTTGACATGCTAAGTGCGTGCCCCCACAGCACCCGCAGGCACTAAGTCATCCTCCTCTGGGGGTGGCACGTCCTCATCTGTGGGCAGGGGAATGTTGCACTGTATACATATATCGTGCAACATAGCACATGCAAGTACTATCTGTCCCACCTTTTCCGGCCTGTACATAAGCGCACCTCCGGGGCGGTGCAGGTAGCGGAAGCACGACTTCAGGAGACAAAGGTGCGCTCAACACACATCCTGGTGCGCACATGTGGCCAGTTGTACGTGACCTCCTTGGGCGTCTGGGGACTTCTGAGTGGAGTCATCAACTATGGGAGTTGTGGTATCCAGAGTCACCTCCAAGGACAAAGGACATTGGTGTCAACTAAAGTGGTCTGTTGATGTGTTGCCTTTAACAAGAGCAGGTTGATAGACAGTTTCTATAGGCATTTTATATGTCGCTTCACTCAACATGAACTCACATTTCAATTCTTGCATCTGTAGTGAATCACTCGGGGGAGCAGGGCGTAATGTCTTATATGTTACATCTTGCCCACAGCTCAGAGCCAACACTTGTGGCTTTCAGGGTTTGTGTTTGACAGGGCAGCAACCCATGGTGGGTAGTTTGGGCCAGTGCATTGCTCCCATGCATGCTCCCTGATGGGTGTCTGTAGTGTTTCTGAGTGTCATGTGCAGGTCATCTGTGTGGAGTGCATTACGGATGGATGTCCACAGTAACCTCTGTACATGTCAGGTCATCTGCCAGTGTCATGTCCCTTAGTTGCATTCCATGTATGGCAGTGGTCTCGATACATAAACATTCCAGACCCCCACCATGAGCTTGATTGGTGTCTGGCGGCCCAACTTATTGGTTCACAGCCCAAAAGAGGTCTAGGGGGGCCTAGGCTGTTCGGAGAAGCAGATAGTTGTTTGTGCATCTACTTTCCATATGTATAATTGCACCGTGTCATTTTCCATTGAATGGTCATTTGTAATGTTGCTAACTATCATCTATTTACTCTTTTTCTGTCACTGGAAATGCCTTGTGCACCACTAGGTGAGCCAGCCCCCCAGTTTGGTGACCAAGTATGTTTACGGATATGTGATGTTGCATTGTGGTACCTGTAGTCCTGTGTGTGTGGCTGTCCTGATGGGAACAATGTTTTCAGGTTGTATGACTAGGCCATTTTCTGCACCATCATGCGTCATGTCCTAGTCCTGTGGGTTGCAGAATGTCATGCGCGGCCTGTGTAGGCTGATCATTCCTGTACAGGGCCTTGACAGGTCATGCAATGACCTTGTGTGCCCCCGCCCCCCACAATATCATGCCAATTGTACAGCAAGGTTGGTGTTATGGCATTTGTACTCACCCAACAACCATGTCTATTGGCCTCTCCGCCTCTCCATGAACCCTGGCAGGGTGCTGTTCCGCAGAACCATGGCCTCATGGGTAGATCCTGGGAAGCAGGCACAGCAGTGCGTGATGCTGAGGGCGGGGTCACATGTGACCCGGACACTGAGGGAATGGTACTGCGTGCAGTTGCGGTACGCCCACTCTGATGCCTGGGGTGCCACCAACTCCACATGAGTGAAATCCAAGGCGGCCAGTACATTTGGCATGTGTGCCACGGCGTAGAAACTAGCCTCTGTGGCATTCTCCTGTGCCGGGGTGGTGGGGAGTGCGATGAACCGTCCCGCGTGGCGCAGGACTGTAAAATGCCATGCAGTGTGCCCCCACAGTATGCTGAAACGTGCCCGTTGCCAGGAAGTGCAGGACAGACACCAGCTTCACCAGCGATGGAATGGCTGTGCCGATGTTGACCCTGCATTCAATGTCCCCTTGAATCAGGGTCAGCAGATTGGCAATGCTCTCCCTGTTGACACGATGCAGGGTGACTATCTGGCTGTCTGTTAGGGTCCAGGGGGAGACCCCGAGCCGGGGTATGGGCGACCTCCTTGTTTGGCGTCTCCTCCTCCTCCTCCTCCTCCTCCTCCTGCTTCAAGCTCCCTCTGATGGTCCTTACCGCACCTGCAGGACAATGTTCCACTGGTTCAGCTGAATGTTGATCCACGCACAGACCAGTGGCAGCATGGTGGTGTTGGGAAGTGTGTTTGGGGTGGGGTGTGGCTCTTATGTACCCTTCCTGATTGAATTTTGTGCCCCTAGGTGCATTGGGTGTAACTGTGGCCTGTTTTCACTCACCTTTATGCAGCATACTATAGCTGATTGGATATGAACATATTCAAAAGAAACACAAATTCTTTGCAATTAAAGATACCCAATGCCCTTTAATTTTGAGGCAAAACATGTTATTTATTTATTTATTTTAATTTTTGTAACGTGCCACATGCCCGTGGGCCTCAGGGCGCACACAAAGAACAAAGACAAACAAAAGGGCAGGGCAGAAAGAAGCGTGGGACCAAGAGAAAATTATTCTAGGTTAAAAAAGTGAGTTTTTATGGCCTGTTTGAACGCAGTGTAGCTTTGTTTGTTATGAATACAATTTGATTTTCCTCAATATACCCAACTTAAAATACATAAAACAAATATAACTTAGTTTTTTAGAGCCTTTAGACAGTATAACTATTTGAAATAACCGATTCCACTTTTCACTACTTTTTTCTCTAATGGACATAATGGGAAGTTATGTTCAGGAATATTTTAAGTTCCCTTCCACACCACCGAACAAAATACAGAATCCGGTCGTTTCTAAAATCTTTAGTGACACTTTTAAACAGCTATCCAGTTGTTCCACCTAGCCGTTTTTCTCTTTGCTTTCTGGGACGTGAAGTTATCGTTTGTAACGTGAAAAGTGAAACAACAACTCCCAGAATGCAACAAAAAAAAAGCAGAACGTACTTCTTGCAGCTGGCATAGGGCAAAGTCAGAGCTCTGCTATTATACACATGCCCTATTCGACTTTCAATGTACAAAGCTTCCAAACAGACCCGGGGTCAACGGCTCCTCCCATCGTCATTCCTAGCTTTGAAGACAACATAAACTTGCCTGCTAGGACTTGCAGTTCAATGATAGGTATACGCGCCTACGAGTCCCAGCATGCTGTGCGTGTTGGTCAAACGTGGATGGCTGGGATGCTTGATAGTGACGTGGTGCTTTTAAAAATCCATGTTCTTATCACTGGTGACGCGTGAAAGAGTTTCCAAGCCGTACGTTCCTAGAGAAGCCACGCCCCCGCGGAGTGACATCATCACACTCATTAGCAGGGCCCACGTTCACCTGCTGGTGAGGCTGCTGTTTGTCAGAAGCTGCCCCAGGTAGACGGGTTTCCCAAGTTGCAGGCATTGGACGCTTGCCTTGTTGGATCAGGTATGGTGTTGGAGTTTCCCTGCAGCTTTGTAAACTAAACAAATTGCTGTAGTGGCGTTTGAATAAGAGCTCCTAACGGTTCCACTGGGTTCAGGCCTAACCTTGATGGCAGACAATCTGTTTAGTGCAAAGTGTTTTCAGTTCCCCTCGTTGTGTTCACTGAAGACCACAGTAGACGCCAGCCAGAAACTATTCAACTTTAAACAAAACTACATTTCTCAATTGCAGAATGTTGGGTCCATGTGCTGTGGAGTAACTTTGCTGAACCTGTTGGGGGATGGAGGATATGAAAACTGATTAAAAGTTGCCCCAGCCAAATGAATGGGGGTCAAAATGATGAGCAATGAAATGCCATGGCATTATAAGAAATCGTATTTCTTAAATAAAGTGGGTGGACTCCGTCCCCCCGCGTGTACCCTCGACTTCAGCCCTGAGACCTGCTTACTGAACGCTTTTCATTCACTTGGCGCGTTTAAATTGAGGTTTCCAAGCGGCGGGGGGCGTTTATTTATATATTTATTCATTCATTCATTCATTTCTCGAATGCAAGCACTTTATTGAATGTCTTCTTTAAACATTGCGCAAACTGATTAGAAAATGTTGAATGTTTCCTGAGCCAATTTATATGCGTCACGGGCCTTCAGTTGTTCTTGGGCTAGGTCTTGCCCGCATGTTTGCAGAGTTGTCTACAGGGACGCTGCACTGAAGAGATTTTTGCTGCTGTCCTTGTGTTTAAGTCGGCAGCTTTTTATTTGTTGTAGTTCTACGTTTTATTTGAGTCCCCCAAATCCCATCATTCAATGCATAATTGGCTTTAAAGATATGCTTGGTTGAAGGAGGGGCCCTTTTACCCGACAACAAGGGATATCCAGTTACTCTGTTTTAGTTCTGAGCAGTGGTAGTAGTTGTTGGGGAGAATTCTCATTTATGGCTAATTTCACTCACCTAGTGAGTCCCTCGGCAGCTTTCCTGGATTTCTGGGGTTTCTTTTTTCCACCTGGTAAGAGTATGAGCCTTTTTTCCCCACTCTTACATGTGTATTTCTAATGTTTGTTTGATCCTGGGCTCTGGAGCTACACCACTCCATGAGCCCCACTTTTTGTGTGTTACACAGCACCTTCCGTGCAGTGACACAGGGATGTCTTTGAGACTTCCCACTGACTCCATTTTTCTGGGGCTGACTAATGGCAACTTAGTTGCCATTTACTTTAGTCATTTAAAACTGCAGACCCAGTACACCCCATCTTACATAGAGTACTGGAAAGGGTTAATTCCTATCCCTTTTTGTCTGTGCCTCTGAGCTTTATTTTGCTCTTTTAACACTAAGACTTGGCTGGTGGCAGTGGTATCTACCCTAACTTTTCTACCACGATTATACTATATAAACGTGGTACTGTTTTAGGCTATTATAGCCTCGAACTTAAACCCGTTTGACCAAATACTTTTTATTTCGGCTCCGGGTGGGTTTTATCACCGTATCTTTTTGTCAAAATCCTTCTTGTGTTTTACTTTGTATGGCAAACCAGCTGTGCCTCCTTTGTTCACCGACCTTTGACGGACTTCTGTCCAGAAGCCCTCCTTTTGGCGTCTAGATGGGCTGAATGTGAGAGAGGGGTTTAGTCACCCCCTGCACAGGGTCTCCTTGGAGACCCAAGTCGCACTTTGTATTGATTGGCTGAGGTGGTTGTCCGGGCCGGACAACCCCCCTGCTGAGTGATTGACAGCCAGGCGGTGTGAATGGGGGATTTTGGCATAAAAGGCCAGTCTCTTGAACTGGAAGTCAGTCTCCACTGGAACAGCAAGGAACTGAAGAGAAGCGGAGAAGAAGACGGCTGCTGCAACTCCCGAGTCCCGGTGAAGCCCTGCTGCAGTCCTGAGCTATCTACACTCAATGACGAGAGAAGATCCAGTCCGGAGTCTCTTTCCTTGAGCCTGGTGGGATCAACCAGCTCACCTTCCACAGGCAGAGGATCCTCTTTTTGGTCAAAATCACTGGACACAGCTGTAGTGGTCCGGATAGCCACCTGAAGAGCCTCTCCTGTTTTAAAGGAGCGCACCTTTTATTCACTGTTGCTTTTGCTGCTGCTGGCTTCATCCCTGGGTAGTGCAGATCGCTCCAGACGTCGTCCTTCTTGTCCCCATGACTGAAGCTTCAGGAGCCGTGAGTCTGCAGGAACTACCAGGAACAACTGCTGTGGCACCAGCTCTTCTCCATACGTATAAGGTACTTCTAGGAACTAGGTTGAACCCCTTTTTCCTCACCAAAGGCTTGTCCTTATCTTCCTTCCCTCTTATAACTTTTGCTTCCCTTTTGACAATATCAAGTACTCCTGGCAATCTCGAATCATGAACTGTTCTAACCTTGTGATCCTCGACAACAGGATCCCTGTCCCATTGACACTGGCAAAGGCCTATTGACTTTTATCTACGTTTTAGAAAGGTGCCTCTTGATTCTATGTGCCTTGACAAAAGTATTGCCTACGATTTTTTTTTGTCCCCAACTCTCATGTTAATTCATGTGCTAAGTGTGTTTGACTACCGTAACATTTCCGCTCGCGGGTACGCATCTCTTTAGTAAGACCGAACTGTCATTACTGTCAAAAAGTGATCACATAACAACCCCCGGTAACGTCTTTGTTTCACAACACCGGTCTGTCAAATCCAAAAGGTACTTACCTTGAATTGTTCTGCACAAGGGGAATTGGTTTTGTGTAGTGTATTTGTGGTTTTAATTTAATAGAAGTGAAGTGTTTTGCAAACAGATGGTTTAAAATAAATGTACTTTTACTTTTTAACCAAACACCTTGAGTCAGTGTTTGCTTGAGTCACAGTAATTGTAGTCCTTTGTGTAATCTCTACTACTGATCATTTGCTCTTGAGATAAGTCTGGCTGCTCCGATACTGCTACCACTTTAACTGTGTAGTACAGGCTTGTACCAAAGGTGAAATTGTACCACCACCTGTAGTCATAATCTTGTGTAGTGGTCCATAAGGGTACTTCCTAGGATTCTGCCTAACAGTAGTGTACCTAAAATCGTAGTGCAACCGTGATCCTGATGTGGGACAGGATAGGCAGGAGGGGTGCAACGTGCAACCCATTTTTCAAGGGTTGCAGTCATTCTGGTTCACCACCAATTTCGTTGAAATAGAGTTCACCTTAGCTGTAGCTGATATCTGGTGGTAAAGGGGAGAAGTGTGCTTTTTTCACAAACAGTGCCGTAATGGTGCAAATGGTCACAAAAGGTAGTGGAACTGTTAATAGTAAAAATAATAGTAGTGGAACTCTGCTCCCGACAGTTCCCACTCGCTTCGACCACAGGTTCTGAGACTTCTTTCTTGAGCTCGCACCACTTGACATTCTGATGCATGAGTTGCTGTGTTTCTCATAAGCAGCAGAACACTTAAAGTACCAGAATGCAAACCAAAAATAGGCTAGAGCTGTTAAGGCAGAGCTGGTTATTTGTGATAAATCTAGGGCCGGCATGAATGTGCTTTTGCCATTTTCCCCTTTGCGCTGCTAGCTGGCATGGTTTTCGTATTTATTTTTTTTTCCTTTCTTTCGCTGCAAAATGACATCAAGCCGTGTGGTCCGTCCCATTGGTCCGCAGAGTTGACTGCAGTGTAGTGTCTCTCTCTGTAGAGTGCAGAGATGTGCCATATGCAATACACACCACTCCAAATTGAAGGCTGCACCCTAGAGATCAAGAAAAAGGTTAAGACGCTGGGGGTTTATTTAGACTGCAACCTAAATATGAAAGCACAGGTTGGCAATCTTGTGGCATCGTCTGATGACTAAATTAAACTTATGGCTCGTGCCCGGCCCTTTCTCTCGAGAACTAGCCGAGAAACCCTTGCGAATACTCTTTTATAAGCTCAGGAATTGATTACTGTAGCAGCCATCTGACCGGTCTTCCTAATTGCGAGATTAACAGACTACAAATAATGCTGTCGGGTCGTTGTGGATCGTAGGAGATCGGACCATATCTTGGATGCTAGAAGGGCCTAACATTGGCTTCCAGTTCAGGAAAGAATCTTTTTCCGGCTTATGGTGATTTCATTTAATTGCTTGATTGCTTGAACAACGCTGTCCCAAGATCTAACGTGGGCTCTCTGCTAAACATCCCTGCATGTAGGTTGGCTCAAGCAAAAGTCAGGGCCTTCTATTCGGTGGCACTAGACTGCCATTAAAATTAAGAGAAGAAACTTCCATCAGAGTATTTACAAAGGGCCTAAAAACCCTCCTGTTTAATCCCTTCCACTTGGACCTCTGACCCGGTTGGCTTCTAAGATATGTACCGCATGTATCTGTTTTTATGTTTGTTTTTTTTGTTTGGTTAGCGCCCTTAAGCCTCCGGGTCAGTGGCCGCGCTATATAAATTATAAATAAATACGCACCTGGGAGGCTGTAACCTGGCTGACCGGTTAAGTCATCGATTGTATTGCAGTATTTTGACGGTTGGCTCTGATTCTGTTTGTGAGGAGAATAGATGATGTAGAGAGAAAAGCTAATTTGGTGGGGGGAAAGGGGCTATAGCCCCAGGTCTTTTTTTTTTTTTTTTTTGTTTTTTATTTTTTTTATTTTTTTGTAGCACTGGATGGAAGCTCAGGGGCTACAACCAAAAGGTTAGCTAGCCCCGCGTCCTGATAGTCCTGACATTACCATAGCCCTGGACCGTTTCCAGACCTAGGAACACCCCTGGTGAGGGGGGTAGAGGGGCCCATAACAGTGCCCCTAGACTAGTTTATAGCCTAAATTTCGGGGTCCCTCCTCTCCCTCAGTTAGGAGTGGAGCCTTCCACGTATACAACTGCTTGTATTCCAATTGTACATCTCGCTGAGCATTAGAAAGGTCCTTCAAGAGGAGAAGTGTCTTGGTGCTAGACTGAGCGTAGCTCCTGGTGAGCTTTGGGCACCAATGTCCGTTGATTTGACCCTTGACTATTGGATGAAGTTCTACGCTAGTAGGAGATGATGAAGATATGGTTATAAGTAACTATGCACGCAGAGATGAGTTTACTGGGTGGTTTTGGCAAACCTTTTTAGTCCTTGATTCTGTAATTGACCAAGTTTGTGTGTCTGCTGCGTTTTATGACCTTTGCTTGCGCTTCAGTAAGTCCTACCCGTTTGAGTGATCGTGCAAAACTAGTATTAAAACCAAGTCACTAGACCATTTCAACCCTTAAGTTTCTTAGAGGTGAATCAGTCATGCTGTGTAATATAATGCACGGGTTGGAACATCTACAGAATGATTACTTATGCCGATGGCTGTTGGTAGACCTCGGATCATTTTGAAAAGAATATGAAGATATCTCCCGAATATTTCTGATGCCATTGCAGAATGGTCAATGCTCTGTGGTAGACAAAAGCTCATACTGTGTTTTTGTAGAAACTAAGTTAGGCTGTTCCTATATATCAATAAAAGCAAGAAAAGTCCTGACGATGTTTGAGATTGCACGATTCGGATGGATATACATGTGTGAGAAGAGAATCACACCTCCAAGAACTGGACAGAATGTTATAGACCTGAGAAGCTGTAACGGGATGCCTACAGGATATTTGGTTCCTGAAAGGGAGGAATTCAGCCAGCTTCTGGATGTTGGTTGCTCGGACCATCTGGAACGTGTTGCGCAGTGCAACTCTATCTTGGAGGAATTTCAAGCAATTGTCCACCGTTGTTGCAAGTAGCGGACTCAACTTGACTTGCTAGCTGGGGAAAACCTATAACTAGAGGTCCTATTCAAGCCAAGATGGAGCTACTAAAGGAATCGCTCGGCCTGAATGGGATTTCTAACCAAGGACTAAAAACTTGCCCCTCACTATGGGAATGCAGAGATTTGATATATCTTGTTCAAGATGGTGCTTGGTAAAAACGAAATTTCCCAATACATGGCACAAAGTACTGATGGTGCCTATTTACAAAGTACTTATAGTGCCTATTCATAAATAGCTGGGGTGAGCAGTTCACAAAAAGACAGTCCTATAGTACCATGAGAGTAAAACACTGGCATTGTTGGTTTTGGAGGGTCTTTAGGATTGGGGCCTATCGTCTTGGAGTGTATCGACGTGAATGTTGACATGGTACTAACTGGAATGTATGTAACATTTGCGATCCAACACCTGGTGACACCCACCCCTACCCACATTTTATATTCTCCACGTGTATATCCCACTGAAGTCTTCAGGCCCATGACTTAAAAGTGAATGTACAATAAACTTCCTTTACGTACAAACGTGCAATCGGCTGAGAGGGGCTAGATGATTCTATGGAGTCCAGCTAACCCGAGTCTCTCTGAACCTCACAAGTTGACAGAAATAAATGTTTGCAACAGCTATCACAAATCCCGCACGCGTGGCTCGTTCAACATATACAAAAGAAATCCAATCCTCTCTAATTCCCACATTCTCATTGGTCACCATAATCTTACCATCTTCAGCTTGAGTATAGCACACCCTCTTTTAGGGTCTGTCCGTGGTAGGTCATGACATCATCATAGTTACACATTCACATACACCCATAATTCATTTTGACTCCCAGCTGGCCTGAGGCCTCCTAAACCTGGACTTAATTGCACATGGATTGCAAGATTACTTCAAACAATATGAGGGGGAAGAATAAAGGGGATCCCTTTAACAGGCGATGGCCATCTCACCCACCCCAACTTGCTGGCATCTTCGGAACACTAATCTAAATGATTACCAGTTCAATCGAAACCCATGAAGTATCAGTCACTCTGGCCCTGGGCGTCTTTAACTCCAGGTTTATTGCTGGTCAAAAAGCAAATGGCCAGATCCCCCTGAACAATAAATAGAAACCTTACTTGCACTTTAAAGATTTCATCTCCTTCCACAATACTACCAAGCCATAAAATCCTCGGGCCGGCCTGTTGGCTGACAATCTGGTTAATGTCCTGGCTAATCATTACCTTTCCTTTGGCTTCCAAACCCTGCAAAACCAGTTTTCCCAGTCACTCAGAATTCACCTCACAAACCCCTGACTGCAGGGTTTAACCAATTCATGAAAAGGGCACACTGCATATAGATCTGCAAATTCCCTAGTGTTCATGCATGTTTAAAACTACTGTGTCCTCTTTACAGTGGCTTCTTCATAACAAATAAAGTTTCTTGCATTGGCATTCTGAAGCTGCTCATTGCCCAGCTTCCAGGCGCCTTATGACACACCATACCCAGATTGTATTTATTTTTCATTAATGATTGACATTTTATCTTCCTGCGCACATGCTATCTTAGATGTATCAACTTGAACACAAAGTAACACATATCCCGTTCTCCTTAACTACGCTGGATACATAAATTGCAACATCACCACTCCCCCAGTCACAAGTATGGTGCGTGCACCATGAACACCTCTTTCTCCTTGGGATCTTTCCTGACCACCCTAACAAGGGCAATGCTTTAGTACAAGCTTGCCACCTGGGGAATCCCAGGTAGTTTGCTAAAAATGATGCTGTCATATGCAGATATTTACCTGCATCTGAGGTTAAATATGGAATGGGACAGTATCTAAAAGTGTAAAAATGTGCTCTTGTCAAAGGCCAGTGTGTGTGTTCTTCCACCAACATTACTTAATTTGACATTTTGGGCATTCAGCAGATACTGAATGAAACACTGGCCTTTCCTCCTAAATTGGGTCATTTGAGAGTCCACTAGTTTGCCTGTGGGGTGGATAATCTTTTGCTATAATTCATATAATTGGTTAATTATAATGTGCTTAATACCCAGAGGTTTCTAAGCATGGACCCCGGGGAGCGAATCTGTGTTGCTCCACGTCATCTTGCTTCCAAGACAAGTGCGTTGCCCCGGAGCTATCAGATGGAACAGTATGCAAAGGAAAACCACTTGCAAATTAATTATCTGTTATTTTAGCATTCATGTAAGAGGGGGGGTATTGCAATTTAAATAGAAACTCTCTGAAAGTGTTTTGTAGGAACTTGATGGTGAGTGATTTGTGTGATGCACAATAAGGCTAGAGTCCTCTTGGACGGTCAAGGCTAAGACTGCAACTTTTGCTCAAATTTAAACAAAATGCAGCTTCAATATGTTCTTTTTTTCGATGATAAAGGGTGCATTTTTATAACCCTATAGTCCTCCTATGCACTTTGTACGGGCTTGAAATATGGGATCTAAGTCTATGATGGCTATCTCTGTGAAGGGAACATTTGGGGAGGGGGGAAACGATTGATCACCGAATTCCTTCCATGTAGTTGCCATATATGAATTGGCTCTTACTTCATGCAGACTCTAACAGTATGGGGGGAAAACATATTAAGATAAAACACCGGCCACTTGAGAAACCTCATTTATGGATTTAAAAACTGTTCATAGCGTGGGTTCGAATCCAACAGTTACGTCTTGTATGAATAACTTTAAGGCAATCATTTTGGAGCTAGAGTTGAAGGTTTAATTTGTGCTAAAAACGGCTGTTACTCAAACTCTCTGGGAATACGATTGGCTCAATAATGAATTTTCAATATCCAAGGATGTTTTGCTAAGTATCCCAGAAAACGAGGTTTATTATCTTAATACCTAAAATAAATTGAGTGTTTTTAAATGTACATTGGTTTAAAAAAAAAAAAAAATGAGGTTATGATTCTATTGGGTACTTCGGGGTTGGGCGCAACCTACCAAAAAACCTCCATACATGTCGATTTATTTCAGAATAAAGAAGTTGTGTATACTGTAAAGCACATTGTTTATTGCAAAGTGCTGACACCTAAGAGAATAGAACATTTAATTTATTTCTACTGAAACATTTTGGGTGAATTATGAAGCATACCCAAAGTTCATTGATGTTAAATGTGATAAAATATAAACCTTCTTTTCAAATGCTTTTATGGTACACATTTTTTGGGAGAAGTTGTTATTGAAGGATGTTTTATGGAACGTTATTTAAAAATAAGAAATTCAATTGATTGTTATATCGCGCTTCATGCCAGTCCAGCCTCTAAGCACGGGAGGGACCACACGTGTTACTCAGCCTCGTCTTGCTTCCAAGACAAGTGCGTTACCCCTGAGCTATTCTCTCGGGTCACTGTGAATTTGGTTTGCTATTTTACATTTTTTTTAAAGTTTTATTCTAAATCAATACACAGATAGTTGGTTATTTGTTCTCTGGTACGCTGGACGAGGTTGCGGGGGATGCAATAAACCTTCTGCTTGGTTTTGGGAGAAAAATAAAATTGGGTCTTAGTACATTTCAGACAAGTTGATTGTGTATTTGTGTCTATAACCTATACATGACATCTTGATGCCTGGTTAATTTTTTAGCAGGTGGCGGCATTATATCATTTTTATTACTATAGCACTGGTGTTAATTACACATCTTTGCACCTTACAAACTTTGTAACACACCAACATACTGTACACACAACGGTGGGCAATTGGGTACTTTGTGTCCCTCTCCTGTTCTCAAGTTGGAGCCACAGAACCCTCTCACTAGAGCTTTTTCTCTTGTCATGGATGTCGCATTATGGGGGTGGGAGGGAGAAATGCACCTTAAAAGAGGTGGATTGGGCCCTTTTCCCTAGTGGGTTGTATTTATTTCTGGTGTGAGCATCTAGGGGGCTTTTCTGCATTTGGTGAACCTGACTTGATTCCAGAGGTGGGCCAGTGTTGATATTTCGTATTGAGAGCGTGTGGTGTATTAGTGCGTGCGGGAAGAGGGGATGAGGGGGCGACAGGGACAGTGTACTGGTAGAGACTTATGTAATTAAAGTGTGTGCAGCGCCTATTTTTGAAGGTTGGACTTTTGGAGCGTGCAGATTGTGGAAATGGGAGGGGGGGACACTATTAGAATACATGTGCAGTGCATTACAATTGTATAGGGACAAGATTCAGAAATAACAATGGGTGGTAGAGACCCAAGGGAAGGGGGGCATGGCACCAAGAATAGAGGGATACTAGAACACATCGTCACGTTTTTAGCTGCTAGATATAAAGGTAAACCGCTTCATAAGGAAAAGTGATAGTGGGTCTGTGGAAAATGATAGAGGATGGGGAAGATCCTAATGGAGGTGGGACTCAGGATACTGAAGGGGCTGTCCAAATGTGATGTCTGTAACACCACTGGGACCGTGCCACCACCCACTCGCCCAAGTACGGGGTACACAAACATGACGTACGAGCCCACCTCAGCGACAGCCCCATCTCCTTACATACCAAGTGCTATCCCGCCCCAGGACAGTAAGGTACAGAAGGAGCTGGAGGAGGCATTGGAGGCTACACAGGTGGAATTGGCTCCATTGACGGCAGCCCAGGAGGGGGGAAGGAAGAAGAGGAATGGGTTGGATGAATGGAGAGCAGGAGACCTTTTATTTTAGTTAGATACTACGGCCATAAAGAATGTGCAGGTTGAGAAGGGGGGAGGTGGGGATGGACGAGTGGGAAGTGCGGTGTACGGGTCAGTCGGGGGCGCAGACTGAGAGTTTGGTGAAGACGAATGGAACACCATGGAGGAGAGAAGATGATGAAGGGGATGCACAGCAGGCACCAGTGCTTACGCCAACGTTGGAAAGTTTGTGGGGACCGCGGTTGAGGAATGGGTTTGGCAGGGTGGCAATAGAAAGGAAAAGGGGAAGTGTGGGACTTTAAATAAGGAAGGAACACGGCACTCGGATGCTGTTGTTGCACAAGGGCTTAGGTGGGATGCACTGTGTCCCCTGGGCGCAAATGGGTAAGACTAATTTGATTAAGCCGCTCCCGCCCCTTACTTCTGGGGTGAAAATGGATCTATGCACTTGAAAAACAGGGATTTCCTTAGCTCTGGGGATATGAAAAGTGTACTTGTTGCAATAGTGCGGGACCAAAATGGAGAAGTGTGGGTTAAATCAGGGTACCCCAGAGTAAAACTAGACCATGCGCCTTTTAACAATATCTAAGCGCAGGTGTGGGACGCGCTGCGGTGAACAGACCCCCCATCCCCCCCTAATATGCCAAACCTACAGTCTTATAATGCAATATACCATGGGAGACGATGAGGACTCTGCACACTACATTATAATGGATCAGCAGATGCAGCGCACAGAGACTGGGAAGCAGTTGGACCAATCATTTTGTCATCAAGAGGGGGTTGCCCAAGGAAGTACAGAAGGCATTAGAGAAAATAGCGGGCATTGAAGCGAAGGGGTGGGCTGAGATTCAGACAACTATAAACCACTGTAAGAGGATAAAAGTGAGAGAAAAGGAAGAAAACTATGGCTGCAGGCAGAGGAAGTGAAAAATAGTACAAACTAAATTGGCAAAGATAGCCGTGCCATTGAGTGTGTGTATGGAGGTGACAGAGCAGACCCCTGATCCCTCCAGATGTTAGAATAGCAGCATTTTGGCAAAGAGGAGGATGAGGACAGTGGGGAAGTGGACTCCACCACCCTTACTCAGTGTGGCAGCAAGGAGGTCTGTGGCGCGGGTTCAGAGAAGGAAAGTGGGATTTGGAGGGATGCGACCTCTGGGTGCAGGTATGGGTCCCTTGCAATGCTGGAGCTGTGGGATATTGGGACACTTTACAAGGGGATGTGTAAGCAGGCAGGGGGCAGGATACAATCCATACAGCAACTATTGTCCACCACCCCTGCCCCACCCCAAGGCCAACTACTATACCCTACAAGATACATCAGGCCTACACTCTGCTACCACCATGACCCCCAGGTACACAAGTACAAGACCCACAAATGACACAACCATTAATGCCACAACAGAACGGCATGTAGGGGAGTAATATTGGAATGACTGATGTGGTGCCGAATGGCACCATCATATCGTACCAAGGAGTGAGCGTAGTGGGAAGCAACCATTTCACATTTCCTGGTACCAAACATGCCCCAACTAAGACAGCCCACAGAGAATTCTTGCGTGCCCAGTCCTGTACATGACAGTCCACCCTGACTAGGAACCCTTGGTGGGCACTGAGATGGGTAACGAGCAATTCATCTTCATGGTAAACACAGGTACCACTAAATCATGCATCCGAGAGGGAAACTTCCCATAATCAGGTGACTCTTGACATGCAGGGATTCCCTGGGGCTGTCGCCATGGTTCCATATACAAAAGAACTTGACTTCAAAATAGGAGGAAAAGTTGTGCACCTCAATTATATTAGGAGAGGTCCCTCGATGTATTGGGGCGAGATCTGTTGAGCAAATTGGATATGACTGTTCTTTCTTTCACAGATGGAGTAGTGTGCGCCACTCCAGGTATGTGTATTATAAGAGCAATGGTTGTAATCCATGCACGTGGAGGAAAGGCTGTAGTCTGCGGTATTCCTGTAGACCCTGATTTGTTTGTGTGAGGCATAAGTGTTTCTCGAAGCATTGCCCCAAATTGGCAAGGCCTGTTGGTGGATGCCGTCTGACTTAATTTTCCGACCTATGGTGTCCCCTGAACTCCTGGAGGGAACAATATTGTCCCTAGATTTGCAGAGTCTGGTGGTGTCGGCGTAATGGATTGTTGTATTTGGAACAGACTCGGATGGATGCGAGTGGCGCACAGTGTTGTGTATTAAAGTGACGGATGCAGATTTGTTTGATGATGGACCAGGCAATGCCAAGATTGTACTGGCGATTTCTATCCCTTGCAACGTTATGGTGCAGTATCGGAAAGTGCAGTGTCCATTGATGGGCCTTGTAGCATTAACCCCCCCTCCCTCTTCAATGACACAAACTTAGAACAGGTCCCTCAGACTGTGGATGACAAATGCTCACGATGTTGGTCTCTTGCAGGGGGTGACCCCAGTTCAGATAACCCTCAAGCCAGGAGCAGTGTTGCCTCTGGTAAGACGGGACCTCGTGTCGAAGGAAGGGATAAGGGACACAATTGTTGCCCTACTAAATCAGGGGTTAATTGTACTATCTACTTCCCCAAGCAACACGGCCATCTGCCCGATAAGGAATGTGAAAGGGGAGAGTTGGAGAAGGATTTAGGACTTGTGCCCTCTTAATGACATTGTACAGGCAGAATTTCCAGTGGTCCTGAAGCCCCCCCGCAACAATACATTGCAACGTCCCCAAAGAGGCGACCCACTTTACTGTGGTGGATCTTAAACGCCTTCTCTCTGTTCTTCTGAACCCAGATTCCCAGTACCTTGCCTGCATCCTCGCAGTTCCCCATACACTCTCGTTCTCTATCTCCCTCTTGATTCCTCTCTCTACCTGTCTATTCCTGTTTTGCTCTATATCCCCCCTCCTCCTCATGTTAAGGATTTCCTATTCATGTATATGTGCAATGCATTACATTGCTGGACTATTTGCAACATTTGTTTGGTTTAGGAATATAATTGGGGTGTACTTTTATATGGGGATGGCATATAAAAGAGTGGGGTACATACAAACCAATGCTGCCATTAATGTGTCTGTCTAACTTCACCAAAGGGGAATTCAAGATGTAAATGTGACTACAAAACATTACACACACCACATTGTGGCCACAGACACCAATGTTACTGATCAAATGAGAAATTACAGCCTTGCTCGTAATACTAATTCTAGTGCCCCTTCCACGACCTCCGTTTTTACCAGGTCTCCTAAAAATGTATATAACATAACTGTAACACGTAAGAAAAGGCAACTTAGAAAATATACATGTATAGTATAATGGGCTAGGCCAAGATATAATAGAAGATGTGTATTATCCAGAATTTTCAAATAGTTGTTACAGACATTAGTTCGGTGAGCAAGAGAAGAGTGAATGGAAGTTATGTCTGTTCGTTGATACCACATGCCCCTGGGGCACCCAAGGTATTAATATCACAAGAACCACGAGGCTAAATGCCTGTTCCATCTGGCACTGTGTAGGCTCCGGGGCACATTCCAGGCACAAAATGTTCAATTGGAAACTATGGATCCTGATCAGCTGCAACACAAACAAAACTCCAAAAGCACCCGGAGTCTGCAAAGGCTATACCTGAATTTACGAGCAGTG
Source organism: Ambystoma mexicanum (assembly GCF_040938575.1). Lineage (NCBI taxonomy): Eukaryota > Metazoa > Chordata > Amphibia > Caudata > Ambystomatidae > Ambystoma > Ambystoma mexicanum. The sequence goes on along the minus strand of NC_090933.1, from coordinate 1,257,356,131 downwards.
AAATACATAGACAACAGGTGGCAAGCAAAGTCAATGAGGTGCACAGCAGGCGGGTTACTGGGATTTGGAGATGGAAGTATTGGCTGAAGTGAATTCTAGTATGTGAACAATTCTGGAATTAACATGTCGCAAAACCTGTAGATCAAAGCATAGGAAAAGCCAGTAAAAGTTTAGCCGCAAGAAACTCATGAACTATGTTTTTATAATGAAGGAAATGTTTTAGTGGGGGCTAATATCTAATGCAACAAGACCTTGTTTAGCCCAGACCTCAAAGACACTGCTGCAGTAATGGACTACTAATGGGTGTGGAGACAGCAGGCATTCTTGCACCTCCCGCCATCATGGAGGGGCTATTTCTCAATGGCCACGCTGCACTCTGCAATCCTTGAGAGCCCGAAGAACACCTTGCAGTGGGATCGAAGAATTTGCCTGGCCCAACCCTGGCCACAATGGGGCCCACCAGAAATGAGTTACCATGCCCCATCATCTGTGTCTTGCCTGAGGGAGAAAAGAGCTGCAAGTTACGCAGGAAAAGAAGATACAATTATCTGTCTCAAGACTCCTCTGAATTGTTCAAAGAAATAACTAATGAATATAGACTGTTTAGCAAAGAAGAAATATTTTTCGCTTCTCTACTTCTGCCACGAATGCCAAATGGCTCCCTATCCTCAGGTAGGAGGTGTTACAGCTGGGGAATGACACTGAACAAGGCCTCAACGCAATAAAGGTTGAGACGCGCGCCATAAGGTTGATGACCCTTCAGAAATGATATGTGCTTGATCTGCCCACAGCGATGGAAGAAGGGGTTTGCCGGAAAACTGCTGATTCTTGCTTCACATTTGTGCCTCCAACTGACAGAGTACGGCTCCCTGATGCAAATAATAGGAGCACTGCACTCCCTTGGATCACACATGCAAACGGAAGCTGGCATACAAGATGATTGGTTTGATAGACTCTTCACTTAGGCACCATCCAGGATGGGGGCGATCGTGAAGATGCTGGTGCCCGTGATCCATTTCATATTGGTCCTTTATTTTGCAACTGCCAATTGGGGCTTCGATGTTGTGCCAAAGCAGTACATAGCAGTGCCATGATGATGGTTTCAATTGGGGGATCAAATTCACCTTGTGGCACAAAGGATAGTGCTGTCCAAACGGATGACCCAAACAAACCATGCATGGTGGTGATAGCACCGCTGAAAACCTTCAGGTATTATCACTACACCCCCACCAGAGCATTATACAGAGAACTGGGTTGATTTAGCAGGAGATGGGGGGGGGGGGCAGGTGAGGGGGGTTGTATTTACATGACTTGCACCCATGAGGAGTACGCTCAGTCCGGCCAGAGTTTCTCATGTATGTAGAGCATGGGTTTCAACGGAAGGATTGCTGCCTTATTTGGAGGCTGAAAGGTTAGAAGAGGAACGCTACTGGGGCACTAGCAAATCTGGGCTTATAAGGGGTGTTTGTGAATGAAAGGGGGGGAATGTTGGGAAGTGGACACCATCTTCCCACATCCTGACGTGCTTTAGAATAAGGCAAAGGCCGCCATCACTAATGTAAGAAACCACAGAACAGGACACAATCCTATTATTAAATATTTTGTAGATGTAGTGCACATGCGCGAATAGCAGCTATCTTGGATATTAGCACATTAGCAGCCATATTGTGGCACAAATCTTAATAGCGTAGCAGTCATCACTCCAGGGCTAAGCAGTGAACATGAGCAAGGGAATGGGTTGTGTCCCACACACTGATGAGAGACCAGAGCTGCTGCACCGATCCATAAAACCCTTAATTGTCCTAAAATGTTGCCAACCTTTGCTCCCTGGGAAGAATGTGCCCTGCAAGGCCACAGGAGGAGGGCTGAGTGTCTGTGAAAGGTGTGATCCCATGAGAAGGACGACACTGGCCTTCAACCCCCACCAGTCCCAATCCTTAGTTATGGCACCCCAACGACCTGGCTTTAGCACCCCTGAATTCCAATGTACCAGATAACCCCAGAAAACTGACCAAACCTGCTGGATCCCCCCGCCCCCTCCCCCCTGTCGATCAACAGGCAGGGCCTTCCTGCCTTCACTCCTAGGTCACATGATTTGTGCAGGGAGTGATGAAATTATGGCCCAGAACGAGGGTGGGAGACCTTGGAGGAATGCCAGCCTGTCGGGGAGTGAGTGGGTTAGTGTGACCTCAGCTTTCCCCCCCCTGGGCCCCTGGCTGTTAGTACCAGGTGCCCTGTTACATTGAGATAGATGTTTGTTCTTAGTTGGTAATAGAATTATTTGTCTTATCTGCTGACCAATGACTGACTGGAACATTGCCCACGTAGAAGATGATGGAGGTGGGACCAATGGCCTGGCATACCCTATGGAGCAGGTGACCTATGTGTAGGGTCTCGCCAACTAGCAGCGTGTCTGCTGTATGTCGTGTCACTGAAGACGCTGTAGCAGAGTTCTTTGTTGGCGCTTTTCCTTTTGTATGGCAATACAACTTCCTTGCAAGAGGTGTATTGGGCCTTTTCTCTCTAGTGGGTTGTATATTAATTTTTTCTGGTGTAAGCGTCTAGGGGCATTTGGGGGAGGCAAGAGTTGGCGTGTTGCAGCATGCTGGGACCTTGTGTGCTCTCCCCACTGGTCGCCTCACCCTGTCACGGTGCATTGCGTTGCAAATATCTCAAACGATGCGTCCTTGGAGTATAATTCCTTGCATTGAGACGCGTTAAAAGGAGCTTTGTCTGGTCCTTCTACAACCACATTGATATTTCGCCAATTTCAGGCAACAGTCGTTTGTGTGAAGGGTTTGAAATCTGGGGGAAAGGGGTGGGGTGTCCAAATGTCATGTAATAATGTCCGGAGGGTCTTAACAGGTAACTATGCACAATTTGATGCGCATTGTGAAAAGGTGTGGAATTGTATAAGGAATAAACTAACATATATAATCTCTCTCTAAGAGATTGTCTTACTGGATGATTAGTTTCCTTAGAATCAACTACCCAGTTGTTTGAGTTTTTTTCATTGACATACAATTGTTAATTGTGCTTGAATCTAATTTGTTCAGTTGATCTAAACTAAAATGTAGAGAAAAAATCTATATATTGAAAAAATGTGAGGTACATTGTGTTAAAACATTTGTGATATCTTTATGTCCTGGTTGATCGTCTTAGCAGTGCATAGTGGTGGCACGACCTATGGTTGCTTAACTTACCATAACTATGAATTTTCGAGGGATTTTTGGTTTTACTTCTATACCGTAACGTTTTTTTCACTGAATTTCCTAGGTTTTTACCAGTGCACCCTAATTTGCTACAACTTCTTAACATCATGCTCACCCCCAATATAATAGAATTTTGGCCAATCTAAGAAGTTTAAAGTGAAAACTGTTCCATTCCCCATTCCCCCACCTTCTATCAACTTTTTACACCATTTTGTATGTACGTGAACGTCTGCATTCATTGCAGACTTTCCGGACAGTGTCCTGTGGCTGCGCGCTTGCCGCAATGGCATGTCCACGTACAGGACCGTGCTTCGCGAACAGTTTGAAATTGCATTGTCGGCCGATCCAGTAAGTTTTAAGCTGAAAGTTTACCCTTGCACAGCTAGCTCCTACACCTATTCTTACTGCTTTTCCATCTGTAACCCAGGAGGGCGCACAGCTTGGAAGGGTATCTGGTAATATTATCCTCACCAATAATATCACCATATATATGGTCATCGGAAATGGCCATAGGCGATAACAATAATGGGGATAACTTTTGGGGTAAATGGGAGCGGGGTTTGCAGGGGTGTCCCACGCAGGTTTAATGGGTTAATAATGCCGTAAAAATATGCCACCATTCTTGTATGGCGATATTTATGCAGGGATATTAACACATGGAACCTTGGAAGAGTATTAGCACAACTGCTATTCAACTTAAAAAAAAAAATGGCATCAGCCATGGCCATCCCTCCTGCCCCAGGATCCTCCACCACCACCACCAGCTGGAAGGCCTGGACAACAGAAAAAGCGCAATAATGTAAAGAAGAATCGAGATGACCAGGAAGATATGGAGGAAATGCCTCCCACACCCACAGGGAATCATGGGTGTGGTGGTTATTTACCACTGTTTAGGGGGGGATGAGGGGTGTACCTAAATTTCAGGCTACCTAGGTGAGATGCACTGAGTGCAACACACGGACAACTTGGGCAGTACTCCTATGGGACCAACTGCATGCGCTGCCACACCAAATCCAACTACCAGGTTTCTCTGAGCCTGAGGCTGTTCCTTTCTCAGGAATTAGTAGGCTGTCTTCATCTACCTCTATTTCATCTTCCTTAACCGATACTGCCACCACACAGGCTACTCATGTGGGGCAGATGATCCCACCAGCTACCTTGCAAGCCATAAAAGAGCTGTTGATCAGTATCTTTCGAAAACAGTACTCTGTATATAGTGCAACACACCACTCTGCAGCAGGGAGCAGTTTCGCTGTTGATCCATATACTGCAACACCACTCTGCAGCGGGGGAGCAGTTTCGAAGTGCTTTCGAGGCTGCAATCAACGAACATGAGAAACAATGCCCCTTACCTTAGATTTAAGGCCCACCCAACACGTTCCCCTGTCCACTTGCCCCTCTGTGTCGGTGGTTGGTGTCCCTTCCCTCATTTCCCTCCCCCACCTTACTTCCTGGCCTCTCCTGCAAAAATAAAATAAAAATAGCCACAAAAAAGGTTCCATGTTGGAGCCACCTTTCTTCTAGATTCCGTCTACTTTACAGTTTTGAATAAAGTAGTTGGACTTAATAAGATTCTCCAACATTTCAATGAGCGTTTTGCACTATGCTAATGGAATGAATATACAACTGTATAGTTGCAAAAAAAGGACTATTTTCAGTCATACACTTTTCCCTACCATACAATAAAAATCATAAATCAATGGACTTTCATAACTATCCACGGTCTCCGCCGTCCGCTTTCCAGACCAGGTATTGTTAAAACACCCAATAGAATGTGCACACAATCGCACAAGACTGCCCTTCTGCCAATCTCATTTTATGTTTGCAACTCATTGTCTGCTTTCGAACAGTCACACCTAAGCAATCACTTCCAAAAACTCTACATGTAAACCTATCTACATATAAACTTCCACACACCAACAGCCACGTAACAATAGTCTACACATTTTCCATCTGCATTTCCTTTCATTTATACAAAAAAACTGTACAGTACTGCTATAAATGCACATATGCATTCTGCAGTAAGAAATGTATTAATGAAAGGGTAGGGATGGGCAAGTGGGGGGAGGGTGCCCAGGAAGGAAGAGCCAATGGGGGCAAATGTGGGAGGCCACTACATAAGTGCTGGGGCGGAAGTGTCCCATGGGTGGGGTGCACAGCCGCCAGGTAACAGACCTGCATGGCAGTGCTGAACAGAGTTTGGGAGGGCGAGGGTGTACTGTTGTAAACTAGGTATAGTGCCTCGAACCTCTGAGGTTAATGAGGCACCAGGCCACCAGTCCTGGTGGCAGTGGGATTACGTGGCAGAAAAATGAGAGGGGGAAAGAGGAAGACCAAATCCGTTTTGAAAAGTTTCCGGAACTGAAGGAAGTCCGGCTGAAGTCTAAAAGGGACAGGGATACTCTTCCTAACAGACAATTGGAGTAAAAGAAGTACAAGGCCCTTGCTAGAGAGTATTTGGGGACAAAAAGCTGGAAATAGCGTTGTCCCAGGCCCAGAAAGCCTTGTGGATGATGCAGAGGGTCTTCAATTTCCTCCTTACAGCCACCAGAAGCCAGTGTAAAAATGCTAGGGCTGCCGAGAGACGATCCCTAGCCTTCAGGCCAAGCATACCTTGCTAGAGGGTCCTTAGGGAACAAAGGGTGAGGTTGACGAAGAGGCTCTAGAGGTAGTGCAGCCTACAGAAGACAAGGGCTCTCTAAACATTCAGCTTCTGAGGAAATGTAAGATAACTTGGAATTCCTGTCAACATGAAGCTCAAAATGCTCCTTCTTCAAAAGGTCCAACATGTGATGAGTCGAGGAAAGGGAGGAGTTAAAGATGACCCCAAACGTTTTGGCCTCACAGGGTGGTGGGCATGGAGAGCCCAAGGACAGCGGCCAGAAAGCGGGAAGAAAACCGGGCACAGGTGTCCCAATAAGAAAAATCTGTCTTGGTGGCATTAACACAGATTGTTCGATGCATACCGTGCCTGGATGGCGGTCAGACAGTCTGGAATCCGAGTGGCAGATAAAGTAGTAAAGGCAGGTTTCAAGAAAAGCTGTGTATTACCACCATAACGCTGGAAATTGGAGAAGGAGCAGATGAGGTGAGCCAGAGGTACAATATGCATATCAAAGGGGGTGTAGAGCGTCAGGAGAGTGATAATCAAGCGATTACTTATCGTTTTCTTTTAGCCAGTTGGTTAAGTTTTGTCTGAATTTAGAGGAGGACTGAGGTGCTCTAATACCAGGCGGTAAGGAGACAGTTGTGCAGCCTTAACTGGGAAGCTGTGTCCTCCAATAGTGTAGAGTTTGAATCGTGGTACTTTGAGGCAATTGGAGTTAGCTATTCTGGTCAGTCTGAGAGCGGTTTTTCTACAGAGTCTGTCGGTAAGGTATGGAGGAGCTATATTAAGGCTGTTTTGAGTTGGATTTTTTCAAAGGTGGATAGCCATTTGTATCTTCTTCTAGTGGAGGAGCTATGTTAATTTTTGTTAATCTTAAGTGCTGCTCTCGGGGCATTGTTCTGGAGAACCTGTATTTTGTGGATGACCTGTTTGTTTGCACCAATGTATAATGCGTTACATTAATCCATTTGGAAGTATGAGAGCTCTAGCAAGAGTAAGGCAACTGTCCGTTGAGAGGAATTATTTACAAGCTCTGATTAGCCTGCACGTATATGCGGTAGCCGAGGCTAGGGAGTTGACTTGTTTTGAGAAGTTCAGGGTGGCGTCTAGATAGAAGCCTAAGGTCTCACTTCCTTTGCTACTTTTATGTTATTTCATCGAAAATGAAGTTGGCATAAACTGGACTAAGTTTGGATAGGTGGGTCGAGGTGCCTAAGATGATACGCTCAGTTTTATCATTGTTCAGGTATAGTCCATGGGTGGCCATCCATGCCTGAACAATGCTATAAATTCTATTCACCAAAGCCAGATCCATGGCATAGTCTCCGGTGAGGGGTAGGAGGATTTGGGTATCGTCTGCATAGTTTGTGTAGGCGATACCCAAATGGTCCATTTCGTCAAAGAGGGGCTTAGTGAATACATTGTAGAGTGTTGGTGACACACAAGATCCCTGTGGTACACCGCAAGTTATAGGGATAGGGTCTGCTGAGGCCGATGATGAAAAGACTCTCATGGTCCTGTTAGTCAGGAATGACTCCATCCAAGTTATGGCCTCCTTAGAGAAATGAGCTGCGGAGTCCAGGTGACTGCATAAGACTTTGTGGTCAACAGAGAGATCTAGAAGGAGGAGTAAGGCTCGTCTATTTGGGCCTTAAGATCGATCGGAGCCATCTCCGTACCATGTTGGGGGTGGAATCCGGACTGTCAAGAACCTAATGGGAGGTTGGATTCCAGGAAGTTATGTATTTGAATGTAGGCCACTCTATCTAACATTTTTAGAAGAAATGGCACAGTTGTGATGGACCTGAAGCTTGTCGGAATGGCGGGGGTTAAGAGTTTGCTTCTTGAGTAGTGGCAGTACCCAGGATTCTTTCAAATTGTTCAGGACAGTGCCAGTTTAAATGAGGAGTTGACAAGTTTCGTTATGAAGGGTGCAAGTTCTCTCGTAGCGTCCTTAAGTTGCGCGGGGCATTGGTCACCCTTGCAGTTAGACGGTTTGAGACCCAGTATGACCTTCTCTACCTCGATGATGGAGACTTTGGAGAAGCTAAAGCGTGTTTCTCGTTTGCGGTGAGGTGGGTGGGCTATGCTCTGAGTAGTTTGAGGTGTTAGAGAGGCTTTCTTCTGGGCAATTTTGGTTTGTAAGTTAGCAGCTTTGTTAGTTAAGGCGTGTTGGATACTAGAGCACCACTTTTTTTCTTTGATGCAATTCTCTTGTGGTACACTAGGTGTTTCCAATTCTTTTAGAATACTGAACAATTCTTTGATACTGGATTTGGATTGAGATATTCTGTTGTCATAGGTCTCCTGTTTGGCTAAGAGGATGTCCTTCTTATATTGGGTTGAGACCCTGGTAAGGTTTAGTTTATTTTCTGCTGATGGAGAGAGTCTCCAAGCAGTTTCAAGCTTTCTTTTGAGTAGTCTAAGATTTTTTTAGGTGAGGGGTAAACCAAGAGTTAAGGTGTGTGTTAGGTTTGCTCTTCCTTTGTTTGAGAGGTGCGATAATGTCAAGGGCAGAGTTCATAATTTTGTTGTACTGTTCAACTAGGGAGTTAGGGTTCCTTGTTGTCCGGTATGGAGTTAAGCTTAGGTATTATGTGGGGTAGCAGTTTATCCGCTGTCATTAGTTTTTATTCCTCGTGTAGGTGGGGCAAACGGTGCTGTCTGGGCAGTGGCCAGATTGGTTGCCAATGTGAATATTAGGAGATGGTGGTCTGTCCAGATATGGGGAGCAATAGACGTAATTTTGACATTAGTTATGATCTGCTATCCAGTCAAGGGTACGACCTTTGATGTGCGTAGGCGATTTAACTTTGTGAGAAGCCTAGCTCTTTTAATGTCATAGCAATGGCGGTAGAATGGGTATCCTTGCAATCATTGTAGCCTAAATTGAAATTGCCTAATACCAAGGTTTGGGAGGTGTGTTTTAGGTTATTGGATAGGGCCATGGATCAGTCTTCCGAGAAGGTTCCAATGGGACCTGGTGGTCTATAGATGAGGAAGATATTCAACGTTTGGGAATTGGCAGTGGCGACTTTGACCGTGAGGCATTTGCAGGCCTTCATAGTAGGTGTGGTGACAATTCTCATGTCTAAGTTAGCCTTGGTTATAATTGCTATTCCTCCACCTCGAGAGCTATGTCTGCTCGCAGGATGGTATAGTTATCTGGAACTGCCAACGAAAGGGCAGGGCCTGCTGCATCATGCAGCCATGATTCTGAGATGGCCAGGAAGTCAAGGTTGTCTGTGTATAATGTCCGATATTTCAGTTGCATGCGCGATTAGAGACCTGGCATTTATAAGGGCTCCTTGAAGGTTCGGTAGGTAGCTTTCTGATGCAGGGGTGGAGCAATGGCTATCTTTAGATGTCTGTTTAGTACGGGTCAATGTAGGTCTTTTGTGATTAGTGATACTTGTATTGTGTTCTGTCACTGCTGTCTGAAGTAGGCACTTTTTGGTTAATTAAGTTGCTCCATTTATTTTTTTTGCCGGGAGTTCGTGCAGTTTGGATAGGCGAGCACGCAATCTTAAGTTTCTATCAGTGGTGGTGCATGGCACCTGTGCGATAAAGTATTGTTGTTGCTGGCTAGTTTTATGTTTTTGTGTGTCTGTCATTATGGGACAGTTATGGGACTTGGGTGGGGTCATTTTATAAGAAGGTCTAATGCTGCTAGTTTTAGTAAGCAGGCTGTGAGTCTGAGGTGCTAGTAGTACAGAGAAGGCTATATGGGGGGTTATCCAAGCTATCTTAGACAAGGCACCTGTTGGGAGACTACCTAGACCATGAATGTACATGCAGACAAGGGTAGTAGTCGGTATACTATAGGTACGATGATGTGCCAAAGGCAGGGAGCTGGCAGGAATGCGGTGCAACAACTAACAAAGGCAGAGTTGGAACACTGATAGCAGTGGACAGGCAGGGCTAATAACGGTGCAGGCAGCTAACAGTAATGCATGGAACTGGCAGAAATACGGCTCAGCAACTAACAAAGGCTGGAAGACGCTGCAGGTAGAAAGTGAAGTGGTGGAGGACAAACGGCCAAGTTGCAGCTGGAAAGGGTGGTTAGTCGGGAAAGAAGTCCACCAGTCCAGTGCCGTCTGGCATGCCAAAGGTATCATGGAGGCATAGAATTAAAAGAGAATGGTTCACTGTGTCAAAGGAGGAGGAGAGATAAAGGAGCACTATCCTCAATTGTACTATAAAAATACCATATACACTTCAATTATATCCCTACACCATATTACAAATACGTTATACCCCTTCTACTGCGTATAACACTACACTATACTACAGATATTACTAGTGCATGTGGCCAGATTCTTGGTGGTACAGCCTATGGGAATGCCCCCAAGAATCTGGCCACAGCCACCACAATATAATTAAACCATATCAAAAGTATGTACAATACACCTTCAAAGAAGATTCACCCAGACCTCCACACCCACACCCGATCCCAATAACGTCCACAGACACACATTCACAGCCCACACTGCATCAACTACACAGCCTTTTTACATAACTTTTTTGCCATCTCCCACCCATTCCAAGACCTCTTTCATCCACAATAACCCCAAATATATTTTCCAGACTTCCTTTCCTCACATCGCTGTCCGTGGACAAAGGCTGTGATTCGCCCATCCAATATGGGCACCATGTCAAAAATTATGACGCATCTCACGTTTTCAAACATCCAATCAGCGTGCACTTCTTGGCAAATTTTGGTGACCATTCGTCGAATGGCTCCATTTATCAGCTGCCAAAAAGTACTCTTTCTAAAAGTGATGTATAGGGGAGAATGACTAAGAACACAAAGAATAGGTAGAGGACGTGCCTTCCTCCAGCGCCCAGAGGCAGTCATGAGTGTAGCGGTTATTTTAAGACCGTAGGGGAGGTCCAAAGGCTTGGGCTGCCCATGTTGAATGCATAGTGTGGGGTCATAGTCGCAAACACTCCTTCGGGACGACCTCCATACACCGCCACACCAGATCGAACCACCCGGATGCTTTCAGAAAGGCTGTTACTTTCTCAGTGAGAAGCAGGTTAACATCCTCTACCCAGTCTTCCTCAACCACTCCTGCCACCACACAGCATACAGCTGTGGGTCAGAGAATCCCGCCTGCTGACTCGCAAGCCATACATGAGGCAGTCGATCCTTTACTTTCGAGGGTCATAATTCTCTGCATGTACTATGACACCCCGCTCTGTGGAGCAGTTTTAAGTACTTTTGAGGATTCGGTCAAGAAACACTGCCCCCTACCTTACATTTAAGACCCGCCCAACATCTTCCCTCTGTCCACCTGCCACTCCATATATGCCTGTCCTACAAAAATCCTTGTTGCCGCCTTTATGGTACGCACACAGTATGATAGTCCGCTGACACCTGGAAAATTCCATGAGTGGGGGGAATTAAAATCATTCTAATAGTTTGTTGTTCAAAACTGTTTTTTTATTTACTCATTAATTTATTGTTTTGGGCGGTGGCTTATTTTTTTCAACTTTACCAAAAACTGCAAACATTTTTCTGTTTGTTTTTTATTTACAACTACTTCACAAAAAATTTCAGTGCATTTTGGATATTGAAAAGAGAAATAATTTCCGACATCAGTCAAATTCACTCCATCTCCTCATTATTTATGTCGTCCAACTTGATATTTTCGTTTTTAAAAGACACACCATTGCTAAAGCATATAAAAAAGCCCATACACCTCCATTCACAAGCTGTCTACCTTCCATCTGAGGACAAAACAAATTTGGACATATCCATCTCAATATTTGTCTTTGCTTTCAGAAAAAATAAGCTTCGGAGCTGGAAACGGTTCCATTGGGCTTCTCACCATATTCTTCAGTGCAACCTGCAAATATCTTGCAGTGACATAGCCCAAACTGTTGCCTCAACTATAATATTTGGACGTTTAGTGAACCATCCTCTCACAGAATTGTAATAAGGTTACCTAGTTTAACCCACAATCTGCATACCACAACTTCCACTTCGTCCAATTCAATAGTAGTGGAGATGCCACAAGATTCACTATAAACCTTCAATGAATCCATCCATGAATCTCCCACCATCCAGGCACTCTGCTGCTTCACAGCCATAGCCTTCTTCACTACACACAACAAAGAAAACACCTGCATGGCACGTGCAGTTTCTGGACTCTGCGGCACCTGCAACGCTTTAATTCACCTATAAAAACAGCTCCTTGTCAACGTTATTCCACCCCCCCCCTCCTTTCCAGTCCACAAAATGACCCCAATCCAGTCCACAAAATAATCCCAAAAGTGTGTTCCAGATTTTGTCCTCCCTGTGCTATCCGTGGACACAAGTGGCTGACAAAGGATCCAATATGGCGACCGTTTAAAAAAAAAAAAAAAAATGTAAAGACACCCCATCAGTGTGCAAGTTTGATGTCGGTGATTTGTGACACTGATTTGTCCAGGGGTTGTCAAAAGCACTCTTTCGGACCAAGCCACTGCTCCTGATGTCACCAAATCATTGTGTTGGGGGGGGGGGGGGGTCGCCATATACTTTTTTTTTTTTTTTTTTTTTTTTTTTTTTTTTTTTTTGCAAAGTTTGAGGGTTCGTCTGGGGAGGGCAAAGTTATACGCCACCCAAAAAGTGCTCTTTCTATAGGTTGAGCAACTTTACCATAACTTAACCTGCGATAGCGGCCCTGTAAAATATATCTTCTGGGGGAGGGGGGGGAACCTCCCCCCACACAGTCCCCCAGGTACTGCTGCGCGTGAACTTGGCAGCTTGGTCACTTGTAGGGATACTCCACCAAGGGCTCACTTCGTTTGTTACCCCCCACCTCCCTTTGGGGATTCGGAAAGTTGGACAGTATACCGTCAATGTTGGATGCAGGTGGAACGGAATGCCACTGATAAAACGTTACACAAAATCGTTACTTATACACAACTTTATCAATGAATGGACTTCAAATGATTTGGAATTGCTGTTTGGACAGCATACCATTAAAGTGGGCTAAATGTGCAACGGAATGACACCAGAACCATGTCTGTAGGACATACGATGACCCCAATTTAAAGCGCTACAAAAAATTGTTTTAAAAAAGTACACAATCGGCACTTATGTAGATCGACCCTATAATATAAAATTATATTTGAGTTTGCTTGTACAGTGCTAGCCAAGGGTTGATGTTGATCCAGAAGAAAACTAGTCGATACCTTGATTAGGCTAAAATAAATCTGTTATTTTTCATATTTTGAGCTTTTGTGGAATGTCTCCCCTGTCTAGGGCATAGATGAAATGAAGCATTTGAAGAACATCAGAGCATTACAGCGTACATAGCCTCTCCCGCAGATACCCAGTTATCTGTGCCTGTCTGTACCTGATAGTTTTGCTCATAAAGGCACGTGGATGTTCAACTCCCCCCACACATGCAATCTTCAAGGGCTAAATGGTACATTGTGTAAAGTAGGGCTGGGGTCAGGAAAGTGAAGAGCGGGGAAAAGAAATGAGAAAAACAGCCCACCTTGTTAGTGTGCTCTCAGGAAATCAGGAGGGGTTGGTTAGGTGTCAAGTCATTGTATGTGCCGTCCAGTTGAAGCTTGGAATTTCAGGCCAGTCCTTTTACAAGATCAGTGGTAGCACAGTCATCCACATATCAAGCTTCTGCCTCTAAAGGTCTGAAAGAGGGGATGTATAGCCAGTTTGTGTTAGGCCTGTGTCCCGTGGAACCCAGTGTGGTAACTTTGTGTCAATAGCAGAGAGAATTTTGACAGCGGAAACTCCAGCCAGGACACTTGTTTTTCCTGCTCTTCACTTTCACTCACCCTGCCCTTCTTAACGCAGTGTACCATTTAAGGGGATTTGAACATCCCCATGCCTTTCTGAGCAAAACTACAAAGGGGTACAGGCAGGTACAGATAATTGGGTATCTGCGGGAGGGGCTATTTAAGCTGTGATGTTTTTCAAATGCTTCATTTCATCTCTGCCCGAGGAAGTGACGAAGGCTCACAAATATGCCAAATTAATGACTGTTAGCCTTATCAAGGTTTAGACTTGTTGTTTTCTTCTGGAGCAACATTATATATTTGATGACAGAATCTTCAATTAATGATCAGTTAAGGTAAAAAACGTATTGCAACAAACCCTGGAAATTCAGTGAAAGCGTGTCCACTGTTGCGCAGCCTATGACCACAATGATGATATGATATAGTATTTTATAACTTGCCTATACGCAAGTGTTTCGAGACGAGGCAAGGGAGGGGGAACAGAGGGAAGACGGATAACGAACCCACTAGGCCAGGTGTCATTCAGATCGCGCAAGTGTAGGGGAAGGGGGAAAAGTGCAAGGGGGAAAGTGCAGTACATGGGATAGTAGAATATTAGGATAAATAACAGCCGGATGGTGGCAAGTGCAAGGTAAGAGCAGACCGAAGTGCTGGTAGGCGACTGCAAGGATACAGAATACAGTCCCCAAGTGCGATGGTTGCCAGGGAGGCAGTGCAGGTGTGCAAATGGTGGGGCCTGGGCCCAAGGTCACAAAGGGTGGCCCGGTAGCCAGTGAGTTTCAACCAGGAATTTAGCAAGGGGGAGAAAAAGCAGAAGCAAAGAGGAAGGTTTTGAGGTGCTTCCGGAACCGTAGATGGTTCTCAAGTTTCAGGGAGGCAACAAGGCTGTTCCAGAGGGAGGCCCCTGCAGAGGAGAGGGATTTACCACCAACTTTGTTGCTTGAAAAAGCGACGGACCCTGAGGGAGTTGGAGGCAGATGAGTGAAGAGCTCGAGAAGGAAGATATTTGGGAAGAGAGAGTTGAAGGTATAGTGGCCCCAGGCCCCAGAAGGCCTTGTGGACAATGCAAACGGTTTTGAACTTAATCTTTGCAGCCACCGGGAGCCAGTGCATAGATTTCAGTCCTGGAGAGATACGATCCCTGGGCTTGAGGCCGAGGACAAGTCTCGCAGTCCTGTTCTGGATAAGGTGCAGAGGGCGGAGAGTAGAGGCAGGCAGTTTTATTTATTATTAATAATGTGGTATAGTTTATGATTAAACTTTACACACTTATAAATTAAATAATTTGACTATACAATCAAACAATACTTCAAAGATAGAAAGGAAAGAGGGAAAACAAAACAAGAAAGATAAAAATGTAAAACATATTTTTTAGAGATGAGCAAAATTAAATATGAGGAAGACTCAAGTACTACCATATTTAGAATTCCCATATACAGTCCAGGCATGCAGACGGAATAATAGTTCACCAGTAGCATTTAGGGTATCATAGATCCATGGTCAGCTCAACCATAATAACGTTGGGTCCATGTCCCTATTCCTGACTCCTCTTTGCTCAGTAGTTGATGACAATTTCTGCTTGGTTGAAGTTTAAGTCCATAATATCATATGAATTCAAATGGAGATGTCCAAGAGTCTTTCTACTTTGAGCAATTTGCATCTGCGAACTTTGAGCATTGATGAGACGCTGCCAAAACATGGATTCACGTATAAATTCAATGTCGTGCACATAATTACTATAGTGTAATAAGTACACGTCAACCATGTTTACGCATTTAGTCATGTTTTGCCGTTTCATTAGTTACTCCGCCCTTACATACATGACAAACTCTTTCCAAGGGAGGCCGTGCGCTATATATACTTCTATTAGTCGGCACCGGCAGATTATCCATCCTCAGTAAGAGTATGAAGCGTCTAAGCTTAATTGAAGGACATAGGTTCAGATAGTTCTGCATTTGTTTAAACGTATAGAGCATATAATGAATGTATTGATATTTGCGAAGTTTCCCAAGATGTTCATAATTTTCGAGCCAATCCCAAAGGTCAACCTTTTTTGACAGAGCTATTTTTAAGGGATGGGTGAATCTGTCATCTCTGTTGGTCCAACATATTTCCCTCAGGTAAATTTCGGTTTTGTTTTTAAGATGGCAGTTAGTTGCTTCTTTGGGGATTTCAGAGTAGATAGCTCTCATAAGCTGAATCTCTGGGTTATTGCTCATCCTCAAATACAGTTCTGTTCTCCTTTTCAGAACGATAGACTTTAAAGAGGATACTCCAACTTCCAGTCTGAGTATCGCCATCGGTATAGATTGGGGAAGTCCTAGTATTCTTCGCCAAAATTTTCCTTCGACCACTTGCAGCCAACTCAAGTCCATCTGTAGTAGTGCCTCTAGGCCATATACTACAATAGGGGTCAGCACCTGTGCACCTGTGTGTATATAGTTGCCGAATTCCACGTAGGCTGAGGCCACAATTTTTGCTTGAAAATTGATGTTACTTGAGCAGCCCTGATTTTCCGTGATTGAATACATGAATTATAGCCGCTCTTTGCGTCCACTTCGACACCCAAATACTTGTATTGCTGGACATATTTAATTTCAATTTCATGCACTATATGCCGACGACGGGCAATCATCTTACCAGAAAATACCATTAACTGGGTTTTTTCTTGGTTAATTACCAGGCCATTGTTCTCTGCATACTCCCATAGCTTCAAAGCTGATCTTCAAAGTCCACTAAATGTATGGTCCATAATTATGAGATCGTCAGCATAAGCTAGTACCAGACAGTGGGCCGTCCCAACTGCAGAATGGCAGTTATGTTCCGCGGTTATAATAATCGGAAGGTCATATGTGAAAAGATTGTATAAAAACGGGGCTGTAACGCAGCCCTGCTTGACTCCTCGATTCTGAGGGATTGCAGCTGTCATATTCCCCTGGCTTTCAAGTCTGCAAGCCACTAAGTTGTCTTCGTGGAGTAATTTTAGATAGTACAGCAATATATACGGGCAGCCCAAGAGTTCTAATTTAGCCCACAGTTTTTCTCTTCGGACTGAATCGAAGGCTGCCCGAAAGTCGACAAACTGGGCGTAAAGGGGTGGATTACCACTCATCATAGCCTTAGTCCGTAGGAAATCTAGGATAATGATATTATGGATCGTAGAATAACCTTTCCTAAAGCCACTCTTAAAGCAGTTAAATATCTCAGCTTTGGTAGCCCAGTCCTCCGATTTCTCAAGAAGTAAAGAAGCAAACATTTTACTTATGCAATCAAGCATCGATGACAATCTGTAATTTCAGAGATCCTTCTTATCGCCTTTCTTAAAGATTGGTACTAGAAAGGCGAGTTGCCATGATTTAGGGATCCTTCCCTCCGCCAGTACTTTTTCAAATAAGATTTTCAATAAGTTAGCCCAAAACTCAGGTCTACTTTTCAGTACTACGTTTGCTAGGCTGTTGGGTCCAGGCGCACGTAATGATTTGAGCCTTTTGATTTTCAGTGTTAAGTGATCAATTGTAACATTAAAAGGAGATATACATGGAGTCATTTTCACTACCGGCTGCCCCACCTCACTGTGAGGGATGTTGCGGCTAGTTAGAAAATCCGACCATTGCTTTGCACCTATAGGGTTAATCGTATCGGTTTTGCCGCATCCCCTTGTTTGCCCGAGCAAGGACCATATGCTTCTGGTATTTTTAGAGCATATAACCTGCACCATGTTCTGCCATTGCTTATGTTTTTGTACTATTCTTTTTGATTTGACCCAAGCTTTGTACTTATTTTTTTAGAGCTCTGCAGATGGTATAGCAGGCACTAGGCGAAAAACAGGTTTTTTTTTTTTTTTGCTTGTCGAATTTCTGCTCTAAGAATTCTTTTTGCATCTCTAATGGTCTTATCATAAGTTTCTGGTGGTGTGCCGTCTTTAGCTATAAAAGTGGATGTGGCATGCGTTGTAGAAAATGACATAATCCAGTGTTCAATGTCGTCATTTAAAGACCTATTCTGAAGCTGGCCCAGGTCAGTACTATAAAGGGACTGAACCATGCAGGCTGCTGCATTGATGATTTTATCAGACCATCGTATTCGTGTGCCAGTATGACTGACTGTCAGGTCCCCCAGTGGCTTAATATTCAATTCGTTGCAGCCAGCCTTGAACTTCAAAGTGAGTGAGGAATGGTCGCTCCAGGCATTTGTGTTGATCTTCAAGTCAATAATGTTCAAGGCCATCACAGGACTTCAGCCTCCAGTTCCACTGCAATAATTTTGTCTTTAAATGAGGTCTCTATCTGTCGTGAGATAACTGTGTGTCTGATACTTGTGATCAGGCCCTCATATGGTCTCCCCCCTCCTTCCCTTATTGGCCAGGGCCTGATGGATTGTATATCCATTAAGAGTTGTAGTTGAGGTCAGCCAGGTTTCTTGTAGACATATACAGACATGTTTGGTAAGAGATTGGAGGGATCCCGTAGGGGAAATCAAATGCCTGAAACCTCTACAGTTCCAGGACACAATAGTAGATTCTCACTTCAAATTCACGACCTTTGGCAAAGAAGATGCAAGCCAAGTTAAGACTTTCTGGATGTCAGTTATCTCGATCTGTTCCCCCTTAGGTATAGGAGGGGAGCAAGTCGTTTCTTGCATTTCTGCAGCGATCTTGCTTGGCCATTTGGGATCTTCCAAATCTGGATCAGTGTCGACTTCGATATCAACTACTCGTAAACTTTCCTTGTAGCTGCGTAACATTTGGGCAGATGAGATACATTTGCAGTGGATAGCAGACACATTTGTGTTGGTTACTTGTAGGGGTTCAATGAATTCAAAATCTTCAGATCTTAACACCCGTAATTGAGGTACTGCTTGGAGCCTGGTCATTAGCTCAGTTCTCGTTAGCCAACTATATTTGTTTTGCTGATAGAGATTTGTAATGAGACATATCCGGTTGTTAGATTGGGTAGCCAAGTTATCTTTGGCTTTTCCTTTTGATTCCGTTCTATTCATTTCATTGTCGACTGATTCATTACATTTATTAGGCGTTAAAGTTCTCCTCTGGCTCCTCAGGGAGACGTATATTTCCCAGATTAGGCAGATCTCCATCCTCCATCACATTCAGTCTCATGATCAGCTAAGAGCCAGCTCGGTAAATAGCCTGCCTGTTTATCGTTGCGTTTTTTCCCACCTGCAGCTGATTTCTTTGCCTTATTGGTGCCCTTGCCTAAGGGCGCAGTGTCCGGTACTGGTGAAGCTACTACACATGGTTTCTTCCTCATTGCTGCTCTTTTGGCTAGTCTCCGCTGCTTGCGGGAGAAGAATACTTCTGGTGTAGACACTGTTTTAGGCACTGCATCAGAATTTTCTTTAACTATCGATAACTCAGTATCTGGGGCAGCAGGTTTAGCAGATTCTTTCCCAGAAGTTGTCACTTTAACAGGGTCTTGAGGTATCAAACTTATTGTAGTTTCCAATATACGCCCACACATTTTAAGCAGAATTTTAAGAGCAAACTGTATGGAGGCCACGGGGGACTGCAGTTCAGCCATGTCTGTGGGACTGGTAGACGTAGTGTTGCTCACTTCAATATCTCTTCCTTCCAGATCAGAATCGTGATGTATATTCAGGTTAGGCGAAGCTGACAGAATCACTGATTCGGTACTCTGAGGCTGAAGGTCTTCCGCAGTATGATCACTCGGTTGCATTTGCCCAGCTTTTGTAACTGCTGGTGTCATGGATCTTTGTATAGATAGATAGACAAAGTTCCAGCAGAGAATTGTTGTCTATATCGCCGTAACTCGAATGCTCCTGAGGATTAGTATTAACAGTTATGGCCTCTGCCTCATCCATAGTAGTAGTTATTTTCTGGGTGAGCATTCACTGAAAAAAAGTCCGTAATTGCTCCTTTAGATAAGGGGGTTTGCTTTTTTGTTTGTCCTTAGCCATTGCTAAATCGTCGGTGGGCGTGTTACTCTTCGTGCTTCTCTAGCGCAGATTATAACGTGAAGGCATATAGCAAATTCACTGTTTCTTAATTGCTGAAGGTGAGTATCAGGGCTAGCTTAATCACACTCCAGTTATCAATCAGTTGATAAAGTTCAGTGAAGATATTAAATCTGTGTTGATTGTTTTTGCTGTCTATGCGGTTTTCCTCCGGTCTAACCAATTTATGGTATTGTTAAACTGTGTGTTACAATACTTCACGGCTTGGCTGTTTAAAACACTAGGTAGTGGGCAGGATCAAAGGGAACTCTCACCGCAGTCTTCCTGCTTACAACCCACGCATATGCAGTATGTCCCAGTTAGAATATGAGGACAAACATGTAGTATACTATGTACTGCTATCACTGAGGTGTCTTTTTAAGGTGCTCAGTGTCCACCCAAGCGTCCGCCACAATCTGTAATCCACTGATAAATGTACCCCACCGTAGTATAAATAAAGCACTAAGGTGGGTAATAGACAAATTAGGATGCTAATCAGCGTGAGAGTAGATTATTTCACTCATCTCCCGCTCAATTTGATGTACAGATCCCAAAGGGCACGTGCGTTTAAGAACACCCAAGGCCAGGAGATGAGAGGTAAAAGGTATGAGGATTGTGGTGCTGTCGTTCTGATATTCCAAAACGTTTGAAATAGCCTTGAGGGTAACCTCCAGATATTCGAGTGCCTCTTGGCATGTAGGTACAGGCTCCTACCTCCACACCAGCTGTCCCCCTTCCAATACCAGGAACCATGTGGGTAATGGACAAATCGTAAACGAGATTGCCCAAACCGCGGTGTAGCAAAGTGAGGTGATGGTTGCGTTGTAGGTGAACCGTCAGCTATCACGGGTCCCCGCTCCCGGCCGCTGGGCATGAAAACCGCTCTCACTTTCTCACTCACGCACTCGAGCAATTCGATCAGCGTCTCGAGGAAAGGACCCTCACAGCATCGCGGAACGTGTCAAGCCGCACCTCTCCAGAAGCTCAGGCGGAGCTTACACACCGGTCCACACTGAGGCCGCTTCCGACACACTCCGTTTTAGATAGAGGCTGTTGCAATAGTCCGGCCTAGAGAGAACCAGGGCTCTGGAGCTCGTGAGCTTCTGGGGGAAGGAGAGGATGGGAAGAATACCTCTGAGGAGGTGCAGCTGGTAGTGTGATTTCTTAGTGACATCAGAGATGTGAGGGGAGAAGGAGAGTGTGGAGTCGAAGATGACCCTGAGGTTTTTATCCTTGCAGGAAGAGGGCCAAGAGGCCGTCCAGAGAGCTGCAGGGAAGGAGGGAGTGCGAGTGCCAGTGCCAATGAGTAAAATCTGTGTCTTAATGGCATTAAGGCAGAGGTCATTAGCGGCATACCACTCCTGGATAGCAGACAGTCAGAGATGAGGGAAGACGAGGAGGAGGCCAAGGGTAACCTCAAAATGAGCTGAGTATCATCCGCATAGCACTGAAAGTTGGGGCAGAGAGGCGATGCGGTGGGCAAGGAGTGCCAGATATTGTTTGAAGAGCCAGAGCGAGGGGTTAGATCCCTGGGGGACACCACAGGTAGATATCAGAGAGGAAGGACCTGAGTTGGACCTGGGAGGGTCAGTCGGAGAGGAAAGAGGTGTAGGGGAGGGGTGGTCCAAGGGATCCCCCCGCCCCCCCTGGCCTGCATCTCCACCCCAGGTGAGGGCCATGGCTCATCGGGCGTCCCCTCCTTACCACCATGGCCCAGGTGGTGGATGGCTCACCTGCTGAAGACATTGCCCGCACGTATTAAATTTAGCTAGGCCTCAGAAACCATTTTGTCTGCTAGAGATGGTGTGAGCTCAGCGCGCTGTAGCGCGGCCCCCACCTTCAGAAAGTTTCAGTCCTCCCTGTCTCCGCAGCACCATGGTAGATCCGCTGCAAGCCCGTTCCCACGAACAAGACGGGCATGATCTAGCGTAATACATTAACATTGTAACAGTTCACCTTCCGCAGTGTATCACTGCTCCCACAATGACCCGGTCAGCAAGGCCTGGGCGATGGGAAGATCTGTAGAATGGTCATCTACTGAAAGCAGACAGGTACCCAAATATGAATGTACAAAACCACTTTTAACACATGTATCCTCTCCATACAACCACTCTTACTAAAGGAACCTGTGAAATTGTGTAATTATCGTACATGACACCAGCCGTGAAGGACCCACACCCCTTGCAGTGGTCTGCAAATGATAAAAGCATTTCCAGGGGATTATTCTTCATAAGTATCATCGAAAGCCCCACGCCCCGCGGTCCCGCGCCACAACTGAACTGATGCTGCTAGGGTACACAAGAAAACGAATGTAACCATACCACGGGCACATGTGAAGAGTGTGTGAGAATGCACTCGTCACACGTGTATGTCTAAGCCCCTCACGTGCCACCTCCGCCGCGTACAGTGGCGAGTTACTTTCTATGTACCCCACCAACCCCAATAATACCTCACTTACTGCAAATGTATATGTATATAACTAAATACTGTAGTTGTTAAAACATAGTGTATGAATAAGGTGCTCAGACTGGGTATAATCGAGACACATCCAGCAAAGTTTAAATGCATGTTTCAAAATGATTTGAATAAGTATTATAGAGTGTTCAAATGTTTGATGTTTTTACCTAAAATCGGCAACACACGAGGGAGATACCTTTGTGAAATGCATGCAAGGCCATTCCCCCTCCCACCCTGCGAAGGCTGCCAAGACATGAGAGCAGAGGCCCGCGCTGCGCTACTCCGCCTCCCCCCAACCAGACTGGAGCCGCTTCAAAGATTTGTAGCCCCCTCTGCAGCACCCAAGGCCACGGCCCGCCACCTGCATTATTTACAGCACAGCAGTAAACCTCTGCCTGAACACCCACTTCCAAAGGCGCCCCCTCGTAAACCCCATAACCCACCGGATCATCTTAGACCTATGGCCCTGTGCAATCAGGACACCCAACACTTTGACAACACACAGCGGCACATCCATAACAACTTCTAACGAGACAGAAAGACCTGTACCGCCCGTCCCAGGCCCTGAAGCTTAGCACCTCGACCTATGGCCCCGGTCAACAGGACTCTGGTAACCATGTCCTGACTTATTACCGCCAGACCCCTCACAAGGTACATTCCTCCTGTGTTGCATTAACCTGTAGAATAACCTATTGGAAGATTTACTAAAGAAGATAATATTGAAATGACTGAATGACTGCGGTGTGCATGGCCTAGGGCAAATAAGTCAGGAAAAGACATTCATCTCTGACACTGGCCGCGATTGCACAACAACACCGCCCGGATGAACTCTGCCAACCTGCCAGGCCCAGCCCAACCCACGAGGATGACCAGTGACGTCTTCCAGCCAACCGCATCGCAGCAGCACCTATAGTTAGTCGTCGCCACCCAATCCCATTGAACTTGTGCCCCCTATAGTGTGTAGGTTCTTATGACATTTTTTGTAAATATATACGCCTGTCTTTGCTATTGTCAGACAGAGCGCTCTCGGAGTTTGCAGAGTTCTTTGCATGCCATATTCTGATTGATAAACTCCCATTTAAGCTCACCCGTACTCTGTCTTGGCCTTATTCCCGATTTGGGAGAGTCCTTATTTGTCTCTCATTGTGGGGAGGATCGTGCTGGCTGGGGACGCTTGCCTTCAGAGGTCAGCCACGCCAGAGCCTGACCAGTGATACCCAGGTTATCACGGAGACGGTTGAGCAGGATGGCATGGTTGATGGCGTCAAAGGCCGAGGAGAGATCAAGCAGGATGAGGATGCATGGGGGTGTTGGGGTCGAGGTTGGAGAGCAGGTCTTCACGGATGTTCAGGAGAGCAGTTTCCGTGCTTCTAGCAGCTCTGAAGCCAGACTGATGGTCATGAAGACAACCAACAGATTCAGTGTGGAGATTGAGCTGGGAGATGGCCAGTTTCTCCAGGAGCTTGCCCAGGAAGGGAGTGATGGAGATTGGGCGATAGTCGGGCAGGAGGGTTCGGCAGAGGGTTTCTTAAGAAGAGGGTGCACAAGGGAGTGCTTTGTTACGACCCTTGCCCAAAAGCCCTTCTGGTAAACCCATTGGCCAGGTGGGGGCCAAGACTCTGGCCTCTAGAGCCTGGCATCCTCTTCAAAAGCCCTCATGGGGCATACACCATGAAAAACAATGTGCTTGGGAACTACTTTATTGTATTGTCAGCAACATGGAGGCATCCACATAGCTTGGTTCCTAGGAACCAAGCTATGCGGTCTAGTGTTTTGGGTGTGGTAGCCTAGTGACTACTTTACCTGAACTATTTTGTTGGGGCTATTAAACCACACCCGAGCAAGACAACATGCTTTGCGTTACTTTGCAGCTTGCAACGTGATGCTCACCGTGTCCAGCTATTCCCTTGCACCTTGAAGCAGAACCTGCAAGGAGACAAAAGGAACCTCATTAGCAGCAGCATCTTACCTGCAGTCTTCATCTTTAAACACTCGCAGCTACTGAGAACAGCTTCCTCGAATCTGCACGCCTCCCGGACAGAACGACTTGAAAGAGGAAGATGGAGGCAACATTAAAGAAAGCAGTAGACATTTACAAATTACGAACTGCTCAAAAGGCTTACTTTGCTTGTTGCCTCTCGGCTGGCACCACTCCGGACATTCCACTCGCGCTGAAGAACACCGTGGCCTACAAGGAAGGAAAACACAGGTTGGGAAAGGCAAGACTTTGCAGCGCTGCGCATAGCGCTTACTTACCGCATCATAGTGCTCTTAATGCACCATCATTTACCAGCGGGGCTCAACCAAGCCAGTTCGCCACGCTGAAGCTCCGCATACCTAAGGAAGAAAAGACATTTTAAACAAAGGCATGCAGGATAGCAACAAAACTAAAGAACATCAATAAGACCTACCTGAACAATATCAAACTGGCTGGCGTCAGTGAAGTAACTGGACCGCACTCGCCCATGAAAGACCACGCGCCCCTGCAAAGAAGGCAGGACAGAGAGCACTCCTAATTCTAACACAAGGTGAGGAGAGAGCGCCAGAGGGACTGAAATCATACGGGGGTGGAGGGAGGATACTTACCCCAGCCGGTCAATCTTGAACACAGTCCTCCTGTATTTTCAGGCAGAACCTTCCCCGCAGACCACATCAGGGGAAAGCTGCGAAGCATACCAGCGAGTAACCAGGCTGGGTGGCGTCCCTGTGGATACCAGGTGAGCGTAACATGCTTCAGGGGGGATGGAAAGACTCCAGGGTTGAAGAAGTGATTGCAGAAATCAGCCAGGGCAGGAGCCAAGGAGTCGATATGGTCGTTGATAGTTTTGGAGAACAGGGGTGAACCTGTTTCGATGACTTTCATAGATCGGACTTGTCTAGAAACCTCGTGTGCAGAGAAAAAGGGAAAGGCAGCAGAAGGGCTGGAGGAGGAGCAGGGAATGGGAGGAGGGAGGCGATAGGAGGAGAGTGAGGCCAGGATGTCCTGAGTTTTAGAAATTAAGTGAGAAGCCAGTGCCGTGCAGAGGGCCTGGGAATGTACAGGAGAGGTAGAGACTGCGGCAGGAATGGCAAGTTCCTTACAGATTTTAAAGAGTCCAGCCAAGTTGTTAGATGCCGCGGAGATGCAGGCTTGGATAAGGGCTCTCTTCTTGGTGAGGACAGAGAGCCTGTATTGCCTTTGCGGCATGACAGTTTGTCAGAGGATGAACATGAATGCCATTTCCTCTCGTCCACCCTGCACTTGCATTTTAGAGTGACGAGATCAGAGTCATACCAGGCGTTACACTTGGCTTTGGGCTTCATGCGGATTCTCATGACGGGGGCAAGGATATCCAGAGTATCAGATATAGAAGATTGGAGCATGGAGAGGGCTGTGTCGGGGTGGGAGTCAGCCAAAGGGGGGGCGGGGGGGGCAAGGGGTGAGAAGGTGGTGGCGAAAACCTCAACTGACAAGCGCTTCATGTGTCGGATGACTGAAAAGGTGGGTGGCAGTGATGGATGTGGCTTGGCCTGAGGGATAGGGAGGGTGAGGTGAGGGGATAGGAGGAAGTGATCACTCCAGGAGAGCGGAGTGGAGAGGGGGACAGAGGGGCAATGGTCGGAGGAGATAAGAACATCCAGAGTGTGCCCTGCAGAGTGAGTCGGGCCTGAGGGGAGGATAGTGAGTGAGTGAGTCGCAGAGGTCACGGAAGTCACGGAAGAGTCCGGAGGGAGCACAGGAGGCAGCCAGGTGGATTTTGAAGTCTCCATGAAGGAGTTGAGTAGTCGAGGCCAGGAGTGAGGTGGAGAAGTCTGACCACTCAGGAAGGAGGAGATCTGACCAGGTGGCCGAGATAGTAGCTACAGTAAGGGAATGGCTAGGGGAGAGAGGGAGCCTGCAAACGAGGCATTCGAAAGAGCAGTAGGTCTGCTTGTGAATGACAGAGGTAGGAATCCATTCTGGGAAGATCAGAGCTACACCCCCTCCAGAACGGTTGGACCTGGGCGCTGAAAGGATCTTGTAGCCGTCAGGTAGGAGCGTGTCAAAGCTAGTGACAGAGCTGGTCATGAACCATGCCTCGGTGAGACCGAGGACATCAACGTCAAGTTCTTCCAGAAGGCGGCAGATGTCAGAGGAGTGTTTAACAGAGTGAGAGTTAAGAGTGGCAATATGGAGAAGGTTGCCATCCTTGAGGGAATTCCGGGGAGGGGTACAGATCAGAGGTATGCCATTCGCAGGTGTAGAGGGAGCTCGAGAGGGGGCAGAGAAGGAGGGAGAAGGTAAGGTAGCCCCGGAGGAGGCAAGGTAGCTGTGGAAGGGGACAGCAGGAGAAGAAAGGAAATTGATGAGGTGCGGGAAGCGTCTATCAAAGAGGTGAAGATTGGCCTGAGGGCCTTGGACCATGACGGCCTATTCGAGTAAACATTATTGATGACCTTGGAAGAGTGGAAGGAGGCCAGGAGGGTGTCCCACCGGGTGCCACCGTTAATGGGAGAAGAGGAAAAGGGAGGGAGCACAGAGACCATATGAGGGGGTCCAAAGGTCATGTGAAGGAATGACAGAGGATGTCGGTGAGGGTTTCCTTGGCGGAAGCACTGGTGTAGGTATCAGCGATAGTGAGGCCTGGGTTGGAGACTAGGATATCCTTTTAAACTTCTTCCAACCAGATTTAGTGAGAAGAGCAGGATAGTCGATAGAGAAGCCGTAAGAAAAGATAGTGGAGACAGAGCGCACCATAGGGTAGGTGGGAGAGGGGGGAAACACTAGAGAAGGACAATAGTGTGCAGAGAAGGACAACAGTGTGTGCAGACAAGACAGCGCTAGGCAAGCAGGGTGAGCAGTAGGACAAGACGCGCAGGATTATAGAGCACACAAACGCACCTAGTTTGAGAATCCTGAATGGAGGGAGAAAAAGGCCTAAGTTTCACAATGCAATTTTAAATACTGATAGTGCATATTATAAAAACTGCTTGTATCCCCAATACCCTCATGTGTTACTTCACTTATGACATCACTGTTTGTAACACTATTATCATATGACAATCAGACATAACATTACTCTAGATGTTTGCGCATATTTAGACAACCCTTACTTTTCTACATATGTGATTTATTTTAAACATTTTAGATAGTTCATAACGATGAGTGCATTGTGAAAAATGGTCAACAGCTACACATACGTCATGTCACTACTTGCAAAGCTTTCATTTGTAGTAGTTTGGTAAATGATATCTGAATTAGAAGCATGAAGGAGTGAGACATAGAGGAGGCCCAATTCCCCCTAGTTGTTGTATCCCACCACCCAGAGCGAGATTAAAGAGTTGGGGAGTTGAATGGCAATAGAGCACAAAGTGAGTCCCACAGCAGCGGCCAAAGCAGGGCACAGCAACCTCATGGAGAGCAGCATAGACGGCACCTGCTGTCCAAGGACCGGGTCTGCAATTGAAGGACCATCCATAAACTCGAAGAAAACTGTCTCTGTGCAGGATTTCTACTCTGGCCGCTGGCGAGTGGAGAGCTGATATCATTCAAGTAATCTGTGATGTCATTGTGGTCATAGGCTGCACAACAGGGGATGCAAAGTTAAGGTGGCTTTAGCTGAATTTCAAGTTCCTTTTTTTTTTTTGTGTGCGTTTAATGATCAATTAAGGTAAAAAAGATATTTTGATTTCCCTTCTTGCATTGAATTTCCAGCGTTTTTGTTTATTTTCTTTCGCACCTTTCGACCTTGGCCACTGCATATTGTAAACACTACCAGACCACTAGCCATAGCCAATGCGAACAGCCTCTGGCCATGCCCCACTATATTTTTTAAATCCCTACTAGATCACTAGCCATGGCCTTTGGACATGGCCACTTTATATTTTAAAAGACTTGCACCTTCCCATTGATCTCCCCTTTAATACTATGGCCCCCGTAATGCCATTTTTCTATGGCATTGTGAATCCCTTCCCTTCTCTTCAATTAAATATGTCCTCTTGGGCTTGGGAATGCACCAAATTTAGCTAGTTCTGAGTTTCCCAATGCCTTGAATTTCATGGGTTTTGTTGCAATGAGGTAAGCTTAACCGAAAGTTTTCATAGAATTTCGAGGGTTTTGTTATTCCATAGATTTTCTCTGCACCAGTGGCCATGGTCTTCGGCTGTGCCCGCTGTATAGTTTAGAACGCTGCAAGACCACTAGCCATGGCCAATGGTTAAATCCCCACCAGCCATGGCCTTTGGCCACAGCCAAAGTTTAGATCACTACCAGGCCACTAGCCAATGGGCGTGCCCACTCTATTTTAAAACATTTGTAACTCATTGCGCATTTAGACTGATTTTATGTTTTTCCTGTTTTGACAGTGTTATTGTTTATAAAGATGGCAGGCTTTGATGGAGCACAATATATTTAGGCAATGCGCAGTGATTTTAAATTATTTGCCAAGGATCTCACACTTTGGTTCAGAAGTGTCCTACAAGCTCTTGGTGACTGTTGTGATACATTGCAAGACCTCAGCTAACCACATTTTAGCAGCATAGTAAAGGGGAGGGGGGTGGAATGGCTGTAAGAATAACATATGTCTAGGTACTTTTGCCCCATAGCGAAAATCAAATGTTGCCACCTTGAATATACACACAGTGAGTGAACATGTATCCTAAAGTGAAATATACTTATGTAGTTCAATTGACCTTCCCCCTTGGTGCGCAAGACAAAATGGCATTGGACAAAAGTAGCGAACACCAGAAACTAATAAGGAAATCCAATTCCAATAAATATGCTGGCAAAGTATAAAAGGTGCTCACCTTTTAAAACCCAGCAATCTGTAGTGAAATATTCCCTGAAAACAAAGTGTATGGTCTTGTCATTAAGCGCTTGCACTGGGAACATGACAACCTGAGAAATCCTGGTAGCCAAATACTTGAACAATCTTGCCAACCTCAAATAAACCGAGGGGTTAAGTCCACCCTCTGAAAAATTAGTTACTCCCTCCTTACTCTGATAGCTGCTGTTTTCATGTCAGCTTGACCTTTAGAGTGCAATACTTTCAAGGAATGAAAGAAGCATGTTTTGAAAATAAAATGCAGCTGATGTGTAAGAGATTTTAAATTAAAAACACACGGCATCTGGCACTTTGGACTGTCTCCCATCCATGCCGTAACTGTGCCCGACCCTGCTTGCCATCCCCCTCAGGCCATGATGTTCCAAGTGGTCTTGTAGCTTGGGCTCATTTATTAGGCAACATGGACTGAGGGGGCAGGTCCATTCCTCTCTTTGAAGCTAAACAGGGTTGGACCTGGTTACTGCATGGATGGGAGTCTTGGATGCCTATCGTGCCACTGGCCATGGCTGTTTTTAAAAAATATATATTTTATTGTACCCCTGACTTCACTGTAGCTGTAAATTATATATTTTCTCCTATAACCGCAGCTATGAGCTACAAATACACTGTTATTTTGGGGAAAAACTGCAAAACCCCAAAATGCATCCCTCCCAGAAACTAACCAAGTGTCCTCTCATGTGAGCCTGGTCCCTCCCCAAATCACTGATACCATCCTCACATCCCCTGCCCTCACCCATTTCCCCTCTCCCCACAGCACTCAGTTTCTGTGATGCAGTTTGCTCTGAAATTACGACTATTCGTGGCTATTCTGTCCGATAGCCGAGGTTGCAGAAAGACTTTGTGTTGCAAACTGTCCCTACACCTCCTCCATCTCCCAAATTTAACCTGGTGATTTATCAATCCCCTACCGCTACCCTAAAGTAATTTCCCAGATTTCTTTAACCATGAAATGGCATTTTCCTGCTTTTTTATTCTCGTTTTCGGCTAAACAAGGGTATAGAAGTCATGGCTGGCGGGGGTTGTAGACAAGATACAACTTTTGCAAAAGAAGTTCTGTGTGGGAGTTGATGCACGCGAGCATAGCGTGAGTGACTTGGCCATTTTTTCAACCTCCTCATTTGTTTTTTGTGAGTGTTTAAAAATGTTAAAACAAGCAGGCTGTCGCAGCAAATCCTGATGTGGCTGTAGGGAAATTGAGCGCAGTAAATTATTTCTGACACAGGAGGACTGACAAACTGATAGTGTGCCTAACTGTGAAAAAAGGCCTTCAGCAACACTTTTGCTTAAGAAACCTCAAGTTTTAAAACTGTGCCAGGGGTATGTCTGGACTAGGCAATAGCCTAATAAGAAATTCTCTTGAAATAGGAAAAATAACATTGATTCCCCTTTTTTATTCCCTTCATATTTCCTGTATATGATGACTATTGTTGCAATATTGCACTGTGCTGCTAATATAGCATTACTCCCTGTACACGGGGTAAACGCACTTGATAACGGCCCAAGTCCAGCAAGGGATGCACCCTCTCTGCACCAGGAATTTGACGCTGTTGGCAATGGTGGAGACAGCTTTTGGCGCCGGGGGGTGGGTGGGGGTCGTATTGTATGGCCCCCACCCCCCCCACTTCCTTGCTCCACCACTGGCTTAGGGCACTTGGTCGGGTGTGGAGAAAGCACCCAGGCCAAGGGGGAGTAAAAGACACAGTGGAAAAGCAGTCCTGGGCATGCCAAGGGGGTAGACCTCTTGAGCGTCAGCCAGGGGAAGCCCTGCAGTTATTGTGCACTCACTGGGCCACATTGCGCAGTGAGGCTGTGGCATGCACAGAGCTGCCTCAGGAGCATGGTACAATGAGGAAAACGGGCTTAGAAGGGAGAGGAGAGGAGCCTGCGGCAGACCAGGCAAGGAAAATGGCCACTTATGCAGAAGGTCACGCAGATGCACACTGGAAGATTTGGCCTGCATTGTTTGTATCCTGGTTTGTTGACGCTGCTAACTAAAGTTCTGTTAAAAATGTGCCGGGTTCCACTAATAACACAATACTCAGTGTCCTATATGTATTGCGGCTCAAATATGCCGTTCAGTGTACTTCCATTCAGGGGTGATTAAAATGGGTCGGGAGTTGATCACTGAGCTAGAGGAGCATCTCGGGATACTACAAGAGCAGTACCCCATGCCGCTCGGCCGGGTGCTCCGAGGTTACTGGTCATGCATTCTCAAAGTCTAAATCAAATAAGAGGACTCTACTGACAACTAAGCTGGTGTCCACTGAGCGGGTCTACAATCCATGTTTTAAGTCCTTGTTTTACCGTAGAAGACCTAATTGCATTTCAGTCTGGTTCCACCCTCAATGGCAGTCGAGCTGTATATCAGAATATTTTCCTCGGAACAAGAGTAGCACCGGAATACCGAGCGCATGACTAGGAATCCCCATGGTGTCCCAAGTATGTGAAGTACAATTGCACCCTCTCCTTCCTGGGGCAAAATGCATTCCTCTCTCCTGCACCAACCGCCCCACCCTTTAAACCCCCAGCTGCCTCTTTCTAACATGAAAAGCAGGGAGACTGAAAGCACCCTAAAATAATGGGAGAATGGCTCAAAATATAGTGATATTCAAAATACCAAAAGACCTTCAGTTTATGCAATAACGTCTACACTAGAACTAGTAGAAACTATAGGCATTTATGGCTTGTGGCCACCCTGCAACACTATGTTTACTTGAGGAGGGGAGGAGACCACCAAGGGGGCGCAGACGGCATGGCAGCCTAGGCCATCATCTCCCTCACTCGGGTAGCTGTCAACAAGAAGCAGATCGCACAAATGACGCAGAGGAAGTATCCGGCTCTGGGGCTAGGGACCGACACCCTGAAGGGCAGGTGGGCCAATTCCCAGAAGTATCGGAGCCCCCCACTAGCCCGAACCGGAATGCAGAGGCGGCCTTAAGGAGGGGAAGAAAACGTGGCAGGCGCAGTGACTGGGAGAGCGTATTTACCCTCCCGCAACCCCCTCACCCCCAGCAGGACCCGGAACATCAGCAGACGGCAAGAGCCCCCCCACCCCACTCTCACCCCAACCGAAGGAGCAGGCGGTAAGCTGCGGCGCCCTGCGCTCTGGCCCCTGCACTGACCCAACCGCAACCCCCACACCCCCCACAAACGGGCTCTCCACACCGGAGAAAAAGTGCACGCCTGCCCCAAAACACAAGCAGAATCTCCGGTGCAGGGCCGTAAGGAAGCAAGGAAGCAGTGTTGGCCGGTGGGAAGAAGGGGGGTCCCCCCCCCGAACCGCCCACCCCCCGCCAGGAGAGGGAACCGTTCTAACTTCACGGCCTGGGGGATGTAGGACAAAGCAGTGCCTGCCCAACCCCACCCTGGCTCCCAGCTAATGAGCCAAGGTCTGAATATTCCAAAGCAGCCCCGGCAACAAATGAAATCCGCACCCAGCAGTGAACCAGTGCTCCAGGCCCCCAGTAACTGTGGCAGCAACAGGGGGAAAAGGTGCCAGTATAATAGAGGCGACCAAGAAACGAGGCAAATCCAGACTACCAGGCACAGATCGCTCCAGGTAGAAACGGTGGGTGAACAGTAGCTGGGGGCCACTCACTATCGGGAAGAGGCCATTAAAGGAAGGCACAACGTAATACCAGACCCTGCAATGGATTGGGACTCCTTGAAACGAGGGCGACCGATGGTTCTGTAACGACACGCTCTATAAAGATCCAATATTCAACTCTGTCGAGCAGACAAAGGGCTTCTGTTCAAGCAAAGACGCATTGTATGGGAGGTGGCCAAAGTCACGCTACTGGGCGTACTGATCTCGGAGGGAGCACAGAAACAGAACCAGGCTGAGAGAACGAAATAAAAAGGGCAATCTAAGAAAGAGCACATCCTCCAGACCCTGGCAAACAGTAGAGGGGGGGACCCTAGTAGATCTCGGAACGCTCTGAAAGGAGCTGAGCGAAATATGGCACAATAAAACGCTGATGCAAGTGCAGTACTTGAAGCAAAGATATTACATGAAAGGTGACCAGGCCCACACCATGCTAGCCACGCGCTCGCGAGCCCAGAGTGTGGATAGGGCGGTCCACAAAGTGAACGGTGTGAAGGGGGGGGTGTGGGGGTGTTAACGGATCCAGGGGACAAAACAAAACACTTGCCCAATTTTTATGACTCTCTATACACCACGGAATGAAGTGGTACCGAAGAAGAGGGAGCCCAATACCTGAACAACACCCCTCCAGCCCAATTGCCAGGTGTGATCCCAACAGTACTAAACTTCCCCCCCATCACGGCTGAGGAAATACAGGGTTCCATATCCAACCTTAAAGCGGGCTCTGCGCCGGGGCCAGACTGGTTCACCCCAGCATTCTACAAAGACCAATGGTGAGCGTGCAACCCTTAACTTCAACCTCCTAGGGTGTATTGGCATTAGACCACGTACAAAGTGTCACGAGCAGAATTCTGTTAGCAAGTTCCTCTCAAAGTGGCAGACTGTCAAGTATCTGCATAGTTATGGTAGTCTGAGTGGCCTATATGCTCCAAGGAGCCCTCAACAGTGGGCGATTTCCAGGCCCTACCATAGTATTCTGTATCCTAGTATCCTGACCAGTCTTAGCCAAATGGCGGGATCTCGGGGATGGGTTTCAATATTAGGCTGCATGGTCGCCCCACTGGAATTATACTCCTGGTCACGTCTTGCGTCCTAATGAAAGGCACACTGTTGCCCAGGCAGGTCTTTAGAGGGCTCATCTGCCCAGTCGACATGTAGAGCATGCACCATCTGTACAGGTTGCCTCAAATGACTGCACAGAGACAGGGTTGGATTTGGAAAACAAACCATCCTAAGCAGAAAATAAAAGGGGACCCCACAATCCCCAGGACATATAGACGAGAGAGTCTGTGGATAGGGTCAAAATAATAGAATAGTGACACACATTATCTATGTCTGCAGAGGTAAATAATATGGCTTAGCAAGACCATCCTTCTACATTTATATTGTCCAGATTAAAATACTGAATGGATTGTAAGAGTAGAACAATACATCTTTTGTGCCTGCCACCTCCAAAGACACCAGTAAAAAGATATACACACCCTCTAGTCGCTGAGGTAGGAGCAGTCTGTGCAGTCCGTGCCAGGACTTGCCAGACATGCCCTCACCTCGGCGACCAAAACACCAGACAAACAGCAAGGAGAGGAGGAGAAAAGAACTCTACGAAGCTCAAAACCACATCTGAGCAGAATGGACTCCCAACCAAGCCAATCCCCTCCAAAGAAGCCGCCTACAGTTGGCCCCGTCAAAACTATGCAAACATCCCCTGTCACTGCGGGAAAGCGAGAGGGCCACACCGGCCAGACCGGCCACCCCCACCACCCAAGCGTATCCGGAGCCTGCTGCAGCGCTGGTCAAAGACAACCATCCACACTCGCTGAACCTCACTGAAAACACAGCAGCCATCCATGTGTTACCTCACTATGTGGAAATCCAGTTGAAGAGCAGCAATGTCACGTAATTCTCTCCCCGTAAGTCTGATTGCCAGCTGGCTGCCTTCTACTCCGGGGGGGGGTGGAGGGCCCACTGAGGCGGAGACGCTTGCTGCCACTGCGCCGGCTGCCATCGAGGGATACACTGAGCCGTGTAAGGGCACGTGTGATCAGACTCAAGACGCCACCCCAGCCCTGCCTCTGGATGCAATCAAAGAAAAGGCCACCAAAATCCTGGTGACCCCTCAACCAAATGTGAAGAGCATGGATGAAACCACTGATAATATGCAGCCTCCCCCACCAACCTGCTCTTCGCCGTGCAGCTACCAGGACCGTCAGGGCAGTTTTCCATATGGTGAGCTCCAGACCGCGACAGCCGAGATTTACTCCGCGGAAGAGGCAAAGCACCAGCCAACAAGGAGGACCACGGAAACGGATGCGTCCGCCAGCCGAACTCGCTAATTGAGCGAGCCCCCCCCTGCCGGACAACGACGGCATAATGAACCCAGCTGCTTTACTCATCCCCCGCCTCGAACGCCACGAAAGAGCTGCAGAGCGCTCGGGAGGCACAACAGTGTTCACGGGATGAAGAAGCAAGCTCTCATGACAAAGAGCAAAACCCAGCAACTGCCAACTTTAAGAACTCACAAATTGATGAGCTCAGCTCAAGTGTGGGCGACCCGAAGAACAAAGGCCCAAGTAAAAGAGACCCAATTCAAAGGAGGGGTAGGATCGCAAAAAAAGCACAAACACACAAAAAGACATTTGCCAAACTGACCCAACTGAATTCCCTGAAAGAATTCTTCATAAAACAGGGAACGGGAAACCGTGACCAGTTGAATGAGCTTTCAGATGCAGAGATTCTAGAGGCAATAAAGGAGCCTCCACCAGCCATAAAAATCAGAAAAACAAGCAACTTCACTGATCTACCAATTGAATTGGTCACAGCACCAAAGGAACAGGCAGTGCAAGCTGCTAAATCACGAGAAGAAAGATACAAATGAGAATCCCCCGAGTAGCGAAAAAAGATCTGGCCAGCACAACCAGAAAGAGCAATGCTCACCACCAGAACCTGTCTCCTAACAGCATATCGGGAGCAAATGGATCAATTAATCACGATCAGAACCAGGCAACGACAGAATCAAGACCTCAGAGAAAACCACATGCTAACAGAGAAAGCTAAGGAGCAACCAAAGGCAAATGACACGCCCCCTCGCCTAGCCTCTGAAGGTCCCCACATCCACTATGCCGAAATGAATCCCCAAAAAAGGAAGCCTCTCGGCAGCACCCATCAGCAGGGTGGGGGGAGAGAATGCGGCTATCCACTAGAACCATCAGGCAGGACTGATCGAAACTCCCTAATCCTATCGCCTTCCCCCCTCCTCCCCCGCAGAGCAAACTCACCCTCCCCACCGAGCACAGCTCAGACGTCTGAGTCTGGGGAACCAATGGCCGCCCACGCAATAAGATACCCCAACGAAAAAAACTGACATGACAACCATCATGTCAGCGATAACAATTGTGCTGGCCCCATTCTGCAAGCTATACGAGTCCATAAATGACAACCAAACAGACCAAACAACTCTCATAGCGATGATGCATGCAAAATTAATATACTTAGGATATATCCAGGCGATGGAAAAAAAGCAAGTCATCTCCGAGATTGCTACCATCAAATCTCCGCATGCAAATAACGAGTCAGAAGGACTACGAAATAACACAGAACAAGACCATAAAAAAGGAAATTTCACAATGACATTCCAAAGCACTGAAACCGACTTGAAAAAATTGCAACCCGCAACAAAAAAGAGCTTACAATGGGAAAATGTTTGCATCTTTGACTCCCCAAGCGGCGCCAAGTCCCCTAAAAGCGCAAACTTGCCGGCGGTGGTCTTCTTTAAGGAAAGCTCGCAGAGAAAAGGCGGCTCCGAGGCCAAGAACAAAACGGGTGAAATCAACAAGGTACAAATGGTGGGGTCGCCTAGAGGCACAAAGAGCACAAAGAAAAACATCTACAAAGCCCACAGATCGCCCTTAACAAATAAACAATCACTCCTAAAATTACACGACCCAACGGGTCGGCAAAGGCAGCAGGAAGAAATGACCAGCATAAGAAAGCCGCCAGACAACACGAACAAACGGAAGCTTTCGAAGGAAAAGGAGACACCAAGGACAGGCACAGTGAAGCCAAAAACAGGCGCACGCTCGCCGACCCCAAGTGAGAAGTCCCCTAGAACAGGATTTCCTTGCACATGTCTGCAATGAACACTTCACAGCACCTGAATAATACAGTACTAGGGGAAGAGGGCAAAATACAGAGGACACCCTCGACGGCCAAGATCCCAGAAAAAACTCAGATGACAATGGAGCAACCCGCAAAATTACACATCGGAGAGAGGCCAAGACACCCGCAGGAAGCAGTCTTGCGCAGCAAAAGGAGGCTGGAAGAGCTGGAGAGCAGCAGAATCCACAGAGCTCCATCAAAAGCACCTCCTAAACAATCGATACTGGCGTGAAATTGACACAACCTCAAAGTATAAAAATGCAGAAAAGAAATCCGATGTTAGAGAACCATCCAGACACCGCAATCCCGGCCTTCCGGGCAGAGACCGAACAGGAAAGAATCAAACGACGGAATACTTTGAAAACCGTGGCAGACAAACCCGACTAACAAGATCAGTACACGGCTCTTCGACTTTGACCCTGAAGCTAGAACAAACCTCAAGGAATAAGGACGAAATGGTGCTAAATAGGAGAGCAGTGAGTCACATCTTCAGTAAAACCTCGACATTGAAATATCTGAAGACTACGTAAGGATCGAACCATACCATAGAGGGACAACTGCGAAAGGCTATTTACATATAAGAGCCTCTGCTATCCCGTCTTCAATCAAAAAAGCTCTAGATGATCTAACCTCACAAGGCTTCCATATTTCAATATTGCCTAAACCTATACCAGACTCTGCTGCTTCTGACCACAAGTTAAAGCAATTGCCAAAAAAGAACTTTCTACAAGTCCACAACAGAAGACCTTTACTATGCCAAAAGAACGCTGAGGGACAAAATTAAACCAACGGACCCAAGGCAATTGGACTACAATAGATCTCCCTACGTGACAGTCGGGTCTAAAAAGGGCTAGAACGCCAAGAAGAGAGTCGGGGAGGGACATCCACATTTCGGAAAGCCAACAAACAAAACTGAACTGAAAGCACAAGTGCCTTGGTGGCTGCAGAGAGCCGCAAGAGGGCAGACTGGCAGTAGACAAGTCTCCAAATCCGGAAGGAAGTAAGCCGCTGTCTTCACTGCTGAAACAACTATGGGCATGGCTGCCGAAAAAGCTGTCATTCCGGAGCAACAAATAGCAATTTGCTACTGACGGAACTGCGGCACAACCGTCGGGGAAGCTAGAAAAACCGGTCCCCTCGACATCAATACTAACCTTCGGATCCTGGAACACACGTGGGTACAGACACCTGATGCAAAGAGGTGACGTTAACCTAAACGACTACGACATCCTGGTTCTCCAAGAAACCAGGCTATCCGAAACCCCCCACCTCGATGGGTTCACCATAGTGGACTCGCCTGCAAAAAAAATGAACTGGGCTGCCCATCCGCAGGATTTCTTCTTGCGGTTCAATCGGGTAGAGGATCGCCATTGCATGGACCCTGTCAGCCTCCCGGACTCGCCTTGCAACACTCATGAGCTGGACCATGCCAGATTTAAAAAAAAAAACAGAACTGATTGCAATTATCGTCGTTTATTGGAATCCCCAAATTATAACAGATGAAGAGCTGCTACACTCCATCGAAACAATAGTCGATAGGCTGTATACTGAACAAGAAGTGACCCACATCATAATATGTGGAGACTTAAACGCCAGATGTCCTGCAACACGGAGAGACGAAACACAACACCACCCCAGTGGAAAAAAGAGGTATACGATGGCTGGAGCTGATGGAGTCGAGAGGATGCTCAAATTTTGAGCAAGCGTTCTCTAATCCTAACCGAAGGCTGACGTGGGAGAGCGACACCTCAAGCGCCACTATCGACGACATCTTTGCGAGCGATAACATACTAAACATTGCAACCTCGTTTGAAGTTATGAAAACGATCGCAAGTGACCACAATTTGCTCAAAGCAACTTGGACTATGTCCACCCCGGAAACAAAGTGGACAGAAACACACACTGAGTGCAATCAACAAGGGTCCCGATTTTAAAACTGAGCAAAGAATAAGAGTTAACAGCTAGATACCACAACTGCCTGGGTTCCAAAACAACGCAAGAGGACATAGAACTGGACTATCGACCTTTACTGAGCCCATATAAAGTGAGGACAACCAAAAATCCTCCCTCAAAAGACCACTCTGCGCACCAGTACAACAAACTGGTGGCGGAAAGAGCCGTAAAAAGAAAAGCAAGAAGGCAAAAGACTGAGGAGTCGCAATCGGAACTGTGCAAAGAAACAACTCTTTACAAAGCCTGGCTAAGGAACCAACGACTGTCCCTATACCAAAAAGACTCTAGCAATGCTTGGAAAAATGGGAGGCAAGAACGCCAGAGCATTCTGGACACTGATTAAATCTTCAGGAGCACACACAGAGCCTAGCCAGACCAACAGTGTGAGTGAAACCTGCTGGACCGCTCACTTCAACGAAGTCTTCAGAGGTCCCCCAGAAATAAAAGAAACTAACACAACCGAGACATGTCAAGAGTGGGTAGATGTAGTGGATAGAGAGACAATTCAAATCGTTATCCGCAAACTAAAAAACTCAAGGGCCCCAGGACCAGATGGGGTGACTAACGTCGACCTGAAAAACTTCCCAGAAGAATGGTCCTCCTTCATTAGCATGGTCTTCAAAACATGTGCCACTAGTAGACTGCTTCCGAGATCATGGACCACAGCCGTGGTCGTTCCAATCTTCAAACAGGGAGACGGGACAAACCCCCAAAATTACCGGCCAATTGCACTTTTACATACGATTGGGAAAGTGTTCGCCTCACTTCTGTTATGTGAATTTCAAGTCTGGTTCAAAACAGCGACTCAACGACCCATTCCAAGCAGGATTCCGAAAAAACTCTTGGACCATTGTCGGCATTATGCTCCTAAGCACCCTCAAAAGCAAAACCCAGGAGGGACCAAGGTTGTACTTTGCATTTATCGACCTCTTCCAAGCATTCGACATGGTGGACAGACCATTACTGTGGGAAAAACTCCTAGCTGTCAACTTTCCCAAAAAGATATTGGATCCAATAAAGGCCCTCTACTCGAGTACATCGAT
This sequence comes from Ambystoma mexicanum, assembly GCF_040938575.1. NCBI lineage: Eukaryota > Metazoa > Chordata > Amphibia > Caudata > Ambystomatidae > Ambystoma > Ambystoma mexicanum. The sequence goes on along the minus strand of NC_090933.1, from coordinate 1,257,316,571 downwards.
AAGAGTAAAGCTGAACAAAAAAGGCTCATCGGATGCAATAACATCCAGAGGGGTAAAGCGGGGCTGCCCACTCTCACCAGCATTGTTCACAGCCTTTCTAGGAGATTACAGCGACTCAACGGTGAAAACTTTTCAACCGAAAATAGGAGAAGTGGCGGTCGAAAGAGTACTGTATGCGGATGACATCACTTAGGCGGATCAAATGCCAATCGGCCTGCAGAGGCAACTAACTAATCTAGCATAGTATATCAAAACGAACAAACTGCAAATTTACATCAAGAAAACAAAGATAATGATCCTTGGGGGGGAGGGGGGGGGGAACAAAAAAAAAAGTCGAAGTTTCTCATGGCAACATGATAGCAACACAAATGTATTAGTGTCGGAATTCAAATATCTGGCCGTCCTGTTGGATAACTCTCGCTCAGAAACGTGCATGCAACGCTTCATCTGGACGAAAGCAAGATCCTCAGCAACTCGTGCATGCATGCTAGATAATAAATTCGGTCGCTTCTCCTTGATCCCGCTGTTAAACTACTACAAAGCAAAAGTGGTTCCCACCCTGCTATAAGGAGCCAAAGCAATGCCAGCACTTCCAGAAGGGATCTGGGGAAAAAATCGAAGGCTTCTTCTGGAGATCTGTGCTTTCGCTCCCCAATTCAACATCAATGCCAGCAATCAGAAGAGAGATAGGACTTATCTCTTTAGAGGCCTTAGCGGGAAAACCGCAGTATGACACTCTACAGAAACATCCTGCTTCCAGAAGCATCGCCCTTACATAACCTGCTACACAAAGAAATCAAGTCGGGCAGATCCAAAATGCTAGCCGTCTGGGTGACCAAGAAAAAGGCCAAACTGGAGTCCATCGCATGCTGGGAGGAGGAACTGTTATAGAATCCACTCAGAATTTTTAAAAAAACTAGAGGAACTAGACTGGATCAACACTCAAAGGGCGGACAAGAGCAAGCTATTAAGACATCTGCCACCTTTTGCAAGAAAAGCTAACGATCTAGCTGAAATATACAAAAATGTCCCTAGCAAACCGCTCCGCCACCTCTTCCTTAGAGCGAGACTGAACCTACTCCCGACCAATAAAATTCACCACATCAGAGGGCTGTCGGATTCGAACGCTTGCAGATTATGCAAACGGAAGGACGAAGCAGAATCCATTTGTCATCTAGCAACTTCATGCCCGGCACTACTAACCACTAGAGAAAGCTACCTAAAACCGGTCCTGGAGCCTTACGGGGACCATGAAGAAGCGTCCTGGTGGCCAAGGATAATCAGCGGCCAAAAGACCGCATGGGCTATTGCCACCACCAAAATTTTACAAATTGCGCTAGGAAAAATTGAAATGGAAACAAAATGATAAAGAAAAAAAATAACAGGTGAAAAAGCAAGTGAGAAACAAATCCAACCTAAATCAACAAAGGAAATGGCCGCCTTTGTAAAAACAATTAATTTTGTTAAATACAAATACTTTTTTTTTTTAATTTTTTTTTTTTAAAAACCAATTTGAAGATAGTCAACATTGAAGCATTCAACACTGTGATCAAATACATGATTTTATAGCATGCATAGAACATCACATGCATGATAAAACTCCACATCTCCACATGTTTCTGTCTTTACAACTCCTTGCTGGATGTACTGTGCAGCCTTCCTGCACAAAGACCACTTGGTTATCAGTCCTAGGGCCTGATGAGTGCCTTGTGAAGGCTTTTCTTTGATTCAGTCCGATTTTTAGCTAGAATCGATGTGCCTTTTGGAGGGATTTGTGAGTATATTGCAATTTTATTTTTATTTTTATTTTTTTTTGGCCAAGTTACTGATTTTTAGAGGAATTTAATTGTAGTTTCCCTGTTGACTCTCAGTGCTGTAGTTCATTGTTTCTGGCTTTTTTACTTTTCTGCACCCAGCCCTTTAGCAATTGGCTGAGGCAGTCCGGTGTCCCTTTGTGCAGTACACGTTCTAGGTGGCACCCTGACCCACTTCCTGTCTCATAGCTGCCGGCCCTGAGCCCTGGTTGGCCTGAGTAACCTGTTTTCAGAATGAACCCCCACGCACCTCTCGGGGCTGCCCCTGCACATGCAGCCCTTCTGGCAAAGGGCAGCTCCTGAAACAGCAGTGCCAGTCTGGGTTTGCCCACGTTCCCCTGGGATGCCTGCCGCTGTCGGCCAGCAGCAGCTGACCAGTTGAGAGCGGTCTATGTGGGGAATACAGCAATTACTGTATTCTGGAAAACCCCACTGCCTCTCTCGGCTTCATGTTTACCAAGATTGCTAGCTAGTAAGTAATGGTTCTCTCACTGCTGCTCGCCAACCGTTAAGTACTGTTTCATTAATTCTTGGGTCCCCACCGTCGGCACCCTTCTCAAATCTAGGTGTTTGCACATTTACTGTTGTGCCTCTATTTCGGGCGTCTCTCCCTCCATCCAGGTATCCCTAATCAAGGTGTCTCCACTTTTACTATTGTGCCCCCATTTTAGGCGTCTCTTGCTCTATCCAGGTGTCTCAAATCTAGGTTTTCCTGCACGTACTGTGATTCGACATTTACTGTTCTGCTCACAATTAGATACGTCCTACTCCATCCAGCAGGACCACCTTCACAATTCTATGTATTAACCAGAGAGCTGAGCACAAAGCAGGCCCCCACATACCTACAAGAAAAGATGACGCTTTAACACCCAACTTGCATCCTAGGCTCAAGCACTGTCCTCCTCCTAGTGGTTCCTCTAATTTCTCCAGAATCGGAAGGTCTGCCTACTCAACCCTGGCCCCCAACGTCATGGAATTCACTGCCTCCCCACATTAGACACAGCGAAGACTACATGGCTTTCTGGAAGGCACTCAAAACCTGGCTCTTCCCCTAAAACATTTGAGGGAATTCCCTGGCCACTCGACTTGCCACCACTTCCAAGAATTGGTGTAGTAGCCCACCAATACGGTCCCTTAATAGATTCTCTTGCCAGACGATGTATGCCCCTGAACCTTTGCCCAGACCAGAAACCGCCTTCCACCAGGAATACTGTACGCTCTGAGGTCTAGAGATCTATCCCCAATAATCTGAACCGATTGTGCTAGACTCGTAACCCAAGCACTAATGGCACTTATGATCTTAATCCGTGCTGTGCAATTATGCACTACGCAATCGGTACAATAAATGCCTATGCTAGATAATCCTACTCCTCTGGAAATCCATGAGCAGAACTACATACCGTGGGTCATCTAGCACTTCTAATCCCATCCCACCTATCTCAGAATGTATTTAGCAGAACTACCAACCCAAGCACTTAGACTTGAACATTGCCCCACAAAATGCACTACGCTATCGGCCAGGAATGCCCTTGCTTGCTTGCTAATCCTACTCCTATTGTAATTGCTGATTTGGAACTATATACTACGGTTCGTTTAGCACTTATTCTTTGCTAATCCCGACTGTCTGGGAATGTATTCAGCATAGCTACTTAACGGGGAATATATCTGGCAGTACTACCAACCAAGGGTGTCTCTAGTACCTATACTGTAATCTACATGAGTTGGGGCCGAACTACTTGCCACTGCCCGTCAGTCTTCGCTAAAGCAATTGACCCAATGAGACACAGGGAGGACCTTAGCCTTACAGCCCGAACCAAAGGGAGATGTCGTCCCCTTGACAATCACTGCAAGCTCTATTGGGGGGGGGGGGCGGGGGGCAGTGTCCCCTTGCAAAGCACACACACTCAAAAACACCACTATTAGCTATACCCCTCGATTAATTTGGCCTAGCTGCACACATAATTGCACATCTCCACGATCACCTTAACAGTCTTTAGAATGCAGCTATACCCCTCGAAATAGAACTAGCTGCACACATCTCATTCACAAACTCTGGTGCTGCCAGAATGCAGATACCCAAGCCCATTTGGCCTTGCTGCACACATTCTACTGATCACACACAGCCTTTGCACCACGCCCAGCACTAGTATGCAGCTACACGCCATTTAATCCACACTGGCTGCACACAAGCACGTTTTATTACATTACTCTCTCCACTGGCCAGGACTGTGGTCCCCAAGGGCGTTCAACTCGCAGCGCTTTGGAATCCGACCGATGGTAAAAGGCGCTATACAAATGCCCAACAACATAACCTTCCTCAGGGAGAACATTCAAAGTCAATTGTCCCGATTCAGTGTGTAGATGCCAAATCTTTTTCATGGTTCACATTGAATGTCCACCTCATTCAGGACAGTTCTTGGAGTTTGTGTGTTGAAACTCGTTTAAGTTCACTAGCGTATCCACGTTATCCATAGATTAGTAGCGTATCCACATTATCCATAGATTAGCGTATCCACATTATCCATAGATTAGTATTGTATCTACTTAATCCATGTTAATTCCTTGTGGATACGTTCTTAGACGTAATCTAAAACGAATGAAAATTCAGAAGAAGGTCTTCATTCTGAAATGGACCTCTTGATGGATGTGTAGACCACAGCAACATTAAACCAACAATGGAACTCATATTGCTAATAATGCAAGTGTAACTGCAAAATCATGACTATCTTTGCAAGAACGGACATTTTTACCTTTAGTTGTATTAGGTGGAGCGACCATTCTAAAGTCCTCTTTACTCTATTAAGTTGGGGATTTCTCACTATCACCGAAAACCAGAACCACTATTGGTAATTGTAGTCAATGTAACAGGAATGTATTTAGACCATTTCAATGCAGATTAGGTATAGGTAGATGAGGCTAGGTGTTAACTACTCATGGTGATCCAAGGTTAGGGAACATTTCTCATTCTTTGTGCTGCGTATTTAATAAATCCAATTTCATTGCTTGTGTATCTCATTCTAAACTATTTAGTGCAAAGAATAAAGAAAAGGGAGTTTTTGTTGTGATGCTCTGCATAATCTCACTGAGTGTAGGTCTTTAGATGCGTAAAATTGACTTCATTGTAGTGCGTGCAAAGTTTCTCATTATATGGGCAGGTAATTTGTGAGATGCCACTTTGGGGGCATGGCTTCTCGCCTATAAATAACAGCTTAGAAACCCGCATAATGACGTCATTGCGTTGGCGTGACACAGCCGCAATATTGTGTGGTACAAACAACCAAAATGAAAGCCACTTTCGTGTAGCATTAAGTTAACAATTACATAAGAAAAAACATTGCATACATCTCAATCAAAATCTGCAGTGTGATTAACTTAGTAAGGTGGGATATAGACCCCACCAGCTTTTTATGGCTGAAAATGAAGGGAATAATTTCCAGCTTCTTACTGGAAAGGCTCAAAAGGTTAATGTGAACTTTTTTTTTAGTAATCTTTTTTTTTAATTTTTTTTTTTAATTTATTTTTTTTTTTTACTTAAATTTGTTTTAACAGGCTCCCCTTTGTTTTTAATTTTCTGTTTGGGGTTGGCCAGTTTCTGTCTTGTTACTTTCACAGGTTGCTTGACTCGTATTGCTAGATAACAAATGGCCAATAAAATAAAAATTTGCTCTAATAGATTTTTATTTCTTCAGTATAGTTTTCTTTTCTCGTTTCTCGCTGTTGTATCCTGTTATTTAGTACCATAATTTCTTGAATTGTAACATCTAATTTTGTAAAGCGCTTTGGCATAAGGTGCTATAGAAACCAATAAACTATGCAATACTCAGATTTATTAACCCCAAAAAATGGTGCAGTAGAAAAAGGTTTACTTTAAAATAAGGGGAAAGATTTTGGTGGCTCGCCGGTACCTGACTTTTTTTTTTAACTTCCTTCAGCTGTGGCTTTCTCGTGTACTTGCTGGTGCTTACTTGGGTATTCTTCAGCGTATGCCTTCTCGTAGGTTCGCCGGTCCCTTACCCTAATTTTTCTCTGGCGGCAGCCTTGTTGTTGGCTGGCGGTTATCTTACTCTAGCTTCTTTCGAAGGCAACCTTCTTGCAGGCTTCTTCCTGCACCACTCCTGGGCTCTGCAAAGTCCTGTGGGCTGCTCGCCTGCCCACCATGTACACTTCATGGTCCCGCCTCCAGGTGGTGCTTGATCCGCACGGTAGAGATGCTGTGCACTCTGTGCGTTTCCACCCCAGCTGATGGGTTCTACGTCGGCTGGTCTTGGTATGTCCTTAATAGGCTGTTCCCTACAACCAGAGACTCATCAATTGGTCCTGGGATTTTAACTTCAGGGGTGGGTGGGTGGGTTTGGTCCGGGGGTGGTCATCAGAATTAGATGTTAATACAGGTTTTATCATTACCATTTACTCCCATATTTTGGGTACTGGCTTTGAGGGAAATATGACAGACTTGTTCCACTAGGATTCCTTGGTCCTTGAAGGTGTCTCCCAGTGAGATCCCGCTTGTCCAAATCCATAGGAAGGTTCTTGCTTAGCAGGCTAAACTCCCTAGTCTCACGGTGGGGTGCGGCTCCCCTTTGGGGGAAGGGACGAGTACCCCAGATTCGTCACACCACACACCCTCCCCCATGCCCTTGTAGGAACACCTTTCTCGTTGAGGGAAGTGCTGAGATTGTTGCCAGTGTTCAGGGTTGGATCGTATTCCCATGATCTGGGCTGCAGCAGGTCACTTCTTCCGACCTCATAGCACACAAGCATAGAGTAAACTGAAAATCTCAGCATAGGCTGTTTGAATGGAACTAGTTAGGTAGCGGGTGTTTAAGAGACACGTGCAACATTGGGGTGCATATGTTAAATGGGCTCACTGTCAAGCCCATAAAATAGAGTTCAAGTTTATAATTTAATCTGGGCATTGGCCAAATGGCTGTATGATCCATCCGACCCCAGAGGAGCGTTACTTTTTTCCCACCCTTCGTTGACGTTTGCTGTATCTAGTCAAAAGGGCCTACTCGCTGTCCAAACTGGGCGTGCAGAAAGTTGATGGAGGGGGGGGGGGTGTGCACCTGTGAGCGATTGGACCTTCGACCCACTTGAGCATAAGGAGTGTGGATTGGTACGAAGTAGGAAGGGTGTACTGCAGGAAGCACATAATCTGAACCCTGTTCCCGGGTCATGGACCATCAAGGAGGTCCAAAATTAAGAATGTCCAGTCTGAAGCAGTAACCATAAGTTTGGTCTATGTAGAAAAGGACTGACAGTTAGATCTAGGAACGTGCATGAGGGAGGTCCCATGTAGGATGTGGGTGTGCATGCACCATGCCATTTTCTTTTATGTCTAATGCTGCTGTAGAACTGCACTGGTCCTGTCTCCTTCTCTGTTGTGACATAGCAAAAGTATGGCGTAAATGGGACAATATATAGGGTGTCTGTCACAGATGGCTGCAAAAACACACCAACTCCCAGAGATTTTCAGTTTACAAAGGAGGAGGAAGAATAAACCTAATCTCAACCAATCACTAAAACAAACCATATCACTTAAACTCCTTTCTTTTCCTTCCACCGCCCTTCCCATGGTATAGGTGTTATAAAAACCTCCAGACCAAAAGCAAAAAGGATCGATCTTGTGTGTGATTGGAAAACAAAATGACCTAAGTGGATCAACCATACACCTCAGGCAATGCATCATATTACTAAAGAATCCATCCATTGGGAGGGACAAGCTGAAATCCACCCTTCTAATAATACTACATCCTCCGGTCCATCATCCCTCCCAACACCATAATCCTCAAAGGGGCGTACACCGCCTGCAAACCCCAGGCCAATCAGCCTCCTATTCTGCACCATTCCCATGGAGGCCTGCAGTGATCTTTTCCATTACGTATCTATTCTTTGCTTTATTGACCCATTCAATTTTCTGTGGTAACAATAGCCTCTTCCGTTGTGTGGCCAGGCATGCCAGAGCCGCCAATAACAGAAAATGTACCAAGTGAGTCAAACTCTTATATTCCTGCTCAACTTCCTCCAACTAAAGAGCACAAGTAGTGGTGTCTGCTCCTGACCATCCCGACCACCACTATCTTTTATCCATCCAAGCACCCCACTCCAATAGACCTGTACCTTGTCGCATTCCCACCACATATGCCAGTAATCTGCCCTAAATCCACATTCGTGCCAGCAGAACTGACTCGCCACAGAAAATATCTTAGAAAGGCACACCGGGTCATATTGCCACCTATGCAGCAATTTAATACTGTGAAGCTTAGATTGGCAGGCAATCAATGATTTGAATGCTCTGCAGCACATTTTACGCCATAATATCCTGTCTGTATCTAAGCCCAGGTCCCTTTCCCACCTCTTGCAAAGATTCTCCGTAGTCCCCTTTCTAGGTTCTACCAAGGTACCATACAGCAGAGAAATCAACCCCTTCAGATCTGTTTGGGGATCAATAACTTTTTCCTTCGGGGTGAGATCCTGCTATAACTGCTCCCTCCTGTTTCAGCAGTAATCGGTCCCTTCAGTTGTAAGTAAGAAAAAATGGATAGGTTCCCAATGTGCAGACCCTCTTCCAACTCCAATATGGAAATAAACTTCCCACTCTTCCATAACTGCCCAGTCCTTGTTAAATCCACCTCAAACCAACTCTGAAATCTGTTCAGGTTTGGAATATGATCTCACTCTCTGATCCTGCGCAGGATAGGATCTCTTGGCACCCATAATCATTGTCCCAACTATTGCCGGCTGACGAGGGTAATCGTCCAGTCCCACTCCCTGTCTCTCCCCTTGTTTGCGCAAATGCTGTACCTATACCTAGGCTAGGTTGCCTTATAATATAAATGGAAGTCTGGAAGACCAACTCCCCCTGTATCCTTGGGTAGTATTATAGTATCCTATTCCACCCGCGTCCTCTTCATCTTTATAGCGTTAAGACGTCCAATCCATGATATGGTAAGTCTGTCCCACTTCACCATGTCATTGTACAATCTCCATCAATGTGGGGGTAATTAACCCCATTCAGACCATTCAATTCTCACGTATCTTCCCTCACCTCCGTTCCAAGGCACTCCAATTCTTGTGCAGACCGATCCCCATCCCGATCAAAAGGGAACAAAATAGATTTTGACCTATTCATTTTAAAACCTGAACTTCCCATATTGTACAATAAATTCTACTGTTGCCAAGACTGATCCAGTGGGTTCCAAGATGCAGCAAGACGTTGTTCCACAATTAACCCCAATTTAAAGTCCAGCTTCCTACTTTAATACCTTTTTAACTCGGGTGGGAGGGCATGGGGGGGTGTCTAACCTTTGGGCCAGCAAAGTGAAGGAGCAAAAAGTGGTATCCCTGCCTTGTACCTCTAGCTAAACCGAACCCCCTGGAGAATCAACCATTTGCCCCAACTCACTCCATGGGACTCAAATGGCTTTAATACCATTCAAAATGTTGTACTCAAATTTATGCAATACTGCCTCATGGAAGGCCCAGATGACTGTCGAAGGCCTTTTCAACATCGATGGAGAGCAGTGTGCTATTGCCTTTCCCTCCCCTGGGTCAAAACCATGAGATGCAAGGTTTTCCGCATCGTATTGGCACCCTGACGTCCCCTTATGAACTAAACCCCACTTGGGCCGAGTGGACCAATCTGGGCATGTGTTTGTCTAATTTGGAGGCAAGGACCCATGTAAATAGCTTAGCATCCACGTTTAGAAGTGAGATAAGTCTATAAGAACCACATAAACGAGTCCTTGCCCTCCATGGGCATCACTGATATAAGGGCCCTTACAAAAAAAACCTGTGGGCCTGCCCTTTAAAATATTTTGCCTAATGTAGTACAAGCAAGTGGAGCGCAATTCCTTTAAAAAAAAAAAATGTTAAACCTGAACTTGTATCCATCGTCACCTGGGGCCTTACCCGACTGTAAGCAACCAATAGCCTCCACAATCTCCTCCTCTTTAATGGGAGCATCAACACTAGCTGCATCAACACTACCTCTGGGGTGTTTGGTCAGGTGTTGGTCTGGATGAAATCTTTTCTTTCTGGGGGACACTCAATCATGCTCTTCTTTCATGCAGTGTTCCACAGGGCACCGCCTTGTCCCCTACACTTAATGTGTATATTCTCTTTCCCTTCCCACTGCCTCAAGTGCTTCTCCTCTGCTGATGATACGCAGATCATTGGCCGTATTGATCTCCAGCAGATAAGGGGGGGGGGGGGATGGAGGGGGCTGCGTCTCAGCAGTGGGAGTGCCTGAGGGCGGATGGATGGATGGATGGGTGGGTGATAACTGTCTTGGTGGAGGTCCTGATGGTGGGTCCACCTTCAGCTGCTTCTCTTTGGACACTGGATTTCTGACCTGCTTCTCTTGGTTCTCTTCCCTTTCCTGTTCTAGTGGTCAAAGATCTTGGGGTCAAACCTTCTGCCTCACTCTCGTGAGAAGCACAGGTCTCCGCTGTCCAGCTGGGCATTTTAAATTAAAATACTTTGGAAAGTTCTTCCTTTTGTTCCTGTTACATGCCCCAGTGGACACCTCGCTCGCCCAGAGTGGAGCCGACTACGGTAATTCACTCCATCTAGCTCAGCCATCTTATCTTATTCGCTGCCTTCAGCTACTTTTGTTAATTCTGCGGCACGTGTGGTCTTTCAGGTCTGATTTTCTTCTCATATCGCCCCTGTTCTTTGCTTGCTGCACTGGTTTCCGATTTGAAAAAATAGTGCAGTTTAAATCCCTCTGCATGGTTCATAAGGCTTTTTGTGGAGCAGGACCTGAGTATCTCCAACAAAAATTCTGTCCTTATGTTCCTAGTTGAGTCCTTCATTCTCGTGATCATGCCGTTATAGCTATCGCGTTATTTTGCTTTTTCTAGAAGTGCACCGATGTCTATATATTAGTTTTCTCCCCAATACACTAAATAGGAAATCATTGCGCACTTGAAACACAAGAATTTTCACATGCACTAGCTAAATGATGGTGCTTTAAGGCCATTTATTAATGAATAATATTAAAACAATTGGTGTACTTCACTGTTGCAAGCTTCTTCTTCCCAAAAGAACTTCACTGGACAGCTTCCAGACCAGGCTGGCAGAGAGAGAGGATCTGCACAATGGGACTGGCTGGAAAAAGATATGGCTACTCTTTCTCCAGCCCTGTAATCTTTTCTCTGACAGCCTAATTGGGTAACTCTACAATTTAATTACACAAATGCGTCATGGCATTTTCCAGAAAATCCTGGGCCATAGTTTACCTGTTGCCTATTCCTAGATATTGTCGGCCGAACAACCCATGGTCCTGTATTGGAAATGCAAATTCAGCGCAGTAATAAGGCGTGAACATACCAGCTGCGAGAGTAGCCCACCAAAAGGGGAGGGAGTTTGGCGACAGTCATTAAGTTCTATGTATTAAACTTTAGAATGTCCTAACAAGTTGAATTACAAGTAGATCAATATATAAACAATATGGGTAGGTTACAGGTAATTGTGCTGACTTTTACAGTAAACCAAGGTATTGCGGAGAAGGTCACAGAGCATGCTGCTTAAAAAAAAAAATGAACTTGGAGATTTGTTTAGCAGCCACAGCGGCTGAAAGCACATGGCAAAAGTACATGTTCCTGTGATTATACGAGAAGAAATTAATGAGCAATTGTGATGCTTTCGAGGTCACAGAGCCAAGCTCTGGGGTGCAGGGGAAAAGACTGTGAACAGCATTTAGAAACTAGCCTGCTGGCATTTTCAAAGTACCCATGGCGGTTTCAAATTGCCCCTTAGCACAACTCTGTCCTTAAGGTGCAACAGTAAAGCAGTAACTTGTCTTTAGTTCAAGGGTCTGTCGGTGTTGTGATCAGTGGTGTTCTCATGAGAAGCAGGATTGGCATGATCGGTGGCAGATGCACTGATCATCTCAAACGTGTCAATGCCCTGGCTACATGATGTGGGAACTGTGGGTTTGACTGTGACGTCACAGTGCGGGCCTAAGGTGTTGTGGTAAGATTTTCGGTACCCAATCACTGGAGGCTAATGTATGTCCCGATCTAGGAGATTGTCGTATTTGCTCCAATGATTTTCATTCAAAGGACGGATCAAATATGTCACTATGGTTTTATGCTAATTAGTTTAGATGATTTATAAAAGCTTTTTGTTTAGATGCGTTTCTTTGATCGTGTCTTCATGTAGTTTGTTCCGTGTTCTGTTTGAATATTGCTGTCCCAGCTGCGTCTGATCCCAGAATAAAACTGCGTTACTTCTTGCCTGGCGTGCACTTTGAGTTACTTTTGTAATTTTTTGGTGAGTTTTGAAGGCAACCCGCTATACATTTTAGTGACCCGTATGGGGCTAGGCTCCAGCTTCCTGACCAGACGTGGGTATTCTAGCGTGCCCTCAAAGGAGTGTGGAGTCAGCATTTCCAGACCAGTGCTATGAGCACAACAGAGGTCGAACACAGACGGTTTGCAAAGGTCTGCACTTGTATAAAACACTTCCTGTGCTCAGAATGGGGTGCTGGCCTTTAAAGGGAGACTGAGGTCAAGAGGATTCGAGAATTCCCAGAGAAGGATATGTGAGTGTACCCATGCATGAACGTGCTGGGGGAGGGACTATTTTTAAGGTGTATAGGACATACCCTCATAAAGGTGGAGGTAGATTGGCCATAGTAGTCATAGATTTTAGGTAAATGTATCCGCTCGGGAGTAAGTGGACGGTGGTGCATCTGCATTGGGGCAAAGAGGGTGCGTAGTAAATGGCGGACCTTGTTGGACAAGAGTTGCATGTAGTGCAGGCAATTGGTCGAGTTGCGTAATATCTTTTATGGTTTAGGGGTGTTGAAGTAAAGGGAAGGGGGAAGAAGCATATGAATTGTTGTGTTTTAGTGACAGTATTGTGAACGTTACTGTAGTTTTTGTTGTTTGTGGCTGTGGAGATTACGGAAGGGCCAGAGCTGAAATGCACATCGTAAGGGCTGTGTAGCAACTGGGCACGGTCGAACGGAGGGAGGAGCAACTGGGCACGGTCGAACGGAGGGAGGAGCAACTGCACCCTGGACATACTAACATACAGCATTATTAAGGTAGTGGGCCTGTGAAGAGGGCCATTTTATATATTAACACAAAAGACTGGGCTATGGAGAGGGCAATTGTGTGTAATATAGTACATGAGGTGTGCGAGGGCACGGCCTGCGGAGAAGGCCAGTACGAATGAAATGGGGTGAATGAGGTTAAGTGGTAAGATTGAGTGAATAAGGAAAGAGTTTAAGGATTCAAGTAAGGTTTGAGAATATAAGGGGAGGAAAGAGTACTCTAACAATCAGGAAGAGGGGGCAAACCTGTCATCCCATTGGATGGATGTGCCCCTGGATCACATGGGTAATACAAATTGCCCAAATACCGTGAATTTTCAGTGGGTAAAGGACACAGTGAGTAATGTTATGAGGAATGGCCAGGGGAGGGAACTTTTGAAAAGGCAATAATCAACAGTATGTATTCATATTTGCTAGCTACATACAAGGGTGCAAAGCTTAAAAAGGGGCAAGATATCTTGGGACTCTGGGAGCTTTATGAAGATGCAAAGGGACTGAAAACAAAAGAGCGAAAATGACGTACCACTACCCCCCCAAATCCCAAATATAGATTTTACCCTGTATTAAAGCTTGCCATGGAATCTACAAATCCTTGGCGGGCATCTACGGACAGGGAGGGGACAAAGGAAAACTAACGGAGCAAGAATCACATTTAAGGGATAAACAACGAAAAGAGAACACAAAATATTTAGCAGAAATTAAAGAACACACTCTGAAGCATCTAGATAGTGTTTAGGGAGGCAGAAAAAGTAATGGAAAGCGGAATGAAGGGGAAAGGAATGGAACAAGGAAAGGGGGAAAACCAGGAGGGATGGGACAGTGGGTGACAGTACTGCATCAGATTGGGAGGACAGTAGTGACAATGACGGTAGGGATGATGAATTTGATCCTTGTAATTTAACTCATGTAGGGAGAGGAAGGAGGAGAAAAGAAGGGGGAGAAAAACAAACGTGCAATTGGGGGAAATTACTTCAAAGTGGAAAAAACGAGAATGGCAGTAGCAAAGAGACCACAGCAGGGGGGGGAACGCAGAGTGCAAACGCACTTGCCCCATCTGCAGAAGTAAAGTGCGTAACCTGGCAAACACTGGTCATGATTTGATCTTCAGTTAATGGCAGGGGCTATTAAGTGGATATATGTAGTTGAAAAAGAAACAGTGGGATCCCAGTAGCAATAGGGGATATTAAGAGTTTATTCACAGTATTAGTAGGGCAACAACGTGACACAATTTGGGAACAAGCAGGGTACAGAAGAGTTCAATAGAGTACAAACATACATGACTGAGCACCTTTGAACAATTTTAGAGCACATGCGTGGAAGGCTCAGAGCTGCCTCCAGATACCTCAGATATAGGTTCAATATTGGCCCGTAAAATGAAATCCGATGACCCTGCTGAGTACATACGATAAATCCAAGAGATGTGGCCACAAGAGGATAAACGGTCCTGGGATGATAAAATACCCCTACTTTACCACATTCTAGTGAGAGGACTTCAAACAGAGGTGCAGGCTTTGCTAAAAAAAAAAGTAAGGATCGAAGCAAAGGGGTGGCCTGAAATGCATGCGACCATTGTATGTTGTAAAAGAAAACGGCAAAAGGGAAGCAGACTACGCAGAAAACAAATTGGTGCAAATGAAATTGGCAAAGATTAGCATGGACGGAGCACTGCTTACAGGACCAGTTACCGTTCCACCCGCCCAACAGGAGGTGGCTTCCAGTGACCCAACAAGGGGACACACAAGCACGATGCAACCCGCAATGTCGAGTGCAACAAATGCAACCGCCCAGTTTCATGAACACACTGCAGCCTGGGGTTATGCAAGCAGGGGGAGCAAATGCATATATGGGTAAAAATTCAGGAGGAAGGGGATACTGTTTCAGAGGAAGGGGGTTTGGATACAGGGGAATGGTGCCCCGGTTTGGAGGACAATGCTTTTTTGGTGGGAACTTTGGTCATTATGCCCGAACTTGCCCACTTATCAAGTAGGACAGCAAGGAGAGGTACAGCCACAGCATCAGTATGTACGGACCTTCACACAACCTCAAATGCAAGGGCAGTCAGTACCGACACACATGGTGTCCATGCAGGGACAAGTACCAGTGGAAGGGGGAATGGTAACTGGATCACAGGGTACTGTAAGTATATATTGCAGGCACCATTTCAAACCCACACGCAAGAGGGTGACAATTCTAGGACAGAATGAGGTGACCCAGTACACGGGGGTCACAATGGTGGGTGGAAATCCTTTTCTCTTCATAGAACACTTTCTCTCAATAGGGGTGTCCACTGGAAGTACAAATGTGTCCTGTCCTAGCAGTAAATAAAGACCAGGAATAGGAACCAGTTCAAATAGGGCAGAGGGACTTTTCCTTTCTAATAGATACTGGAGCTACTAGATCCTGTATAAAAGGAGGGGGGGGGGGTGTTCCCATTATCCAACAAGAAACTGGACACTTGAGGCTTTTTTGGGACTATCCAAGCAGTTCCTCTGACAAAAGATCTCCCATTGACAATATGACACAGCATATTGTAGTGCCATTGCTATGCTCAAAAGACGCACCTATTAACGTTCTGGGAAGAGACTTGTTAAGTAAATTGAACACCACAATTTCTTTCTTCAGAAAAAGGGGTGGTGTGCAGCCCTCTGGGAATGTGCCCAACTCTGGTGGCAGTTCTAATACAAGCATACTATGCACACAGCACTTTGAGAGGGGTGCCCATACACCCATAGGTGGTCCTGTACAGGGTCCAGGTGCTGCTAGGTTTGGTCCCAGGGATACAAGGTAACGTTTTTCGACTGTCCATTGAATGCGTCCATACCTCCGTGTCCTATAGCAGCTACACCAGTAATGCACACAACTGTACATCAGAGGCGGTAAGGAAGGACATGATTATACTAGTTGCTACTGACAACAACATGGAGTGGCGATCAATACTCTGTATATATCCCAGACTCATTTTTACTTTAGGTCGCACATACCATGTCCAATTCAGATAAGAGCAATATCACAAATTGGTGAAAAAGGAAAACCTACACATGCAGGAAGAGTTAGAGAAAGTGCCTAAAAGCTTATGGAAAACGGGACCCCATGATGTGGGAATATTGAAAGGGGCAGGGGCAGTGCACATTAAGTTGAAGGAGGGAGCACTACTGCTGTGAGTTGCGCAATACCCACTCTCGTGAGAAGTATATGAAGGCATATATGAGACACTACATGCCTTATGGCAGCAAGGTATCATACAGGAATTCACATCGCCATGCAATACGGCCATATATCCGATCAAAGGGAGGGGCGTGGCATTTCATACAGGATCGCTGCCCTCTTAATGACGTGATCGGAGCAAAATTTCCGCTAGGCCCAAATCTGGTGCTGATTTTCTGCAGCATCTGGCAGGGGCATGCTACTTCACAGTAGTGGATTTGAAGAATGCTTTCTTCTCCATTGCCCTGCATCCAGACTCCAGGTATCTCACTGTTTTTATGTATCGCCGGACCAGATTTGAACACACCAGAATATTCAACAGAGTAATCCAAATGGATCTGAGTAACTTGCAGGTAGCAAGTACAATAATTTAATATGTGGATGACCTTCTAGTGTGTACTACGACTGAAGAGTGTAGGAAGGATTCTATAACACTCCTTACATTACTGCCTGACAAAGGGTACAAAGTGGACAGAGAAAAATGTGCAGTATTGTCAAACAGAAGTGGTTTATTTGGGGCATATTGTATCGGCAGATGGGAGAAAAATGCCACAAAGGCTTGAAGCAATACACAACACCCTGACCAAAGACAGTGAAAGAAATGCAACAATTTCTGGGTTCATGCAACTACTGTAGAGCATGGGTTTCAGATTACTCCACCTACACCAGACCATTGCTTCAGGCACTTGGAGAAGCTCAGAAAAACAAAAGTAACATAAAATGGACAGCTGAAATAATACAAATTTTGACAATCTCAAAAACAAACTGGCACATGCACCACTGTTAGCAGCACCCAATTATAACTTTCATTTGTTAGATGGTAAAGTAATGTCTGCCGTGTTGACACAAAAGAAGGGATGGGGGACACAAGTCATTGGCATATTACCGTGGGTCACTTAATGCAGTAATGCAAGGACCCATTGCTTGCGAACACGCACTTGCTGCCGCTGCATTCGCAATTGAAAAGCTTCAACAATTGTAACGGGATGTCCTCTAGTTTTATATGTGGAACATGCTTTGTTCATGGTTTTGGAGAGGTCTAAATCAACATTGACAGCTCAGAATATCGGGGTATGAGGTCATATTGACCAATCGAAATTGTCAGATGCAGGACAGTTAACCCAGCAGAATTCATTGCAGAACCAATGGAGAAAGGAGACTATACACACAACTGTGTGGTATGTATGGACAGAGAGGAAGGGAACCCCCTGGTTAAAGAAGTGATTGAAGGAGGGAGGTATGATCTTCATTGATGTTTCTTCAAGTATTGACCGAACTTCAGGGCAAAGACCTATAGGTTCTGCGGTGGTGGGGCATGAGTGGAATACACAAGGAAGGGGAGTTTGTGGTTTTATCTCCTACATGATTACCATCGCACTACTCTGCCCAAGCAGCAGCATTGGTGCCATTAATTGAAGCACTAAATATGTCTGAAGGAAGCGCAGCAAATATCTTTTCCGATTCAGCATATGTGACAACAGTTCATTCAGGATTAGCGAGATGGGAGAGAAGAGGGTTCAAGAGAAGCAATGATACACAAGTTGCAAAATATCATTTGATGCAGAAATGAATCTATAGAGCAACTTGCACTGACCCTAGGTAGAAGCACACCCTATCCCCATCAGGGCGTGCTGTGCCTAGGTCGGCGGTGACGTGTGGGCTAGCTGAAAGAAGAGAGAAACTGTCCCTATACTTAAAACATGTGTATTGAGTTGTTCAGTTACGAAACCTACAATAGCCCAAACAGAAAATGGATAACTACCTTTTTTTTTTAGTGTTTTTTTTTTTTCCTTCACATTCTGACCTTTCCATAGGGGAATTTGTGTGGATAACGTTCCTTTTTTCAACCACAGAGCAACACTCCTTTTTTTTTTTCTTTCACCCAAAGGGCAATATGTTCGATGGATGTGTTATCTGTGATATAAAAAATCTTGCAAACCACAAGAAAAGAGCATTGCATGTAGTGCACAATGTAACTTGGCAAGGTTTTAATTAAAAGGGGGTATCCCTACTGCTAAAAGGATATCGAAGCAGAGATCGGTTTCGATGACTTGGGTTATTTAGGTCGTCATCTTCAGGACCAGTAAGTTGTGAAAAGGTGGTGTTCACTGCAATCCATGAATCAAGATCTGGCAGCCATCCTGTGACCTTGGTGGCACTGGGTTGTAATTGGGTGGTTCATAAGGACCAGTGTTCGGCTTGCCAGAGTGGTAACTGTATACTAGTTGATGCTAGTCTCGCATTGGTCTGTGTGTCCACTCGCGCAGCATGGACTCCTCCGTGTCCATCTGTAGAATCGCGGTATTGTGGAAGGTTGCTAAGCTAACTGCTCCTTAAGAGCCACCAACTTACAACCCACTGGCAACTTCACTACCCGGCGCATACACCTAAAGAGCATGTGGCAGTGGGGATCGGTCAAGATTGGTTTGTGCCAAATTTGTCTGAATGTGTGTTGGCATTTGTAAGTAATTGTATGATATGCCTGAAATGTATGTAGTCCTACTTTGAAAGGGATGCAAGGAACTTTACTGCAACCATGTGGACCCTTCCGGCACTTGCATATTGGCTATGTCGATATGCAAGACAGATGTACCTCATATAGGTATATGCTTGTTGTATGTCCATCTTCACGTTGGCTTGAGGTTGGTCCCTGTGCCTGTAATGATGTGCTTTTAGCTGCTAAGTTTCTCATAAAGGAGGTGTTTCCAAGGTGGGGGATCCCAGATGAAATGTTTTCTGACAATGGGCAACACTTTGCCATTCATTTGATTGGGACAATTACCACTCTGCTGGTGATGAGGCACAAACTATGTACCATTTACCACCCACAAGCCGATGGTAGAGCTGAAATAATGAACGTCCTATTAAAACAGCCCTTGGCAAAGCAAACTGCAATTTTCAGCAAATCATGGTTGTACTGCTTGCCTCTTGCACTTTTTGCATTGCGAAATTCACCTGGAGGTGAGCACAATCTCCCTCCTCATGAAATTGTTACTGTTTGGAGGATACATGGTCCTATAATCCCTGTCACGTACAATTTCAGATGCTAATAATTCTGCTAACGTCTTTGTGGAGGAATTCAACCCGTACCTCACAGAACTTAGACAATCCCATATATCTCGACAGATAAGGACACAAAGTGAAGAGGGTGGTGAAAAACCAAGAGACTTCCCACAAGCAGCGCTTTGCTACCTGGGAGACAAGGTTCTTATAACGAATCATGTCGGGAAGAGGACAGATACTGTATCACACACCATGATATACGCCACACCAACTGCAGTAAAGGTCGTCTGGCTCTGAGGATGGGTCCACATCAGCGACGTGCGCAGGGACAAGAGCAACAGCTCCCCTGGAGAAGAGAAGGAGAGCACAATGTGATGGGAAGTAAAACACATTTCATTAACTATTTTCTCAGCAATAAGACTTTACAGAAGACCAGCAAGTGGAGGAGGGGGTATTTTTAAGGACCATGCTTTTTCATGGAAAAAGCAGAAAAACATTTCTACATTTGGCGTGTCATGATAATAGTGTTCCTTATTATAGGACTAATATGGTTATTTGTTTAAACAACGAAATGAGGAAGTTTGAAATGATGGTGTAAAGAGAAACAAAAGACATGTTTTTAAATAATGGGGGAAGTCCATCATGACACTGAAGGAGAGCAGGAGGTATCATCAAGGAATGTGTGGCATGAGAAAATGTTGACGGCGGGAAGAGGGAGCGCAAACTGCACATCTTGCGTCTGCTCACTAATTATACCACACGTAATCGGAGCACCCAAGCATTTTCTACCATATGCTTAATGCACCTGTCCAACTGATAAACTAGGGTTTTTCCATGGAACAAGTCTGTCCAGTGGGTGGATGAAGGGGAGGAAGTATATGCAGATAATTGTGCAACTTGATCGCATGGCCCAAAAAAGTGAAACAAAAAAGATAATGGAATATATAACGGAAGGCCCTAAAAGGGGAACAAATGGTTAATGAACACAAATGGCTAGTGTGTCAACAAAGGAAGGACATGGTGTTCCCTGGTGTCACACAAGACCATTGTTGAGAATGAAGAGAGCAGTATTTTATGGTGGCCAATGGGAGGGGGGGGCGGGAAA
Organism: Ambystoma mexicanum; assembly: GCF_040938575.1. Lineage (NCBI taxonomy): Eukaryota > Metazoa > Chordata > Amphibia > Caudata > Ambystomatidae > Ambystoma > Ambystoma mexicanum. The sequence goes on along the minus strand of NC_090933.1, from coordinate 1,257,296,380 downwards.
TAATGCAATGTCGTGCTGAAGGGTTAGTGGGGTTCGAACAAAATATTTCTAAAGTCAATGATGGCTGCAAGTCAATCTGGGGAAAATATGTACATGCATTGACCTGGCTTGGTGAAACTCATTAACCAGTTTACATAAGGAGCTTTACACAGTTTCCTTTGTGTTTCATATCCAGTGGGTCCATCCATCTGGGAAGTAACACTGGCTGTGCCAACTTGATGAGCGTGCCTGTGGCGCAGGGGACAGAGGTGGTTATGGACATCTGGTGGGCCTACCGCACAGCTTTCTCCTGATTGGAGCAGTCTCTGTGCGCTCGCCGCACTGCGCAGTCCTGCCCTGGTGTCGCCAAGTGGCAACATGGGGCTTTCATTGAGCAAAGAATCGATTGAATTAAAGGAGAAAGTGTTACAGCATAAGGAACAAGCAATGCGAGGCATGCATATCAGAAGGAAGCGAAGTAAGAATTATTGATCAGAAAAGAGTGCAGAAAGCCTGACACCTATTCCAGCGGAGTATTGGCTATTTTTGAAAGTAACCACTTTCTTTGTTTCCTTATTGCTACCAGGAGTGCACGCTGAGATGAATGGTAAGTGGTTGCAGCTAACGCAGTACGAGTTACCTCCACTGGCAAACTCCACAGCAAAAGGGTTGAATGCTGTAAAGGAAGAACCAAGGGAACTGCGTCTGCTGGCACTTAGAATCGTTACGGGCTGGGCGTACTTACTGCCATGGAGGGAGGGCTTTGTGCCAAGATTGGCAGCACTTGCTGCACATTGGTATCCAATGGAGATGCACCAAATGAAACTTTGCAAGCAGCTTTTCCGAAATACAGACACTGCATGAGAACATGTCAAATTGGAGTGCAATCAAGCACTTGGCTGGACACACTTTTGCCTGGGTGGTTCTCAGGATTATTCAGGATAACTGTCCCCGCGTTGGTCTTCATTCTCATCAACAAAAATATCTGGAGACTACGAACGGGAAGGTTTATGTTGCCCGTATATGTTGAAAAGTTTAATAAACAAGAGAAGTATACTAAAGGACTAACGGAGGAAAAATGTAGAAGATCGTGTTGATGGTTGGGTAACAGACCCTGAGGATTAAAAAAATTACAAAGAAAACTGGATATCATGTCTCGATGATGGGCAAGGGTGTATATTGGTAGGGAACTCATTGGAGGGATGGGAAGAATGTGGGGGTGACATGACCAGACTGAAAGGATTTCTAAAAAGATAATAGCAGAATGGGAAGTGGGGAGGGACAAAGAGTTGGTAATTGATGATCAATGAAAGGGGAGAATAATGTATTGGAAATGCAAATTCAGCATGGCAAAAAGGCACGAACATACCAGCTGTGGAGTAGCCCACTAAAAGGGGAGGGAGTTCGGTGACCGTCATTAAGTTATATTTATTTAAAGTTTAGAATGCCCCAACAAGTTGAATTACAAGTAGATAATATATAAATGATATAGGAAGGAATATATAAATGATATAGGAAGGTTACAGGTAAGTATACTGAATTTGACAGTAAACCAAGGTATTGCATAAAAGGCCACAGAGCATGCAGCTTTAATTAACTCGGCACGTTTTTATTTGCTTAGCAGCCATAGGGGCTGAAGGCACAATGCAAAAGTTCCCAGGATTATACAAGGAGAAATGAATTAACAACTTATGATACTTTCGAGGTCACGGAGCTAAGCTCATGGGTGCAGGGGAAAAGACTGTGAACCTAACGGCATTTAATAATTTGGCATATTAGTTATGAAACTAGCCTGCTGGTAGGTTCAAAGAACCCATGGTGTTTTCAAATTGCCTCTTAGCGCAACTCTGCCTGGGGAAAAGTGTCTTTAAAATAGAATAGTAAAGCAGTAACTTGTCTTTAATTCAAGGCTATGTCAGTGTTATGATCAGTGGTGGTCTCATGAGAAGCAGGATTGGGATGATCGGCGTCGGATGAATAAAGGTCTGCATCCCAAATGTTTCAATGCCCTGGCTACATGATGTGGGAATTTTGGGTTGGGCCGTGACATCGCAGTGGGTGTCTAACGGTGTTGTGGTAAGATTTCTGGGACCCAATCACTGCAGGCTAATGGATGTCCTGATATAGGGGATTGTTGTATTTGTTCCAATGATTTTCATTCAAACGACGGATCAAATATGTCACTATGTTTTGATGCTAATTGGTTAAGATTTTATTTTAGGTGCATTTCTTTGACAGTAGTTCTGTTCTGAGTTCTGTTTGAATATTGCTGTCCCAGCTCAACACCAAGGAGGTCTATCACAGATGCAGAGTTTGCAGAGGTCTCTGCTGTTCTAAAATGCCTCCTGCACTCAGAAGGGGTTGCTGGCCTTTAAAGAGAGACTCAGAGGTTGAGAGGATTCGAGAATTCCCAGGGAAGGATATGCAAGTGTACCGATGCATGAACGTGCTGTGGGGAGGGGACTAAAGTCATTTGAAGAGGTAAATACTTTGCTTTCTCATGGGAGCCTTTCTGCTTCTGCAACATTATCGGGCAGTAACTCAACAGTCCTTGACCACAGCAATGTAGCATAGAGGAAAAACGAGATGTTTTTCTAGTGAATGCAGACCGTATTCAGAGCTTGCATTTAAATGAATCCTTCACTGAGGCTTGAGGAAAGTTTCCACTACACCCAGAATGCATTTCAATGGACTCCATATTGTAAGATATTACATTTCTGAAAACCATTACACTCGTAAGAGGCCGTGCGTTTCTCATTTGTGACTGCCAAACTTTGGAACTCACTTCCGCGTGAGCTGCGGCTTACGGAAGACCTAAGACATTCATTTTTTAGTGCATATATTGGGCTCCTTTGCCTATTCGATTAGCGCCAAGTTGCCTTGTGGTGTTCGGGAACTCTATATAAATATTAAATCAAATGAAGCGACAAAACCGTCAGATTGTACTCCAATAGTCCTCCAAACCCTGGGAATCCACATGCCCCACCACAGCATATAGCTCTGTCGACAATGCCCCCCCGATGTCGCTAAGACTCAGCCATGAATCCCCTCCACTTCTGCTAGCCACCTCTCGGCTCACTGTCCACAAAGGCGGGCTGCCAAGATTCCATCCGTCTTATCCCCTTTTTCATAATACTGTTGCTGCAAAAAGAGTTTACTAACTACCTAGCCTTCCTCCAATTATTTAAAATCCTCCCTTTTCCCCTGGACCTCGTCCATCAATATCCTTACTCCTACATCAGATTCCTGGATTTCCTTTTCTAGGTTCCCTATCTCTGTCATAAGACTATTCTCCAATAATGGCCACTCCCTCTTTTTCCGTGTCCCCTCTCTAATAAACAGGTGCCATGTCATTTTCATTGCATCTCAAACAGTACTTAAATGATACTCATAAATATTCCTTTATGGCCCCCTCCAATTCCTCTCTGAACCTCGGGTAATTTCCAAAGTGACTCGTTACTACGCCATAAAGTGTTGACTGCTCAACTCCATTAACGAGAAGTCCGGCCACACCATATCTCATAACCCAATGCTCTTTTCCGTCACTCGATCAACAAACCAATATAATCCGTGCAAGTGTACGTGCCATGTGATGGAGAAAAAAAGGTAAAACATGTATCCTGACGATAAAGTAGACCCCACACATCCTGATCATTCAAGCAGGGTTGGAAACCGCTATCCCCGCCTGGGACATATCTTTCGAACAACAGATCAGCTCACATGCTGAGGTCTCATCCCAAAATCAAATGTCCCGTACATTCCCTCCAAACATTCGCAATCGTATCCCTCAAAAATCCCAATCTTGATTAGGGGCATATATCGTTGAGCAATAATCATACCTCCTCAGATACCATCAATGCTCTACCATCCCTGCTTCTCTAAACCACCACATCTTCCAACCCAAGCATATTATGCAAAAGAATCCCCACTCCTCCCTTTACAACACAAGGTGCCTAATCAAACTACATGGGATTTTTCTCTCCTCTCCCTGCAACAGCCCCGCCCCCTGAGGAAATGAGACCACTAACTCCACCCTCTGAAATTCCATGGCCACCATAGAATGTTTAGTCAGTGAGTTTCGACCCTTCACATTCAATGTGCATACATGCTCCTCCCCCCTGAATCGCATCTTGCATTGCCATATAAGAAACGAGTCCTGTCCACAATATAACGGCACAACAAAGAAATCAATTTCCATGGTCCTAAAACTTTCCCGTACCAAGTCATTATACCAGTAGCTCCCCTTCCCCCCCTCAAAGAATCCCCAGACACCAGCACTGCCTTCCCCTGCATTGAGACGCGCATGGAAAAATAAACAATGGGCCAGCAAGTCCCTCTCCCCTTTCCCCAGCCACCACTTTTAATAACCACCATACACTCCATACAGAAAACCCTAACACATCGTCAAAAAAGCTAAGCAACAAACGGAAGCATAAGCCCCCCCCAAGGACATAACCCTTCACAGGTAAAGGAGTGTTCAATATCCTGTATTTGCAGCTCCTCTGCACATGTTTACTCTGCATCAATCCACCGTATACATCCTGTGGGGCTGCCAGTCTGCTCCCATCTGGTGCTGCTCCCCGTTCCTTCTCCCTCTCCAAGAGGTGGTGAAGAACCTGCTCTGCCTCAGAACCCTTAATGACCCTTTAGTCCACGTCCTCCATTTCAAATGTTGGAAAAGTCCATCTATAACATCGCCTCTCTTCGTAAGCCGGGTAGTGAGAGGCCTACAATCCCTCCTCCTGGACAGAGTTAAAGTCGAAAGGTCCTGATAGATCTGAATAGTCCCGTTCAAATTGTAAACCACGTTGCTGTTTCGCTCTTTCCAGGATATCCGCCCTATTGGGGTCTGTGCAATTTCATTATGACCAATCTAGGCTCTCTTCCTCTGGCCATGCCTCCACGGTGTGCCTTCTCAATCGCAACATCCCTTCCACTGTCATTCGCAAACAGAAAATTAATAAGGGCCTCCACCTTGCCCTGTACATCACTAGGAGCCTCACCCTTCTGTTCTTTCAGTCCAAAGAATCGTAGGTTTTCTGTTCTCTATTCTCCAGGTCATCCAACTTGAGCTGCACATCCGCCTCACTAGTTTCTAGGTCCGTCAGATGACCTAGCTTCATTTCAAACCAGTGTGTATTAAGGTGGTTGGATTCAATACCATCAAGCCTGCTTTCTATCACATCAACTCTTCCACATACGTCATACACTGAATCTTGCATCTCTCCACGCAAAGCTTTAATTTTCTGACGAATGTCTCCATCCTCTTTAGTAGATGGAGCTTGTATATCCACTGGCACTCGTGAGTCCATTGGTCCAGGCCCACTTTTTCCATTTGTGCGGCCCGCTTAAAGCACTGCAACCGAAGAGCAGCATTCCGCTGAACATCCACCAGAGTGAGGTCTCAATAGTAGAAACGCTGCTCCAGTATCAACCGGCACGCCAATGTAATGAAAGTGTAGGGGTCTAATCTGCCAATATTTCCCACCCCCCCCCCCCCATGCCAGAACGCCAACATGGGTCCATCAATTCAATTCACTCCCAAGTATTTCACTTGGGCAGGAAGCCCCCGAAAGGCGGAAAACCGAGGAACATCACTGTACCCCTCGGCTTTGTGCCTCCAAATCTCCATTCTTCCCCACTCCTATGGGCAAGGTGTAGGCTCTCAGCAGCCCCCATGGGGGGGGGGGGCCGCGTTGGAGAGTTTCCTCAGCACCTACACCCTGGGTCCTAGCGGCTCACCCCCACGGCTAGCCACCCCCACCCCAACACACCATTCCTGGCCTTCAGCTTCAAGATGGCACCCAACTCACTTGTGCCCGCCCGACTCATCACTGCAGTTGCAGGCCTCTGCAGTGGATATGTCACCTGCTCAACCCTTCCGCAATGCTGCTTGGCCACCAAGTGCTTAATTTCACCCTGCACTTGACAGGACCCAGTTTCTCTTTTCGCTCAGTCGTCACTGTGTACATCAGATTCAGGATGGAGCTCTGTCCCGCTAGCATCCAGTGAGACCTCTGGGTTCCTGTGCTTCAACTTACATTGCCTTCACTGTAGAGAGGCGGCTACAAACCCCTCCAACTACGCACCTCTAATGACCTGTACACGCAGGCCTCGCTCAATAACTCTGGTTGCTGGGACAGTATGCAGGCTGATTCGGCACCCACGAGTTTGTCACTTTTGTCCTGCAAGGGTAATTCGCTGATTCCAGTCACTGTGACATGATTCCCATTGTTTGGAGGTTTGTTAAAATAATGTGGAGTGGGTGACTGGGAGACTACGTGCTATGCAGCCATATTGTCTGTGCCCCCTCGTGGTTGCCAGGGTTTTTATTTTTATATTTATCGTAATGATCTTAAAGGTACTTTCCCCGCTCTCCCCTTGGCTGGTTCTTGAGATTGATAACCCGTACTATCTACAAGCTGTCTGGCTGCTTGTGATGGCCTAAAGGCAAACCCCTTATCTATCTAGGCTTCCTGAGGGACCAGTCTGTGTCCCTACTCAACAACTCCCAGCTCGCCCCTCAAGCAATGATTCAAGGGCTGCGCTTCCATACACTTGGATTTTTACCCCCTGTGGTCCTTATAGCAAAAGGAGTAGCAGAGCGCATATCTATCACTCTCCTGTATCTCCTCATACTCTCCTACCTCGGACTTCTCCCACTGTCTGTCCTCTCCCTCCCTTACTCCCTTTGCCCTCCTTTTCATCTCATCATTTATGGCTCACCGCCTCACTTTTGACTTTATCCAGACAAACCACACCCTCCTGTGCTCTTATCCCAGCCCCCTCCTCGATTGGTTCTCCCCTGCTGGTTCACCCAGCCAATTATTCCCTGCATTCCCCTTGTGGGAGTTGTTGCAATAGGGAATCTAAGCCCCCTCACTTTTTCTCAATGGTGTCGATGGCGGACCAGTATGGTAAATGTTGTAGTTCCTGTGACGGTTCTACATGGCTGCAAAACTTTCCATCAGGGACGCGGTTCCATGTCTTAACATCGCGGCAAAAATGGCCGTAAATACAAAATATCACTGCAAAAATGCTGTGGTTTTGCCGCCACAATCATGTAAAGGATGCGGGGGACAACCCTGAACCTCTTAAATTGTATAATGGGTATACCTTTACCGGGTCAAACCACAGCATTTTTACCAGTGACCTTTTTTACCGCAATTTTATTACCCGATACCATAGGTCTGTGGCTCCCTTACAGGTGAGTGGTTCATTGTCATGGAGCAGAATGCCGTGTTTGTGCATGTGTTCACAATTGCTGTGCAGTGCTTTATTTTCCTTCTGCTGCTGGTTGGGTGTGCTGTTATGCAGTACCTTTCTGGAGGCTCATGTGGGCTGGTCTCTTGTTGCTCGACCACTAGTAATGCTGGTAGCTGTGGCTCTCTAAGGAATACAGAGAAACTGGCCAGCACCTTGCAACTTCGGTATGGGGTGATCGACAGTGGTACTATTTACAAGCATACTGGCATAAAAAGGGTTGCAGGACTGGGGCCCTCCCAACTGCCACATTCCTCTTTTGGGGTACCACTGGCTCTGGCTTCCACCCTGGTGGGCCTCCCACCCCAGGCTGGTAGGCTTCCCCATCCCCTATTGTCGGGGTTTAGTTACAGACCCTGTCTCAAATTGTTAACATGGGATGTATGAGCTGCAATGTACCAAATGCACAGTGTTCTTGTAGGAATACTGTGGTGTAGTTTACAATCTTTGCTTGCATCTGTCACTTTGTGGTAGAAAATAAAGTTTAAGAAACCAGGGGGGCAAACATTATCCGGAAGCAATACATCCAGTGTAATTGTGGAAATCAATGTGCAGACATTTCATGAGGCTTAACCTCCCCACCCCCTTCCCCTCCACCAATGTCCAAAAAGCACTGCTCTATTAGTCTTTCCCTTCCTTTAAAAAAAAAAAAAAAGTCAACCCCTCATGCCGAGTTCTTCCTTTCAATCTCCTTCCGCTCTTACCCTTCTCTTCCCCAAACCTGACTCTAGCCAACAGCTGGGTACACAATTGTGGAGAGAATGTCATTACAGATCTTTTTCAGGTCGCAAAGATGCATTGGTTATTCTTGTAAGTGTGACCATTGCAAGGCACTCTGTGGTTCTATTACTTGGTGCATATGGTCATCAGGAGGCTTCTTATTTTTCTGACCAAAACAAATTACATCTCCTTTCAAAGTTTCTATTGTGCCGATTGTATACATTTTAGGAGCTATAGGTACTCCTTGTTTGTTTTTAAACACACTGCGCTCAGAGGTCAAGTTATCATTCTAGTGTTGATTTTTTCTGCAACAAAACAGGATGATTCTGGCAGTACATGGAGCCCCTGTAGGTGAAAGTCCATCGATGAAGCTGAACATGTAGACCTCTCTATCCATCCGACTAGTCCATATATTGACATTTGTCCATGTTGAAGGTGACAATAGACCCAGGAGTCCAATATCTGGATCTTCAATTCTGGCAGGAGTGCATAACCTCTTGGATTGAGATTTAGGCTGTGCCGCAAACCTAAAACGCCCATTCCTTGCCGGCTTGGCTAGGCTTTTGCAGTGTGCTGCGATTATTGGTATGACTGTACACATCAACTAAAATTACGCATTAGCAGTGACTCATTCAACTTTTTACAGTTTTTTTTCCATCTCCTTTTCTCAACTTTCTAGTTGTACCTTCAATAGGGACCAATTCTGCAACTCATTGGAGTTATTTGAAAGATGTGCATTGACATTTTATCTGATCCAAAGTCTAGTGCTTTCATGCTGCTGCTTTTCCATCAACAGCTCCTTGGACGGCTCAGTTCCGAAGGCCAGCCATGCTTCCCTGCCGCTGGGCGTTCCTTCTGCCCGCCTTCCTTTCCTTGCTTGGGTCTTCCTCTGGGTTCTTTGGCTGGTTTCTTCGGCGAGAGCCCTCTAAGAAAGCCCCAAGTCCAAGCCACGCTGATCCAGTTACAGATCTGCAGAAGCTCCCCAACGCTCCCTTTGAGATGACCACCGTGGATGAGAAATTCCTTGCCGAGACCAGTCACCTGAATCTGTCACCGTTGGACAGCTGCCACCTTAAGGTAGGGTATCATCTTCACCTCCAGCTTTGGGTATATTACTGTTAGAGGAGCAAACAGTGTTTTTTTGCTGTCACTGTGTGATCAGCGTGACCTGCTTGCTTTCATTCATTTTTGTCTGTCTGGTCTGGAATTGCTTCATAAGTTGACGTTGATTTTTCTCTTCAAGGATCCAATCTACCCATTCAAAAAGATGGTCTACAATATAAGTAATTTAAATATGAAAATTTAGGAGGACTGTTGTAGAAGGATATGAATAGTTGAGCATGCAGAAAACTATGTTCAGAATGTGGTGCTTACTGAATCGCAACTGAGAAGAATGAAAACCCATTGTAACTCATTTTAATGTTGAGATGGTACGATAGCAGTGAATTTGGCTTCCAATCAATCTAATAACATTGTTATACACACTACAAAAATGATTCACGCCAAGTGTAGTGTCTCCGTCCCCCACCCATGCCCATGCTTTGGGGACATAAGGTTGCTTAAGAAAAGCACAAGTATCTAACCTCTCTTAATTTAAGAGGAGTGAAATATGGAAAAGAGCAATAACGGGGCATGTGGTGGACTACAGGGGACCAGCTGGTTTTTCCAAAGTGTACCACCTTAAACATGGCCCTGCATTCTATTCTTGAATCTGGCGTTTGTGTTTGGTTGCATTGGTGGATGCTCAAATTAAAGTGATCTCTATATCTGAGCACTAACAAAACTGAATGCTGACCGTGGAAGCTGGGATGCGGAGCCACATAGCCTCGTGGGATTTTGGCGGTTGACTGTAGTGGCAACTAATGTTAATCATGGGCGTTCAGAGAGGAGTTGCGTTTCATGGGCAGAGGCAGTCCTTTACCAGAGATGGGGTTGGGGGAGATTTAAATGGAAGTGAGAAAGGGGGGTGTGTGATAAAAATGGAGCAGTTTCTACATCAAGGACACTAGATGGCTCAGGCTCTGTTAATACAAGGCAGAAGGACCATATGAAGGGTTAATTGAGTCGATCTGATTCAATGGACTAAGTGACAGGTCATTGGGCCAATCACGGAGTGGCTTTGGTGAAAAGGAAGCTGTATGACAACGATTGTTTTTTCTTTGTTTTTGTTGTTGTTGCCAGGAGACAGAGGAGGAGGATTTGAAGGGCGACGGTTTGAACTGGGCTTATTAAGTTATATGAGAAGCTGAAAAGAGTTGTGCCGTTGCACAGAGTTAACTACAAGTTGTGGACATTAATAGCATAGGCGATCGTTTGAAATCGCTATTTCGTTACTTCATCATACGTGCGAGAGAGGTGGAGGAGAAGGGGAGTACGCACAAGAAAAACCGAAGAGCTGATCGCCCGTAAGAGTGGCCGCGCTACGCCGAACAGCTGACAAATCATCAAGAAAGCCGAGGGGAGGAGTTCCCGGAAACTGCCGAGTGGAACAGCTGATCCATCCCGAGAAGCGCCGGAAGAAGGTGACGAGATCAACGAGGGCCGCGGAGTCGAGCAGCTGGTACCTCGACGGGAGAGCCAAGGGGAGGAGTGTCGATCAACGAAGGCCGTGCTGAGACCAAGAGGAAGAAGGGAGAAAGCCGAGGGAGAAAGAGGTGAATTCGAGCGGAGTCACACCGGAGCAAACAGCTATATCCGGTAAGAGAGAGAGCAGAGGGATAGTAAGATGCTCCGAGCCGTAATGAGGGGGGAGCCGATAGCTCGTATTGAATAGCCAAGAAGCTATATAGAGGAACACTGGGGAGACCTACCGACAAGAGGATACGAAAGTTTATGTTGGGGAGTTAATGCAAAAGACCATAAGAAGGACGAAAGTAACAAGTTACCTAAATAGCCATCCCCGAAAATATCGGGACAGATTGAGGGATATATGAGGATATGGGCTGTACTCTCTGTAAGACTTTAAGCAAGGTGAAGGCATGAAAGGCTAAAGACTATATTTTCTCACCCGCCGCTAAAGACAGACACTCCTACTTCAAGTAAAGAGAAAGAGCAATTACAAAGTCTATGAGATTCATTGAAAAGGAGTTGAAAAGGAACCTGTGAGGTGGTAGGAAGAGGAGTGTGCCCGCACTGCTGGTTTAAGCTCCAGTGACCCATGGAGAGTGATGCTTTCAGGTCTTTGTGGAGGTTTAGCTGAGTTGGGTGCTAAGTAGGGTGTGTACACAATACACAGCATCTTGATGCTGGCTGAAATTGCTAACCACGGGAGACCTCTCTGTGTAATGTGTCTGTATTTTCCAGGCAAGGTTGACTCCTTTAGTATTTGTTATATTTGCTTTTAATAGGCCTGCACTGATGTGTGTGTGTGCTATGAAGAAAGATGGGCAGAGTTGTACTTGGGTGTTGAGGGCAGAGGGCTCCCATGGAGTCCGTCCCACAAAGTTTCTTCTGGTACACAGGTCTTGGGTGAATAACTTAAGTGCTGATGTCTTTGTTTGAAATACAAAAAAGGTAGCAAGCGCCCCTCTCTCGAAAGAACACTGCATGATAACCTGTTCAGTGGTTTGTAACCACTTATTTACAGTTCTCAGCCATCTGCTTTTTGCTCACTGTACCTTTCACAGATGGGAAATATCCATTTGCATATCACTTTGTCCCACCCACATGGTCAGTCCAGCACCGAAATGCTATGGCAATTCCTCTCTGAACAAGAGTACCAACAGCAACCCCATACACGTGTTTCAGCCTAGTTGGGCCTCATCAATGAGGTGGAGCTGTGCCCCTCTGAGCACAATGAGCTGGGAGTCCACGTCTGGTTGCCCCCAGGTAACCTAGGGTGACCAACCCCCCAAGTGCCTTGCAAAAATACAAAATTGTGTTTGCAAGGAACTTGCTCACTGTGCTCAGAGGCACAGCGCCACCTCACTGATGAGGCCCAACTAGGCTGAAACACATGAATGGGGTTGCTTTTGGTACTGTTGTTCAGAGGGGAACAGCCATAGCATTTCGATGTGGGCGGGACAAAGACTGATCTGCAAATGGATATTTCTGTGAAAGGTACAGTGAGCAAAAAGCGATGGCAGCAAACTCTCAGTGGGGGGGGGGGACAGACAGGTTATGCCATGTTCTTTCTGGAGAGGAGTGTTAGGTAGAATTCTGTTATAAGGCTAATTTTCCAAACCTATTGAGTCCCCCAGCAGCTTTGCTGGATTTTTGGGGTTTCTTTTTTTTCTCCTGCTAAGAGTGAGACTTCCTCCCACTCTTAGGCATGATTTGAGGTATGTCTGACTTTTAGTGTGCTTATGGGCTATTTTATTTTTTTTAACTCCATAGCGTATCATCTGTTTTTTTTTTTGTGTGTGTATGCGTTACACAGCACCCTCAGTGCAGTAACACAGGGGTGTCAGTGACCCCCAAACATAGACTCCATACCCTGGGACTGACTACTGTCTCCCAGGGCATGTAAAGTCACCATTGACTTTACTAGTCCAAAATTGTGAACAGAACCAGTACAAACCATCATATTGTGGAAGTAATGGAAGGGGTTAATTCGATTGCCCCTGGGTCTGTTTTCAAGGGGGCACTGTCCAGTCCCCACTTGTCGAGTTTCTGGCTGGTGGCAGTGGTTACCACGCAAAATATTCCACCGGAATATTCTCTATGGGATTTTCCCATTGATTTTAAACGCAGCACCTTTTGTTGCAATGTTAAAGATGCCGCCGGTTTATTTATTTAATATTAAATTCACAGTTGGGTCTTTTTGCCAGAACTCTTTTCTAAAATGGTGTTCGTGTCCATCTCTGTTACTATGACCAAGGTCGAGCCCTTTCTTCCACTTTTTGGCGGGCTTCTCCACAGAAGCCCTCCAAATGGTGCCACTCTGTCTGGGTTCCACAGGAGGGATGGAGGGGGGAATTGGCACCCTGGACTATGTTGCCTCGGCAACCCAAGTCGCACTCTACTCTGATTGGCCCAGTAGTGAGCCGCCCGGCTCACCACTTAGCATGTGTGATTGACAGCTATGCTGATGAATGGGGTTTTTTCTGCATAAAAGCAGGGCCTTTGGGACTGGAACTTCAGAAGTCGCCACAGGACCGAAGAGGGAAGAAGCTGAGCCATCTGCAAGGACGACACCACCGGTGAAGCCCTGCTGGAACTACCTCACCACTTTCCCGACGACAAGAGAAGATCTTCTGCTGGACGAGTCTTCTCCCCCTTAGCTGGTGGGACCAACCAGTCCGCCCTTTTCGCCTTCCAAAGACGTCTCTTGGTTGAATCGCCCGTGCCAAGCACCCCGGCGGCCGAATAGCCAAGCTTCACCACTTTGACCGCAAATAAAAGGACCGCTCCTTTTATTGACTAACTCCGCGGCTGGTTTCATCCCTCTGCATTGCAATGATTCCATGTTTCCTCCTCAACAGGATCCTCTTCCCCTGGTCGAAACAAACTGCAAGCACTGCCAGGAACAACTGCCACCGCTGGAGCTTCCTCTCTGTTTAAGGTACTGTGTCCTGCCTGGCCTCCCTTTCTTTGGTTTGTCCAAGGTGACCCTTAAATCTTTGGCTTGCCAACTGGGTTGGCCCCAGACCTCCTAACTTTACCTTTTTGAATCGCCCCAACCTCTTTTGAACATTCTGCAAAGACTTTTAGTGCATTTTTAAACCGTGTGATCCTGGCCACAATTCGCTTTGCTCCCTTTTAAGCGGGGCTGGCCTATGAATTTTGGCTCTACAGTCTATACTGCCTTTATTCCCTTGCTGAGAACTTCTAAAAGTGTTGGGACCTGTTTTATTTCTATGCTCTGCCTTTTTCTCTCCCTTTAACTGAACTATTGGAGTGCCATCAGGTTATGCGCTCACATCTGTTTAACAAATCGTGGTGTTCTAATTCTGACTTGCCTAATAGTTAAGGGAGGTGTGCATACTTTACCTGACTGTGTTTTTAACTTGCTTTTGATTGCCTAAAGTATGTTTTAAATAAATATATACTTTTTATACAAAACTCTGGTCAGTGTTTGTTTGCTCTACTGTGTTTTTGGCCCTATTGTGTATGCTTTATATACACTGCCATACTCTTCTTGAGAGCAGTCCGACTGCTCAGCCACAGCTACCAAGTAAATCTGGGTGGTGCAGACTGCTACCAATTGGGTTTACTGCTTACTCCTGTAGTCTTAATATTTTTGCAGTGTTCCCCGAGGGAACTGCAAAGGATTCTGCCTAACAAGGAGCGCCTGCTACCTTTTTTGAAATGTCTGTTCGGAAGCCACTGTTTATAGAAGAGTAGGCAAACCAACTCAAACTCTAGCACAGAAGATTGTGCCAGTGGGTGTTCTAACTAAGGATAATTGAGTGGACATGTTCTTCTAATGGTATTCAGTTTCATTGTAGATTGGGTCTAGAGTGTGTTCTGCTTTTGTTTGCTTCAACGGCGCTGCAGGCTTTTCAAAATACCTGTTGGGCTTGAAGTGATTGCTTGGATCTGGTGCACATTCAATGCCTTTGTTGGGGGCAGGGAGGGAGAACGACATTGTCTCAAATTTCTTTTTAAAACCAACCCAATCAAATCTATAAAAATAGTACATTTACCTTTTTGAGAGTAGGTAGATTACTTCAGGGTCTCCACCTGGTTAGTAGTTATTTGCAATGATCACATCTAATGCGCTTGGTTCTAGTCTACACTGGCTGGGGCTCTGACTGTGGTGTGCTCTATATACCAGACAATGAAAATGTCTTCTCCTGGTTTTATGGCATCATCTTGAGAATAATCCTGCCTGCTTCATATTGAAGAGCTGGCAATTTCTTATTATTCTGGCTTGAATGCTCTGTGTTTATGGGGGTCCTTGAGCCACTGAACACCTATTGCCTGGGTCAGCAGTAAGCCTGCAAACACACGAAGTGTACAAATGCAAAAAAAACTTTAAACCTAATAGTTAAAACCCCATGGAAGCATTTATCCAGCCAGGAAAAGCAAACGACTGCAAGCAGCCACTCTCAACCTTTTGCAGCCAAAGGAGATTATTATTTGTTTTTTTTATTGTATATGGTTTGCAATTTCTGTCTACCAGACATGAAAAGGAAAACCTTTACAATTTCTTGTACTAAAAACTGACACAAAAAAGAAGAGCTGAAATTCCTTATCTAAAACCAATAAATTAAAATAAACCACTTTCTTACCCCTCTTAAGGAGGGGAAACTAGTGACTTTTGTTACTCTATACCAAGTGTAGGGACTGAAGAAGATTCTCCACCGCTGCTGTTAACTGGATCTCGTGTCCTGCGATTATTCGGTGCCAGGTGTTTTCCGATGTTAGCCATTCGGCTCTTTCTATGAATCTTCCTAGTTTTTTTAATCGCAGGTCCCACGTTCCCTTATATTCAGTAAGCAGGTGCTTTAAAGATTGGTTTCCTGGGATAGCACATTCTTTACAGTAGATGACTGTCCTTTCTGTTTCGGAATATTCAGAATTTCCCCCGTTATGTTCATTCTCGCTCTGAGAATTATTTTGCATCCGGAAATTTTTCTAGGTATCTTGGAAGTGTATCTATTTTTTTTTTTGTCAACTGTCAGGAAGGTGTTCTTTGATGTTGAAGATCTTGTATTTTCTATCGATTTTATCCAGTCTGATGTTACCAGCTCCTGCTTTATCTCCAATGGATTATTCACCGGAGTTTCCATATTTGACTCTGTTCTTGATATTACAGTTATTATTTTTTTGTCCAGACTCTGTAGAATTTCAGATCTTAATTTGCTATGGTGTTCATTGATATCTTCATACAAAGAGCCTTTTTTGGGTTTTATGATTTCTCTATAGAAGGATGTGAGTTTCCAGTTTGCCAGACAGTTCAAAGACTTCAAACCTAATTCAAATCGTAGCTGTCCTCCTGATGTGCAGCATGGTAGATTTGAGGCTTTTTTCCAGATTCTTCCTTCAATTTTATCCCAATTAAAGTTCCATAGTTGTGGTTTAGCTTCTATTCTGTATAACGGGACTGGAACTATTTTACTCAGGTAATACTTTACCATTGGGACAACTGAGAATTTACAGAATCTGGTTCTAATTTTGATCAGGTGGGGAATTAACGCATGAGCTTTGGTGAAGGTATCTGTTTTGTGGTTGGCTGGGCTTGCATAGATCTTGTATCCCAAGTATTTAAGGTCTTCAACTTGAGGAATTCTTTGCCCATCCAGGGCCCAGTGCTTAAATGATGTCTTTTTCATCAGGTGTTTAAATACTAGTATCCTTGATTTCTTAGGATTTATTATCAGCCCGTTCTCCTCAGAGTAAAATCCATCCAACAGTCTTTGTAATCCAATAGCTGTTCTATCCAGCAGAATGATGTCGTCCGCGTAGGCCAGCCAGAATATTTTTCTGCCGTTTATGACTGGGCTTGCCAATGTGGACGAGATCAAATGGTCTCCTATGTCTGCTAGGAACAAGTTAAAGAATGTGGGTGCCCCCGGGCAACCCTGTCTTACCACTCTTTCCACTGGAACTGCTTCGGTGAGGTGGCCATTGTTATCTAAACGTATTCTTACACTTGTTCCCCTATGCAGTTCCATTAGCATTGATAGCAATGACTCCGGTATTCCTTTTTTTTGATTTTATGCCATTGTCTGGTTCTGTCGATCTGATCAAAGGCCTTGGAGAGGTCTATCCAGGCTCCAAATAAGGGTGGTGCTCCTTTTGGCCCTTGTTGTTTCGCTAAGGATGTCTAGTATGGCTCTATTCAGAACCGTTGATAAACCTTTTCTAAAGCCTGTTTGACATCTAGATAGCAGCCCCTCCTGTTCTGCCCAGGTCGAGAGCTCATTCAGTAGCAATCTCATAAATATTTTACTATCAATGTCTAGGAGGGCGATGGGTCTATAATTTGATGGATTTACCCTATCGCCCTCCTTGAAGAACGGTACGATCGGAGAGGTTTTCCACAGTGGTGGGAAGCTCTTTTGCTGCAGTATCTCCCTAAAGAGCCTTCTCAACAGCTTTGCCCACAACCTCGGGATTTCTCGGAGTACCTGATATGTAAGGCTGTTTGGCCCTGCTGCTCTTGATAATGAAGCTTTGGATATGATTTCCATAATTACATTCTCCTCAATTTGCAATTCCCAACCTTTGTCTAAGGGCGGGCAGGTTTGTTCCTTTTAATGTTTTTCCAAAGCTTTTTGTAAGGTATTCCACCCAGGTTCTTTCTGGGACCAGATTACATAGTGTGCTACTAGAGTTTGATTCTAGCTCTCGTATCAGTGACCAAAAGCTTCTCAACGACTAGGACGAGACTAGTTTTAGCATTTCCTCACCTTCGTTTTGGTGAAGGAGAAATGTATGGTTCTTTGTCCAAGCTTTGTAATTTCATCTGATTATTTTCAGTTTCTGAGTGTATACTTTGCTGTAGAGTTTTTGACTTTTCAATTCTCTGGCGGTTTTTCTCAGGATTCTTTTCCTTTGCCTCGTTTCTTCATCAAAACTATGGAGGTGTGTGTGTTTTCCACTGTATTATGGCATTTTTGGGGGGACAAGTGACCGTAGAGTATATACAAACTTGTCTGGATTGCTTATCTCTTGAGCTGTCTGTTCTGACATATTTTGTAATGTTCATTTTTTATGGAGGGTTCTCCCTCCTTGTCCATATTTTCTTAATCTTATTTTACCTTTTATTCCCATTATTTCTTGGTTATGAACTAAATTTGTGAAGCTAAACTCATATATGATAGTTCCAATCTCGAATGGTCACTTCCTCCTTTCTTATTTTTAGTTGTGATTTTCGGGTGAAGAGGCTCTCACTGACAAAAATGTAGTCCAAGACTGAGGCTGTTTTTCCTCTTCGCCATGTCATGCAAGGCTCTTCATCGCCTTTGTTTACATTATTCATCATTTTCAAATCCCAAGCCTTGGTAAATTCTAACCAGGATTTTCCTTTATTTGATATAATTTGTTTGCCTTCCGCCCCCTTGCTCCTTTTCTGGTATACTCATTCTGTGTTAAAATCTCCTAACAGGATATCCAGATTTTGCCGTTTTGTCTTGATCATTCCCATTTCTTCTGCTAATTTATCCTGAAAGGGTCGGATTTTGGTGGATGCCAGATTCCAATACATGTTGATGACAATCAGGGCAATTTCTTCTGGGTTGGCAGAGGAGTGGACCTTAAAGGCCAAGGTTCCACTTTCGTCTTTCCATATTTGTGTAGCACGTTTGTGCTATTTTTAATGGCAGTTATTAAACCTCCCGTTGGCCTCCCTTTTGATTTCTGGCTTGCCGGTAGACAAAAGGTTGTACATCTCTCTATTTCTATTGGGTTTACTAGCCATGTTTCCTGGGAGGCCAGTATATCCATTTTCTCCAGTAGATAGTTTTTTGTTTCTTTTGCCCTAAAAGTGCTGGAGCCTCTTGCGTTCCAGCTAACCACATTCAGCTCTTTCTGCCTAAAGGTTCTGAATTCCTATACCCATGTTTTTCAGAACTTGCGTGAGTATGTCAGGTAGGGCCGCCAGTATTTTTTTCTTGGATTGATGTTCCCTTCTCAGGCGTTTTTTCTCCTTCATTTACGTCCCTGGATCCCCTGCCTTCCCACTGGCCCATTTCCTTTTGTCGCTCTTGTTCACTTGTCTGAGATCGGGTTATTTTAGGATCAGAGGTGTATATTTTTAACCCTTCTTGTTCCAGTTCTTTACTTGTCTTTAGGATTGCTGTAAGGGCTTTTGTTGAGCTCAGTCCTTTTTCTACTAAAAACGAATTTTCCCGAACTGGGAATTTTACATACTCGAGGTCTTCTGTAGAAAATAGGTAGAGGTCTATTTTGTTTTTTTTAATTTTTTTTATGGATAGTATCGCCATCCTACTGTGAGATCTAGTCTTTGTTCGGTTTGGTGCCATATTTAGCCATAGTTTAGGGATTTCAAAGCCTGTGGGGGATTCTTTCTGGATGTCTGCGTTGCTGAGTCTCCACTCCCTGTCCTCTTCCTCCCTTTGTTTTATCGGTGTTTTTTCCTCTGGTTTCTCTTATTTCAAGTTATGGGATAGTTTGACATTTTCCATGGCCCAGATTCATAACCACTTCATGAAAGGGCTCTTGTTCATTCAGGTTTGGCAGTTTCGGCGTAATTACTTTCTTATTTTCCAATATCGGGGCTATTCTTATTTTGGGCCCGCTTCACCTATTGGCTTTTTAAGTTGTTTAATAAAAATTGGAGCAAGTTTCAATTTTGTGTTGGTAGATATCACCACTGCCTCTGTGGGCTTAATTTGGTTCTCAGTTTGTGAGCCTGCATTTACGCCCGTTCTTTCTGTTCGGGGCATTCTGCCCTATACTTTTCTTTCCTTTCTGGCTTTGAGCTTGATTTTCCAAGTTATCTTCTGATGTATTCTGCCCTTTCTTTGGTTCCTCTTCCAGAGATTGATTTATTCTTTCGAGGTGGTGTTTTTTTCCCCGTTTTCGTATATAGTTTCTCTCCCTTTCCCGGCTATTGTTTCGTTTCTTTTTTCTTGCTTTTTTGTGAGGTGGGGGCGAGGGGGAGTCTTTCCTGATCATTGTTTTTCTTTTCTTTTTTTTTTGCATTCCTTCTCCTGGAATTTTGATTGTTTGCATCAGTCCAATTTATGATTGAGTCATCTTCTTCTTTACCATCATTTTGCATATCTTTAATCTCCTCTCCAATGTGATCCTGTTCCATCAATTGGGCTGTCTTTAAGAGCTCTTCTATTTATTCTGACAAAGGGTTGTCTTCCTGCTCTTTAGATTGCTGAAGCCCAGCCTGGTTTCTGATTTCTTTTTGAGCTGGTTTTTCATTCCAATTCCACATAGCCTTCAGCATCTGGTCTCTCCCAGACTCTTCTGCTTTCCCAAGATCCTTCAGGAGAGTACAGAGGAGAGCCGTTTCTTTTCTGTGGCTTAAGGAATCTTTTTTATCTCTTCTATTGATGGAATTATTGTAGTATTTACCACATTGCTGAGGCCAACCATTGAGGCTTCACATCTTGCTACTTCATTGGTTAGTTCCAAGACTATTCCTGTTTGGGATTGGACTTCCCCTTTTAGTAGTTCGAAAACTGACACCAGAGAGTTTAGTGCATAGTTGAGAGCGCTCAAGGTTGCCCCGCTTGTGGGTGGACTTTGGTCACACTTTTTTCTCTTCCCTCTTCTGCGAACCCATTATTAGGACTCACCATAGAGACAAACGGAGGAAGTCTTTCAATGGAGTCTTTCTGCTTCCCTCTCAATTTCCATCTCACTTTCAATGCTTTCCTGTGTTCTGTTCTTCTTCACATAATCTTTCCTCATGTCCTCTTCTGTCTGCTGAATTGGACCCTTTGTTGGGTATTCTACCCGTTCATCTAGACTTCTACTTTTCTCGAAATATTGTTTGGGGTTTTTTTTGTATGTTTCTGGTGGTGACTGTGTATTCCAGCCCTTTTTTCCAATGGTTCTGCATTCTGCCTGGTTTACGTTGTCAATTCTCTCATCTGGTCTTGGTTTAGGGCTGTGGATTTGTACCTCGACTGAGTGATTGTTCAATGTGGATTCCTGCTCCCTCCTGTCCGCAGGTGACCCTACTGTAGTGGAGTGCGCCACTGGCTCCAAATAG
Source organism: Ambystoma mexicanum (assembly GCF_040938575.1). Taxonomy (NCBI): domain Eukaryota; kingdom Metazoa; phylum Chordata; class Amphibia; order Caudata; family Ambystomatidae; genus Ambystoma; species Ambystoma mexicanum. The sequence continues at coordinate 1,257,275,835 of NC_090933.1, read as the reverse complement.
GAGCCATCCCACTCTGGTGCTTTTGTTAAATCCAAATGCGCTGTACTCCTTAATTTCATTCTGAAAGTTGACGTTACAGGTGGGTATAATTATATGGATATTGTTATCCTTCTATTATTTCTCCTTGCTTTCTTTTTACTTTCTTCTCAGTACCCTCCCGTCAGATTTAAATGGAATAGGGGTTTGTGTTTCCAAGATTTCCAAATAACAACCCCTCCCCAAAGATTTAGTTATTTATGCTTTCCGAACCTGATTTTAACATTACTTACCCTCTCCCCTTTTTTGTTGTTTTGCCTTCTCCCGATCTGCTCTCTGTTTATATTTGTTTCGGGATGAAGTCAAAAGGAGTTGCAGTTAATAAGGGTGATGGATTCCCTACGTCAATAACTTGGTAACAGAGTGCTTACCGTAGTATTCTTGCTTCTTTCATCAGAGCTGGTCTAACTGATTTTGGAGGCATTTTCCGGCTCCTCGGGCTTCTTCTTCCTTTCTTTTTTTTTTTTTTCCTCTCGTTAGCAGTCCGCCTTCCCTCCCGGTCCAGGCGACTAGCAGCAATAGAAGGGGATTGTGCAATCTTCAAGTTTAACACACCCGTTAAATCAGAGGTGACGCTCCAAGTGCCAAAGCCGCCAAACAGCTAAACAGCTCCACAACAGCCCTTCTGTCATAGGGCGTAGGCCGCAAAAAAATGAAACTGCTTTATGCTTCTTCTCTCCCCGCTCGCTCAGCAGCAGTCCAGTATGTAGAGCACAATAAAACAGATTAGATATATCTCGACGCTGCCACAGCTTAACAGTTTCACAACAGCCCTTCTGCCACAGGGCTTGCGCCGCAAGGGCTTGCCGGGTGTGCTAATGAGCCCAGTTGGTGGCCACCAGGGCTGGACTGGCCCGTCGGCCAATCGGCCCGTGGCCGATACATTCCGAGGCCCTGGGGGCCGGTTTGCGCTGTGTGGGCCGGTGTGCTGGCTGGCTTGCACGGCGCACAGCGTGTGCATTCATTAAAAAGAGGTAACACGCGAGTGTTGCCTTTCTTTGGTGAATGCACTGGCCTGGTGGTGCCCTGGGCTCTGGGCCGATCCGCCGACAGTGTGGCGCCAGTTGTTGCAAATGCAGTGGGTCACGGCAAGGGGAGCGGCTCCTGGGCCAGGAGCCGCTCCTTTTGTTGTGATTCATTGCATTTGCAATGGCAGGTTGTTGGGGGCTGGGCCGGTCATGTGAGTTCCTGAAGTCTTCCTGGTGCTGAGAGGGCTGAGCGGCTGCGTTCTCTCTGTCTAGTTCCCCTCTTCCCTTGTCTGTTTCATCCGTCCACTTCCCCCCACCTCTCTGCTTCCCCCCACCCCATCTCCCCCGGTTTCGCAGTTAATCCTCGGGCTGTGGCTGCCATCGATTTCCCCTCAGATCCGGCCTCAGTGATCACTTCTGCAGCTTGAAATCGCCTGCAGCCGGAGCCGAGCCGTCAATGGGCCGCCGACACGATTCAATTAACAGCGAGCAGGGCCGGGCGGGGGGCGCCCAGGGCTTGGAGAGGGAGAAGGGCAATGGGGAAACTCCAGGGGTTAGATTCGGGTGGGGAGGTGACAGAGCCTGATTGACCCGACGGCCATTCAGCCCGTGGCTGCTGGACCGAAATCATGGATGAGGCACTGGGCCTGCGGCCGGTTGCTGAAGCCCACGCCTGGGCCCGCAGTCGGCGGACGTAAGTTACACTTTTTTTTTACTGGCTGGTGTGATTTCCAATACGCCAATCATGCAGTGTTAATAAGTAACGCTGGTGCGCACAGAGTAGTCCTCCATTACGTGTTTGTGATCAGAGGGAATAGTCATGAGGATTTCCAAAATGTGACCGACTATTTCTTATGGCCTATTTGGCGTGGCCTGGCTGACCCAGAGTCATGGCAGGGCAGGACAGGACACAGAAAATAAATAGTGCCCTCGGCTGCACAATTAACACAAGCCCGGCAATTACTAATGTAACACGTTTCACTGTTAGTACTTGCGTTCTTATACATACGTTTGTAGACAATTGAAATCGGGATTGGTGGGGGGGTGGGTCGGGGAGTTAGTACTTGCATGTCAGTGGAGGGATCGGAAGATTAGGGGGTTCAGACCGCTCATTCTCACTGCAGTTATTAGGTGTGTGTGGTTTCAGATATGAAGGGGAGAGTTAATTGCTTGTAACGTTGCGAGTGCACTAGAATAGTCTCTTTTGAATGTGTAAAGAAGTTAGCTTCCCCCACACAAGGAAGTGTCCCCCCAGGCCCCCACACATTCTGTGATGTTAGCGCCCCTCCCAACGTTTGAAAGGTTAGCCCCAGCTCTCCCGACAAAATGTTAGTGTAGATGCACCCCTGCCTAGTCCTACTCTGTATTTCCAATTGCATGCTGGAACTTGTAGTTTGTTTTTTCCCATTGTAAGGAATAGCCTACAAGTCCCAGCATGCAGTGGGGAACAGAAACAGGACTGGCTCGAGGAGTCAGACATGTATGTGGGCAACTTGGCAGCTATGCGAGTTCAGGGAGTAGGGTCACATGAAGAGTTGCGTGAACGTGGCACTCTCCAATCAGGGTGTCAACAGTGAAGTCCCTTAATGTGCGCATGCGGGGCTGGCTATGCAGGAAGCTTTGCATCGATTGCAAGGGAACATGAAGGCCCTGACTCGGTGCTAGGGGAGTGAAGGTACGCTGACAGGGGGCGAGGTCTGTTGCTGCCCCAGGTGCCCTTGTGTTCGGTTGTGAGTGTCCACACGCAGTCTGTGAGATTGTGTGCCTCGATAGCCCTCTGCACAGATGACTGGGGTGTGTAACCATTTCGATGATTGTGAACTTTCCGCCTCTCTTTTGGCATAGCATTTTCTGTAAAGTCGTGAATTGATGCGATTCAGGGATTATGGTTTGAGGGCCACCTTTTTGAGGCGAGGGGTGGGCCACTTTTTTGAGGTGAGGGGTGGGCCACTTTTTTTCGGACGTCCGGGCCTATTTCTTGTCCCAGTCCGACCCTGGTGGCCACGTGACTTGCACATCACTTGGAAGGGGTTTCATGATTTAAAGCGAAGACGTCCTTTTCACCTTTCGCTTTTGATGAGTTTTTGTGCGGGCAGCAGAGGTAAAAAAAAAGAAACTGCTTTATGCTTCTTCTCTCCTTCTCTCCGCTCGCTCAGCAGCAGTCCAGTATGTATAGCACAATAAAACAGATTAGATGGATCTCGACGCCGCCACAGCTAAACAGCTCCACAAAAGCTCTTCTGCCAAAGGAGATTACAACATGGCCTGGTGTACCACATGACGCTGGGCACATGGCCCAATCAGGAAACCTGCCTTCACAGCACAGGTGAAATCAATGTGCTCGGGCGACACCCAAGGGTAGGCGGAACTGCCCTTAAGATGCAGCCAACCCTAAAACCAAATTGGCAGTCTGCGCGTGAGCTCCCAACGGGAAGACTGCAGATCCAGGGAAACACTAGCAGGAAACCTAAGTTTAAAGAGGGGCTCAAGGAGCTTCCCGTCTAAATAGTACTGGGGTGTGGCAAAGTGAGAGGTCCTGGTGAATGTTGGCAGTTTTAAAGTGAAGGTTGAGGAGGGTGAACGTTTTTGAGGAAAGGAACTGGTGTGGTTGGGAACAAGGTTGTTGGATTGGATGAAAGAACATTTGAAGTTTGGATTAGAAAGGTTCTGGATGAAAGGCTCCGAGGCAGAATTCATAAGGATTGGTTGGCAGGCTTTTGAGGTGGGGAGAACGTTTTGGATGAGCAGAAACCTTTTATCAAAAAATGCCAAGTTGAAAGGTGAGGGCATTCAATGTGAGGACTTTGGATCAGACACAGGGAGGGGGAGTATACGATCTGCAAGGCTGAGTGGTATTGCCTTGAAAGAGAAGTAAGATAACAGCTTTTAGAGGCAGAGGCGCAATATTGTAGGAGGTTGAAACTAAAGGAGGAAGATGGAAGTGGAGAGTTGAGGATGCCATCTGGTAGAAAGGGTCGAAGAGGGTTGTTGTGAGAAGGAAGAGTAGTCCCTGAAGTTGAAAAGGTTGGAGTTGGAAGAGGCCTAAACTCCTAGAGAAGGGGAGAGGCTTGCAGAAAAGGTGAGACCAGCTACTGAGACCGAAGTTCAGGAGGACCACAAAGAATCAGGGGGAGGAATGAGACAAACCTCTACACTGGGAGGTAAGCAGGAATGCCCAAGTGTAGACTGGACTGGACAGGACAAGGATCCAGGGAGATCCATGAGAGGAGTTCCTATCTCCCCTTCCCACCCAAGCTAGACTAAAAGAAAACTTATCTGAAACGTTGAAATGAGACCCAGTCTGTCTGGAGTGTTTGCCAGTCCATCAGAGGACTGTCCCACCAGAACCATGCCTGAGTTAGCATGCAGGCGGATCCCACAAGCATCTTTCAAAGCGAGAGCTTATGGTTTTGTGGCTGGAGAAGGTTTACAGCCCAAGCTAAGGGACTGAGGACTGCAAGACCCCGGCCGGTTGGACCATGGGAACAGGGACCACGCCACCATGCATAATACACCTTTTTGTTTTGCTTGAAAGAACCTTGGCGCCCATCACTTGTTGAACGGTTTGCCGGAACTTGATGAAATGGACTGTCACCTTGTCAGACGCCTTTGGTGCTAGATGGGAGGAACCTATTTTATTGCCTAACTGTCGCCTTTGTTTCACTTTATATCCTGACTCTTTGAGAGACGGATGCACTCCTTTTAGGTTGTACAACAAAAAATGTTACGCTTGTGTTGGTCTAATTCCTGAAAACCTTGTCGTAAACGTTCCCGTTCATTCAACGGCCAGTTTGCCACACCCCATAAGCAGATTTGCAATAGTCCAATGACTTTATGTATACTGATGCTATGAAAGCCACCCAGTTTGAGGTGAAAAAAAATAGTGGTACCACTATTAAAACCACGTGATTCTCTAGACACATTGGTATCCAAAGTTATTTGTTCACAATATTTAGGGTATTCCCTAGTGTAGTATGGGCAAGTAAATGGCAATTAATATTCCAATGGTCTTGGGGAGGATCGCTCGGGGGCAACATGCACGCCTCCAAAGCAATACCACACAGAGAAACACGTTTGATTCCCCGTGTCCGCGCTTAGAAACCTCTGGGTATTAAGCGCGTTATGAATAACCTATCCTATCAAAAGGCAGCACCCAAGAAACTATGCTGTTGCTCCATTAGAAAATAGGAATGTTGGTAGTTCCATTGCAGACAATGTTGCGTCCGAAGGCAATAATGTCTGACGTGCCTTCTGTCTCCACATTCCAGTTTTTCACTTTCTTTCCGGGTAGTAGGGTCTGTTTCTCAGTGGAGAGGCCCTCGTAGCCCAGAAGAGATGTAAAACCCCTCAATTGAATATGTAAGTGAAGGGCAGACAGGCCTGGCTGAAGATGTGTGGTGGCCCAGTTCAACCTGATGGTTGGGCCCTTCCCCCTTGCTTGTGGCGGAAAGCGGTGTGTAGCACACGTGGGGGACATACATTATAATGGAGCTAAAAATAAGGTTAATGGCTGCCATTTATCACAAGGCGAGCCAGTAGGGAGATGAAACACTGAATGCTCACTGAATATATACACTATTTTATTGCTGTTATTAGACTGCGAACTGGCAATATGGGGGCAGTTGCTGGGGGGGAGGGTTCCCCTGAGCCTCTATGACCCTTTAATTAGAAAAGGGTTGAAGGGCCCTGATACCGTCCCAGATTGGGCAGACCAACCTTCCATGATGCATTTACATCCTCCTAGGTGGAGACCCCAAATGAGGCTAAGATTTTGTGATGATCTGACTGGTTATTCAATCCCTGGCCATGAGCTACTGGCAACATTCCTGGACCAAAGATTCTAGCCCAAGTAACCCCTCTGGTTTTTAGGCAACTGTTACATGCCTCCCTGGGTGGGGGGGGGCCCACAAGATGCATGCAGCCAGGACTCTTCTCGCTTGGCTGTTCCTTACTTTGGAGGTTATGCTGCAGTAGGAAGAGTCCCTCCATATGGTGAGGGGGGGGTTCTCTGTTGTGGCATGTGCCGGCTGGGGCCTGCCACACATCAAGTGAGACTCCAACACTTGGTCTAAGTCTCGGGAATCCCTACCCATGACTAGGCAGGCTTCCCCTTTTATTTTCACGGTGACGCAGGTTGTCCCCTGACAGCGGTGAGGGCACACGTCGCAACATCCGATCAATCCTCCCTTAACAAACCAAGACCTAGGTCACAATGATAATACCAACTCGAGTATCGCTGGATATGTCTGTTGCTGTTCCTTACTCCAGCACATAGTCCCAGAGCCTTAACAGGGTTTTCTGCGGGGACAACCGGGGCACCTGGAGACCTTGCGATCCATGTCCCTCCTTGCCACTGATTCAGGACCTGGGGCTTGCTGTTGGCGATCGCTCTCCACTGGGTTGTCAATTGGAAATCATTTTCTGTCCGGGGTGTCATGCCCCACTCCTCTGGGGCCACCGTCCTCTGGTCCTTCTCAAAGATGCTGGAACCAGGAGCTATTTCGGGTGATGGACTCCTGTCCTCTCACTGCTGTGATCGTGGATCTTTTTGCTCCAGCCACTCTGCATGGAGCCACATTATGGGGTAGATGCAGCTTGGGAGTTGGGTTCTGCACTCTGGCCAGTACTATGTCACTGACCGGCACCGGATGTTTGAGTCTCCTTTGGATTTTCTTGTCATTGGCCTTTTCCTGAAGTTCCCTCATCCTCGCCAGGTCTAGGCTTGTCAACTTCCTGGATTCGTGCTCAGGAGTCAAAGAACTCACATTTCGCTCTATGAGCGCTTCTGCCCAGGACATGACCATCATGGAGTGTGGCAATGCCCCAATGCCATGAGGAAGGATGTGAGCGCAGGTTTGAGCGGTTGTTCTTTTTCAGTTGCAGTCTGGAATGCTTTGTTTAATGTCCTGATAAATCTCTCCACGTCTACATTCGCCCACAGCCAACAGGGAGTGATGCACAGATGAGCAACTCTGTAAAACTGAAGGAACCGCGTAAAATCTGCTCCTTGAAAAGGGGGCCCCCATTGTTCCCAGCGGACAGACTCCAGGATCTTGTGTGCCGCAAACAGCTTTTCCAGGAACAGCTTTTCCAGGATTGGGACAATTTCTCCTACTGCTATGCTCTCACCAAACTGTGGTATTGGATATTTTGTGAGAAGTCATCCAGTACGACCAGAAAGTGTCTGTATTGCAGCACAGGCCCAAACTCCAAATTTAGCGATTTCCAGTGTTGCAGCTCTCAGGAGACGCAATTGGGGCTCCCTGACCAGTGGCCTGGCAGCCTGACACCAAGCGCAGCTGATGATTGCTTCCTCTACTTTTGCTTCCAGGTCTGAAAACCACACCTTGGTTTTGTTTGCACCTTGATGCCCTACTTGAGCCAGGTTCAGAACCGTTGGGAAGGAAATTAACCTATCCCACCCACCAACCCCCCCCCCCCCCCCCCAGGTGCTTTAGAGTGAGGCAAATCCCATAAAGAAACCTTTTAATGTGCCAGGGGGTGCTTGGTGTACTTTAAGACCCCGCACAGACCTAGTATTATGCGTGTAGATGTGGACTTTTGTGCATATAAACAGGTGCCATTTTATAGCCATAGCAGAAACATAGGACCTGCATGGCAGTGCGTTGGCCACAGACTGCAAACCTGATGAATCTGAATAGGCCCAAGCACTGATGAGGGAGACCCATGCTGGTAATTTCCACAGAAGCCCTCCTTTGTTCTACAACTGTTGCCAATAAGTTTTATTCCGAGAGAATATATCCTGCAAGGCCATGGGATGGTACTAGGTGTCTTGCTGCATGTGTCATCGCATCCAGGCCAGAGCAAGCCTCCGACGCCCACCCAGCTAACTACAAGTTATAACCCCTACAACTGTCCAAATCCAAAGACCCCTGAATTTAAAGCTAACTGACCTTCGGCCACTGTCCAGGAACCATACCACCATAAAAGATCTAAAAGAATGGTCCCCTATCTGCACTTTAGTGGCATGATTTGTAATGCAAGGTGCAGGGAAGGTTAAATTATAGTTCAAAAGTGAGGGTGGAAGCCTTGGATGCCAGATGACGCAACTGCGATGAGTGAAATGTGTGTGGGTCACAGTGACCTCAAGCCTACCCCTGTGTAGCACTGTTAGAATAACACATTTAATTGTATTTGTAACCTTGGTTCCCTGGAGTCGACGGCCGGAGCCAATGGTCTGGCATCCCCTATTGAGTAGGCCGACGGTCGCACCAACCAGCGGCGCAGCTTTTTACTGTATACTTATGATGCAGTGCCCCTTTTTAAGCTCTTGCTTGCACCTTTTTTGCTCAGAACATTCCTGAGCACGGAGTCCTTTGCTGGCACACCTATTTTGTGTATAACTTGTTATCCTTGCAAGAATCTCTTGGAGTCTTTTCCCTAGTTGGTTGTAGTGGGTTCTAGTGTGTGCGTTTTAAGGGGCGTGCCTTCAGAACTTTTTCTTGCAACTCAAATGGGGAAAACCGACTGCGCTCCCGGAGTAGAAAAGTTTCTGGTCCCAACGCTGGCTCCCCTTTTATTTTCCACAGTCCTTGCGAAAACGCCTATGCCTCAGGGGTGCAGTGTTGTCCTTCACCGGAACGTTTTCCAGTGCCCGACCGATAGCTGATCCAATAGATTCTGCAGGCCTGCATGGTGCTGCATATCCGCAAAGTAAATCCATGTCAGAACAGCCACCCCTGCGAGCATGCCCCCGATCAGCAATTCTTTGTGTTCTTCCTCCGCCACAGCGACGTGTTACCCTGCTGGCCTGGATGTTGCGAGAGTAGACCGGTAGATTATCCACACCAGTCCTGAACCGCAAACGTGACCCTGTATTCCTGCAATTGGAGCACCCTTCTCTCAAGCTGTATCGGTATTCGCTGGGCTGACCCTGCCATGATGGGCAGTAGCGGTTTGTGGTCTGTAGAGAATATTATTGGGTGTTTTAATATGTAGATATGCAAGTCTTTGGAGAACTCCCTCTCAATCAGTGAGTACTGATGTTCCATACCAGTCGGGGCCTTGCTGGCGTAGGCCACTGGCCGCCGATGTTATTTTTATCCCCCCTTTGTGCTGAAACACATGAGCTGCGGATGACATGCCAAAGCTAAGCCACTTGTAGCAGAATAATCCATCCAACATATGACCAGAACGTTTCCATAGCTCTCGAGTCCCTTTGCAGGGAAGCCTGATGGTAGCCTGCGTTTAAGTCTAGAGTTGAAAAAACCTGTACCCTTTGGAAATCCGCCAGAATATAGTCTGGTGTAGGAGGGGGTTCCTGGTGGATGGCCTTGCTGTAGAGCCTCCTGTCCTCACAAATCCGGACTTCTTCTGGGGACTTCTTGGCCACCACAATCAGTGACACCCAGGGTGTGGGGCCATCTACCGCTTTGATGATACCTGATCCTTACATCGTTGTCATCTCTTCTTCGACTTCTTGTCGTAGGTGGAACCGTATCGGCTGGTGTCTGTGCTACCGGTTGGACAATGGTCAATGTGCAGATGTACCTACTGACTTTTGAGGCCTCCTATCCATTGATGTTCAAACTTGTCTGCAGGCAGGTAATGTTCAATTTATACACCTGGAACACAAGCTGTACCGGCCATAGGCCTTCTGCCGTTGCGCAGCTCAACAAAGTGTCAGTAGCTACTGAGGTAACCGATGTCTGGTTGCGCTTAACGCTGGTCCGAAATGCCCCATCCAGTGCCAAAAATCCACCATACATGAATATAAGGATCCTTCGCTGTTCTAGGTTTAACTGTGCTGCTAGCATGGCGTTTACTGACGCTCTGGTAGTGATGGGCAGCTTGGTAGAGAGGAACGACACTGAGCACCGTGGTTTATGACGCTGTGCAGCACCACCCATACAGATTTCTGAAATTGAAAAGACGTCTTCAATGTCTGACACCCCTTCCACTCTTGCTTGCACCAACTGTTGGCCATCCTCTAGTGCTGCCACCCGTTGTTGCGGCGGTATGGGCAGTGGCCTAGTGGATTGCGCAGCCTGGCAAAATGATTCACCTTCCCACAGCAGCCACGTGCTTTATCTGCTGCCAGGCACGCTTGTTCATGCGGGGCCATGCCACTGCAGGCGTTGCACCTCTTCTGCTGCCCTTCACCACATTTGGGACTGCTCTGGATCGACTGTCTGTTAAATCTCCGTTTCGGCCTTGCTGGAGCTGTTGCCTTGACTACATGTGCGGATTTGATTCTTCCAGCCTTGGATGCCTCTTTCATCTGTGCTGCCATGGATGTCGAGAGTTCTTGTGTTCGCCCCAGCCCAAGGATCCGTTGCAGTGGAATGTCTTTCTCCTTGCCATTTGCCTTCTCAGTGCTGCGGAGGTCCAGTGTTTGTATAATTCTAGCCCGAATCATCAAGTAGGTGACATGTCATTGCCAGGCTGTGAAGACGTGCATGGTATTTGTCTGACTCGGAGGGCTCTTGATGTGCTTGCCTCAGCTGGAATCTTTCGTAGTCCATGTTGGGGCTGAAAGTATGCCTGCAGAGCTCCTTTTTTGTTCCTGGGTTGCAGTCTTAAAGATTTGGCGCATTTCGCTCCACGCGTAGAAAAACAGCGTGGCCTTTATCGCCCTGTCAACAGTGTCCCTGGCTGCCTCAAAGAACATCTCAAGCCTCTCGACCCACATGTGGCTCAGAGCGTCGCCGGAATGCCTGTCACATTAAATTCAGGAACAGGGATGCCAACAAACCAACTATGCAGCCCTTGGCATTGGGCGTAATCCCTTTCGCTGTCCCTGTGGGCCCTTGACAGCAACTTCTTGACCAAAGGGTTTTGAGGGGGGGTTACTTTCATTGTGCGTTAAACCCATAGACGAAGCTGTACGAGCACCCAGTTAGGGCCGCTAGCCAGTCTACCTGTTGGGGGATACACCACCTCCCCACTGGAGTCCTTTGGAGAATTGTGGGGTGTATAGTATATTATACTGTCTTTTGTTCTTTACTGGTGCTGCTCCCAGACTGCACCAGGCCACCTTGGGCATGGAAGAGACAGACCCTCCTCACTCCAGGGCTTGTCAGTGCCCTGTGGGTTACAGCAGCAGGCTCCTCGCTTACCTGTTGCTCTGCGAGATGGCAGAAGCAGCGTGCTGGACTCTGACGATTTGCCGGGTACTGTCACTTCTCCCCAGGGGGAGCCCTTTCCCATGAAGTTGGGGAGGTGCGGCTGCTACCACTTAATGGTCCCCCTAGGGAGGGTTTAATGCAGGATGACCTCATGGGGAGGGACTCCCCTTCTGGGGATGACAATCACCTAGGGTACAGCCCATTGAACAGCGTCACACCATAACCTTCCCTAACCTCCTGCTCCTTTCCAAGCCACTTCCATGTCAGTAGACCAATCTATTACTGTAACACTTGGGATACAGAAAGTACTAGGATGAAGAAGAGCACAGAAAACATCAATATTACGGACTATGTTAGTACTGGTACAAGGTAGCCCCGAGTAGACATGAAGATCAGTGTCAAAAGAAACAAAGGACAATCCACCAGGGCAGGACTGTCAACGATGGACTAAATAACTTTTGAAGCCCAGCCGGGAGATGCAACTGGTGTGGAAACCATCCAGAGGGCATTTCAATCTTGTAGCCAGACCAGAGACCCAGGAAGGACGACGCCGGCGAGCTGCTGAGGGAGTCCTTGTTGGGTCTGGCTGGAGCTGACCTAACACCCTGCCCAGCTGAGAGTGATGGTTGCGTGACTGGACAATGACGCCAAGACCGTAAGAAGCTGTGGGCCACGGAGACATTGCAGAACGTCCAGGACACAGCAAAGTCGTGTGAAGCAGACGAGACGCTGATCCCAGTCCCAGGTAGAACCAGTGATGTGCCCAGAGAAGGTAACAGGAGGCGCGGGCGGACCAGTTGGGACATGGGGGTTTTATGAGGGTCTCTGCTTAGCCCCTGGTTAACCCATGATAACATTTTTAATGGGGTCGCTAACCCACATGGTGAAGATTTGTGCATCTGAGGGAAGCGTCCTTGTGGGAGGGAAAAGTCCATTGACAACCAGAGAAAGGGTCTGGGTCCCCAATATCAGTGAAGCAGACATCCGAGAATATATTCCTCTTCACAGTGGTAGAGACGGGGCCACTGAAATCCAGAGAAGGATTTTGGAATTTTTACAAATAACGTAAGCGAGTGGCAAAACATCAAGTTGAAAGATGGGGAAACAAACTCTCAAACACCAGAATGGAGTAATTTGCCTGGAGAAGAAACTGAAGCCCTTTGAATATACTCGAGAGACACTAGGGGATCATTTCCCCCAGGCTTTGTCAACTATATTGGGGGGTGTGAACCAATACCAGGAGGAGTCATTCTCCTTGTCCAGAGATGTATAAAGATTTTGTTAGAACAAATGGCAGGAGAATAGTCGTTTCCCCCCTACCCCCTGGCATCCTTTTGTTAAAGAAAATGTTGGGGATGTCATCCTAACATCGGGAGAAGGGAGTCGTTCTCCTGGAGAAGGAACTTTCTGTTGGGTTATTATTTAGTTGTAGTGTCGGGGATAAAAGTAAGTTGCAGCACAGGACGGTGGAGTATGATTTTGATGGCCATTCTGACGGTTCCTTTAGAATTGGTTTGAGGCAGGGAAACCCCTCTTAAAAGATGGGGACAGTGAGAGTTTCTTTTTACTAAAATAAGTTTATAGCAACCTTGTGTCTGCTTCCTTCTTCGACAACCTTACAGCTTGCATTGAGCTCCGCCCTCCCATCTGGGCCAATGCGAGCTCTGCACAACGGAGTGTACCACTCTCTTCAGCTCCTCACATCGGAGTTCCTGCTTTTATTCTCCCAGTGACGTGGGTCTTCACTTGATGGCAGTGCCTGCCACTGTCCACCCTGCTGCTGGTCTACTGCCCACGACTGTAAAGCAGTCTCAGGAGCTGAAGAGAAAGATGGTCCGACTAAAGGCCTGTGTTAAATAGTCCCTCGCTGACCAGCAGAGCTTACTGCCGAGTCCGCAAGCAGTGTCCGTGGTAGATGTGGTCAAGGTCTGGTCTACGAGAGACCTGTGCATACAGTGAGTTACCAGGTTTTTGTTTTTTTTTTATTATAGGGCACAACTTTTTTTAAGGCCCTTGTTTTTCCCCACTGCAGTCTGCAAGTATTTTATTTAGTTTTTTTTTTTCCACCAACCTGTCTGTTTTAGTGCTTGTCAATTTCCCTATTTCTAAGGACCTCAGTAGTATTTGAGAAGCTCTGGCTTGTGGACCATACAAGGAACTAAGTAAGGTTTGGGGGCGTTGTTGGGGAAACTATTCCTAGGCCTTTATGGCAAAGGAAAGGAACCCTGGTTAACTTGACCTTGTGTTTATTTTCTGTGCTACATTAAGAGAATCGAACGAAGCAGTTTGAAATGTGCTTGTTTCCTGTGTTACATTAGGGTTGAGGGTGTGTGCGCAGTCACAAACCCCAGCTCTTTTATGCATTCAGCCACTGATTAGAAATTCTTTTTGTAGTCCCTCTGCCCCAATCCCCCTTCAACCAGCTGCTGCTGCATTTTGTGTTCCCAGTTGGCATCCGGTAGAGAAGGGGGTTGGGGAACTATTTCCTTCCCTCCTTGTCCTAAACTCTTCTAAACTCCGGTTCCGGAAGCACTTCAAGACCTTCCTCTTCTGCCTTCGCTACCCCTTTCCCCTGCTGATCTGTTCTCTCTTGGCACTGTGCACCAGGCCACCCTCTGTCCTCCGGGCCCAGGTACCTGCTCACCCTGCCACCCTCCCGCACTCACTCCGGGCAACCTCTTGCAGTGGGGTCTGTATCTGTATCTGTTGCTTGTGGGATGTTTTTATCCACGCATCCAAGCCCTACCTCAAAACTGTGCAGTACTGACATGGAAAACATCATGATGGCCAGAGATTCCCAGAAAATGCCCAGGGAAGTGCATGAAGAATAGGCTGCCACCCATTTTGCCGATGTTGTGGGCACAGAAGGGCACTTCCTAAAACCACCATTGGACTATCCACACAGTAGCCTGAAACCATTGGGAATGGCAATGCTGATTGCCAAAAGCAACCTAGAATTGTGGGGAATTCATTTTCTTAAATCCCAAAAATGGGTGTATTACCAGTACTCACCACTATCAGAAAGCCGGCGTTTTAAAACACCAGACTTTTTTCTTTTTCGTGTAAAACTGAATAAATGAACCCAAAGCAGGCCAAAGAAAGACTTACTGAGAGGTGGATACAATGTAAAGTTATATTCTGAAGTGACTTGAAGGTTTATAACAAGACTGGCTGAGCTGTGGATTTCAGCAGTTTAAGTAAATTTGGACTGAAAGACACTAAAAATCTAAATGTTTAAAAGAAATGAGTGACCTACTTTTGAGTGTCACATAGGTTGCAATTGTTTAAATGTCATAGTTTAAACTTAGAATCAGAATTCTAGCTGCATATGTAAAAATGGTTAGTTTTATTTGAATGCAGAAAACGGGGTAACTAAAAGTGACATTAGCTGGGGCCTGGCTTAAGGAACTGAATTCTGCCCACCAGCTACCCCCGACAGGAGTTGAGACTTGCACAACTGCTGTGTTCCCAGGCCTAGCTGCCTTTTTGCTGCTCCCACCAAAAGTGATATGACACTTCTCTGATTGGATTATCAAGGGACTGCTAGAGACTAAACATAGGACCCAGGCAGAGGGTTTATTGAAGTGGCCATAAATGGCTTCCTCTTGAACAATGGGCCTTCCAGGGCCCAGGCAGATGGTTTATTGCAGGGGTAATAAAAATGGCTTCCTCTTGGCAGAAACTGGGAGGGGGAGAAACTGGAGACGGAGGCTGAGCTTGAAGAAAGTGGAAAGACTGGTTTCTGTACCATGTGACCTGAAAAGACACACCCCTGTAGCCAGAATATGGTTTTAGAAAAAGATGAATAACTCATAGTACGGACTTGTCATAATTATTTAAATGATACCATAATTCTTGTGATTTTTCTGCCCACATTTTAAGAGGTTTTTAGAACCGGTGGCATGATCTGGGGGCAAACTAGCAGTTAAGAGGGTATTACTTAAAATGTATGCATGTTAAAAGTCTGATACTTCATCAATTAATGCCTGCATGCCTTGCACACATTTGGGTAAATTTGAGTAAGAATCTGATATTGGTAACCTGACCAAAAAGTGAAATATGTTGCCATTTCTCAATGCAAGCTCCCAGGAAGAGCAGATATGGACAGGGTATACCTCCTGTGATATGTGATGGGTGCATGTAATTTTAAACAAATGTGTACCTGTGCAAATATGTCTTTTGGGTCAAAATATAGATTGTGTAATTTGACAGGGGTGGGTTCTCTGTACCATAAACAGACCTCATCATGATGACACTTCATTTCATTCCCCCAATCAAGGGGAAGAGGAGGAAGTGGCCAATGACAAGTGGAGAGGGGTAGAGCCTAGTGATGCTGCACACACACCCATTTTCAAAACACATAAAAGCAGACAGTCAGGACAGATAGGGACATTCAATTCCATTTGCTGCGGAGCATGCTGCCGGACCATACCACATCCAGAGATCCAGACTTCAAATCCATCAATCTCCAGAGAAAGCTGTGCAGAAAGATCCAGAAGTAGTGCTGTACCCAGAGAGAGCAGAGCTGACCCAGACCACTGTTGGCAGAACCAGAGAGCTGACCCAGATCACTGTGAAGTGCCGAGACCAGACCAGAGTCCAGTCTAAAACCTGACCAGATCCGTGGCGAGGCCATTCTAATTCAAAAATATATTGAGTACCTAGCAGAACTGTGCAGAACCAATCTCTTAGTTACAATAATATAATTCAATCTATTTTAATCTAAGTAGAACTGCCTCCTAACTGTCACCTGTCATTTGCAAAGCTGTCACCTGTCATTTCTAGTTGCTAGCTGTCACTTGTCACTTTGAACTTTAAAATTTCAAATCTGAAAAACAACCTTTACCATATCGCTCATATCTCCGTGACCGTTTGTCTTAGAGACTTGTAGTAACTTTCCTCTGAAAGCTGGGAATCTTGGCTTTTCAACGAACCTAGAACCGCATTCCTATTTCATACACTATTGCCGCAATCGCGAAAAACGCACTCGCGAATTTTGCCGCGATTTGCAAATTTCTCCACGTGTGAAAACAGTTTCCTTGCTTTCCTTGCTAAAAATTCGTTTGCCTCTTAAGAACCATCCCTGAATCATTGCTAGAGTGAGCCTGGACTCATATTAACTAGATACCACTCACCCTGAACCTCTAGAGGGATATAAAAGCATTTTAGCATATTTTTCACTTCATTGCCAGCACATATAAAAGCACATTTTCCAATATAGTGCTATCACATATAAAAGCATTTTGGGCCTGTGTTTCAAACTTCTGTAGTCTAAGCTTGCTGGGGTGAACTGAACTACATTTGATTGCATTTCTGAGAACTATGTGCTTTCCTTCCATTTCCTTGCATTGCATAAAGGGGGGGAGGGGATTGCCAGAGAAAAGTGATTACATTGTTTTGTTGAAGTCATATTGAGTATTTCTGTACTGCATTTCATTCCACATTGCATCCATTTGAAACCACCAAAGTATTGTTGCTATCTTATCCATCCTATAACCACTCATCATTGATTATAAAGAAGTGTGCTAGTGCCAGACTATCCATTATTGATTACTGCTCCGATTCAGTGTGATATTCAATTAAGTTATTATAAAGCGTGATATATATATTGTTTAAATTATCAAATAAACCTTTAAACTTGCAAATCAGAACTACTTCTTGGCTCAGTGGGGTCAGGGGGATTCCAAGAGAGGGGTGTTGTATAGGGGTAGTCATCCAGAACGCATGAACTGGACATAAAGATATATTAATAAGGGTTTCCATTCAGTATCCCAGACGAGGCATTGACTTAGCTGTAGTGTTGAATTGAATCCTCTTACATCCCATACAGCCCCCCCTTTTTCTTCCTGCACTTATCAGACCTACCATGTCTGCTGCCTTAAACCTAACACTTGCAAATTGCTGGCTGCACTACCACAGTTGTTGCCTTTTATTTTTCATTTATCTGTTTCTCCTCTGCTTCGCACTTTCCACTTATCCCCCCTTCCAAGCACTTTTCCCCTCCCCCATGCACTTGAGCGTTCTCAATGTCACTGGGCCTAGTAAGATCGTTGTTTTGTTCTCCCCTGTTCCCCTCCCTGGCCTTATCGCGCTCTGCAACACTTGTGTACGAGCGCGATAGAAATAAAATATCAATATCAATAAAACGTTTTATTACTCAAAATTTGGGAAGAAGAATCTATTTTGATTTTAAAATGCAGGCTCTTAAATGAGTCACATTTTTAAAAAGACTTTAAAGGTCTTGCAGACATTGTTTTTTACTTTATTACTTTTTGGGGGAAAATTCACTACGATTCGGAGGGGGTGGCGGGGGTGGGGGGGGCGAATTCCTTATTTTGCATAATTGCTGGTGAGACCTCACGCCACTTGCACTTTGAGGTTCTACTCTGCAAGGACTGGTTTCCTAGTGTTGGGTTCTTGCCCTTGCAGGTTGTCAGCCAGCTGCAGACCTCTTGCACTGACGTGTCGGAAGAAGGGCTAGCGAAGCTGGGAGTGGCCCTGTTCAACTGTCAATCATCAGTGGAGGGTCGTAGGACCTACCCATGCACAGAGGAGATGGTAAGTATAAACTCATGAGCAGTGAAGAATGCGAGAAAGCCCTGTACTGCTGAGTGGTAGGACTAGCCTGCATGAAATGAGACAGTGAGAATAGCGTTTTGGGATTAAGGGGTATTTAAGAGACGCTGGGCCTCATTGCAAGTTGGCTGGTGCGGTAATAACGTGCCAGTAATAACACTTGCCAGAACGTTACCTTACCAGCCAACTACACTGGTGGGGCACTTACCGCCAGCTCAGAGTTGGAGGTAAGTCATGCGCCTTACTGGCCAAAATTGCCATGAAGTCCAATAGGACTCTATGGAATGGGGATTTACAACCGTTGCCATCATTTGCAATCCGGCGGCAATACAGCCAGACCAAGTGGCGGTAACAGCAATACAGTTGGGCAGTATCTGGGTGGATTTACCACTCAGATGCCACCAAACTCGAACCCCACTTGGCCTCATAAATTGGGAGGTTCAGGTGAAATGCAGCGGTATTACCGTATACCACCAAATTACAGCATGGCCCAAACTTGGAGAATTCACCTCCAGCTATGAGCTGCACCCAATTTCGGTGTAATTACTGCTGTGGTAATTCTGCCAAAATGTCTCCCTAGTCCTCTGGACTTAAAATAAATGGGGACTAACGGTGCCACTCCCACCTGAAATCTGGCGGTATTAACGCTGGACCAAGTGCCGGTAACGGTAATACAGTTTGGTATCTGGGCAGAGTTACCACCTTACTCGTAACGAGCGGTTTCAGACCGCATTAGTACACTGTAGGGACAGCAGAAGAAACCTGGAGCTGAGCAGGAATTTGAAGGCTCATGAAATAACAAAGTGCTAGGAATAGTTTGGTGAGGAGAAGGGACTAGTGCACTGCCTGCAGCTCCGGGTGCTGGCAAGAGTGTAGCGGTGAGTAAACACCTGGAATACAGGCATGTGTGGAGTGAGAGAACTTTGGGACCATCCATGCCTTGGGCAGATTGTAGATGGTGTCTGCGAAGGGTTAGTCGCTAGAGGGTGGCTTGACTGACTAGAATGGGTTGGGCTCTCTGGTTAATCGCTAGAGGGTGGCTTGACTGACTAAAATGGGTTGGGCTCTCTGGTTAATCGCTAGAGGGTGGCTTGACTGACTAGAATGGGTTGGGCTCTCTGAAGCGCAGCATCGCAGTGTCTTGAAGAGAGCAGGTGGCCAGCTCCAAGGCCTTGAAATATGTAGGAGTCCAGTGTGCTTCCCTGGTCTTCAAAGTAGCAGACTACACATTTGAGAGGCGTTGTGCATCGAAACTGTCACTTTTTCTAGAGCTCAGTTTTGGGCTCTTGTGTGCATGCTGTTCTGGGATTAATTGTGGGTGGCGGGTGAGGAGGGTAATAATTTGGTACAGGCAAGTTGAGACACTAGTCCCATACTGGAATACAACTGTTCAGGTTTTTCTAGAACACCTTGACATGAGTTTCTTATCCTGTTACTTGCACTATACCAAGAAGTGGTATTGGTTCACACCCTCCAATAACGTGGCGTGTATAATACCTACGGGGAATCCAAGATCTTTCCTACTCCTGTTCTGCGTGGGCTTAAAATCTTGCAGCCAAGAACATTCCTGTAAACCTCTGCTTTGGGAAATCTGAACTTCTAATCTCTTGGGTGCTTGTGTTGGTATTTCATAGAATCTTGGATTGTGCGTTTGGTGAAATTGGAACATTTTCAGCTTTCGCAGTGATGTAGCAGGCGGACGGGCGCTGGAGAGGTTGTTTTTACGGTTCTATAAATGTTTTCTTATATATATATGTCCCCGCACACTCCATCCCCTCCTTACCATATCCCTTACCTATACTTTCGAACTTCAAGTTTGTGGTTTAAAAAAAAAATTGGAAATGCATTTAGCGAAAATGCAAATTCCATTCGTCAAGTGGTGTATATACCCTCTCTAGGAGATTTCTGAGCTGTGCACCGATGCTGCAGCTTCAAAGTGCAGAACCTTCCGTGATTACATTTACTTTTAATAGGGCACTGACATTTGTTGTGACTTTTTTTTTTTTATTAAAACAACGAATTGTTGGATCACTAGTATAATACTTTAAAGTAGTTTATATACTTATTGTCGATCTACAGTAACGAATAGTAACCCTATTTTTTGCTAGATTAGTCAATCTTGGGGAGATTCGATTGCTTTTATTTAAAGTGTTTCCAGGTGCCACAAGACTAAGGGGGAAGGGAACAGAGTAGGATAAAAACAATAAACCATAAACTAGGCTCTGACATTTGGATCGTGCAAGTGCAGCAAACCGGAAGTGCAGGGGGCGGGTCGTGGAGGTCCTATCCACTTTGCTTCCCAGTACGGCCAAGTGCATGCGCATCTTTTTGGGCCCATATGTCTATTTTCATGTCGGAGGTCCAATGTACCCCAACGTATTTGGAGCAAGTTACTCTGCTAGTGTCGGTTGAGGGGGAGCATCGGTGTGTTCTCCTTCGCAAGCGCATTCCTTGTAATCCAGTCATTTTTCAATCTTGGTGGTGTTTGCTGGGAACATAGGATGTCTGGAGCCTACCCATCCCCTGAAGCCATGACACTGATTTCCACATGTAGGTAGATTTTCTGGCCTCCACTATCAAACGATTCAAGGGGCCAGAGCCCGTTGGTCTCCCCTGCATCGTGCACGCATCCCTCAACAAGAGCTCCTTCCCAGTCCCACTCAAGACCCCGGATTCCAGAAAAGGAAACTGCTCTAAAGCACAAATCGAGTTGGGACCTACCCCAAAAGTAGTCCAAGCCCTTCCCTTACTACTGCTCAATGGGTAGAATTGTCCTGATCAGAATATGATTTGCATGTATGAAACACCAATTGTTCAGCATTGTATAGAAAATGCAAGTCTGGTACAAACCAAGCCAATTGAAAGAAATAATTTGTGACAAGAGTACATTACTGATTGCATGCAGTGTGTTCTGGCGAGCTGTCTAAACCTGGAGGTGAGGAAGTGCTATACTATAAGAGCCAACGCTCCAAAATACCCCTTTCTATTTGAGAGATGCTAGTCCAGTCATGGTTTTGCATCATGGGACTTGTAGTCCTGGGTTTATAATGGGGGAAACCAGAAAGAAAGTAAAATCCAACACTGGACTGGTAGCTCACTAATGCAATTGGACATGTCGTGTACAAAAGATCTCCGCATGGCAAGCTAGTATTCCTTGCATCCGTTTGTGTATCTGGACAGCTCAGCAGAACACACAGCATGCAAATCAGTGATGTTCTCACACTGCACAATCTTTACTTTACAGTGCAAGAATATCTCCAATTGCATGCAGTGTGATCTGTCGAACCGCCCAACATAGAGGTGAGGAAATCCCAATGAAGCGCTTCCACCACCTTGCCCCCTCCACCCCCAGCCTGCATATCCTACTGATCACTCGCTGCCCTACCCTTCGCCCCGCCCCCAATGTCTCCTCGTGTTTTAAGGTGTAGCATGTATATTTTGGTTCTCAACATTTAGACTTTAATAATGTATGGGTGTGTTGTGATACTGCATTGGGGTAAAGGAACAAGTGGTAATCTTCTGGCGGCATCCAAAAGCGTGTTCGGTGTGGAAAGAGGCGGGGCAGAGATGGGGGCAGGGCCAGGACAGCGGCTTGACCTTTTGGGTTGCAATTCATATTGGCACTTGCTGCACTGGGGCTTGACTAGACCATGCCTGGAATAATACAAATTGCACTAAACCTCTAAACAAATATCTAAACAGAATACTAATCCATGGAAATCTTTAACTGTGCATGCAAATGAAAAACATACTAATTGACACGCACATCTCTTTAGAGGGTTCAATTTTTTTTATTTTGTATATTTTTTTTTTCAATTTTTTTAATTGAGATTTGTGTTGGGGTAGTTTTAGTTTGTGGGGTTATTTCTGTTTTAGTATTTTTTTGTAAACTTTTTTTTTTGTTGCCTTTAAAATGCTAAATGATCACATTCTGGGGGCAGTGAGATCACACCTCTGTGAAAGCATCCCCAGGCTCTCAGGGTTTCTACATTTACCCGCTCTGCCTCCCAGTCCTTTCCCATCACAAACATTCCCCTTCGTCCCCCACACAAACATCCCGCCCAAATAAAAGATTTACCTGGTTCCTGGGACGCCCAGGTCGTCCCGCTTCTGGACCTGCCGCACTGATCTGCATCGTGGGGCAGGATAGTTCGATTTAGAAAGACTATTCGGAGTGCTCATTCTACATCCATCTTCTATTTCAGTTAATGGACACATATATTTTCACACAATAGCCTTTTAGAGAGTGTTTCATAAGTGCAATCTGAGCTTGGAGATTGTGATTGACATTAAATTAGTACTGCATAGGGCTCTAAACGGTGCCATTAGGTAAGGGGCATTTTCGTTCAGGCCTTAGATCCAGCTGTGGCAGGTGACACGTCACTATTTTCCTAATACCCATTTTATGTATTATTGGCAACAGTGAAGCAAAACCAATTCAATACATTGGATAAGCCAATACCTGTACCTTAAACTCCATACACAATGCAGTTGGCAGAAAATCATCTGGCTAAAGTCACTTCAGTTGAATGAAGTAAAATGAAGTTAAAAGCCAAGCTCAGGCGTGGAATAGGGTGTCCCTCATGGCATGGAGTCATCTGGCCACCCTAGTACCTTGCAAAATGCTTGTCTTGTCACCCTGTTGGTCCTTGGCTTCCTGGTAATTCGCTCTCCTCTGCTCAGTAGCCTCTGGTTCGTGACAGCTGTGCTCCATCTCCCTTCTAGTCCTTGGCTCCCGGTGGGATCCTCGCAGAAACAAATGGAAGCAAAATGCTTTTTCTTTTCTATGTTGCTGTCTTGTGTGCACTTAAGCCAAATTCCCATGCTTGCATGGCGTGTCCATGCACTGTAAGTCAGCACTGATTGGGGAAAGACATAGTACCAACAACCATGTTAAAAATAATTGTACCTCGGCGCCTTAATCAACTACACATCTCAACACACAACTCAGCTAAGGTGCACTAAATGTCCCTAAACGCACTAAGCCACCACAGACCCACCAACAAAACCGTACACACTCTTCAAGCACTGGTGAGAGGCAGCTTCACAAACAATTGCAACCTGGAGTCTACGTGAACTATGTCCCCCCCCCCATAATGCTCTGTCCCCCATAATGCCATTTTGCATGCCATTGTGAATCAATATGGATGTGCTCATGGGCTTTGCAACGGAAACAAACCGAGTTAAGCTGGTCATGACTTCTGTGAGAAAGGCATGGTGCTTTCAGATGGATAGACACAAGGATACACGTTTCCAAAACCTTTTTTTTTTAATAAAAATGAGTTTTGAAGAATGCTTAACTTGCCCTATTATAAATGGAGCAGTCTCGACCATTAAAATAAAGAAGAAAGGATAGTTCAAAAGTCTGTGTCAAAAGTAAAGAATCTGTCTGTGTCAAACCTATGCTTGACCTCACTCTCTAAATTAACAATGTGTAGGGTATTGGAAAAAACATAAGTGTCTCAAAATATAACCTTGGAGCTTCATCTCCACTCCCTTCCCCAAGTTCAGATCACTCTGGAAAGTTCTTTCCAAACAGTTAAAAAATAAAATATGATTTAAAAAAATAGTTCAATTTTTTTATTCGGCACAGTTCATGTACTTCTCTCAGGCTTCTCTCGCCTGATGATGGTCTCTAGCATAACGCACGTCTGTTTTAACAATGTTCCTGTGTGTTTCAGACTTTTCCTTACTGGAGCTTAGACCCTCGTTACTTTTACCTTCTTTAGTATTTCACATTACTACATTTAATCATCTTGATATACGGGGCTCACTGCCCCAATTTTCCTGCTTTCATCATGCGAATTATATCAAAGAATTTCTAATGCGGCAAAGATTTACTCATTCCTATGCCTGACCACTCCGACACTGTTGCATTCTGGTTGTTTTATTCCGTATATGTATGTTTTCCTCAAGCATGCTTTCTAGCACCGCGACAAGTTCCACTTGCTTGTCAATTCATTCATCATTCGGTTCCATTTCATCCGATCCCTCTCGGGATCCTGTTTCATTCAGTATTCTCTCTTAGCCTTTCCCGTTGGCTTTCACTTCCATTGATTTTACTCAACTTTTCACTTCAGCGTTACTTTGTTTAACTTTCACGTTTCACAGAAACTTTCAATAATGCAGGATTCCACAGGACCAATTTGTTACTTTGTTTCATTACAGTTCATAACAATCGAAGCTTTCTTTCGAGTCTCGCTTCTTATGTGTGCGTACTCTTGCTTGCAACTTGGTAATCATTTGCGTCTTTACAAACCGGTCTCATCACCTTGAACTCACTGGTTTTACTTTTTTCAATGCATCCTTTGCGATTCTTTAATTCGAGGGTTAGGGTCTCTACCACCTGCTCCTCAGACCTTCCTGGGCAGCCTCGCTGTCCCAGGGAAACGAGCAATCTCTTGGCACACAGTTCGGAGAGATTAGAAGGCTTCTCGGCTTCCTTTTGAACCTTTCGGCTTCTTGGAGAAACGGCTTCCTCACCGTTTTCTCCTGCTTCAGTCTGCAGCCTTGTAGCGTCTCAGCATCCGGTTCTCTCAAGCCTGATTCTCAATAGCCTCTGCTCAGCTGCTTGCCATCTAGCCTGCTCTCCTTCAACTTGCCCTTGCCTTCCTGGCTTTCCGTGCTCCGTTTGTGAGTCTGGGTTCCACCTTTTATACTTAGTACGGTTCTCTATTGGATTCAGGTGTTTGTGATCGTAGCCAAGTGCCGGACTTCGCCTGGCCCCGTTCGAGGGACAGAGCAATGGAACATTGCCATAGGTCATCTTCACAGCTTTGGTCTTCTTCCTCATCCCGTTATTGGGACTGTCATAGGGAAGATGGGAGTTGTAGTATCCCCTAAGGATATTCGAGATGGTGGATCTGTGATTGTTGAAAAAGGGGGAGGATAGTTTTGTGGAGTGTTTGTGTTTATAAAAACCTTTTAGAGGAATGGGAAAATGGCATTTCTCTTTTAGCCTTTGCTCCCTCTCTTTAGGCAAGAATGATAATGAATGAAAGTGAGTTTCACAACAACTTTGAAAGGCTGAGGAAAAGGAGGATGGATTGATATGAGTTTTAGAAGGGATGTTTCTTTTTGATTTGAATATTTCTCCATTTGTTTGGTGCTTTCTTTTCCGTATAGGGTTTTGATGTTTTCACAGGTTTACAAGATTGGGCAATAGAATATCCCATAAAGACTTCCGCTATATTATTTGTTCTTTCCACTTCTGGAAAATACCATGTCTCACCTGAGGTCTTCTCCAACGCTCCCCAAGAATCCCTCACCCAGGTGATCCTCCGCCCCCAGTGTTGGGATCTGAGAGCGATGGCCCTTCCCTGGCCACCTGGATCAAGATTCCCGGGGGTTACATCAGAGAAAGCCCTCGGGTTTCTCACACTTCCCACATCCGCTGAATTTCAAGGGTTTTGTTAAATCGGCGCAACTTAACTTAACGTTAACTAAGATATTTTCAGTGAATTTCAAGGGTTTTGTTATGCCATAGATTTTATTTTTTTTTAATTTTTTTTTTAACGGGCCACTTGCCATGGCCTTAGGCCATGTCCACTGTACATGTTCCCCCAATAGCTTTCTTTTGGATCCACTAGGTGGCCATGACAATTGGCTGTGGCTACTATACATGTCTTTCGGGCCCAATAACTAGGGCCTTTGGCCATGCCCACTGTATCTTTTTAAAACGCTACCACCTTTCACTAGCCATGGCCTTCTCCCAGGACCTTTGGCCACGACTAACAGCCGTGGCCCATTTAGATTTCTTCCGGTCGCACTAGCTTCGGCCACTTCCCATATTGCACCATTCGGCTCCTTAAAGTAATCCATAGCATTTGGCTACACCCATTAACACCCACCTCACTGTAGCTGTAAAACTACACACTTTTTTATTTTTGGTCTTAATCTCATTTTTTTAAACTTGCTTTTATTTATTTTATAAACATTTTCCCCATAACCATGGGTATTAATGTACTACAGATAGTATCTGTGGACGTGCACAAATGACCATGGTTGTCCATCAAAGCATGCAAAGCTCAAAACTAAACCCTACCCTCCCAAATGCCCCCCTCCTCCTGCCATGCTATTCCCGCCCCCCCTCTGTAGCCCTCTCCTACCCCCCACCCCAACGCTCCTTGTAATCTGATGCGCTTTCATTCCTGATCTAGTTTTCTATCATAACCGTGGTTACCCGCCGGATAACCTGGGAAAAGGTTTGAGCGCTGAACTGGTGCCCAGACCCCCCCCTCGTAGGAGAGTAGGTGATGAGCCTCTGCCCTGGTGCCCAGTCCATCTCCGAGTCCCAACCGTCCCTCTCTAGAATCCTCAGGCCCCCCACACTCCAAGCTCCACTTAAACATTCTAGGAGGCCCTTGCACACACTCAGCCATTCATCACAGTCCTACCAGGATACCACACAAACCTTACAGTTTGGGGGAGTGGAGAGGGGAGGCTCCTTCACAAACCTTTTTGTTTTGAGAATTTCATCCAACAAGTGAAAAGGTATTAGCAATAGAATATTGTGGAAATAATTTCAGCTTTTTCATTTCTGAAAAACCTGTCGCTGCTGCTAATCGCCATGGGAGCTATAGCTATAATTTTGGTAGAAGGGGGTACAAGTGCTCCCCTTCTACAGCAAATATTTTAACTACTGGACGGGATAGCCCCAGAACTCCTCCACCCCCTGGAAATCGAGTCAATGCTTCGTGCCCAAGTTGCTTCGTACCTGGTCCAATTCTGTCCAGCGGTTGTGGCTGTGCCCTGGAGCAAGATTTGGACTTTTTCTCTATGCGAAAATAAATGGGGACTAGGCAGAAACAGCTTTTATTCATTTTTTTATTTATGGATCTTCCCCCAGATTTCCAGTCTAGAGTGGGTGTGGGGGGGCATGCAAATCAGTCATGAGTCAACTTATTAGCAATTCATTTTTCGGTTTCCTATGTGTCTTGATACTTAACTATAGTGCAGCGACCGCCACACTATAATATATATTATACATTGTATTTTCAAAACACTGCCGAGTAGCCAAATAAATCCCCAGCCCACACATTCCTGTGGCTTTTGAGCAGCCAAATTGTGTGGGAAATAGCCCAATATGGCAACCCAACTCAACACTGGTCTGATATGGCCCCTGTTAAAGAAGTCCACACTCCACCTCATCACAATGTTCCGGTTCATCAGGAAGGGGGGGGGGGCATATAGAAATTTGTTGTGACCCAACTATTGTCAAAAATCGAATCACTCCAAGAGTCAAGCTTCCACCCCAAATTCAGCACACACTTCCACCATCCAGTTGGGAGGGATGTGGCATTCCAATTAATCGACAAGGGTGACTCATGCCTCTTCTGACTTCTCAGCTGCATTCAACACAGCTTACCATCCTGCTTATCGGCCTCCTACCTGAGCGGAGTGGCTTCTTTTGATGACAACGTAACGTGGATGGCTTCTTATCTATCTCGTAGACACCAAGCCCTAGAGATGGGTCTGTTCTGATCCAAATGACTCCGTCACATGTGGGGGTCCCCAAAGGCTCCGTCCTCTCCCCAGTCATTAACCTATAAATGGCACATCAGGGAACACATTTTTGTCCTAATCGGTCCACCTTCTGCCAAGTGGCTTAATGATATGCAGCTGGGATGGATTTTCCCTGCAGCTATTGCTCAGCCAAATCCCTAGGCTGCATTGTTCACAGCAGCCTCTGTCCAAAAGCGCATGACTAAGAAAGCCCAAGCTGTCTGGCTACAGATCACCACACTCTGCATAATCGAACGCTTCATCGCCCCCCCCCCCACTCCCTCAACATGTCTTCCGCATGGAGGCTCAGGCTCTCATGACCTTGCTCATTCATGGGGGGCGGGGGGCGCAAGGACATCCTGTTTATTGTGCTACCAACCACGCATCTGTCCCCTACCATTCCACAGGTGTGCGTCATTACAGGTGTTCAGATTCACCTGCATTGCCCCCTCCATGCGCAAGCTTCAATGGATGCCCCTCCCGCCAGGGTCCTTTTCAAAAGTGCTTGCAGTCTTGCATGGTGCGCCAACACACCCAGCAGCTGAACTCCACGCCTCTGGAGGCTCCTTCTCCTCCCATAGCAAATCCACCAAAAGGATGGAGTCTTTTCTAGCCCACAAAGAGAAGACCCGCTGTCCTTCTCCTGCCATGACCCAACACTCTGGAACGTGATCCAGCTGCCGGCCCGGAATGCTCCCACCATCCTCCATTTCTGCAAAACGCTGAAAACGTGGCTCCTGCATCACTAAATCCACGTGGTGTCCACCCCTCCGCCAAAAGTAGTTGTTGTCCAGGAAAGTCATGCCCTCAGCTGGCATCCACGTTTTGTAGAGCGCCCCGCTTCTTTTGTGCTATTAACAATAAAATAAAGTACACCCTGGCCCGATTGGTGCCAAGATGGGACGGGGGAGATGGATGTACCAATACGTTTTATTGAAAAATGATTTGTTCACTTTAGTGTAACAATAAAATGCAAAGACAGTAAATGTGGGCACCATGTTCACAATGACTTGCTTAATTGAAACACTCAACCGTTCCCCTTTCAAAGTGTCTTGCACGTCTCATTATTGCTACACAATATTATTCTATATATCAAACCTGAAGTGAAGAGGCCAGAATATTGCTACGTTAGTGTTTGGAGGCATATTGGTCGTCCCTCTTCCAGCAGATTGCTCACCCGAGTAGGAGCACAATGCGCCACTTTGCAGACAAGGGTATGAAATGAAACGACTGCAGTGGTGGTTCGGCACAGTACATATACATACTCTCACATTTCCAGGAATGCCCCCGGGTGGTATCCTGTGAGCTGATCTTTTCAGCGCCACAAGCTGACCTTTTCCATCAGCCACCATTGATTAGGAAGTGGTTATTGTATTTGCGATGATTAATGCAATCTTCTCTGTTACATTAAGTTCTTTTTAGTCCATGATCTTGCATGTTTCAATAGGTTTTGTCTGTGGAAAAAGGCTCCAGATGTCAATTTCTCTTGAAGCAGATTTCTGTATTACTTGTGATTGACTGCTGTTTTTTGGGTGTCTAATCAGATCTTTTTTGTTGCAGTATTGTAGCGTGCCGGATAGCCGTGCATGTGGCTCAATCCATCGGCCGCATCTGTCATCCTACATCAGATTGAGATGGTCTTTAGCTTGTGTACATCCCAATATGTGCAGAGCAGGATCCTATATTGGGTGTGGCCAGTTTTCAGGTTTGGTTGGAGAGGATCTTCGGCCAGCATGGGTTCCCAGGTTTTATTTGGGGAAAGTCCAATCAAGTTCCAGTTCCCAGTCTGGTTGCATTCACAACCCCCTTTCGGTCTGTGCTTTACCCAATGTTAACAGTTTGCAGTATCCTAAGAAGCCTTTTTCTAAGGGCCTCAGCCCACCTAGGTCTACCAGCCTTTGCCTGCTGAACTTGGCGATGGAGATCCACTCTAGGCTGCACTACCTGCGCGCTCCTGTGGCACCATTTCACCCAGCTCCATTGACTGGAGCCCACTTTCGCCTTCTGAGGGTCCCTCTGATGAAATCTCAGACCCTTGGTGCTGTGCTGGTCACGTTCTGGTCTTCTCGTAAATGGTGGCTTCCTGGTTGAAGGACCACAGAATGAATGGATGAGTTTCTTGGTCCAAAGCTTGAATTCGATTTCGTTAGTTAATGCCCCACTGATGGTCAACAATATTTTCCCTATGCGGTCACACTGCAGTAGCCATTGAGCATAGTCTCCCTTTATCACACACTGGCTCTTGTCACTTTCACTTCTTCACCCTCACTCTCTCCTGGATATTTGTTGAGATGCCTTCTGGAGCCCGTACTTTGGTGGCCCAAACGAGGACCTGTGTGTGTGTGTGATTGAAACATGTGAATTGTGTCTGCCGTCAACTTTTTCAGGTGCTCGGACAACTTCAATAAAGTGTTACTCTCTATCCAGGCTACAAGCGTGTATTCGTCCCAATTACAGTTTGGCTTATGGCATTTTGACTTGCATTACTTATGAATGGAAGTACACATTGATGAATGCCAGCCTTGTCCCCTGAACACCCCCCCCCCCCCCCCCGCCCCCCTCCCGTCCCCGCACCACCAGTTTTGTTGTCTAATAATGCTAAGTGGAGACATGCCATATAGTGGGGTTTTTAATGTTCGGTTTATTGGTATTGAAGACAACATAAGAACAGTAAACTAGGCCAAACAGCCCAAAGCTCTTCACCTGCCTTCTCCCGCTCCTCTCCAACTTGAACATGGATCGCAGCATATATTTTCAGTTATCAGACATTGTGGAGACCCAGGCCGCTGGATATATTTCAAGAGTCCAATCTGTTGTGGCAACCGTCTTTGGTGGCTGTTTGTGCATCCTTGCAATGTGCATGAACGTTTTCAGGGCAGTAGGCCTTTGGGTGAGGTTTGTAATGCATGAAGCAGGGCGCCCCATTCAAGTTCCAACTAATTATCCTCTCCTGCTCCCTGCCACCACTCATCTTTGAACATTTGGCTCAGTAAGGGGCCTTTAGCTGATTTCCAGGAAATAGCCAGTCTCTGCCTTGCCAGCAGTAGTAAGAAGGCAGGTAACTCCCTCCTATGCCAGCTCACTTTTCCTCCTGGCAAAACCCCCAAACAAATCAATCTTAGGTGTACTTTCATATTGTCCCCCTAGTAGGTCGTTGATTTTCATAATCGCAGTATGTTATAAATCCTGCATTGTTGGACACCCCAAAACCATGTGCCAAAACCCAGCCGAGTCACCCCCGACACTGGTCACATGCTTGGGAGTTCTCCGGGTTTATCATATGAAGCCTTTGAGAGGTCCTATAGAGGTCCTATATAAACTGTGTAGTATGCTGAATTGTATTCGTTAGAATCGGACATTCCTAGACCGCTCACTAACTCATGAACATATTTTGGCCCATGTCTTCCCCCTCACACCTCCTTCATGTCCTTGCCCCCATTTCAGCTGCACCTTCAGATGTGGCAGGGTGACGCTGTCCTGCAGTGCCACATACAGTCTGGATATTGGAGACATGCCATACAGTTTATTCCCAACTCTCTGTTCGGAAGCCTCGGGTTGTATATCCTTCTTGGGCACTGCAGCCATCCGCTGGTTAGTATCCAGTATTCCGTGGGAATATATTGTATTTACTGCAAAGGCATGGTGACGACACTATTGTAGAGAAAGGAGCAGTCCTGTGAGGCAGTTCCTTGCAGTAAATAGCAATTAGAGACTGGGCCTGTACCAACAAGGCCGATAACATGTATGGGGATGCTTTTGGTCTCGTGCAGAAGGGATGTGACTGCCCCTTTTTGTGGTGGGACCAAGCCTGGTTTGCACATGGTCTTTCCCCTTATGTAATAGCTTGGCAGCCTGAAAAACAATAGTCTGGAGGGTTGGCCAGACCTGAGCCCGTGGTTAGGATTTATTCAAAAATTTCCAGCCATCGAGTTTTGGTTTAGCCCTGATGCCATTGCAGAGATGGGCGTAGTCCTGCGCGACATTGCCTTGCAGTAGATGGCCATTTGAGACTGAATCTGTACCAGTTGAGAATGGGAGTTGGCTAGAAAAGGGAATAATGACAGAGGGGATTAGATGACCTTGTATGGGTGGGCTCCAAATATCTTAAATCGATAATCTAGCAGCACACAATGATATCGAAGTACCCAGGAATCCAACCTTTTGCCCTTATCCTTTGGTTGACCCTTCTGTCCGAAAAGTAGAATGGGCAGGCATCTGCATTGTTCCAAAAATGAAATATCCCAGTTTTACATCATAAATAGATTGTATGGCATCTTGCATTCTCCCAAGCAGCCGTTCTGATGTGTTATGTGATGAATCCTGTGAGATCCTCAGAGTCCCTGTCTCAATCCTCCTCCCAGGAGGCCAGTGGAAGGCAGAGGCTTCTTGATCCTGACCCTTAACCGGGTGGATCACCTGGGAGCAGAAGGCCCCCAAGGGAATAGGAGGGTTCTGCTAGGAGAGACCGCAGTACTCCTAGTTTCTGAAGGATGAGATGCCGGAATATCTACTGGCTTGTTGTAAGAATCGGAACCCCTATCCAATAGGTGCCCAAGCTATTGGTAAGGGAACGCCATTCTGGTCAATGTAGGGCGCAAAAGAGGGGACATTAATACCCCTCTTTTTGAGAAGTCTGATCTTCTCTGGTTTAAACTGTGGAAACCAGAAACCAGTATCTGTCGTCGGATCCCTTATTGAGAGATATATTTTAATGACGGTGAGGTTACTAAAACTAAATAACTAACAAAGATGTTGGGGTCTTCAAGTCCCATAATCGCATAGGTACTGGGACGAGGAGCCTGGAGGCACAGATCTGCAATGCAGCCTAGTGTCCTTAATCTACATTTGAGAGGGAATTAGGATTATTTAAATCTCCCTTGGGTGCAGATGCTAGAGAGAGAAGGTAGCAGTAGTAGTGGAAGGAGTTTCCTGTGGTCGTGTATACAGCATGACG
The DNA here is from genome assembly GCF_040938575.1 of Ambystoma mexicanum. Taxonomy (NCBI): domain Eukaryota; kingdom Metazoa; phylum Chordata; class Amphibia; order Caudata; family Ambystomatidae; genus Ambystoma; species Ambystoma mexicanum. Next base: position 1,257,243,709 of record NC_090933.1, on the reverse strand, counting down.
AGTATGCTGGGACCACCACTGTGCCTGTTGGCGCTTAATGGTGCTGAGAGGGTTGTGAGCTGCGGAAGTCTGTACTGCAGAGGTCACAGCGGGAAGTACCGTGGTTTCAGGCTGCCGTGTGGGGAGAGGAGCTCTCCACACACCATGACGGTCTCTGGTGGCTAACGAGCTCCAAGACACGACGGGAAGAAGAAATCCTGGCAGAGAAGGTGCAAGGCATCCAGCGGCAACCGGAGCAGACGAACGCTCCAAGTGTGGAGAGAACAGCAGAAGTTGCATCAGCGGGATAGGCGGGCGTGTAATGAGAAACCAGAGAATTTGCTTTGCAGAGGTCACCCCGGGGCTCTCCGTTGTGAACCGCTAGCCTCATACTTAACTTTTCAATTCTGAACTAATGATGAAAAGAAATGTTGGCGCAGTGCACATGCTAATTGAAAGCAAAGCAAGAAAGTTCAGAACTATCACTTTCGAAGTACAGAAGGAGTAATATTTGACACAGGCTGTAAGCATTATTGCCCAAGGAAGGAGGCGGCAGCTGTAAACACGCAGAGTAACCACCATTGCCAAAACGAAGAGGAGGTAATCCTGATCTCTTAGAACGCCCAGTATTGACGAAGCAAAGAGGGGAGTAAACAAACCAGTGTCCACTGTCCGTGGAACTCTCGCATTCCCCTGTACACCAAGTACAATTGAGTCAATGTTCATGTAAAGGAAATTCGGTCACTAAAAAGGTTTTGTTCCTCTATTAAATATATAATGAATACATATTCACAAATAATTACATGAAATTCTGTACAGTACACATTCGGATATTTTCTTTTTTAAACAAATATGCTCTACACGTTTTGGGATGTCCGTCTCTTCTTCAGGAGCAAGAACTTGCACTGTCTTTCATACGTTAATCTTACAATAATCTATAAACTCAAATGGAGAATACTCTTTTAGTTCTAAAACTTTCACAAGGTTACATGTACTTATTTAGACACTCTTATCATGGCCACCCTCTTATCATTCACCTGGTGTCAGTCAAAAGTTGATATCTTCTAGTCGTAGGACCTGGTTTTCAGCCTGTTGAGATTAATAATCACTAGAATTAGCTGTGCCTTAACTGTATGATCTAAGGTCATACGTATTAACTGGGAATACTCGTACCTGTCAACTAGACTGTCGAGGCTTCTGCAGGAATAGGGACAGCTCTTCTGGGCTTTTCTATATTTTCTATGTACTTGACCTGTAGCAATTACTGTATAGCGAGTCCCTTATCTTGGTGTAACTTTTCGCCATTGGTAACATACAGTTTACAGCATCTGCTAATCAATTTTTTTTTACAATCATGGCAGATCCTATCTTCGCTTCACATCTCATTAGGCTCAAGGTCCTTGTGGTGGTCTAGAATAGGTGAAGCTCTGCAGATCTAGCCAAGATTCTTGCAACCTATATGAAATAGATATTTAAAGACGGTGTTTATCCCAGGACTATTAAATCCCGGTCGCTGTAATCCGAATTCATCAATTTACTATGTTAAACTGTTAGACAGTTAACAACAAGGATGTCTCATGTGCTGAGGCTTACCTTATCAATGCGCCTATGGGGCAGTCTGTTAACTTTAGCACTCCATCACCACAGAGAAGCAAACCGTCTCGGGATATGTTGATCTTGTGTATGTAAGAAGTGAAAAGAACTGCTTTTAAAGTCTAATTACCCCATATTCCTTCACAAAATGGATGGTTCAGCTCGCCTGCAATCAAACTGCTGTGCTGCTTCATTCGCACGCTGTGACACTCGGCCAAAATGAAAATGCCTGCTTATTTGTGCAGCCTCCCTGCAACTTCTGTGCATGATGACTTCATATAAACGTATGAAGTTGGGAGTGTCAATCCCCGCTCCAGCTGTCATGCCTGATCAATAGTAATTTATGTGCGCATGGCACAGTGTATTAACTCTAAACGTAGTTTCTAAAGATATTGGAGAACACTATTCCACTCTATCGCCACTATTCTGTACTAAAAACATGGGATCCTTTAATCTACATATAGTCCTTTAAAATACATAGATGGCATCCTTCTCGCTAAAATGAGGTTTTCACTGGGATATAGCCAAACGGAGGTCTGCTAGAATTCATCCAATGGTAAGTGCTTGTATTTTGGTGCAAAGGTTAGTGCAATCCATTAGTAAATAGCCAAATGGACATTACCCATTACTAATGATGATCACAATAAATTGCATGTGTTAATCACGAGTCCTCATCACAGGAAGTATAGATTAAGCACCTAGGATCCCAGATGGATCCAAAGATCAATATAATCTCCTAGATGGTAGCCTTCCCCTTCAAGAGGTGCACTCATTAAGATGAACCCAAATGGAGATGGAGATCTGCTCGGATTTATCCAATGTTTAGTCCTGGAAATCTAGATACATAAATAGGCGCTGTCCTTTGCTTGCTATCAAACTGGGTGCTACCCATTGTTTAATACTGGATGAATCAACTTGCATGTGATGTCCACAGTTCCAGTTAATGTCTCTCACGCATGTGTGCTGCTTTTAAAGTATATCCATAAACTAGAAAGACTTCTGCAGGTAGATGATTAATGGTGGTGGACATGCTCACTTTCTAGTTCCTGCTTCCATGATGACAGTTCATTGCAGCCAATTTAGAGGAAGGCTTCTAAGTAAGTCTTCCTTCATGCCATGTGGGGTCACACTATCTAGCTTTTCGATCCAGTAGAGTGCCCTCTGATTCAGTTTCTTGGCTAGGTCTCCTCCTCTGTTAGGTTTATGTACAACCTCCAGTACCATGAATTTCAGTTGGGCTACAGTGTGCCTTGTGTCTAGCAAATGCGAAATGTGTGCTCTTTGTGCTCTTTTGGCATCTGGCATGGAATGGAAAGGAATGAGTCATCATGCTGGTGATTTAAAACTGCAGAAGAATAGTAATTGGGAGGTTGAGCAGTATATAGTCTGTCACTTCTTTCCACTGACTGGTGCTGACTGGCTTAGTGATGCAGTGCCCGTTTGCACAGCCACTCGAGCACATGAAAGTTTACACAACTGTTGCTCTTCGTTGGGACCTTGCCCTACAACTGTGCAGAATAGAATTTGTCTATGTGGATGCCAGCTTTACGTCGGTTCCTCAGATAAGTATGGACATGAATAGTGTTATACACCACATTGTGCTGCACACAATCTTCCAATAACTTGTTTCCCACAAGGAGTATTTGTGGTATTACTCGGGGCTCCTGCATCCTGTTAATTGAAACAGGACATATTTATGGATCATCTTTGCCACCTATGGTGCATGCAGACTACAGCTGCTAGACTACTCAGGAGGGTAAGCATCCGAGTGCACACTGCGCTTCAGATTTTTTTTTTTTAATGGCTAGCACCCTTCCTTCTTGCAAGACCAATGACTACACCTTCCTCTTACTGTATTCTGGCCCTTGATTTCACTCCTAAATGTTCCCAGTACTGCAGACTCTTTGGGTGGCTGCACCTTCGCTCTTTGTTGCGCTTCCTCATGGAACACACTCTCAATATTGTAATTGTTTATAACGCGCTTGATACCCTGGGGTTTCCAAGTGCGGACCTGGCGATCGAACCTGTGTTGCACCGCATCTTCTTGCTTCCAAAGCAAGCGCGATGCCCCTAAACGATCCTCCCAAGACTATCTTAAATATATAATGGTACACAAACAGTAGTGGAAGACAAAATGTTGTGGATTACCATCTACACAGGCTGTGCTTGGTAGCCATCTGAAAACCACTGAATGTGGAGAGTTTGAACAGAATGAATGGGGAAGTAGTCACAAATATATTCAGCTGGTTTATTAATTCAAATTCAGTATTGGAGAAACAACCCGCCATTGTGCACACTAACATTTGGAGCATACACCGATCACGGCCGGTATTAAAGGGAAAGCACGCTAAAAACATGCGTTATACTTTATTTGTACTGCATTAGCGGCACACCAGTCGAGCAACAACTACGACTTGATTGCAAGACTGCTTACAGACCTGTCCAGCCAAGCATGTAGGAATTACTAATTCCCCAACTATCAAAAGCACAATCAAGAATTAGAATCACAATCAAGCCAAGGTTCAATAACTATATATTAGTTCAAACGGCAAATGTATTTGTATGCCCTGAGGACGGCCTTTTTGGTTGAAACACGTGTTGGCATTTGGCATTTCTTTAGTATAAAATACTTGGCATTTCTTTAGTATAAAATACTTGGTATCATTTGGCATTACATGGCAGGACTTGCATGCGATTATGGCATTTCTTTAGTACAAAGCACTTTTTCGCAATTGTATACAAGTTGATTATTGCTACCTGGCAGATAGCCTGTTTCAAATAATGTGTTTTGACATTACATGGAAATATACTGAGTCTTAAGTATAAACACTTTCTTTTACAATTGTATAAACACAACGGTGTACACACAGACGTTTACTTTAAGTTTTGATTTATTCAACACATTGAATGCGAGATACTTTACCTGTGAATGTACAACCTTGTTCTTTGAATTAATAAACCAGCTGAATATATTTGTGACTACTTCCCCATCCATTCTGTTCAAACTCTCCACATTCAGTGGTTTTCAGATGGTTACCAAGCGCAGCCTGTGTAGATGGTAATCCACAACATTTTGATTTACTTTAGGGTGATAGTGGTAGATCACCTTACCACCTACACGACAGCAGCTCAACCACTTCTTAACTTCCTTTCACATAATCCCAGTTGTGCGCATTCCTGATTAGGGCTTTACTTCCACATACCCTTTTTTCAGTAGTGGAAGACCACTGGATCCTGCCGCTTCTGCCTTTTTGAGAGCCTCTTGATGCTATATCTTGCAAGATAAACTGAACGGTTGGAATTAGTGGAGGTGGAGGTGGAGGGATGAGTGATGGACAAAATCTAAAGGTTTGATGTGTGCAAATTGGAAGCACTAGACGAGCCTATTTAAAGTGACCTGTGAGTCCAGGTGATGTTGACCAACAACCAAGTAGGATTAAGAGTTCTGTCTGTGACCTGAAGTGTGGATGGCGGGGTCGGTAGGTGTGTGGCGTCGGTAGGTTGGTGCGGTTGTTTGCTTGATGTTTTTAGTGATTTACCGTCTTCCCCCGTTCCATGTTTTACTCGCAATACTTTTCTATGAACAGAATTAAAATTCTACTATAATGCCTGACACAAGACCAACATGGATATGTTTCCTAGGAAGTCTGCTTTTAGCCGTAGGACATGTCCTACCCAGTGCAAAAGCACCATTGCTTCCTTGTAGATTGCGGGTATTCCCTACCTGGCCATCTAGATACCGGATCCCTTGAGAGGGGGAAGGGTGTTTCCTGCATCTAGGCCCACACCCACGCATGAATTGGTGAAATTCAAGGTGGTGTGATTTATGAGAGAGCTTGTACGACTTCTTTTTCCATAATACACTTGGAGGTTCACAGTTGCTCCTCAAGAACAATCCCTCCGGACCAAAACCAACTTAAAATACCAACTAAGATGCCTTTCAGTCCCCGCAAGCAAATATTGTGCCATGGATGGTGTTTCTCTTCTCCAGAATGCTATGCTGGGGATGAAACATTTCGATCCGTGAGGGAGGCTTTCTGACATCTCCATAAACTTGGTCTCTTGTACGCCAGTGAGATAAGCTGAACTACTCTAATATTCCAAAAAGGACCTTATCTTGGAAATTCTGAGAAGATCACCTTTTTCTCCCTCCATCGAGGATTTTTTGTGAGCTATATCCAGAAGGGGGAGCTGTGCAATGTAAAGTTAATGAATGTTTGCTACGCCCAAGTACATGTTCAAGACAAAAGTACTCTAGTTTGTGCTAGACCATGCATGGTTGCAGCAATGGGCAATCTTTTTCAGATCTGATCTTGCACTGCACCAGCAGACCAGAAGTTGCCCCTTGGTTTCTAAGGCATTGCTGGGTTTCTGTACAAAGTAGACGGCATTACAATTTGGCCGTTGTTTAGAGCTTGAAGACTGAGTCATCCCGCTTTTAAGTGCTGCAATACTTAGTGGTATTTCCAGGTTAATGGTTCATTGGAAGGTATTCTGAGATTCTGAGAGCTCTGACAGTCTTGCCTGCTTATCTAGGCTTTTTCTTTTTTTCCCTCCCTCAGTTGGGTGATCAAGACCATCCCACTTCTTTAATGCCCTCTCCTATTTGAAATCTGTCTTACTCTTTCTATTAACAGACCCTGGCCGAATGTACTGGAGAGATGGACTCCGATACCTGGAACGCCTACCACATCGTGAGTAACCGTGCCCGTGCCGTGTGCTATGCCGCCCGGCAGCTACACTTCAGACGTCGGACGGAGCACACCGTCAACACGCTGGTCTCCACAGCTATGAACCAACTGGAGGCCATGAAGCTGCTGAAGGTACCTGTTGAAAAGATTCCACATCTTTCCTGTTGGCTGCACACACCATGGAATGTTACCCTTTATTTGCAATGGAGCAGCATTTGGCTGCCCTCCTGCTGCAAGGGTAGGGTTCTAAATAAACTTGGAGTCATCCCCCCCTTATTTGCTGCTCGGGTCATGTACCTGGCTATTCAACTGTGATTACATCTTGAGAGACTGGCAACTTGTGATTTTAGGTTTGTGATCAATTGCATTAAATATTGTACTCTACCACTGTATGCTTGTGATGGGTGGAACATACTGCTAGGTCAAGATGGTTTTCCTTGAATTAAACCTCCTAAATTACTGACGGAATTCCTTTGTGCCTTACAGGAGGGGCAGGAAGAGCTCCGGGAGCTGACCGCCGAGTCACTGGAGAAGGTGGTGAGCACCCAAGAAGGTCTCCAGTCCCAGCAGGAGCAATTGCAGAACAGCCAGAAGAAGATGGAGACGTCCATCAATGGCAACCTGGAGCAGCTGGCACAGGAGAAGGCACTGATAGCCAGCGGGCATCAGCTTGTGGCCCAACTCATCGAGGGAATCACCAAGAAGATGGGTGAGTGGGGACAGTGAGGGAGACTGCCTACCTTGCATGTGCTTAGGTTGAGCCTATTCAATCGAGGAGCGGGACTGGAGGGGGTTGTTCTTGCACCTTGGGCATGCATGCCTGGCACAGTGATGCATGATCCCGAGTGTACAGATGGTGGAATTTCTCTATAAAGCACCTTTTTGAAGGAGTGCGCAGGAGTGGAGTCTGCTTGTATATTAATGGCAGAACTGAAGTGTACTTTTTCTGCTGTATGTTTGTGTGCATTTTGTAGTGTCCTGTTTTTAGGTCTGCCCCCTGTCTGTGTTATCCCTGTTCCCAAACGTGAGGATATGTCGTGTGTGAAGGAGGGGCATAAGGTACAGAGTGAGGTACATGAAATAAAGTAGTCCAGTACTCCTCAGCTCTGTGTCCACGTCTTTAGTACGCCAACTTCAGGGGCAGAAGTATGTGTCTGCATTTGATCCCAGTGCATTGACTGACAGCAGTTCAAGGGTCCATGGTATCGGCTGAAGGTTCTGGTCGTTCCATCACCAGAAACTCATTGTTCTTAAGGAAACTTGCAGAATGAACTCCTGATCGTGAAGAGCCAGCAGACTGAGCTCACAAGGGAGCTGCTCTGACTATATGGATGCAGACGTAGATGCGGATGATGGTTGCAGTGGTGGAGACATCCAAGTGATTGTCCCTCGCAGTCGGTCAAAGAGTGATTAGGAAACCATCAAGGTGGATTGAGGAAATGGAATAATGTGCCATGTGGTGATCTATGTAAGGGGAAGATGTAGTGTCCTGTTTTTATGTCTGCCCCCTGTCTGTCTTATTGCTGTTCTGAAACTGAAGGATGTGTCACGTGTGAAGGAAGGGTGTACAGAGCGAGGTACACAAAATAAAGTGAAGTCCATTACTCCTCAGCTGTGTCCGCATCCTTATTACGGCTCTTGTTTATTAAATCCAACCATGGGCGCTTCCCTGATGGAATATAATACATTTCATTGAGGCACAGTGCTTGATCATGTGATGCATGAGGGGAAAAGGTAAAGGGAGAAGTGTGCATGCTGGCAAGGCAAGCATGATTGATGCACTCGGAGGCCTCTCAATCAGTTTGTTTCTCTATGTATGCTTGAAGGTAGCTGTGAATGCTGGCTTATCTTTACAAAACATCACTGGCAAGTCAATGGAAGAAACACTGCTTACTAGTCAATTGATGTAAGTGACGTAAATTTATTACCATTGGTCCATAGGCACTGGGCAAGAGGACCTTTCCAAGACCTCATCAAATTAGCTGTAATGTCATGAAAGGTCACTTAACAAAATGTGTCCGTTTTCTGTCCCATTTCATTGTTACTTGTATTTTAAACAGTACCTCGGCATCAAGTCAAAAATGTACATGTCGGGGCATACTCTGAGCACGTGCCTCTCTCCGCCCTTTCACGTCATTGGTATACTAGGGGACGAGTGTGATAGCTCAATTATGTTCTACTTTAAAGCAAATATGCCACTACTAGATGGATCTCATCGTGACCAAGGTACTCCAGAACTGGAAACCTGGTGCTCCAGCAACCTGGAGCCAAATGGTTGGTCACCCTATGTAGTGGTCTTATTTTATTTACTTAGTTTTACAGAGTGCCAACTCGTAGGAACGCCTCTTCAAGGCGCCAACCGGAATTAAGAGTACAAGGGCGACAGGCGAAGGACCATGCAAGGTTTCAGATTAGAGGACCGAGTGATCACATGAAGTGTGCCTTTAAGTGCCAGCAAGAGGTGCAGGGTAGGCTAATCTTGCGGGAGGTATAGGTACATTGCTGGGACAAGTTTCTGGTAGGGTTCAAGAGGAATGTGGTCTGTTTGGAGAGAGATCCTTTTGGGTCTCCATAAGAACTAAATAAAATCAATGTTATGCTGCCAAGGATTCAGGCTGTCTGCTCCATAGCAGAAGCAAGCCACAGACCATTTAATGATAAAGGAAGCCATTGATTCTCAGTCACAGGCCTTCCCTTCTGGAACTTGTACTGATCTCGCATTGATAAACCATGCTACTGATAGTTCACTCTGGGCCTTTGACGGCCGAGGGATGTCCATGAGCAAAGCGCCTACAGGTTATGGTGGCCACTGAATCAACAACATTCTAAAAGTTTCTCTTGGCTCACCAATTGGGGTGGAGTGAGTGATCCAGGCCAAGCTCTTTGGAGGGGGGCGGGGGAGTGCGGCATGTGGAGTACAGAGCTGTTAAATGCACCACAGGGCACAGTCGAGATCTAGAACTGCTGGGTTAGAAATCTGTATTGTTTGCCAGGCTCTGGACATTCTTTGCCATTTTTCTTGGGATAGCTTGGTAAGTTGTAACCTAGCATGTGATTAATCTCACCTCCGAGGATATGCCAGAGTTCACCTTTGCACTATAGATCATCACTTTGTTTCATAGGGTGGCCAGTCCCTTAAATCCACACTAGCTTTGCTCACTTTTCCTTGCATGCCTAGAGTTTTGTTTTCACTTCTGCTTGCTTTGAAATATGGTAGTTTACTTCATTTCCCAGAGTCCACTGCATTCAGCATGTTTGTCTTGCCAAACTACAGTATTTAAGTCAGTTTTCCAGTTTTATATCTGATAGTTCGGAATGTACTGACTTGGAATTGTGTACTTAGTCAGGCCTGACATTGGGTTTGTCATATCAAGGAGATATTGAAAGACGGCTTCCCCAAAACTCTGCAATTAATTCCCAAAGTCATCTGTGAGTAGTATTGGAGTTGGCCCATTCTCGTCTTATGGCAGCTCAATGGGGGATAGGGACAACCCGGTAGTTCTGAGATTTTATTGGTCCGTAGTGTACCTGGATGTAAAACAATTTGCAGCATGTGAAATATGCCAAGAACTGCAAATACTCTAGTACCCACTTACAGCCCCTCCCTATCATTGAGATTACATTCTCCTGCATAGCTATGGACATTGTTGAACCACCAGAAACATACAAGATGGGAATACCTTTATTTGAGTAACAGTTGATTAAGCTACCCGGAAGCGTTCAACTAAGGAATAACACCAGACGACAAATACTAAAGCACTTCATTTTCTTTCCCGGGCAGGGTTCCCTAAGGAGATCCTTGCAGCTCAAGACGCCACCTTTATGTCCAAGATCATGCAAGAAGTAAAGGAGTTTGTGCAGATTAAGACCCTGTGAATCTTGATATACCTTCTTCAGATGAGGGTTTGTGAAGAGATTTAATTTCTCAAGAGGATCCTCGATACGTTAGTATAGGCATCTGGCTGTAATTGAGATGTAATGATTCCCTGAGCTCTTTTTGCCATTGGGAAAACACCTCGGGCATACTTGGGTTATTGCCCCTTCGAACTATTATATGGGAGGGAACCACAAGATGTCTTAGACCTGCTCAAGAGGCTACGTTACCCATCTCCAAGACGCTTTAGACCCATATGGCCATGGTCCGAGAAATTGTGAAACCTCTAACTAGACCACAAGATCATCAAAAATCTCTCTGCAACAAACTGGTTGTAGCCAGCGTCCTTTTCTATAGGATACTCTGATTTGGTCTTCCTACCCTGAAAATGCTTTGGGACTTAAAAGATCATAGAAAGAAAGCCCCCTAAATTATGTAGTCTTTTTCAGCCAGACCAATGTAAAAATCTCAAATGTCCATATTAATCTTTTAATGGAATGGAATGGAAGATAGACCCCTTAAAGAATTCTACTATTACCATGGCCACTCTTAACAGACCACGAACGAGAGGTTCAGTTAATCCCTACAAATCGTACTTTCTCAACAGGAACACCTATATGATCTTTTGAAACAGTTTCTGGAAAGCTTGTCAGAAGAACTCTGTAGGGTATGAAATTGTTTCCATTTTATGCACACTCCTCTAACAAACTGCACATTTTAAAACCCTGTAGGATTCCTGAGGCTTGGGGAAAGATAATCTGAGGAAGAGCCCTTAGTCATGGTTAAGGTAAACCTAATTGTACCCTCAAGAGTCGGTGGTACCCTCCTGCCCCATAGTTTTGGTGGCCAAAACCGATGGGAGCTGGAGATTCTGCATTGATTTTCGAAAGCTTATCTCGATCTCTAGCTTTGATCCGGGGCATGGGATAGTTATAGAAGGATTAGGACAAGCCTGATAGGTATCATATTGGATTTAGGGAAACTTGCCAGTATCCTTTTTGTGTATTTTTTTTCTTTTTCTCTCCCAGTATCCTTTTGTTAAATCCATCGGAAAACGGCATTTTCCACACCACAGGGATTCTTCCAGTTTAAAGTCCAACCCTTTGGGTTACACAGGGCCCCTGCGACAGTTCAGAGATTAATGGACAAGGTACTTCGACAATTCTTAACATATTCACCATCGCGAGAAGATCACTTGCCTTCACGTAAATCTGCGTAAATCGGGCATTTGTGTTAACCCCAAGAAGGTCAAAGTAGTCCAGTTAACACCGGTCCCCAAGACCAAACAAGACCTCTGAGCCTTCCTTGGACTGAACGGTTATTACATCGGTTTAGCCCCAACTTCTATACGCCAGCCACCATAAGTTTTTGCAGTTGGGAATTTAATTTACCTGGGATAAGGCAGATAAGAGTAGTATTGCAGGCCTGAAACAACTACTTTGTCAGGAACCTGTGTTGAAGACGCCCAACTTCAACCGGGAATTTGTATTGAAACCCAATGCCTCCAAAGTTGGCTTGGGGGTAGTGCTTTCCCAGGAACATGGCACTTTGAAAAACTCTTGTTGTATAAGCGCCTTATAAATGTCCAATAAATAAAATGAACATTGCAGATTTGAACATCCCTTCCTGTATACCAGCAGGAAATTGTTTCCTTGTCAATTGGCATATGCCACAGTCTAGCTGAAAGCCCTAGCTATCAAGTGGGCAGTTGTCCATCTTCGCTACTATTTGACGGGGACGAAGTTGTGACTAGTGACTGACCATTCGCCATTAAACTGGATGAGTCTCAGGAAGGATTCTAATGCTCGGATTATGAGGTGATTTTTGGATCTAGAACCTTTTTGTTTCTTTGGAACATCGGAAAGGAAAAGAACAAGGGAATGTAGATTTCCTTAGCTGGTTTCCTCAAGAAGGGGGGCCCTCGCAGTTAATGGGAGTGGTATGTGATGAATCTGGAGGCTTTGTCCCTTTTTGGGTAGGGGAGCCACCCCCTATTGCGGCTGGGGAGGTGAGCCCACTCTGCAAAACCCTCCCTAGGGGTTTGCGAAAGCTGGACCTCGCTGGAAGAGACTCCCCTTTAGGGGGACAAACACTCCCATTCTCATAGGGAACTCACTATACACACAGTATTATCTGCCTACATGGGAGTAAGAAATACTGACGATATATCTGATTATTTCAAGGTAATTCTGACCAATCTATATTTTTGGCTCAAGCTTTACCTTCCACATGCCTGACAACCTGTGGTGAACAATATGACCCTTCTGAATACCAGAGCAAGAATAAAGGGAAAAAAACTCTTGATTGGAGGAGAAAGCAAACACAGAGGCCAGTCTCTGATGTGAGAACGTCAGCAAGGGGAACAGTCGCGTTGACCAGCAGAGCTGACTGCAGTTTGGAAAGAGGTAGATGCTGTGCAAGGCCAGAGAGGCAGAGGCCGTGTGGAGTGAACAGGAACGGGAGTCTCAAACACCTACAGGAAGTGGTGAGCCCAGAGCCCGCAAACAGACACCCCTTCCACCCCAGTATCCAGAAGCGAAGAGCAGCAAGCCGTGGAGAATGCTGCTATCGCTTAGACTCGCCCTCACTGGAGCAAGCACCGCCACACAGCAGGTTCATGGGTTGTCTAGGTCTGAGGGAGGAGAAGTGAGCAAAAATGGGAAGAGGGATCGCAGGTAGTATAGCTCAGTGGCAATGCGCTCATCTTGGAAGCAAGACGACGCAGAGCAACACCGGTTCGAATGCTGGGTCTGTGCTTGAAAACCTCTTCAGTATTAAGCGTGTTAAAAATTATAATCCCTAGCCTCATCCAATGGTCACATGGAGACTAGGGATAAGAAGAGGAAAAGTGACCTCAAACCAGAGCAGCATATATCTCCAGAAGGGTCAGAGGGGCCCAAAAAAAATCAGATTTAGAGAGGGGTCATGGGAACCCTCAAGAATTAAGTGAGATATTGGTCAGGGGACCAAGGGGCACAATAAGTAGAGAAGAGTGAAAATCATATATTACGTGAGCATAGAAACAGCTAAAAGTTGGTCAAAGTGTGGAGAGACACACCAAGTTGGTGGAAAGGGAGCAGGGAAATATCCCTCCACCTAAAGAAGTATGGAGATTTTTTCATTTTTTCAGGAACTTGAGAATTTTGAGGAACTTTTGATAGACTGAGAGTGGAATTCTGTGAGTGGAACTTGTTTACTTCTAACCATTGGATCCAGACCCAGGGGGGGATTCCTGGGACAGATGGAGATACCTTTGTGAAGTAGTAGAGGGCATGGTACTCCTCCACTATATTGGCCTTACCAAATAGCAAAAACGTTATAGAAATAGGTTAAGTGTAGACGGAGCACTGTTTTTACTTTGGACTACAGACGAGCACCTTTTTATTTGGTTTGGTTAGGAGGGGAACTTCCTTTTAGCAGTAGGGTCAATTAAGCCTTTCTCTTTTAATTTAAATAAAAACTTCAGTTAAGCATGTCCTCTGGTCCGAGTCCTCCTTCTGGTTTGACACAGGAGGCATTAATAATTACTTGCATGCCATAATGATTGGAATTGTACCAAGAAAAAGAAAATGAGCTCAACCTCAACAAAGGTCCATCTGCTGAAAGGATGGGTGCTGAAGTGTTTTGGCCAAACTGTCAGTTTCCTTATGGAATGTATATAGCTGTGGACTTGAGAATAGCTTGGCATACTTCGTCAGTCTGTAATTGTTTAGTCAACCTATATTAAGATTGAAATCTTTTGGCATAAGTGGCCTGTCATTCGAAACTAGACAATCGTATCAAGTGCCGTGATTTCTGGGCTTGAAAGTGAAAGAGCTGCACTTATTTTGTAGGCAAGACTAGGTCTGTTTTTGCTGAACTATGTCCTATAGAGGCTTCTATTGAGCTCCAAAAACTTTTCATAAACTAAGACTAACCCCGAGGTCTACAAATTTTCTCCTCACATGTTCTGGGCAGCAATGTTCAGCCCTAGTCAGGAGAGTCAATGGCGAAGGATCATGGGAGTTACAGTTCAAAACATCGAGAGCCGCATGTTTCAGGCAGTGGCACTCACTAAACCCACTGGGATTTGAACCAGTGGCCTCCAGGGTCCCTTGGCTATTTTAGCAGTTCCTAGGATGGTCCCATCCTTGTCACCAGTGAAATAAAGTAGGTTCATCAGCACTTCAGGTAGGTTCCAGCATAATTTACTTTATTAAGCTCCAGTCTGTTACATGATATGTTAGTTACTCCAGAGATGACCACTGGCTCCCATCACCAAGGCAGGAGCTCTCCAACTGACTTAGTATGGAACCTTCACTCCAGGCATTCCCTCAATCACTACATAACAGTTTTCTCTGATACACTAACACCCTCTCTTACATCATCAATCGCTTGCCTTCATGATGAGCAAAATGCAACACTGCATCAGTGGTGACTCGTTTTGTCTGCCCTGGTGATTTCCACCTCGCCTCTTTCCTTTAGGCTGGCACGGAACCAGCAGGCTACGTGCTGAATTGTTTTCCATCCTGGGCTGTCCTACTTGGATTGGACGCGGCAGCAGGAAAGTTAAAAGATCCACAGCCATCTATTCCCCCGCCACCTCTCGTCAATTCATGCAGACTCTATAAAGGCAATTACTCCTCCTTCCGTGGCAGGAGGTAGCGTGCAACTATGCCCTATATTCACAAAATGAGAATTGTTAGAAAGGGGCTTGGGGGGATGGATATTTGCACTAGCCATTACAATTAGAAAGGTTTCTCTGGATGTTGGGTGAAGGGCTAAGTACTATCACATGAAGAATGGCTGTTGTCTACCGCTCTTTCACATGAGTCACGTGGGACTATGTGTTCCAGTAAGGCAGAGTGTGATGGATGATGTGGGGGTTGTGACCAGCAACAGAAAATGCTGTCTGATAGTAAGTGCTACTCATTTGCAGCTGCCTTGAATCTATTGCTTTGTGAGGAGTGTACTGCACAATCTGTTTGGGGTATTGCATATAAGCTTATTAAACAAATGATTTCGAGTCTAGGTCTAGTTGGAAGGGGTAACTCTGCTGAAGTTGTGACGTCTGAGGAATGTCCTCCAGGATTACAGCCATACCTAAACCCCTCCAAAGTATCTCCATGAACGTTGGGCTATTACTGGATTTCGTTGACATTCATTGCCAATACATTCTTGGTTTACTTATGGAAAAATCAAGCCCAAGCATTAAATGGTTGTTGTCCCTCCTGTCCTAATAGGAACGAAAACAACCCTTCATTTTGTTTTAATGTGACCAAAATATGCTATTTTACGTGTTCAATATCTGATTCCTATACTGAAACATTTAACTTAAGGCTGGGTTCTTTGGCTTTTAACAATTTGATTTTATGTAAAGAACTGTGGGTGTCAACACTACTGCACGCTTATTTGTGAAAAGCGATTTGCCTTCGATATACCACATTAGATGCTCTGACCTAACTACTGCATGGAAGTGTGTTTTATGTGCTCTTCCTAACTTTATTAATATGTTAAACAGATCATATGTATTTCTTTGAATTGTAATATTCATTTTGAATGTTTGAACGTAAGCTTGTGCCTATTACTTTACATGTAAGCTTGTGGGTTTCACTTATTTTTCTTAAAAACATTGAGATGGAGGCAATATCTGAATCAAGGCGTGTTGCCTCTTAAGGTCGACCTGCATCAAAGCAAACCTTTCGTTTAGGGATAGCCATTGTCAACCACCCACCCAAGAGCTCTGAGAATCTGTCTTTAAAGTGAAGCCACAGAGATGTCTCCCGCTAAACAATGGCTATGAAGGACCCTCTTTTCCATCCAGCCCAATCTCGTTTTGTGTGCAATTTACGGGCGATGGAGTTCAGTCTGTTCATTAAACTAGTGCATTCCTGGCAGTTCTTACTTGCCTTTGGTGGAATAAGACCAAACCTTGATAAAACAGAATTCCAATAACCTGAAACTACATGGACCTCCTAGAAAAGTGGGTAATTGGCGTCTGCATCCGTGAATCACTGGACTGGTTGAAACATAAATGCTTGTATTTTCACTTTTCAGAAAATGTGACTACCCAGCTCGTCGTCCAAGACACGGAGTTGCAAGAGGGGCACAAGGTCATTCTGGCTGATCTTTCAGAAGTCCGGATCCGGTCGCAGGAAGTCTATTCCAAAATAGGTGAGCTTTCTCCTTCTATCTGCATTTCCTCTGAACAAGGAACGTCTCCCAATAGGAGGCGCTTCCCTTTTGATGTGAAGTATACTCTGGCCACATGGGCATTTACTCTATAAATGGAATCTCTAAACCTAGTATTCTTACTCTTCTTTCCCCACTTGTAAACCTCATCTTGGCAGCTCACCTGTCTAAAATCGCCTGTTGGTGGAGATTTGCCATGGTTTGCTTTTAATCCATGGCTGACCTTTGCTACTATTAGTCACCTGCTTTGAATCCTTGGGATATTGACTTTTGTTGCAGTTTTTCCACTGTTCAATTCCATGGTTTGCTCCTTGTCGTGCTGTACTTAAACATGCATGACTTTTAATGGAAATGAGGCATCCTGGAGATGATTTCCATTCCCTTCCTTCTTCTACCATACCCCTCCTTCCGTGCATACTTTGTTTTCCTCACATTCGCAGGGGATTGTCCCTGCACCTTCTTCCCATCCACCCCCTATGTACTTGTTTTTCTCCTTCTTCCCATACACCTTTTTCCTCTCCTCCCCGATCCTCTCCCAGCAGTCCTCCGCCTTCTCTCACACGCCCCTTTTGGCCCCCTCTCATGAGATTAGTCTTTCCCCTTCTCACCCTGAACTACTCTGCTGCACCTGACCAGAGAATTGTACCACCCTGCCCCCCTCTCCCTTACCCCACTGCACCCGCAAATTAAACCCCCCATCCTTTCCCTCCATGTACTGCTTGATCAGCCTAACCGATTGACCACCTTAATCCGTCTAGCCTGTTGACCAGTTCATGATGGATAAATTGACTACCACCTGAGTTGGGTCAATCAAGAGACCCGATAGAGTCTGAAGGAAATTACTTAATGCACCCAGTGTGGAAGGCGGGTGATTGCCTCTTCTACATAATGGGAGATAAAAACTGACAAAATCGGTCTCCCCGTCAAGCCTGTTGACCTGTTCGACAGGAAGAATGACAACTACCAGTTGGGAGTCAATCAAGAGACCTAGTACCTGGAGTTAATGCCCTTTTGGGACAGCACGTCATCAAAAGAACTACCTGCAAATATGGAAGTCCTGTCCCCTTGGGATGGCAAACATGACAAGTGAGTGGACTACCAGTGTAGCTTTTGGCAAGTGGTGGGCCTCTAGAATTCTGCACTCCGACGGAGTAGAGACAAATAACATCCATTCACTTTTTATATGCATCTTCTAGGTAATGGGTGTTTCATAGGAGCTAGTAATTAGTGTGTATTGTATGCAATCTTAAACGACTGCTACTGATTAAATTTACATTTAGAACATCTGCTCATTACAAGACCCGACACCAGCATCCTTTAAAGCTAGTCACAACAAAGAAATGCAGCAGACTTGGTGTTTATTTTGTGTGTGTATTATGGGCATTTCCGCACCTACCACCCTATTCCTGACACATTCTTTATCCCAGTGTAGCGCGCACGTGCAATTTCAGGACTCTGGGTGAGTGGGAACGCTGGTGACTGCTAAGAGGTGGAGTTAAGAACAAAAGTCAGAAAAGTGTTTTATCGTGGCCACCTACACTGGTCTCCCACCAATTAAAAGTGAATCATTCTGCTACGTTTCTTTGGCGGCGCTGCTAATATCAGGTAAGTGTGCCTGTACCTACCCTACTTACCTGGTCATTCCTATCCACCATCCCGGAGTTGGTATATATATTGCCAGTACATTTCCACCTCATCTCGACCCCACTGCTGAGGATATAATGTACATGTTGGAGAGAGTCTTTGGAGCAACGGAATCTGGTGTGGAGCTAATGGTAAAGTATTACACCATCCGCCTCCGACTCATGTGAGCGACTCGGTATACCTGGCCAAGATGGAGCTGATTCTACAACTGGATTGCCAGTGCAAGGAAGGTGAACCAAACCGCTTTTAATCTGGTCAGGGAGCAAAAAAGCATGCAGCGCAAGATCATTTCTGCTGATGCTAATACAGCTGAGACGTCAAGTGGAGGAGTTGCGCTAGATCATCCAGGCTATACAGCTGCAGAGGGTGCCTGCCCAGGTATTCTCTTCAGCGACCCCTCTCAGGCCAACGGAGCACAGAAGAGACTCTGCACCTCCATCCTGGGAGAGGGAACACCAGCTCCTCTAGCACGCTTGAGAGCCAAGGGAACCCTAAGAGTACCAATGGCAAACTGCACCATTCAAGCCCTGGCAGTTGTGCCACAGGTTTGAGCAGGAAGGCTACACCGTCCATATGTGCACAAATCCACCGGATAACATCAAAGTTGTAGAGTGCTTCCAAGCGTTGAATACCCACATGGGGAAACGCCAGCGAGTGGCGCACCTGGATCCTCTAGAATACTACACTGAGTACAGACAAACGCCATCCATCAATCCTGCATCACCAGAGGGGCCCAGGTTGCAGAGACCACACTGGTGGACATGTCATTTGAGAGCCAGCATTCACCCAGGTCAGCTAGTCTACCTGAGGGGAAGATCACCTACAGACTCACAAGCATAGCCCCTGAAAGTCTTGGAGCACCTGAAGGGTATGTAGGGCCACCAGCCACTGTGACAGTTGCATCGCTGGATGGCAGGTAAAAGTGCTACTAGACAGAAGCTTGTAGGTGACCATGTACTACAAGCCATTTTACTGGAAACCCCTGGTGCATATTCCATTAGCACAAGAAACTAAAGTAACAGAGAATACCAGATCTATCCAAGCTATATGGTCTAACCTGGAGAGAACCGTTAAATTTATAAAGGCAAACAAAAGACCATAAAGCGGGGTACTCTGTGTGGTAAGCTCTAGGCCAGTGAACACACTTGCACAATAAATATATCATGTAAAAACAAAATATACAAAGTCAATCAATTTACTTTACTAAACTCATTTTTAAATTTTAATTTTATTATTTAATAATGTTTAGAAAAAGATATACCAATACAAAGTCATAATATATATCTAAAAATCATCCATCGTGCCAACCTAATAGCACCTCTAAAAAATATATCAGACACTCAAAGCCAGTCTCATACAACACTGTATTACCATCCTCTCCCAGAGACCATACTGCAAACACACTTCACTCATACTCAAACATTCAAATTGAATTCACTATTGTTTCTTTCAATTATAATTGTTGTTTCCTTCAATTATAACAATTCACAGACTACTATAAAACAGTGTACTAAAATATAAACTCCAATACCAACAATATATCAGAGTATCACAGTGGAATAACAAAATATTCTACATAATACACAACACTGTGATATAAACATCTGTCTTTACTACAACATCAAATTCCCCGGCCCAACATGTTTCTTTCTATATATATTCAGTTTCTTTAGAAATTCCTCAGGGGTAAGTGGGTCCAGTATTTTCAGGGGAGTTGGAATAGAGATACAGGCGTGTGGACAGGACAGAGGTTACCTGAAAAATAAAAACACAGAGAAACACACTTAATCGGGCTCAAATGCATAATTTTACCAATTAAGAACAGCAACACCCACTAAATCAGTAAGCGGGGTGCACACCATGGGGTACTCAAAACTCCACTACGTCCTTCCAATGATGAAATCACACGTGGGGGACTGTGATAGGGGGATCATCTCAATTGTATCTCTCCCCAAAATGACCACCATCACCACACCAGTCACTGTAAAACCCCCTTAAATCCATCATAATCACCTAGGTTTTAACAAGAATGCAAACAAAATCAAAAAGTGTCGGACATTGACTTAATAATAAAAAACACTAAACCATGCCACCACCGGTGAACACCCTGAGTGAAATCCGGGTGCCCAAACTCGTATGGAAAAAAAACTCAAGGATGCACCGTTGATTCCCGGCCAGGCACACCCCTGGCTGTACAGATTCAAAATATGACCCCTTCAATGGGTCTGTTGACAATGCTGATGTTTTTTTATATATATGCCACAATTGTTTCGCCCACTTGGTCAGGCTGGAATTAATGAGCCGGCAAACAGCAAAGCAGCGCACCTATAAAGGAGACAAAAGAAAAATGGAAAAAATGGAGCCTGCTCCATATCAAAAGTGTCAGCTAATTGCCAAACAGTTAATCCAGCCAATAGTCACTGTGCATACTATAACTTATAGCATAGAAAAAACGACTGGTTATCCAGCCAAGTAGTACTAACCTGATGTTCCTTAAACACCTTCTTTAGCGCATGACGTGAATAAAGCTGCCAATCATGCCAAAATAGTGCCAAGATGATACAAGTCCAACAGCGTGCACTGGATTACAATATCCATATGGGGTAGCATATCTAAGAAGCAAAATAAACATAGCCCGCCATATTGGAAGACCAGTACAAATATCGTCAACTATCCATCCCGAGTGTTGCTGGATGTCTCCAACGGCACTATTACAGTGGCGTGCCACAGTGTAACTGCGAAAAACGTAACCACATCGGATCTCGCCCAAGTACTAAATTCATGTTTGGTTCTAATGTGTTCCCGGACATGAATCCAAAATATATGCTTACCTACGAATTCAAACGCGATGTAACCCGTCCATGGCAACAAGCAAACAAGCTGCTGTGATGAGCCACGTCTGACGCCTAAATGCTGTCTAGTTTCACGTATAATCACGTGATACACGACGCAGTACCAATAGCGATGTTATTCGTCTGTGCAAGTCCTGTAGCGTCACCTGACCAAAACATGAATGTACAAGTTTCCAATGCTGTTATCGCGTTGTCTACGGACACCATGTCTTAACGGCCCATAGAATGTAAGCAACCTGCTCGTATCTATACAACCACAATTGATGACATACTTGTTTGGAATCTCAAAATCGATGAGCCAGAGAAACAGAAGAAAAAAAGAGAAAAAAAGAAAGCAAATGGTAAAGTATACAATAGTGTTTGTCATCACGTTAGTTACATGCACACTTACACTATTTTAAACCATTATTTGCAATTACACTATTTCACTATTTCACTATTTCACTTGATAACCTCTGAATGAGATTGATCTCCAGACTTGTATATTCCAATCAATCTGTTCATTTAGACCTACCAGGTGGCTGCTACTCAAAAAAATGAGTCATCTCTTCCCTGGATAAAGTTTGTTTATCTGTACTCTTATTGTTAGTAATAGTAATCTTTTTCAATACTGTCCACTTCAAGTCATTGCAACTATGGTCACGCATAATGAAGTGGCCAACCAATGGTGCTGTTAAGTTTCTGGTTCTGATACAGCTTCTGTGATCGTTTATTCGCACCTTAACTTTACGTTCTGTTTTTCCAATGTATAACCTTGGGCATGTACACCAAATCGCATATACCACATTGCTTGAATTGCAATTGGAAAACGATTTTTGTTCACACAATCTTGGCAATCCAATGTCTACCGCCGTAGTGCGGCTTTGAACTGGCAGCATATACACGCGCCACACGGTGCATGGCCTTTAGGTTTGGGCAAGCCCCATTGTTCAGTAATGGTGATCTAGGCATCACCCTTAATACTGCCATCATTTCTACTGACCAATTCCTTCACGTTGCGGCCACGTTTAAAGGCACAACGTGGAGGGTCAATAGGTATTGTAGCCCGGGCCAAAATATGCCAATGTTTTTTAACAATCCTGACCACTTGATTGGATAAGTGATTAAAGGTGCTCACAAACACCAATGTATCTCTCCCATCAGGAATTGGTTTCGGTCTATATTCCAAAAGGGCCTCTCGATTGTTGTTAAATGCCCTCTTTAAAGATCTTTTAACAATCTTCCTGGGGTAACCTCGTGCCTCTAAATTATTACTCAAGATAGTAGCTTCTGACTGAAACACGTCTTGACTACTACTGTTCCTCTTGAGCCTCAGAAATTGACCGAAAGGTAAATTGTCCCTCAATGCTTTCGGGTGGAAACTCTCATATCTGAGGAGTGAATTCCGATCGGTAACCTTATGAAAAGGTCTGAGCTCAAGTGTTTTGGTGACTCGATTGGAATCTAGAAAATCAATCTGTTCCTTATTATAGTTTAACATAAACTTAAGGAACGGGTTCAGCCCATTTAGCCATTGGAAGAAAGCTAACAAAGTGGTTTCATCTCCGTGCCACACTAGTAGCACATCATCGATGTATCTTTTCCACACAGTAATGTGTTGTTTAAAGATGTTATTCTCATTATAAACACTCATATGTTCAAAGAAATCCACATATAAGTTAGCTAACGTCGGGGCCACTGCCGAGCCCATGGCTGTTCCATGGACTTGCTGGAAAAACTGTCCATTAAACTGAAAATAATTCTCGGTGAGTGATAGCATAGTGCACCAGATGATAAAAGAATTAGGTGTAATACCCGAAGAGCGTTTGGTTAACAATAACTCTTCTATAACCTCCAAGGTAGCTGATTGAGGAATTTTTGTATACAATTAAACTATGTCCATGGTAACCAAAATATCCTCACTAGGATCAAAACGAAAATGTTCAATCAAATTAATGACTGCCATGGAGTCCTGAATGTATGATGACATCTTACTTACAAAACCTTTCAAAAAGGAATCCGCAAATTTTGCCAGTGGTTCCAGTACAGTATTAGTCCCTGACACTATAGGTCTGCCCGGCGGGTTCACAAGAGTTTTATGAACTTTGGGCAAGATATAAAATAAGGGAACACTAGGATCACGCTTGATCAAATACTCTGCTTCTTTGCGTGTTATCCAGCCCCTGTCTCTGGCTTTCTGAACTTTGAGATATCAACATTTTCAATCTTCCTGTGGGATCTTGCTCAACAGGTTTGTAAAATGTAGCATCAGACAACTGTCTGGAGCATTCATCAATATAATCGGAGCGATTCAAAATCACGATCGCCCCGCCCTTATCCGCACTACGGATGACTATGGACTTGTTATTTCTAAGTGAGTCAAAAGCTTTTCTCTGTGCGGATGAACAATTCTGAAATGCATGACGCGTGTTAGTGCATTCGAGTTATTCCAAATCTGCCAACACCCTTCTCTCAAACACTATAGACTCCGGGCTGTAGCTAGTGGCAGGAGGACAGAAAGACGACCGATTCTGGAGACCACTGTTAGTCAAATCTCAAACGGGTTCTCTTTAAAGTACTGTTTCAGATGGATTTTTCTAAACAGCTCCTCGATTTCCAACCTAGAATTAAACCGGTCATATGGCACAGTGGGAACAAAACCAAACCCAATTTTCCAGTACAGTCATTTCGATGTCTGTCGGCTTATACCTATATACATTTATCAATAAGCTCTGCTGCTCCTGTTTACTGGGGGATCGTAGTCCCAGTTCTGCAGGTCCTGGTCTAAAAAATTAACAGGCCCTCCTCTACCTTTTTGAAATGGTCTAAAATTCTGTGACCTACGCCTATTGGAATTGCCATGGCCACGGCCTCTGCCCCGTCTTTGTTGTCTACCATTGGGGTCATTTACCTCAGTATTGTCTTCAGAGCTATGTGAGCTATAAGAAGTGTTGGAAAACCTCACACTCTTCTTTTGTTGTTGTTGTTGTTTGTATGCCCCATCATAATGCTGATCGGGTACATATCCCTCCTGGGTGTAACGGAAGGCTTTTTCATGTGTAAAGTCAGTAATATCCGATTTCAACCTTCTAATCCTATCACGCACAGTAGATTCCTTGAAAGCATTCATTTCTTTTATGATTTCGTCCAACCTTTTAGTATACACTTCCAGGGGGACACGTTTTTTAATTGCTTCCTCTAACTTAGTCAACTCTTCCAGTTGTTTCACAGACATTTCTTTAGCAGTGTCTATTATGAGAATCAACCAATCTCGGTCGCACTTATTGGCAATGTAGCTCCACCGTATAATATCTTTATTGTCAAGGAACAATCTAGGTTCATTCCTAACTATTAGTCTTTGTGGGAGCACCCCATTGCGTAGGTACTCCAACATTATAGTACCATGGAGTTCAGTGCGAATAGATCTTTTTCGTAATTGGAACAATTGGTTGGACTGAAACTTCTCAGTGTAGGAGAACCACCCCTTCAACTATCTGGGGTACATACGGGTCAGACTGCAGTTTCCAGACGATGTAACCACAGTATGTGTCCATCAACATCCGGGCGATGGTCTGCAGCATTCGGGAGTGAAGAACCCAGAACAAATTCCTCAATGTTCAACGCACTGGCTACACTGTATCGGGAGACGGCTAGATTTCAATATGACTGCACATTGTCCCTACAGCATGTGCCAGCAGCATACCTGCAAAGAGCTATATTTTGGGAGTTCCTCTTGATGGACTTGTTGGAGATGTTCCCACCACCTAGTTTGTGTAGGTTCCTTTCCTGGCGCACACCACCGTGATGTTCCTGGCAGAGTGACTAAGTAGGGAGCAATGGCAAGGATATCTGGTGATGGAGGTACCAGACGGGTTACCGATACAGCAGATGCTGGTAATGACAGATGGCATTGACCTGAAGACCCTGAAGGTACCGGTCATAAATGTGACCATCCGCTTACCAGGATGTATCATCATAGCACAGATCCTTGGACATTGGAAAGGCCCACGGGTTGTAACACGATCAGTGTGGGCAACAAGATGCCCTTCATGGAGTGATAAGACACCTATCCCTAGGAGACATGGAGGATTTACACAACCACCTGGGAGATTATCCAGGAGACCATGCGCTTCTCATCCTTGCTCGGAACTGGTATGTTTGTATGTGCATCAATTACGGTCTTCTTAACACCTGCACTATTCTGGACCAATCAACCACTCCCTAGTTGGATGATGCATTGGTTTGCGAGTATGTGTTCATCTGTTTTGGACAGAGTGGCTGCTAGCCTGATGCATCCGGTGGTCCATGAGAAGACGCAATCGTTTCCCCTTGGATTTTACAGGTTAATCCGGATGCCACA
Source organism: Ambystoma mexicanum (assembly GCF_040938575.1). Taxonomy (NCBI): domain Eukaryota; kingdom Metazoa; phylum Chordata; class Amphibia; order Caudata; family Ambystomatidae; genus Ambystoma; species Ambystoma mexicanum. Next base: position 1,257,218,566 of record NC_090933.1, on the reverse strand, counting down.
GAGTATTTTCATCATGCCAGCACGTTCCAGCAGCTTCTGGAGAAGACTGTGGGCGACATGAACCACCTGGAGGTGCTGATCTACCTCGATTGTATTGAGCAGGCCCATTGAGGAAAATTGGGTGCTCCTGAAGGTGCTGTATCGCCTGTGAGAGAAAGGGCTAAAGGTCAGTGTGGACAAGTGCCACTTTGCTAAACGAGCACCAAGTACATCTGACGCAGAGGCTCTGTGGATGGTATTGTTGTGGTTCTAGCAAGGATGGACACCCATCTCACGGACCATGATGTCAGACCCTGAAGGAGTCCGTTTCCTGGGGTTCTACAACTACTAATGGAGTGTCGTTGTGGGATATGCCAACAGCGCCTGACCTCTCCAATAGATGGCTACCCAGAGGACAGCAGCCAGCTCTGTGGATGATTTTTACCATCCACTGGAGCACTTTGGTGAGCCAGCAGGCCTTCGAGGAGCTCAATAGGACCATCACCACAGCACAGCACCAGTCCGGACCCCCTCATTACCCCCACCCCAAGTTGCTGTGCATCTTGCACATGGATGATTCTGGAAGGGTTGCGAGTTGTCCTTTACCAGGTGACCAACAGTGAGATGAGGCAGTTTGCTTTTGCCAGCCAGGGCCTGCATGAGGTGGAGATCTACCCAGTCCACTAGTTGGAATTTCTGACATTAAAGTGGGCCATTACAAAGCAGCTCCAGGTTTACCTCTACTGTGCCTCTTTCATGGTGAGGACTGATAACGTCTTACCCGAGAGGAGATCAGTTTGTCACAACTAGCAGATCCTTTCATTGCTCTGCTCCTGGAAGCCGAGACCACAGGAGCGGATGTGCCAAGAGATGTTTCCCGAAACCCAAAACAGGCTGCAATCCTGAGGAGTTAAAGCCACTTGTGCAGAAGGGCAGAGTCCTGTATAAGGAAACTGAATTGGAAACTGGCTTTTACATTGCCTGGTGCTACTGCAGCGAACCTGTATTGTATACACTCCATGATCTGCATGGGCATCTCGCCAGCAGCAGAACCTTTGAGTTGGTCTACTTAAGGTTTGCCTGGCCCAGACTATCACCCAATAAGGCGTACAATTGCCAGCAGTGTCTAGTGTATCACCAGTAAGAACGTGGTTCACAGCCTAGAACGCCTCCAGAGCTCCAGGCCCATGGACCTAGTCATTCATTCATTTGTATAGTGCCTTTGTCCATAATTATGGTGCCAGCCTGCTGTTGGTTGAATGCCCTCGGAGGGACCGGAGTCCAAGGTTTGAGAGAATTGGGAGGTGCTATTATGTATGCGTGCAGTTCAGCCATTAGTTATGCGAGGGTGGCCAAGACCCTGCTAGTCACCCATGTTTGAATGGCATGTGTATGGGCGCAGCAGAGGTGAACTGCGAACTACACCGGGGTCGATTGTGTTTAAGGAGATGGAGAACAATATGGGAAGGTACGATTTGAATTTGTCCTTTAAAGGTAGCTTCATTCTTATGGTACAGGTGTTGTGCAATAGTGTTTGTGTTGTATGTGAGCGCTGGGTGTGTGGAATGAGTCGGTGCCTTTCGGTGATTTATGGTGTGCAAGGGGAGAAAATGGGTTAGCAGTACAAACAATGTTTACATCCTGGGTTCTGTTTACGTACAAAGAGCAGTGCTATGTATCACCTAGATTCAAAAGGAGAGCAGCGCCGAAAATGCACATAACGACATAATGTGAATAAAATTAGGAAAACTCATAGATTTAAAGGGGGAGTAGGACCTACAATGTGCACACAGACTGAGTGATTTTCGCAAACACTCTGCAATATATGGCACCTTACACAATTAGGCTAAATGCAGAATAAGGCTGCCTTACACAATTAGGCAAAATGCATGTAGCTATATGATATTCAATAATGAGTGGAGGGGTTTTACTGGATTAGTTATGGCTGTACTCCCCACACTTATCTTATCTGTCGCTGTAGGTGGCCTGCGGTGGGCGTCCCAGGCAAAAACGGGCAAACTCAGTGGAGCTGTCCTTTGCCGAGGGCTGCCTGGGCAGAGTCTTCCTTTGGACGATCCTAGAAAAGGGATCTTCTGGTCACATGACCCCAGCAGTGATCCAATCTGCTTAGTGGAGGGGAGGGCTGTGGGAGCAATGGGACGGGGGAAAAAATGAAGTAAAAAAGGGGAGCAGGCATCGGGCCAAGATGGAGGTGGACTAGGCGGGCAGAATGGTGAAAAGGCTTACTTACCCTGTGTTGTGGGCAAGCAGTCCTCCAAGGAATATGCATTGATTTGCTCAGTTTGGAGATGGATTGGTGTGATGTGTAGGATATGGTGTTGATGGACCACTTTACTCTGCACGCACTGGCGTTTCCCACCAATGATCATTGCGCCACCACAGTTGACTGCATGCTGTGGGAAAATTAGTTTATGTACTATGGTTGGCCAGCCAGCAAGGGTTCATTCTGACCGGGGACCAGATTGTTAGTCTACACTCATATGGATGCTGGAGCTGATTCGCATCATGAAGACTTGTACAAATCCATACCAACCTCAAGGGGATGCCCAAGCGGAGGGATTTAATCACACTTGCCATTGTTGGACTCCCTGAGGCTGGAGGAGACCTGGTGTGGCTACCTGGCCCTGTGCTTGCAACTGTACAAAGAATGATGCCACTGGATTTACACACTATTACTTGATGTTCTGAAGGCACTCCCTGTTTCTGTAGTGTCCGCAGATAGAACAGGCAGAGAGAGCGACGCCAGATTGGTGAAACGGCTGAAATATCAGCTAGAGCAAAATCATCAGTTTGCTCAGGCTGCTGTCAAGATGACTGAAGAGTAACAAATGCCACCACAATGTCAAAATCTGATTACACGCTCTTCATCCTGGCAACCGTGTGTTGACCCGCAGCCTGGGAAGTGAGCCGGGTGAGAAGTGAGTCCCAACCGATCACCATAGAGCTTCAGCTAGGAGAGCACCCTGTCTACCGACTGCGAGAGGAAGAATGGCCAAAGAACACCAAGAACCACCTGCTCCAGTCGGGATTAGGTAGGGTTTTGCACCGGGAGATGCAGAAGGGGCATCCCTCAAGGACCCAATGACCCGACTAGGCCGGAAGGGAGAGACCTTTGGTTGGCTCAATCACCATAAGCTCCCCAACCTATCAAGACACAGACCATTGGAAGGCCACCTGGAAGCCAGTGAGGATGCAGACACAGAGCGATCAGTTTGGTATCTGCAGTGACCCTTTCTCTGATCAGTAACTAGCATGGGTTCTGCCACCCACGGGTCCAGACCGAACTCCTAGGGATCTAGGGCACAAAATTGCAGTTGTTTTGCCTACTGAGATTGATCCTGAGCCTGCTCCCATCACTCCTGTTGCACCGGACGTGGCTGAGGAACCCTTTCCTCCACTATTAGTCTATCCCTGATCCGGTACAGTGTGCACATCTGGATCAGGATGCATGGTCTGTTCTCCATCTTTCCACCAGGGAGTTCAGACCTGACCTGTGCATGATTCACTGGGAGTTCAGTGTGAGGCTCCCATTGCCTGTCTGTTTCACATGGGAGTTCAAGGGATCCTGTGGGAAGTGCTTGATTCATTGTAGTGGATGGAAACCAACGTCCTATACATAAAAATGTGGCACAGGCTCTCCGTCGCGTATAGTTCAAAGTGGGGGGAGCAGGTAACCCCTGCCCTATAAAGGGTCATTGCAGGGCACAGATTTTTTAAATGTAATGATACTGCTCTGGTTTCCCCTGGCTGCACCTTCGTTGGAATTCCCCAGCACATGCACAGTATGGGGAACACTTTAAGAGGAAAAAAAGCATTCCTGTTGTGTAACTGCGTGAGCAGAGAGCTATTGACTGTTGGAAAGTACCAACTCTCACTCGGCACCCACAACAAAAACATACCTTGTTGATCTTACCTCGATAGGAGTTGCCCTATGATCAGTAGTATATCGTTGCAGCAGCCCGGCTCATCAACACGGTACTCTGTTGCCAGTCGGGGCGCTTCTAACTAACCTCACTGCTGTGGCTTGACTCTTCATTACATGGTGCTCCCCATATGTAAGGGTAGCACTGCAATTCATCACAGCTTCCGCCTGGGCTGCATCTAATGGGTGGTGCTCTCCAGTGAGGAAGGGGAACGCTGTATGATTGCAGCTGGGCCTGCCCCCGCCAAAGCAGGCCCTTACTGAATCCTCTGGCCATTCGGGCAAACGCAACCTAGGATACAGGGCTTGTGGAGGCCCCCCTACTGCTGCTGCAGCTTCTGTTCGTGTCTGATAGTTCTTGGCATATGCAGCCCAGCAGGGAGATATTGGCTGGGGCTGCTACTGCCGCTGCAAATTGTGCTGTTCCTGACCTACATGGCCTGGCTAGTGAGGACCTCCAGGGGGCCCCCTCATCACCAGACATTCCTGGGCTAAAGCTGACGGACGCTGGGTAAGGACTGGAGGGGACCTGGGGTCAGCAACCAACAAACACAGGATCAACTTAACACTTATCTGCGGTAAAGTGGACGTTCAGGCAACCCTGGCCAGGTGCCTGCCAAGTAAGACAATTTGGTATGTTTTTTTTAAATTTTTTTTATCAAGTGCACTTAAGACTGTAAACATCTTAAAGGACTCTTGGCTTTTTAATTGTTTTTATTGTATGCATCCACTAGGTAATGGGTGTTAACAAGTGTGTTGTATTTACCCCTTTTATATTAAATCTAAAACTGCTGGTGTACTGCATCTAATTTAATCTTATATCTTTAACATCTGATCACTAAAAGACCGCACCCCAGCATCTATTTTTTTTAAAAATAATTTGTTTTCCTGTTTTTGTTGTGGTTAGGTTAGCCCTCTTTTATAGGGGTCAGGGCTATTCCTGCACCCATCACATTTCCTTACCCAATGTGGCACACCAGGGTGATTCCCCGACTCTAGGTGGGCTGGGACGTCCGAGACTGGTAAGAGGCGGTTTAAAGTACAAAGAAGCCAGAAAAGTGTTTTATCGTGCCCGCCTACTCTGATCTCCCACCATGTGCAAGTATAGGCATTCCGTGCTACATTAGCAACTAGACATTTGGTCTGAATGTAACTTGGTGATCAGAAATATGCACAAGCCTCAGTAGAAAACACATACAGATGGCTAGAATTAAAGTTCCAGAGTGGATAAATACCAAGACAACAAGAATATTATTTGAAGTGTTTAGGAAGGAAGGAAAATTCCGAAATACCTAGTGACCAATTACTGCCTTAAGGTCATTTCCGAATAAATGCAGAACGTGGTAGCAGGAAATGACATCAGACATAAAAGGGCCACTCTCCACCATCACCAAGGGAACTGGCAGGTGGAAAGAATCAATTGATTTTTAAAAGACTTTTTGCAAGCAGTGTTACATAGCATATTGCGTCTACGCTATCATTCTCTTCCTTGACTTCAGAAATACCCCACACCCTCACAGCTTGTCTCTCGGCTATCAAATCCTGCATGGCTTCTCGCTTTCTCACTCTTAATGCAGGGAAGAGAGGGGTCTCATTCTTCCCTGCTAACACTCTTCCTCCTCATCCTCTACCCCCGTTCATATCCTATCCTTCCTCCAATCTTTCTATTTCTCCCACTGGTCGTAATCTTGTTCTTTACTTTGATTCCAATCTTTCCTTTGCCCATCTCAATCTCCTCTTGTTCCTGTCGTTTCCGTCGTTTCCATCTTCATAATATTCGTAAAAGATTACCCCTTCCTCACTTTCCAAGCTTCTTAACTTATTTCCTCCCTAATCTTTTCTCAACTTTTACTGCTCCACCACTTTTTGGTCTCCTGACCTCTCGTCTTGCCCCTCTAAAATCAATCTATAATTCTTCTATCCGTCTACTTTGTCTTCTCTCTTATTTAGACTTTTTCACTTGCTTCGCTTGGTTACCTTTTCACTACCAACTAAAATTTCACTTTCTTGGCCTAGATTTTAAATCCCTCTATGGGCTTGCCCCTGATTACCTTGCTGCACTTGTATCTTTCTATACCCCATCTCGCTCTCCGTTCCGCTTCCCTCTTTAGACTCAATGTCACCCATCCTCTATGTGCCCAGTCCCGTTTCTGACCTTTCCATCTCCTTGCTCCTCTTCACTGGAATGCTCTCGCCGCTCCACTACAGTTTACTCTTTTTCGTCTCTCCTTGAAACCTTTTCCAATAGCTCTGATTGTCTGCTACCAGGATTGATGTTGATTTCTTAACATTCTTTTGTACCGCACTTTGGTTTTAAAATGTACAGCTCTTCGGTTTAAGGTGCTTTATAAAATATAAATAAAATACAGCACTCTAGTGACCCACGTTCCAGAGGACCCATCATAACCATGTGACTGGGGTCTACTGCCATATTCATGATAAATCGGCACCTGGATAGACTGATCCCCAATTGGGAAAAACCAAAACGAGTGTAGAAAACATACATGGGAGAAGGAAGACCATTAGGAAGGCATTACATGCACATGATCTGCCACAAGGAAAATCTGTAGATGTAAAATTGCCACACGAAGCCAAGTACTCAATCCTGATAGATTGCACCCATACAAGTGTACCAAGTAAGAGTACATTCTGTGCTGACAGCAGTTGTAAGGTATTGGAATATGGAAAAGATAGCATTGTATCAAAGAAAAAGCAAAAAATCTACAAAGACGACTCAGAATTAGAAAACGAAAAAGCAGCCATTTGGGCTGAAAGAGTGAAGTCCCAAGAGAAGAGAATCTTGTCATTATGAATGCAGCAAATAAAGAAAGAACATGATGGTAACCTTCAGGACATAAAGCAGATGAACATTAAGTAGATTGAGTCCCAATGGACCAACCCGGAACGGAAGAGCTCCTGAAAGGTACAAGGGACTGTGTTGGCCAATCTTTGTGTACACAAGGGGATAATGTAGTGATGCCAGACGTTGCACTGAGAAGTGTGGTGGGCAGAACGTCACCAAGAGGGTGTGGACGAGTAGGGAGAGGCATGAGGCCCGCCCTGTATTAGACTGGGGAATGAAGCATGCCGGATGATGCGCTTGGCTCTTTGACGACCAATGCTTTTGTCGAAGTGAAAAGTTCATATGTTCAATGCATTGTTCGTTGTTGCCTCATGAAGAAATCTAGATTGGTACACATGTTTGTGCAAGATCAGAACATAAAGCTTGCGGGGCTGCTGAGTCTGGTAGTTCTGCGCCCCCTCAATGGACCCATGTGAGCGAGAGGGTTGGCCATGGCTGTTTGTGGCTACATGTTTAACTAAAACCCTTACATAAGTGTAATCGCAAAGGTAAACTTTGAAGCTTGAAGGAGAAACACTTTAAATGGGACCAACCCACTGAGGTTGGGGAGTTGAGGTTTAATTGAGGTGCAGGGAAGGACGAACCTCTAAAATCAATGCACATTAGATGTTTCTAAATTAGCAAGCTATGTGGTAATCAAGTGCCCTTAGGATTGCTGCAGGGCAGTGACATTCAAAAATGGTATAATGCTGCAAAAGGGCAATCGCGTTTGCATGGTTAATGAGTACATGGACATGCTCTCCAGTTGTGAACTTCAACAGTGTAGGTTCTGAAATGAGGCAGATGTGTTCCTTGTCCATTGGTTAGTAAGCAGAACAATTTGCTTTTCTCAAAGTCTCTGCCATTTTTTATGTCAGCCTCTTTGTCCTAAGATGCCCTTATGATGGACTCCTCCACTGGAAAGTGTGGAAATCTAACCACAAAAGGTCCAGCCTTTTCATCTGCCAGCCATTTTGTAGTCGATGACCTGTGGTCCCTCCATTTCCAGGATCTTTCCCAGAGGTGGTGGCGGGTTTAGGAGCTTGTCGTGTGACTCGCAGAAATTCAGTGGGTTTACCCCTTTCCTAGGCTCCGAAAAAAGACTGTTTCTGCGCATGTAGTTTTCCTGTTCAGAAAGTTTGGTTTAAATCCTACTGAGTAAATGAGAGAGTGAAGAATGTAGTCTTCAGTGATGCATTTTTCCTTTCCAGCTCGGTGGATTTTACAAATCTGTTATTTGTCTGCTCTTTAATAACATTGACTGTGGCCGAATCAACTGTAATCTCTGCTATCGTATCAGAGGTTTTCACCTATTGCCTTTGGCGCCACCAACCACCATGGGACTGGCACCTTTATCTTTAGTTCCCAGAAGAAAGCAAGTGGTGTAGCTACCAACCGTGTCTAGGAAGGTGGTGGTCCAGGAGTGGCCGAGGCAGGAGCTCGATGCCTCTACTACCATCACAGCTGTTTCTGGAATACAGTAATGGGAAATCCAAAAACGAATGGAGCGTTCCGACTACACATCTGTACCTGTTTTAGGGAGACGATATTGTATATACATTTTCATTGGGGCAGAAGAGAGCTGACATTCTGTGAGATTAACAGGCAACTGGCAGTACTATTTTGTGTTTAGGAAGATTAGTCTTGTCTCTACCGTGCGTAAGTAGAGTTTGGCGGCAAAATAAGGTAAGTGATGTGTATTTTGTGTCCACAGGAAATGTCATTCAGTAGGCCTTGCTGTCTCTGCGAGGACGATTAAGGGTTGCTTGGGAGCAGTTGTGTGTGACCTGGTTGACATCGAAACATTTGCAGCAAGAATCCCACAAACATGAGTACCCTCTTTAAAATTAAATTAAACCTGTGCACTAGACTGTAGTAAACTAGCTCCCTTTTTTTAATACAGATTTGAATGTGTTTTAACCTCTCTTTTCCTATAGAGTCAAACCTGGCGATCTTCATGGCCCACCAGAGCCAGACGGCCCAGTACTATGACGTGTTGATGGGGAAGCTACATAGGATGAACGAGACACTGGGTATGGTACTCTACGCCATGGACCACATGCAAACCAGTGTAGAACACCGCCTCGGCCACATCCAGGGCTTCATTGCCTGGGCAGGTAAACTGGAAAGCTTTTTGTAATCAAGGGTGGTGTACAGTGCCTTTCTGAATAGACTTGCACGCTCAACTGCCATGTGGCATCTTGATGCAATGTGAAGACTGCTAGCAGGAAGCAGCTGTTGCTGTGGCTCTAAGAATGTCCATGTATAATTAACTGGACAACAGGAATAATTGGTGTTGCCAAACTCCAAGTGAATATTAAACCTACCTATTCCTGTTGGCCCATTAATGAGGCAATGGCATTCCGACCAGGGCATAGTTGGGTGCCTGGGATGTTGGCCATAGATTTCTGTATGCATTCTTGTGGTGTTTGACACGCTTGTGCATAATTGGAAGCTGGGTGATCACTCCAATTGGCTCTACTTCCAGGATTCAAAGATTGGCCGAAATTATTCTGCATGTGAGGTTCTCTGGTCTTTTATTGCAAGTTTTTTCCAAGTTTTTGGGTGATCATGTTTTTATGATAAAACATGACATATATGTTTGAGGGGGTTCCCACCCAAAACCCTCAACCCCCTTATTAATCCTTATATCCAGCAGCATCATTCCCAGCTTTAGGCACTACAGTTTGGAACATGGTCCTTGCTTGCAGGATCTCCACCTCCTATGTTGGGCCAGATGAACACATGGTGTTTAGCACTATAAACTATTTTGCGGCTGATTCTGCTTAAACTAACCTCTTATTCTAGGTCCAACTTTGCGTTACTCCCTAGCTTTCGGGCACTGTCCTGCATTACACCCAGGGCGGTGACCTATCCTATTTACTGTGACCTGGCGCCTGGAATCCCTGTCATTTGACACCATACTGTCTTTATCTACGCAGTTAATTATGTTATCAAACAGTGGGCCCCATGCTCTGGAACCAATAGTCACTCGCAGCTTATTAGAAATGCATATTGGCCTGCTTCTAGATGCTGCATCCTAGATTCCGATACTGCACCCATACAGCATGCTGAACACTGTATTTTCACAGTACATTGCTGCATGATATTGAAAATCTAACTCTGGTATTGTGCTCCTGCGACGGACTATACCTGGGAATTCTATATATCCTAGACTACCCTACATGGTAGATTTCACGTATTGCATTCCTTTAGGATGCACTTGCTAATCATGTTTTCAGGCCCCTGATGTAGTCTTAGGGTTCCTGAATGTCTGTTTCCCAACTGTAACCATTGCCACATTTCGATTTGTGGTTCCCCTCGTGCAAATCCCTCATTGGTTGTGTGCCCATGGACACCTCTCTTCTAGCCCAGATCTTTAATCGGTGAACATTTGTTGGCTTGAGGTTTCCTTTTCCCCCTGTTTTTAAATTGTCAAAGCCTGCAGTTCATATGAAAAAGGGGTATCTTGAGTTTTGTCTCGATGTTATTAAACGCTATGCGGGTGTTTGCTGGATTGGTACACAGTGTTCTAAGCCACCATTAGCTTTGTTAAAATGAGCTCGCTGGCTGGTTTGTCCGAAAGTAGTCTTTGGGTTTAACCTGGTGGGTGCTATTTTTCAGGCTTGAGGGGCTGAATTTGTAGACAATTAGGGAAAGGTGTTAATCTATTTTCGCAGTGGCTGGTTTTCTTGAGGCAAAGTATCTAAAATATCTTTAAGGATGACGTAATCCGGCTCTGTGCGTACATTAATCGTGTATCCTACCCATTTTGTTAACAGGTATGAATCTCAATGCGATCTACACCTGCGTCCTCCATGCAGGTTACTTTCTGCTCTTGGCACTACTCATGACCTTCTTGCAGACGCCTGGTTTGTCCCGAATGGTGCTGATGTTCTTGGTGGTCATAAACGCTTTGTCTGAACTCAATCACGGCATCTCATTGGGCTTCAAGTCGCTTACAATCCTCCTCTTTGGCACAGTTATTGGTGAGTGTGACATTTAACTTCTACTCTTCCTTGTAGCCAAATTTCTTTTGTGACCTATTCATCCTCCCTCAAAACACTGGTTAAGGTATACTGCACTGCAACCACCGGGACTACACAAACTTGCATGTGAAGAATTGGGCCTCATGGGGTAGAGGTGCAGGTTGAAATATGATGGTGACCAAAAAACTGACTCTGCATTTTGGGGGCAAACCTAAATGAGTAGGCTGGTGAAAAGGCCAAACCTTTATGCCCTTCCTTACGGAAAATGTGAATCTCATTATTCGTTCCCCAAAAATTCTGGGAGGGGTATAGTTATATTTTATTACCCCCAAGCCTAGAATTTTTGGGAAAGTGTTTGATTGTCTGGAGGGACCATTTTTAGTGAAATGTCGCCATCTGGCATCTATTTCCCGGGCCACATTATCACAGGGTATCGAATATTTCCTATACTAGAGCAATTAAAAACACAAACTCGGTGAAAGTAGGAATTTTGGGGTGAAGAGCATTAAAAAAAAAAATGCAGAAAGAGTGCTTAAAGACTGAATTCCAAAGCCAGGACTTCAAAACTTTTCTAAATTTAAAATAATTAGGAATTGTGCGCATTTCATCCAGAAGAGTATTTCAATGTGAAACTGCAGCAACAAGCACCTGAAAGATTTCTTGCAGGCGGCTGACCATCTAAACCTGGTGACCTCAAGTGGTAATGTCTCCTGGCTGCATGAACTTCCAGGGACGCTGAAGAGCTCTAATTTCTCAGTTGGATATAAAAGTGGGAGGCCTGGGAATGGCTTGGAAGTAGTACACATCAATTTAAGAGATTCTTCCCTCTAAAGGAACCCAATATAATTATTTCAAACTGCATTGCACCAAAGGTTGATCTGTCAATGGAGATTGTGGTAGCCCCACCAATAAAGAATTAAGTCGATCACGAGCAAAACTAAAGATTGAACCAATAAATGAAAATTAACAGGAGAAACCAAAGATTTAGTAACTCTGGCCTAAAGCTCGGAAAATAAATCAGTTGGCAGATTTAACCAAAGAGTTTATATGGGGAATCGGAGACAAACTTGAATCCATAAGGAAAATCAAATTATTTAGCCAAACCCGATAGTAAGCCTTTTAATATTGGCTGAGGCCAGCCACACCGGTATTGTACGATCGGACCGAAAACAAAAGGTCTGACTGAACAAAAAGACCGAAAAATGCTACCACCAAAGGTTTGAACACCAAAAGTTCGAACCATTGGTGGTAGCATGTAGGCAAGTATATAAAAAAAGAATGCGGGGGTGTTGCGGGGGACACTCGCAGCACACCTGAGGAAAAGAAAACGGGGGCTGCGGGGTTGTCCCCCGCAACACCCTGCTCACTATACTTTATGGTATAGTGAGCAGGAGGTTGGGGGGGGGAAACCCCTGCAGCCTCCATTTTTTTAAAAAAAGGGAAACTGCGGCACCAGTCCCCGATCACAGAAGTGAAAGGGAACGAGCTGCGCTGGGAGACAGCGTGAAGAGAAGGTAAGTAGGGTTTGTTTATGTTGGGGGGGTGTCTCATGGGTGTATTGTGGATGGGGGTGTGGGTATATAGGGGTTTGGTACATGTGTTTCCATGTTCGCATGGGAAATGTACAAAGCTTTTGTGGTTCGTACATTTCACATGCAAACTTTTCGGCCGCAGTAAAATAGGCCATGGTCGGATCACGTAGATCCACCACACCAATCGGAGATGATGAAGTCGAATGAGATAATAAAAAACTATCTTTGAAGGGTTCCTGTGACGTTGTGGAGCATGCCTCACAGACTCCTTCATAGCGATCGTGAGCTGAGGACAAACCAGGAAGTCTTTCCTGTAGGGACTTTCTTCTAATGCCTTTGTGTTGTGCTTGGTTGCCTAGGAGACGGGGGCTCGAGAGGACGAGAGGGAGAGTGACGGTTGCAGCTGGGCTTATTAGAAGCAGCCGGAGCAGCGTTGTGAGCCGTTGGGTATAGAAGCGGTATTCCGATGAAGACTGTATCAAAAATATGTTCGAGTGAGTGACTCCGTGGTGAAAGGGCCAGGATAATCGGCTGGGCCGTGTTTTCCCGCTGGAAGAGGCGAGAGGAATACCAGGCAGACGTTACGGCACACGTAGCCGCTCGGCTGCCATTCCTGCATATCGAAAGGAGTAAAGGGTCTTGAATATAACGCGTGGATGTACGCGTATGAAAACAACGGAAACGTTCCCATCCACTAATGAAAAGACAGTCCGTTTCAAGGTATGTGCGTCGCTTCCTCCGTGATAGTGAGAGAGTAAAAGAGTTCATCCGAAAGGGAATGGAAGCCTGACTGAAGTGAGTGAAACTGAGGCTGATGCCTCCCCATGTGAAAACGATAGTTATCGTTTGATCTTGGTTAAAATTGACGCGGATGCGTGTCAAGCGAAGGGAATTCATCGGAGAAAGATGTACAGAGTCCTTTTGAAGTTGATGCCGTTGCGTCCATAAATAAGGAAAGTCGAATGTGTTTAAACGACCGTTGTCGTGCTTTAATAGTTAAAGTGAAAGCGCCGCTTTGCTAAAGAAGTACGTGTAGTTTTGGGCACGGCAAGCAACAGTGATTTATGAAAAGGAACTTCCGTTCAGAAACTGCACATTACTTAAAAGAACGCTCAAACCGAAAACAAAGCTTCAGGAAAAGAATTCAATGAACATTTAAAATGGGTTACCCCGAATGGTCTATGAAGCAAAGAACATTAGGGTACCAGAAATAAAGATCCTAGAAGATGAAATAAACACAAAAACTGTACAAACAAAGGAGAAAGAAAAAAGAACTATAGAAAGGGATGTTAAAATAATAACATTGCTTATCAAATGCTATCCTGAAGGGAGAAAAGACTTACCTGAACTTACCCTTAATCAGCCTGTAACAGTGAGGAGTTCACAGGAAAAGAAGACCTATCCTTTTACAGTAAACCTAGAAAAGAAATATAGAAGTTAATAAAAGAAGTGGGTTCTCTTGTGATTCACACCAACTACTTATTGGCTCAGACTCATTTCTTGTATGTAATTTTAAATTGACAATTATCACAGTGTGGGTGGGGTGTCTCATGGGTGTATTGTGCATGGGGGTGAGGGTATGTAGGGGTTTGGTACATGTGTTCCCATTTTTGCATGGGAAATGTACAAAGCTTTTGTGGTTCGTACATTTCACATGCAAACTTTTCGGCCTCAGTAAAATCAGCCGTGGTCGGATCACGTAGATCCGCCACACCAATCGGAGATGATGAAGTCGAATGAGATAGTAAAAAACTCTATCTTTGAAGGGTTACATTTCAGAAAATGGGAGGGAATCCAGTCATTGATACCAAGTAACGCATTGCGTAGGTGATGGTGCTGTCCTTCTGACGACACTCTGATATAGTGTCCTCAGCATACGTATGCTTATTCACTTTATTTTACTGTCAATTCTCCCAGAGACTCCACAGAGCATGGGTGACGGGATTTATCGCTGGCTAACCCAAAATGGCACATGGAACATCGGAGCTGGCCTGCCCAAGAGTCACCAACTGCCACCTGTTAGAGACAAATGAGCAAAACGACTCCAAACCCTGACACCTAATGGTCATCTACTGTGAAAGAATATCCAAAGAGCCTGATGGTCAATAGTACCAAATGCACTGGATAGGTTGAGGACCACCGACAGGAGCCCTGTTCATCCAGGATTCAGTACACACCATCCAAAATGTGAAGGTGGCGGTTTCAATGCTGCAACCCTTTTGAAACCCCGGTTTGAAAGGGTGCAAAAGCTGTTGCTCAGTAATCCACGGTTCAGTTGTACAGAAACGCTCTTAAGAAATGGCAACAAGCATATGGACTGAATAGTAAGTCAATCTGCATTAAGATCAGGGTTTAAAAAAAAAAAAAAATTCTTAACCTTAAATGGCACTAGACCCATGGAAGGAATGTGGAGCTAACCTATATACACAAACCCTCTTTTTGACATGATTGTCCTTGCCGATCGCTGCCTTTTGTGACATCCCGATTCCCTGCATAATGGTGTGGTTGAAATGTTCAACCGCTACATTGGTTTACGGATGATACAGCTCAGTCTTGTTTTGTACCACTCTGATCCCTTTTAGAAACACTTTCCATAATCCTGTAAGTCAATGGCTTCCCATTATCCATGAGGATTTTCTTCGGAACCCTGCTACCACTTTGGAATCCGCCTCCAGTATGGTTTCTACCTCCACCCATTTGGAGTAGAGGCCCAAGAGCAGGATGCAATTTCTTCCTCTCCCTTTCCCCAGTGACTGGTCCCAAAATGTCAAGGGTGACCAATTCCCAGGATATGTCGGGCAACTCTAGACGTCCAAGTGGCTCAGTATAATTCCTGGGAGCTTTATCTGACTCCACACACACACACACACTTCAATCTCTGAACTCTGATCACCGCCTCTAACCTTGGTCACCAATAATAATCACTCATCAATGTCCCTCTGGTCTATTCCGGACCCACATGCCGCCCATGTTCCACTTGGAGCAATCTGGACCTTACTCCGGAACCAAACGTCCAGTTTTTCACAAGAAGTCACCCTCAATGCAAAGTTCTTCTCGACTTTGCAACCCATTAAACCCATCTTCACCCGACTACCCTCTCCAATTGGTTTTAACCAACTCGGTGACCTTTTTAAGCTCACATCCTCACTAGCAGCTAGGGCCCACTCGCTGACCAATGACACCCCATTAAACGTGTTCCTCTGTATCCATGTCCCCTTTCAGTTCATTCGCTGACCTTGGAGCCTGGACCAGGAACCCATTCTGCCAACCCATTCTCCTGACCTGCATATTTTCAACCTCGAATTTGTGTCCCTGCATTGACACCACCCACCTCACGATCCGTCGGGACACACCATCGACATACGCCTTGCTCATGAACCCACTTACCAAAGGTTTGTGATCCATATATATTGTGAATGCCCTTCCCCACTAGAAGGCCCAACATGTATACATTGCACACACTAAGCTAAGAGGTTCTCTCGCAGTAAATAAATAGCGTACCTCTGTATCCTTAAATACATGGGACACAAACGCAATAATCCTCTCCTGATTATTTGGTCTCTGCATGAGCAAAGCCCCGAATTCTGATTCCCTGGCATCGTCATGATAAATGTTTTGCATCATGTCAATTTCCCAACGCTGGCGCACTAGCAATGGCATTCCTGACATCGGCAAATTCCTTGTGACATTCGCTGTTCTGATCAAACACTACCCACTTCTTGCATAGTTCGCTGATGGATTTACACCTATCTGCAAAGTGCCTGACAAACATGGAATAGTACTCGACAAATGCCCAAGAATGACATAACCTCTTGTCTGTCTATGGGTGCTTTAAGCTCCAAAATGGCAGTCGCCAATTTCACTACCTGTGCCCAAGATGATGAATGGATCCTCCATGGAAGCAATTTCTCCCGCTGAACTGTATGCTACCTTGACCAGTACCTGTAAAGCTTTGGTGAGTATTTGGTCTTGCTCTCGCACACTTAACCAGTGACTAAAATATCATCTTGAAAGTACACAACTCCCTTGATGTTCCGCTGCAGTTTGATAATCACTCTCTGAAAGAAAGAAGCTGCAGGAACTCGGCCAAATGGCATCCTACTAATTCTGTATGTACTCATGTGTGACAAACGTATATGGTTATTAAGGATTTTATTAATGTGCTTTGCTCAATGAGACAAGTGGTGTACTCCCTTGAATCGGGGTGAAGACAGGCCTGATAGACCAAGGCTAAATCAAGCGTGGAGAACACCCTTGAACCAGCCGCCATGCTAACTAGCTCTCCTATATTGGGAAGGGGAAACGTATCCACCCCCACACACCGATTCCACCCTCTAAGATCTACACACAAACTCACTTGGCCATTGCATTTGCAGACAACCATGGGAGACACCCACGCAGATTACTCGGAAACCACTGACACCTTCCTTTTCCAGTTTCCTGATCTCTGCTGAGTCTTCTTCCCTGAATGATATGGGCTCACTCCTAACCTTGGCCACCACTGGCACATCTTCATTGTTAAGGCGTATACATTGCTGGAAGCCCTTTAAACATCCAAGATAATCCCTAAAATAGTCACAACCTGTCCTCTGGCTGAGTACCTTTCACTTGATGATACTCATATGTTCATACCAACCCAACAAGCTTCCACCCTTCCCGGAAACATAAACCTTGGCCATTACCCTTGAATTCTAGCTCAGCCTGGAATAC
Organism: Ambystoma mexicanum; assembly: GCF_040938575.1. Taxonomy (NCBI): domain Eukaryota; kingdom Metazoa; phylum Chordata; class Amphibia; order Caudata; family Ambystomatidae; genus Ambystoma; species Ambystoma mexicanum. The sequence goes on along the minus strand of NC_090933.1, from coordinate 1,257,201,571 downwards.
TCACAAGAGTGCAATAGTCCCTCGCCACACACACACTCGCATTCTTAGTCCTTGAATTCGATTGACCATACTTTGCTTCCGATAATAATTTAGTCCAACCCTGAATCAATAAGCATCGGTAGCTCAACACCACTCTCTCTCAACGCATGGAGCCAGTATTATGGAGGAACAGACGGTGGTGGGTAAGTAACACTTTATTAAGATTGTTGCAGTGCATGGGTAACGAGGCCTCCTGTTGAGACTCTCAGCATCGCAGCCTCCAGCTGCCTTAACTCCAACATAAACACTTCTAGAACATAGCATGCCAAGTTGGAACAATAGCTACTTACTAAATAGCTATTAATCTACATAGTTATGTAGAAGTAATATGCCAGCAGTGCATACATACAACGGTCTTTAAACTTGAAAAGGTTGGTTTTGTTCATAAGGTTTATGAGATTATCCATATCAAGGAGGTAAAACTGGTCCCATATAGTCGCTAACTTACCCTGTAAAAGCTGCTTCTAAGCGTGGGTAAGAGGAATCCCCTTGCCCTTATCTGCAATCTCAGTAGAGAAGAACATTTTTTGCACTTGTCTTCCGACAAAGGACAACGTTTTTGTGCAAGAGGAGCCCTCCAAACCTTCAATAACGAAAAATGGGTTCCATGTGTTAATATCCCCGCAGAAAAATTGCCCTACAAGAATGGCAGTTATTTGTGCTGATATTAACCCATGGAGCCTGTGGGGGACACCCCAGCTCCCATTTACCCCATACATTATCCCCATAAATAATATCACCTATGCACTTTCCCGGCGACAATATATATGGCAATATTATTTATGGTGATATTACCCGATACCAGAAAATGGCTAGACTATCAGCCAACTCATGGCCATAGTGATGAGATCATTTAGCCATAGAAATATTAGCTGAATACCAACAGCAAGCTTGTTTCAGGGCTCTCTAATATCCTTCAGAAGGATGTACATGCCAAACTTGCTCCGGGCGCTGAACAGTCGGTCAAACTGAAGTGCTTCAGTAAAGCAAAGGTTGCCTACGGTACTTCCCCCTACCCTTCTGCTCTTGTCCCCGGTGGACAAGGCAGAGCCCGACGTGGTCCAGCAGGACCCTGACCTGTCGGATAATGCGCAGGGCGATCAGGACAGTGAAGACCAGCCCCGCTCTGTTAGAGCCTTTCACGACCGGGTGCTGGACATGTGTCTATTGGATGTTACAGTGCCCGAGGCACCCGCTCCGCAGGAGGGTGTGCTTTCGGGGGCGTTCACCTTGTCTCCTTCGGAGCGTACCGGCCTGTTCTTGCGACGTTTTGGCAGAGGTCTGTAGAGTCTGGGAGAAGCCTCACTCGGGAGTTTTCGTCAATAAGAAAATTGATGCACGCTACATGCTGCATTCTTCGGAAGAGGTGGCCCTAGCATCTTGTCCGCCCCCCTCCTCCACGGTGGTGGCTGCGGCCACTTTACAGTCCAGGCCTGCAGCAGTCTCTTCTACGACGGCTACTCAGGTCCTGGGGAAAGAGGACAAACTCCTCGACTCGCTTGGGAGGAAGATTTTTGCTAACTCGGCCCTGCAGCTGCGGCAGGCCAATGCAGAACTGGTGTTAGCGGGGGAGAATATGAAGATGTGGAAAGGTCTGTCGGAGTTCATTCCGGTCGAGAAGCTGGATGACAAGGCGGGATTGTCGGATGCCATGGTCTTGGCCCAGGATCTGTTGGAGGCCACAGCTCATCACGTTGACACTTCGGCTCGGGGCCTTATGCTTGGAGTTGATACCTCTCGGCAGGCTTGGTTGCATGCCACTGAGTTCTCAAAGGAGGTGCAGGACAAAGTGTTGGACCTGCCGTTTGATGCTAAGGAGCTTTTTCATTCTTTAACTGATGTGGAGCTGACCAAAACGAAGGACCGCACCCAGACAGCCAAATCCTTTTCCGTCCTGGTTAAAGCCCCTTTTAGGACTCAGAGACCGTTGTCATAAAGCCAGCTCTCCTCTGGTTTCAGGGGGTTTCTCGATCTGAAATCCTGCAGAGTGGATACCCCTTTGGGAAATTCCCGCTCCTCAGCCTCCTCCTCGGGTTCAGGTGGTAACACCACTGAAAAACCTGCTAAATGAGGGTTCTCTGCGCTCGCACGAGACCCCGGTGGGAGGACGCATTGGCTCATTGGGAGGCGTGGCAGACCATAACCAAGGACCGGTGGGTCTTGTCAGTCGCTCGGGTGGGCTTACCCTTACCCTCTACCCCACCCTTCAACCCTCCTTTCCAGCAGTCGGGTTCGTCCTCCCTCAAAGCGGAGGTTCAGAAGTTGCTGGACCTCGGAGCTTTGGAACCCCCCCCCCCCCCCAGGGGAGCGAGGGGAGGGCTTCTACTCCCGACTGTTTACGGTACCCAAACAGGCTGGCCTGCGCACCATCCTAGACCTTTCCCAGTTCAATCTCCCCTCCCGCCCCCCCCCCCCCCCCGGCCAGATACAGTCCTCTTTGCAGATGGGCGATTGGCTCAGCGTGGTGGACCTTCAGGATGCGTACATGCATATACTGATCTGGAATCCACACAGGAGATATCTGTTTCTCTGTGGGAGAGGAGCACTTCCAGTTCCGAGTGCTTCCTTTTGGCCTCAGCTCGGCGCTGCGTGTCTTTACGAAAATGTCGGTGATTGCAGCCTATCTTCGTCTGCAGGGTATCCATGTGTATCCACGCATCCCTTGCCTGTTGAAAGCCGCGTGCAATCTTCAGTCTCTCCTCCAGCTTCTGTTCCATCTCGGGCTGTCTGTGAACTGGCGAAAATCTTCCATGGCGGTCTCTCAGAACACGATCGACTGCAGAGTTTACCTGACCGGGGACAGAATGGCAGATCTGTTGGCCACGTGTCAGATGTTTGCGCTGTCGGAAAGCATGTTGGCCTAGTGGTTCCAGAGGCTTCTGGGCCTCGTGTGTTTTGGCTCTACCTCTCGCTCGTCTCAAGATGAGGCGGACTCAGATGGCTCTTCGGAGTTCTTGGCGTCAGGCTGTGACTCCAAGTTGATATTGATTCCGGCTTCCATGAGAGCGGACCTGGAGTGGTGGTCGTCTCTCAGCAACCTGTCGGTGGGGGCGGGTTTTCAAGACCCAGCCCGATGGTAACAGTCACGACGGACTCCTCCCTTCTGGGGTGGGGTGCGACGTTGGATCATCTTCAGGTCTCGGACCTTTGGTCGCCTCAGGACAAGCTCCTTCACATAAATCATATGGAGCTTCTGGCGATTTTCCTAGTGCTCAAGGCGTTCAGACCGGTCATTGCCAACAAGGTGGTCCGTATCCACATGGACAATGTGGTGTCAATGTATTGCATCAACAAGCAAGGGTGCACCAAGTCTCCCCCTCTCGTGGACCTGTTCATCCAGATTTGGGAGTGGGTGGTTCGTCATGGTGTCTGGCTGGTTGCAGTACACATCTCGGGCCAGCTGAATGTCACGGCAGACTCCCTCAGTCGGCGGACAATGGTCAGCTACGAGTGGGAACTGAAGGCGGAGATCCTCTCATGGATTTTCCTGCTTTGGGGCACTCCGGAGGTGGACCTCTTCGCACCATCGGCAAACAAACTTCCTCTGTATGCCTCCAGGAATGGTCTGGGAGCCTCCTCTCTGGGGAATGTGCTCGGGATTCCTTGGCACAACATGAGGGCCTATGCTTTCCCACCTCTGCCTCTGATTCATAGGACGATTTGCAAGCTGAAGAACACAGTGAACTGTTCTCTTCTGCTCATCGCCCCGTGGTGGCAGGCCAGGTTCTGGTTCTCAGAACTTCAACACCTGTCGGTGTGTGCACCGATCAGGCTACCGGTGAGTCCCGATCTGCTTCACCAGGGGGGGATCAACAGCTGTGGCATCCCCTCCCCACAATCATTCAGCTTGGCGGCATGGTACCGGAGTTCTGGTCCTTAGAACATCTCAACCTGTCTGCTGATAACCTGTGCATTAAGGCAGCCAGGAAACCCTTGACAAGGTCTCAGTATAGAAGCAAATGGCTTAGATTCTGTCATTGGTGCTTAGACAAACAGCTGGACCCAAGGGTGGCTACGATTGACACTGTGCTGTCCTTTGTATCCCACCTAGCTGAGTCGGGCATTCACGTTCTGTCATGCAGAACTGATCTTTCGGCGGTATCCGCCTACCTATCTACGGATCAATGCTCTTACTGTCTAATCCAGTGATTGAGACATTTCGCAGGTTTGACGTGCCTTTATCCCCCGGTTCGCAAACCGCACCCGGCGTGGGATCTGAATGTGGTCCTTACAGCGTTGTGCCATAAACCGTTCGAACCAATGGCCACGGTGGACCTCAAGCACCTTTCGTGGAAGGTGTCTTTGGTTGCCGTTACTTCAGCAAGGCGTGTGAGTGAGCTCCAGGCTTTGTCGGTGGAGCATCCCTTCTTGGTTTTCCACAAGGATAAGGTGGTCCTACGGACAAATCCTTCTTTCCTACCAAAGGTGGTTTGATTTCCATCTGAACCAGTCCATCTCCCTGCCAGTCTTTTTTCCGAACCCTGCTTCAGAAGCGGAAAGGGTTCTGCATTGTTTGGACGTTAGAAGGGCTCTTAAATTCTATCTAGACAGAACATCCGAATTTAGGAGCTCTAATCAACGGTAATCCACAAGGTAAACAGGCCTCTAAGGTGACTATTTCCAGATGGATCGCTGCCTGTATTACGGAGTCTTACACTGTCCAACGACTGCAGCCTCCTAAAGGTATTCAAGCACACCTGGTGCGGGGCAAGGCAGCCGCAGTTGCCTTTCAAAAATATGTCCCCTGGGAGACCATCGCAAAGGCGGCTACTTGGGCCTCCGCATCGGCTTTTTTTAAACATTGTCTAGACTTGAGCTCCAGATCTGATTTTTATTTTTTAAATTTTATATAGCGCACAGACAGCCCAGGGGCATTGTGGCGCTGTTACTTGCAGCAGTCTTAGTTACATTATGCATAGCTTACAACATTGGGCACAGAGATGTAATACAGGTCATGCATAAAAAGTGTACACAGTTCAGATATTCATATAGGTGATGAACTTAATGTACGGGGTAGAGGAGATCAGGCGAATAGGGTGGTTTTACGGAAGGCGGTGAGTGAGGATTTTGCTCACAGGGCAGTGGGGAGGGCATTCCAGTGCAGGGCAGCTAGGTAGGGGAAGCTGGCACCACCTGCTCTTGCTCTTTTTACCATGGGTACGGTGAGTAGGTTATCATAGGGGGTCCTAATTGGCAGGGTGGATCCTTTGCGATGGGTATGCTGGTGCTGCGAGGTGAATGCATTTGTGGGTGATGGTCAAGGCTTTGAAAATGATCCTCTTTTATGGGGAGCCAGTGGGAGGCTCTTCTAGCAGGGGAGATGTGCTCGCTTTTGTAAATGCATTGTGCTGCGCATAAGGCGTTGTTTTGGATAACTTGCAATTTCTCAAGGTTTTTTGTGGAGGTCCCTAGGAAGGGAATATTGCAGTAGTCCAACCGTAATCCAGTGATGGCCCTTGCTATGTTTGTGCAGGTGTCATTGGAGAGGTAGGGTCTGACTGCATTGAGGAGTTTGGCCTGGTAGGCAGCCGAAGAGGCAATGGCGTTCACCTGTCTGGTCATGGAGAGACTTGAGTCCAGGTAGACGCCTAAGGTTTTTAAAGACTCGGATACTGGAATTTTGATGGAGTCAATGATGAAGTGGCTGAACTGGTCATCAAGTTTTTTTGAGTGTGTCGGGGGAACCTACAAGCAGAGTTCGGTTTTGTCTGAGTTGACAGAGGCTGTTGGCCGCCATCCAGGTTTGGATTGTGTTGTAGATGGTGTTGAGGGTCTTGGAGTCAGTGTCATAGTCGCCTGTCACGGTAATGAGGATCTGCATGTCGTCTGCGTAATTAGTGTAGGAGATCCCCCTGATGCTCAGTTTGGCCAGGCTGTGCTGAAGAACCTTTTTCAATAAGGGGTTTTCCATCCCCCGTAGTTCCTGTGAGGAGTGCTTGGGAATCTCCCAGAAGTATGAGTAAAGGAGACGGGACGTAGGAGTATAACCAGGTTACTCACCGTAGTGACCACCTTACTCCTAGTCCATAGTCCCCTTTCCTCCATACGCCCGCCGTCCCGTCTAAAAGGTTCCTCTGTTGTTGCTTAAAGGTCTCTGACCTGGCGATAGAAAGAGAACACTTCATTGTTGCCTGGAGGGTGGTGATACATTATATACATATAACTTGGAGGCTTGAACAAAACATTTCTGTGCAATACATTAACAAGAACACTGGGTAAGTAAAAAAAAAATAATGCTATAATGGTTATAAAAATTGTAAACGATAGCCACTCCAGGTTTCCTATCCTGGTGTAGAATCCATTAGGTTCATGATCAACCATGTTTAATGCCAGCAACAAACGCACAGCATCCCATAGTTAGATTTTAGTGTGTGTGCTTTACTGTTTCTTGTTTGGAATTTGACACAATTTCTTTCCATAGTTTGATCTTTTGTGTTCCTGATTTGATTATTGAAATGAAACCTTCTTTGTTTGGTTTTCTGGACTCAATATTATTTTGACTGCGTTTTTGATATTCATTTGATTGTTCATATATTTAGTCTGGTCAGAGCGACTGGGGGTCCCCCACTTGAGTGATTCCTTTCACTCGCTTGGGGCACCACCCACGGCATGCCCAGATTAATTCTTAGGTTTCATGTGATCAACTGGCTTGCGACCTTTCGCAGCAGTCATTATTTGATATTAGTACTTCAAACAGTATGCACCTTTTTAGTCAACTGTAAGATATAATTCTGTATATTGCACTAGAGCTTTAGACAATTACTTTTTTAAGACTCTATTTGAGTCAAATAAATATAATATTGCAAATCAATTGTTTTATGTATGATGATCTGTTGGGCAGCTGGGGGAGCCTCTTTCCTTGTCTACATGGTTGAATGATGTCCTTTGAGTGAACTTTTTGGCCTTTCTGCTGGCTGGACCTCCATGTAGTATTGTTTGTTGCTTCCCTCCAGCCAGCGAAGTAGGGGAAACCCATAGTTTGTTTTGCAGCAACAAAACTAGAAGCAACAGCGCCCGCGTGTTCATTATTGCCAGTGTACCTGTGGATCTCCCTTGCCATTTAACATCTGTATTAAACCTCGATCTACTCTGTAATCACGGTGTGATATTTGAATATGACACTGATGCACAGATTGACTTCCGCCTCGCCGTCTAAAGTAAACAAAGCTTTTATTGAACTCCTATACGAATTTGTCAAAGAATGGATGACAAAAAACTGGTTGGGCCTAAACCTGAACAAAACTGATTTGCTCTTAGTTACATCATATCCTGTTTCCTATAAAAACTCTACCTTCTGTTCTGAGTTTGTTTTCTGGGAATTGCATCCTGTTTTTCCTAGTGAGACTGTTGGAGTCATTTCTGACACTACCTGTAACACAAGCCAACAATACTACACCTACAGCACTTGCTCGATCTGAATGTCGCATGGCCTATTGGGATTGCTACTTTTCTTCTACCTGTCCCCCCCCACCCTCCACTCCCACCTTGCTGCGCCTAGAAGCACGTGTGTATAGGCGCACTACAAATGACTGATAAATAAATATAACCAGATATTCTATTCTTTTGTGCTCCTTGGGCAAATTTGGACCTTTTTAGTGCCACTATTGCTCATGCTATAATAGGCTCTAAGCAAAATCGCTGCAATATGTTATGGCTTTGAGTCCCCTTTCTTCAGGTTCTACCAAATGCTGCTGCTCGGATCCTCGCCAATACATGTAAATGAATGCATATCTTGCAGGTTCCGAGAGCGCTTCATTTTTCCCCCCTGTCCAGGCACAAGGCCATTTTAAAGCGTTGCGTCCTATTCATACTGGTATCGGGTAATATTGTCCCCATATATATGTTCGCCATACATGATGTTGCCGGGAAAAGGTCATGGCAACATTATGTATGGGGTGAGGGAGAGCGGGGGGAGGTTTTGTGGGCTGCAGGGGGATCCTCTGCTTGTTCCATGTAAAAATGTCCCTGCAAATAAACAGCAGTTTTTCGGGAACTTTTTTGCCAGGTGGTACTATCACATGGAACCATCATACTTTAAAAAGTAAGCGAGAAAAGAATGCAATTCAATAATGCAACCCAAGTTGAAAGCTACTCCCCAATGTCATGCAATACAAAATAACATTTTATTAGTAGGTCATTGGATAATGCATGCATTCCTAAATCTGACGATTGTAAACCCCCCCCCCTCACTGTTTATTTATGTAAATATCAATATTATAGACAAAAGGGGTTTTTCCAAAAGGCTATAGGATGTAATTTGTATGGTTATTAAGGATTGTATTACTGTGCCTTGCTCAATAAGACAAGTGGAACATGCTTATTATGACCACAATATACACTAGAAATGATCATTGGAAATACAAATTGTAGCATTTTAAAAAGGGCCAGTTTACAATGCAAGTAATTTCCTTTTTTTCAATGGCTTCTTTTGCTATGACCATGCAGTTTTGTCCCTTCCTTCTTGGAAGGGGATTGTAACCAATGATCTGTTACCTTCGTGGGCACCAAGACTGTTTAATTCTACACGTTGACCAATGGTTGGCGGGTTGTGCCACTGAAGCAGTGTATTTTTAATAGTATGTGGATACACTAATGGTTAAATGGGCCTTTTGGAAACCTATCACCCCATTACAGCCTCTCTGCGTACCCCAGACCTTCCCCTTTAGGGGAAAGTACTTCACTCGCTGTGATGGCGACATTCCTGAAGGTCACTGGCAATGACCATCAATTTCTCCAAATATAATGCCTTGTCCCCATCTCAGGCGATGCTCCAGGTGCTCAAATTGGAAAATTACACCCTTGCTTCTTTCAAGGACTTGTTTTCCTTTTTTTCCTTCTTGCACTGCTATTGGCGCCAATGGCGACTCTAACAAACGGGAGCAATTAATGCATTGGGGGATGGGGGGTAGAGTGGTGTCAGTGGTGTGGAAAGTGTGCAGGAGAATTGAAGAACTCTCCCCAAACCCCCAGATGAAACCCAAAAAAAGAACTGCCACTTCAGATTGCGGCTTGCTTGCTACCTATATACTTTTTTTTAAAAGGGTGAAGACTTGTGCACCAGCACTTTTTAAATTAAATCCAGTGAAATGGATATATATATTTTTTTTAATTGGCATGGCTTGCAGGTGATGAGATATATATTTTTTCTTCAGATGCAGTTGATCGGCATTGAGTTATGACAGTACAACCTAGGTAACATCCTATGTCTGCACCCCCCCCCACACCACCCCACTACTGAAGTGTAGGCATCATTTTGTCTTGGCAGCTATCAATCCATTGGCAGCTACCAATCCATTGTAATCCAGGGTATCTTCAACCTTTTTGCTCTACAGATGTTTTGGACTAAAACCCCTGCAAGCCATGGTCGCCATACTCCCATGGTGAAGGACCATTGGAGTCCTAGTCCAAAACATCTGGAATGCTGCAAGTTGGGGAACCCTGTTGCAGTCCTATTTTTAAGTTGGTGGCCTGTGCTTGTGTTGATTTTGGAAACCTGGTCACCCTAAATGTACAATCCCGATTACTATTCTTAGCCTCGCCTTTACAAAAGATAGCAAGTCTCCTTCCTTGCGTCCCATGCACAAACCATTACTAAAACGCAGCTAGGATGTGTGGACATTTCGTCCAAGCTTACCTGCTCGGCCCCTCCTTGCCATGCATTCTGCAATGCCTTCAGATACGAGGGGTTATGGGGAGCTTTGGGGAAAGCTCTTGCTTTAAAGCACAGAAGGAGAGTCCAAAGGCAAGGAAGTGTGGGAGGGAGTTAGATATATAGGTTCATGGCACGTCGGGTACAGCCAGTTATACTTGTAATGCGGATACCCCTGTGTATGAAGTATAATTGGTCAATTCCCTTGATAATATAAATGTTAAAAGCCAAAAGGGTTCCATTATAGTTTTGCAAAAGATGCCTTATTTACATTGTAACCATAACTTCTCTTTAACTGAAATTTGTCTGGGAGCTTTTTTCATACTTGGAAAGTAGAGTTGTTTGAGGGTGGATTTGAATGCAGGGATTGTGATATTTTATGTGTGCATACTTGGAGTTAAATTGGCAAGGAGAGCAAAGGCGCGGGAGCAGGAGGCAAATCTGGGAGTATTTGCAATGATAGCAGTGCTAGGGTGAAGTGTATGTGCTGAGAAACAGTAGGTCATATTTGGCTGGATTTGGGGACTGGATGGGGTAGACCATGAATTGATTTAAAAACCAGTGGGAATTAGTATAGAACAGTAGGAGATTGTGACCACTGAACAAAATGATTGGGACCCTCGCATTCCAAAAAGTGGTTGGTCACTGTGTGAGAGGTGTAGTGAGGTGAGCAATTGCCTGATAGTGGCAGGTGAATCTGCTACACTGGTGAGATCCAGGAACTGTTACTGGCATAGATGGTTTGAAGGGTGAGAATGAGTGATTTGCTGGATCTGAAGACTAGTCAGTGGCCCTGGGGGAGGCAGCTAAAATCCACAGGAGGTGATTTGTTGGGTTCCCTGTCGTAGTCTGGTAATGGGTGCAGATTAGCAGAGAAGTGGTGTGTCTGGGTACACATGCAAGAAAGCTGGAACAGAAAATCTGGATCCACTACTGGGTGGTCTGCTGGAGCAGTGGGGCACAGGTGAAAGATTAGCACTTTTAGTTTGATCTGGGAAGATTGATGTGGTAGGGGAGCTCTACCTTGCTCAAGACCCGACCCCCCCCCCCCCCCACGAGTCTAGCTCCAGATTACATTGGGGAGATCATTTGGGTGTTAGTACCAGGACCCAAAATGCCTGAAAAGCGGGTGTTGGACCATGCCGCTTACAGAGGACCTATTCAGACTGCCCTGAACCTATGAACCCCAAGAAAGCTGGAAGTTGTGCCACATGAGGTTTTATTTTCAAGATGGATCCGCTGTTCAACTTTAGACCCACATCACTCTGAAAATAAGTTAAGCAGATCTCAAAATAAAATTTCAATAACATGATCTACTGCAGTTACCTCTCACCAAAAATAATTCTCCAATTCTCAGGCTGATTTCAAATCTAAAAAGTTGGGTACTATGACACATTGCTTCCTAACTTGAGCATCAACAATACTTAACTCCATCTTCTACAATGTTGGATGTGTTACAAACAATTTAATGTTGCTTTTGAAATGCTGGGACAATGGGGCCTAATTTAATTATTTTCAAGGAATCTGATTCACCCTCAACGTAGCAGTTCAATGTGTTCTATTAAAAAGTAGATTTAAATGACCAAGCGTAGGGCTAATCTTTCTATTTGTGATGTCTAAAGCTCCCAGATATCCCAAATTGCTGGAGAAGTGCTGATCTGCTACTTCCTAGGGTTCCAATTTTAATTATAAATTGCAAAGTACATGCGTTATTCACTGTTCCCCTTTTCAGTGGTATTAGTTTTAAACATGGGCCCCAAAATAATTTCCAATGCTATCTGGGATTTCATTAATTATCAAGAAAAATATATAAATCTTGGTGTATAGGTACTCACTTTTGGTTTCTTTCAAAAGCCCAGGGAAGATAAGGACACTGACTGAACTTGGGCAGATCAGTAGGGTAAACTCTAACTTATGAACCTGCTCCAAATTCCAAAAGGTAATCTGCTCCTTCTTTGTGAAAGGCCTTTGAATTCATTCCACTCGGGAGAACACCTTTTTTTAAAGAGATGTCCCCTTAAGCTACCTTACAATCTGCTTCTCCCCTGTTCGACAGGCTCTCTTGCTTGTCAATTTTGCCCAAACTCTCCCTTCTTCCTATGTTTGGGTTTACATTCCCAGCAAACACCACCCACTAGGGTTAGATGAGTACAACTGATTTCTTTTGGTCGGTTAATTTGACTGGTCTCTGTACACAAGGACAATCGGAGTAGTCAAGTTTTGAGTTTGTCAGGCCCTGGTACTATATTAAAAAGAGCAATAGAAAGTCTGTATCGATGAATATGTTGTGTTCCTCCGAAGAGGGTTTAACGATTGGTACAGGGGCGGGGACTGGCACTCATGGTATGCAGGCAGGTCCTCGGAACTCTAGCATAAAAATGATAACCTGGAGTTGAGAGTAAATTGTAAGGAATAGAGTGGATCGAGTGGCTAACGCTGGCGGATGTTATCTGTCTCCAGGAAACGTGGCTGGAGGATACATCTTGTTTGGAATGGTTTCCAGATTTTAGGTACATGCTGTTAAAGCCATGCAATCAAGAAAGGGCAGATGGCGGAATGGCCTTGAGACACTGGTTAAGAAGCCCTACACACAGATATTGCCCAGATCTCCGAGAACCCGACTTTACTAGCGGTATCAATTACTGACAAAATCTTCAGAGGGGTCATATTTTAACAGTTAATGTCTGTCCCCCCAAAATGTAAACAGATTTTTAAACTCAAGGAATAATTTTTTTCGGCCTACAGGAAGCCAATATAGAAAATGTTCTATTGTTAGGCGATGTTAATGCTAAGTTAGGACCGAAAAGTGTGATCCCAGAAGCGGTAGTGCCTGCGCGTTTGCAAGGCCGGTTATCACAGGATTTAAAAGCAGCTTCACTTGAGTCACGGTTATTTGTGCATGGATTGTATTGAGCGACTTAACCTTTTGTTAGTTTGTGTGTGTATGATATACGAATTAGACCTTGTGTACATTGTAAGCATTGTGGGTTGAGCACTCGTATTGGCTAATCTGCATTTTATGGGTGAATGCAGCATTTGTTTAAATTTGAAGTGACTTCCAGGTTGAATTTAAGGCAGCGGTAGTGAAACGTTGCTTGTAGCCTCATATTGACAGAATTGTAGGCAATGTCATTTTTACACACCTAGATTCGATTAGTTTTCTATTCTACAGTAACTTGCTATTCACCCGCATCCACTATACTTGCTCTGTAGCACTTGCTATACTTTTTGCAACGCATTGGCATCTGTTTTGTTGAATGGAACTACAAGTCCATAGTAGCATAACCGGTCTTTAAACGACATCAGCGGTGCATTAAAGGCGGCCCGTATGGAAGGCCGGTTATCACCGGTTTATGTCCGGGTTCGTCAGGGTCAGATAAGTTCTCCCTTGCCGAGGTAAGAATCCCTGTCTCTGTACCACTTGCTCCGGAGACCTGTCTTCTGTTTATTTTGTGATTATTCCAGTAGTCCTGAGTACCCACAAAACAGATTCATAATAAATATTTTAGAGCTTGGTCTCAAAACTCTCACTAGTATACACGAATCATTAAGTGTTGGAGTAACTACCCCGATCATTGACGAGAATGGATATCTGGTGGGAGACAGAGTTCACTACACATTTTCTATCCTCGCCAATACCCGAGATTCTACCTACAGGTACTAGCATTGCGATTCATATCAACAAGCCTTTGTCAACTACCACTATAGAGCAGGCTCCTAGCACTATGGAGGCCTTGTGTACTATGATTAAAAGAAACTCGCAGAATGTTCTTACTGCCCCCATGACTTCCCTGTCTTCTTAAACTTGCATAACATCTATATACAAGGAAAGAATAGATGTCCTTTATCGTATGCCCTACCAGACTGCCCAACCACAGTCGAATACTCTAGCTTCGCTGGTCAGTTCAACTCTATAGAAAACCTTGTGAACCCAAATCCTGACCATGTATTCCTTAATCATTTGGACACCATTGCCGTGACGGGCGCAGAGGATTTGGTGGAGGAAAAACCTAAGGAAGCACTCGAATACCTACTATTAAACACTAGATCATTGATTAAGCACTCCACTGAAGTCGCTGACTTTTTAGTTGAACACATTGACATCTGTGCCATAATGGAATCCTGGTTTACATGAAGCAGCAGGGCCTGCCTTAACTCCTGGACTTCACCAGGATTATAGTATTTTAAGAGCTGATGGGTCATCTGGGAAAGGAGGAGGCATCGCTCTCCTCTTCCGTGAGTCTTTGAATATCTGCCTTAACACTGTGGGTTTTGGTGACTGCGAAACCTTGGATGCAAAGATGATTGATCCTAATACCATGATTAATATCTTACTGAAATAGCGCCCCCCCTTATATCATGCCAGATTTCCTAATTTAATTCAGTGATTGGATCTCATCACTGAAGCATCACTCTAAGATATAGATACTTGGGGATCTGAATCTGGGGTTTGATGACCCTGATGACCATTTAGCAAGATCCGTACAAGCATCAAATACTGGAGGTCGTAACCTGGATTGGGTAGGCTCCCATGGGTTAATAGTGGACAATATTAAAATAAATCCATGTCCGTGGTCTGACCATTTCTACATTCTGTTTCAACTGCCCTGGAAAACGCCTCCTGAGAAAAGAGTACCGCCCCAGTGAAGGTCTAATGTTGCAATCTGCGCAAACTGACCCCCTTATCTTTCTTTACCTCTGTAGTAGACAATCTCTCTGGCTTAAACTCTGCCTCTACACTTGCATCAATTACAACATGTCTTCGGCGGTTAATAGCTTGGCACTACCTAAACAAAGACTGGTAAAGACACAACCATCTAAATTATGGTATTCCTTAGAAAGCCATAAACTAAAACGCCTAAAGGATCAGGGGTTTAAGAATGTCAGAAATCCCTCTCTAGAGGATAAGAATTGCTACAAGTCAGCAGTTCAGACCCATAAATTGGCTATCTCTGAGGCGAAGAATCTGTTATATGAGCAGAGGATTAAGGATTCCTCATCTAGTTAGAGGACCCATGTCCACCGCCCTCTGCAATCAGTAAAGATGCAAAGTGGTGTTTAAGCGCATAACATTTTGAATGCCCAAAGGTTGAGAATATCAAAATTGAGATGGCTGCTAATTCCCTGCCAGATACTCCTGTACCGAGTACAGAAAAACAAACTGCGCTTCCACCTCGCTTTGTTTTTTCTGAAAAGACAGATGTTGTAGTCTGGAAAAAAGAACACTGGAAAAATGGAAGCCTGCCAGTTGTAACTGTGATATTTGCCCTGCAGCCATTGTTAAATCTTAAACATGCATGGATTTACCCATCTGCTAAAAATAAAATCATTGGATCCAACCTTGGCGGGCAATTATTGCCCCATAACTAACATGCCATTCCATTTGAAAATTCTGGACCAAATTGCTCACCAACAAATCCAAGATTTCTTGGTCCATTATAAAATCTTGGGCCCTAAACAGTCTGGGTTCAGAAGTCCTCCTGGTACAGAATGCACTTTGCTGGATCTGAAAAAACATTTTACAACCTCTGGAGAAAGGATAGACCACAATTCAAATGATTCTGGGCCCGACGGCGGCATTTGATCTGGTTGACCAACACATTGGTCAACAGGCTTATAGAATCTGCCACTTTTTTCAAGAAGCTGCAAGTGGGTTCTATCTTTCTTGTCCGATCAAATGGCCAGTGTCTATTTTGAAGAAGCAACAGCATAAAGTTTTGTTCTCCCATGCATAAGCCCGCAGGGTTCATTAGGTCTCCAATGCTCTTCAATATTTTTACCTTAACTCTGTTTGAAATGTTGGATGCTAAATGTGTATTTATGCAAACTATGCGGAAAACACCCAGTGTCTTCCCCTTAAGGGGAATTATGTGGATTATTACACAACCATCAATTCCACCTATAACTACATACATGGTGGATGCTTTTCAATAGCTTAGCGTTAATTCAAAAACTGAAATCGTGATTGTGGGCACCTCATAAAGGCTTCATAATTTGGATCCAGCATACCACTCTTCCAAAGTGACTGAATGTCTTCTCAAAACTCTACCGAAAGTCCAGACCTTGGGTGTTATCCTGGACCAAGACTTGAGTATGAAAGCTCATGTTAGCTGTCTCGTTTCATGCTCCTCCTATCTCGAGCTTCTAGCTATAATCCGTCCAGCTGTGCCACTTTGGCCCATGCCATCATTGGGTCACACTTAGATTATTGTGCAAGCCTACTGCAAAGATTGGGTCAGGGAGAATTGAACCGAAGTCAGGTGGTTCAAAAAAATGCAGTCTGAGTGGTGTGTGGACTGCATAAAACAGATCATGGTGGCCAGGAAATCTCAGCATTGGCTTCCGATTGGGAAACCAATCATCTTTTGTACCCTTTGTATTGCGCACTCCTGTCTCTTTGGAAAGGGTCCTGTCTATCTCTCCTCACTACTGAGATGGCTCCCTATTAGACGTACATTAAGATCTAACAATTCTGACCTACTCCTGACTCCAAAGGCAAAACTCTATTGTTTTGGAAGGATTCTTTCCTATAATAGCTCCTCGCCTCTGTAATGCGCTGCTGCCGGATCTGAGGTCCTGTTCCCCTCTGGTGTCATTCAAACCCAACCTTAAGACATTGCTATTTGAATGAATCACACTTTCTAGCTAACCTAATGATCCCTCTGTGTTTTCTGTTGTATGTCTTGTGTGCGCTTCTATGCCCAAGGGCTTTGTTCCAGCATGTACAACAAATTAAATAAGTTATGGTTGGAAGAATTCTGTGGTATCCAAAGAGATATTTGGGGCAAGATATCTGCAATGTGGCGCTTAATGGACCTATTTATGGCCAAGTACCTGTTTGTTGAACTAAATGGCAGAAGAACGGGGGCATTCCTCCACTTCCAATTTATGAAGCAGGGTTCAGGAAAACCATCACAAGACTATGGTCTTGTTGACTGCTTTTCATTTAAGAATGTTGTGGATTTTAAAATGTGACTGCCCAGAAGGAGATCATTATCCCTTGGTGGTAGACTGGGAGACTGTTGCAGGCCCAAGTGAGGTGTTGCAGCCAATAATTGAATTATTATCCCAGCTTTTGAGTAAGGTGTTAAAGTTGCTTCAAGATGGTGAAGCCACTTCACTATGGGGTAAGTTATTGGAGGCTCGGCCCCAAAGTGAAGGGTTAAACGTTTTAAATCTTCAGTCTAGAGTCTATCTGTCTGCCCATGCCTCCTCCGACCGAAACATTATTGGGCCGAGAGGGATGATGCCCCTTGGTTCGATGAGTGCATACAGCTGAAACTGACATTACACGTAGCCTCATTGCAGTGGGAAATAATGGCAGGACATCTTTATCATACAAAGATCTTATGTGAACTTGCTGAAAAACAAGAAGCAGTTGTTTATTGAAGCTCAATAGGATCTTTTATGTGAGACTGTGAGGGAGAATCAACCGAAAACAATTTGGAGGCTGGTAGCAAGGGAATGTGAGGGTGTTATGGTGAGGGATCCAAGTATTGTAAATGGGTTACCTTTGCGAGCAAGATCTCCGTGGTTGGGGAAGATTTGTCTTGGAATGCCAAGGGATCTTAGGTTTATAATCCATCTAAGGAAACGTTGGCTGTCATTGCATTTTAAAATGAATAATGGAACATACTCTGGGCATTGGGGTTGTCTATGAATGGGGTTGTTTATGAATGAGGACTTTATCTGTTGCAACTAGCTTTATTAAGGATTCTTTTAAAGTGATTCATGTATTCTGGAGTGATTTGTGAGATTTATTTCCAATCATTTTGAATTGTCAAGGTTATTGTATATTTTGTGGTTTTGTTTTGTTGTGATTTTAACCTTTGTTAATGGATGCAATGTCCAAATACTTTTTTATTGACTGACCGTTTACAAGGGAAAATCTAATGCCAGCTTCTTTCCTGTAGATGTTCGCATAAGTCTGAATACAGGAGGGTCTGTCTTAAATGTTTGTTTTGAGTGTTACTAAGCCACCGCTCATCTCACTGAATTACACATTATAGGCAGAATGATTCCACAATGTCAAATATAGGTTGTGTCTCAGATAATGAAATCTTCATGGGCCTCCATGTACAAGCCATTCTAATGTGTCGGATCTTTCTAGAATGTGCCATTGGAAAGTTATTATTTTTTTTTCAAATATTTTACTTGCAAAATTTCACTTCATGCCATTCTTCACATGCATGAATGCATCATTAAGGCACATTTATTGGGTTTTACTCCTAACATTAGTTTGAGATATGGCATTTTAAACCTGCTTAGATGTAGAACAACCGAAATTCACTTTAAAACTTATAAGCTGAGATTCACTTTCATTTCTCTCAGCCATTGAGTTGAAATACAAATATCTATTCTATTAGGCCTTCTTTATATGACCATTTACACTGTGGAATGCTTAACTTTGGGGGGTTTCTATGATTAGTGAACTGGAGTTAACTGAAGACCATGGCTTCTGCTTAGTGTGAGAAACCAAGGTGTCTTCCTGGCTAGTCCCCGGTGGTCTGTCATCCATATGGCCAGGACACGGCCATTGCTATTGGATCCAGTTCCTAGGGGTGGACCAGTGAGGGAGGATCCCCTGGATGGGGAGGGTCCTCGGGGAGTGGAAGTGGGACACCATCGGGTGAGACGCAGTATCCCCCTTCTTATAACACCTTTCCCCAACCTACCACGTAGGATGCTCAAACACTCTAACCCCCACACCCCCATCTCTTTTCTGATGCGAACACTTTTGCATATCACGAAGGAGGACGGTCTAACACTAGAGTCATTTACCTGACAGGTCCCAACACCAGAGTCAGGCAATTTAACGTAACTGCCTACACCTGACAGCTCTTTCCCTTGCACACAGGGATAAAAGGTGTGGAGCATAAGAGTGCAATATGAGCAAGGCAGACAGCACGATGTGAGAGCTAACTCAGCACAGCAGTTCAAGAGTGGGAGAAAGACGTTGCAAACCGAGAGGGTGACTGGGAGAAAAGCGACCTTGCCCTTTCCGACTAAGGCCCGTGAAACCTCCACAGAAGGAATTGTTAGACCGCGAACAATAGCCAGCATGTGTTGCAGCAGATGTCAACGGTACACGAGACCCCGCTTGTCTCGGCGGTACCAACCTTGACTAAGGAAAGCTGAGCGGTTCAACACAGCCGGTGAGTCGAGGGTAGAGTCGATAAGAAACCGAACTGTGTTGAACGAAAAGTAGCAAACTGCTAATTGAACTGTGAGAGCCTAAAGAGCTATTGATGCTAAAAGGGGGAAAACCAGCAACGGAGGAGTCCGGCACCACGTGGGTGCTCACTCGGGGAAACTCTGGGCAATTGCACATTTGTTGAAACTACCATTACCAGAATGCCTTGTGAAAGACGAGAAGGGGGTCAAAGTGGTAAAATCCTCTGTACAATCGAAAGTCTTTAATCGACCGGATGATTGTGAAGCTAAGGGAAGTAAATCCTGCATCGTTGGAGTTGAATTAAAAAGGCACGATTGACCAGATTGGCAAGAGTGAACCCAAAAGAGGGATGCTGATAAAGAGGGGGAAAAGTATATAAAGTCCCGATATACAGTGCGTTCACAAGATGGAACCCCCCGGCCAAGGGATGTCCACAGTGAACTGTACAAAAAGACTTTAAGATTTGTGAATGTCACCAACAAAATTGCATCGAAAGCCATAGTGAACACGATCGAGGGAGGCAAACAGTCTAGTCGGATCTGAGCCTGAAAGGGGGTGGGGGGACCAAGGGTGAGAAGCCGACCCGTGAATGCAACAAAGAAAAGTACAAGAGGGAAAGCCTTTGAATGCATGCCATGCCAGAGTGAACCCGACAAAGAGAAGATGATATTCGAAAGGGGTCTAATCCCGGAAGAGGGGGACCCAGGGGTAAAGAACTATCACCGAAGTACAACCATAGAAGAACTCTAGAATGTTGTTTGAACCCTTGGTTTGGTACTACCGACGGTCCTGATATCATTTAAGAATTTTTATGGAGCTGAGCCCGGAAGAGGGGAATCCAGGGGTGAAAAGGTATTACCCAATGTACATGTGAAAAGGAACTTTATTATTTTTGGTACATCCGGGCTACAGAGGCAAGAGACTTTTTGATAGAAAAGAGACTTCCACGGAAGACCCGGATTACTGAGAGCGGAACTGTTGGCTCGTGCTGGGAAAGCTTGAGCTTGTGCTGCGCACCAAAATCCTACCTTGTTTGGTGCTGAAAACATGAGGAAGGGAGACCCCAACTACCGCATCCTGACGTATTATTTGTGAACACTTCCTTCTTTCTTATGAACATTATCCCACACTTCTTATTGTATTTAGCATAAGGTTTGACAATAGTTTTTTTTGTATAGGCCCATTTATTTATTTTTTACAAAGACACCACTAGGACTGCCTTATTATTGTTTAATGGTCGAATCTTGCTCTCATCTTAGATTTAGGTTTAGATTAGGCGTTTTTCCAACCTACCTATACAGTTTAATAAACACCCTTGAACTGTGATCACTTGTCTGTCTTTACTGTTACCACCATGAGTTCCTTACGTTAGCCACGTTTGTCATACATTCCTTAATTTCAAAGTTGACCTGTAAAGAAAACAGATGACGCACTTGGAACGCTTCCATGGTTTCAAGCTAATTGTACCCTTTTAAACATGGGATGGGACCTAAGCTCAAGATATTTGAGGGGGGGGGTCTGCTTTTGCCTCAAAAAGCATCCAAGGCCCATACTAACCTGCATGTCTGGAAGCTCCATCTATAGAAATGATCTTTTAACAAAATAATGTTGCTTTATACATAAACATTCTAACACATTTTTCAGAATTCATGTTTTTCTTTGAGACAAAGTTTTTTAATGGTGCAACTACTGCTTTATAAATTAACTCGATTTTGCTCAGCATATGAGACATCCTGTAGTTGAAGTTTATTTAAACCTTTTAGCATATGTACTCCTATGCATACTTATGTAACTGAAATTATTTATTTTTGAGACCCTTTTACCTTTTTTCAATTGCATTTTATATTTTGTGCATAAAACGTACAGCTTCTAGAAGTGTTTTCCAGCTCGGCTATCAGTCCTTTACAAATAGTTTACACTACCCTAAAGATCCTGAACTGTTCCCTAAGAAAAGGAGATTCATTTTTTTGACTGAAGGCATTTAATTGCCTGTGTGTTGGAGCTGCAGGACGTTGGTCCACGTATCTTTATTTGTTTATTGAATATCCAGCCGATCCCCCTCCGAACAGCACTGCGAGCACAGGGCTCTTGCTGTCCACAAGGAGGCGGAGCCGCCGAGGATCACGTGACTGGCTCACGTGACTGCCAGAAGAGCTACAAATCTGCTGCGAAGCCGCCCGAGCGGCGTTGACTGAAGGCATTTAATTGCCTGTGTGTTGGAGCTGCAGGACGTTGGTCCACGTATCTTTATTTGTTTATTGAATATCCAGCCGATCCCCCTCCGAACAGCACTGCGAGCACAGGGCTCTTGCTGTCCACAAGGAGGCGGAGCCGCCGAGGATCACGTGACTGGCTCACGTGACTGCCAGAAGAGCTACAAATCTGCCGCGAAGCCGCCCGAGCGGCGTTGACTGAAGGCATTTAATTGCCTGTGTGTTGGAGCTGCAGGACGTTGGTCCACGTATCTTTATTTGTTTATTGAATATCCAGCCGATCCCCCTCCGAACAGCACTGCGAGCACAGGGCTCTTGCTGTCCACAAGGAGGCGGAGCCGCCGAGGATCACGTGACTGGCTCACGTGACTGCCAGAAGAGCTACAAATCTGCCGCGAAGCCACCCTTGCGGCGGAAGCCCTGGTGGCAGAAGGGCTGGTGCTGTTTGGCTGTTCGGCGTGGTTGGCCGTGATATATTTCACCGTTAGCGGAAAGTATTGTCTTCACGATTCATATAACTTCTACCTAGAAATTTACATTTAACTATTAATTAAGCCGGTCTTTGGGGAGGAGAGACTGACTAAGGCTGCTCCTTAAGCCATCGGGCGTTCCCTAGACGGCGAAGATATATATTCAAATTCTGACCAAGCAAATAATTAAGGTACTGTTTGGAGTATTTTTAAGATTCCAGCTCAACTCTCTATTTTTAAAGTTTTTATCTTATTATTGGATCACCTCTTTTAAGCAGTACCTACTTACCCTGTTTTTACAACTACTTGTTTAATCATAATTTTAACCTAACTGTATATTTTATTTGGTGATAGTACTATTATAAGGTGATATGCGTACTTTAAGAAGTACAAAGATGAATGGCCCAATATTGGTTCAGGAAAATGTAGAAACCCATAAACGAAAATGAATGGGTAGTACGCCCCGGAGGCATCACCCGGCTAGTGCCTCTAACCTTAATAGGCACACATCTCCAGCTGATATAAAACGCTACTTCTTTGAGACAAAACCCTTATCCTGTGACTTCACTGGGAAATCAATTGATCCCTGTTTTAAGTTTACTACGAACGCCCAAGGCTCTAATGTAAACAATTCCTTGGGAGTTTCTGATAACACTCTAATTAAAGAGGGCGTTATCCCCCTTTTAAAAGAGCTTCATTCTATGCCTGTAATATGTGAAGCACTTGGATCCCCAAGGTCCATCATCAATTCCAATAGAAACCAAGAGCCTCAAACACCATGTCTGAACTATTTAGGTTCTGCCGGGGGGGACCGGGATGGGAGTACATTACCACACGATTGTCATGTTCCCCCTCCCCCTGATTAAAAGCTGCGTTGGTTTATCGGATTCTCAACCTGCAGTAATTGAACTGAGTTCAAATTCTTCCCTTTTGGAAGGAGATGATTGTCGGAATTCATTAGAGCTACCTGAAGTCTCTTTCATATATTCAGACACAGCACATAGTCTAGTTGCTTCATTTGCTGTTCCCACGCCCAGACGTATTCCTGACGTTTCAGTCAGACCATCTGATGACCCTATTTTGCTTCCAGTTATTTCCCCGTCTATTTTGATTGAGACTACGTTACATGCCATGAATTTGGCCATTTCCTCTCTTTTTAAGTTGTTTGAAACACTCGACCGAAAACTGCAGGTACACGATAAACAGATTGAGAAATTATCACATTGGCAGGCAACGCTTAAACATAGTATTGAAATGAATACCCGAAAAAAACTCAAATTAAATTCTGAGAAATCATTGATTTCTGATAAATCTCCTACAGATCCCATTGCACAAACACAACCTATGAAGTTCACGCCCTTACCTGCCTTTCCCAATATAATTCACGACGATTTCTCATTGCCCCAAAAAATTGAAAAACCTAAAGACAAACCACTCTTAGACCCGATAGTTCCTGGAGACAAACAAATGTTTAACATATTCACACTTAATGAACCTAAGCCACCCGAAATTACATCTAAACCAAAAAAGAACCAGAGTTGTAAAAAAACAAAAAATGTTAAAGACATAACTAAAATGACAACCTCAGCAACTAAAGCCTTCATTAAAGCTCTATCCTTGCCTAGGAAACATACCATCATGGCCGCGGAAGCAGTACAAAAAAAATATAGCGCCTTGGCTAATGGTAAGAAAACTAGTACACAGCTCACGGCAGGCCCGGCCCAGATAGTAGCCTATGACCCATTAGACGCTCTGGTCGAGGCTGCCGAACATGATAAGGCGATAAACACACAAGCTTCACCTCCCTTAGTACCCCAATGTCCAGTGGTCCAAGTTAAAGAGGGTGCTACCCTTGTAGCTCCATCACTTCCTTCTCCTGAGTCAATCATAGATAAGAATGTTGAAGCCAGACGGAACGAAATTAGAAAGGAGATTGATCACTACATGACCAAACAACGACCCTCAAATGTCCAAGTAGAGATGCTGAAAGACCCTAACATTCAAGAGAGACCCCACATAACAGTTCATACAGAAAAGAATCATGTGGCACAATCACTCATTACGCCCTTGATCCCTGGGCCCTCTCCTTTAAAGAAAATGGTTGCTCCCCTCAAAATTACTACTAATTCAGTTGATACATCTACTTTCAAACAACCCTCCTTTGATGTATCCGAATTACCAATACAACAAGTTATTAAAACCGCAGTGGAAGAATATTTGACTAACTTAAACAAAAATGCTACATTACTTACGAAGTTAGAGGTTGACCAGCACATCATGCATTCACAATCAAAAGATCTGAGCCGTTATCCGGCTGGCCCTGTTGCAAGGGTTGATATACATCCTCAACGACAAAACTACTCACTGGGTACAAGCTGGCCGCACTCTGACAAGTTTCAGTCTTTACCATCAAAAAATTCGAAAATATCATCCAAACAACCGTTATATCCATTGATTATTCGATGCAGAGATACACCTTATGCGAAGTATGACTTAAATCGTTCCAGTATACTTGCAATCCTAGCTGAAATCCCTGCGTTAGACGATCTGCAATCTGTCAGGAAAGGAAGAAGGCGATGGATATGGCAGGGGAAATGTGCACAAAATACACAGTAAACAACCTTGAATATAACAACGTGCATTCAATACCTAAGACTCGTGTATACCACTATAAGAAAAGGAATGTAGGGTAAGCACTTAGAACCTCCTTATGACTGAAAGGAAAGTCGGCAAACTCCTTACCCACTATGCTATTACAGATACTGACAGCGCTAAGCCCACGTAGAGGGCAAGCAGGGACAGAATCTGTAAGCTGACACTCTAGACGGTACT
Source organism: Ambystoma mexicanum (assembly GCF_040938575.1). NCBI lineage: Eukaryota > Metazoa > Chordata > Amphibia > Caudata > Ambystomatidae > Ambystoma > Ambystoma mexicanum. The sequence continues at coordinate 1,257,177,193 of NC_090933.1, read as the reverse complement.
GGATAAGGAATTTGGAAACAGTACTCACAAGGACCGGAATGACCACATGAATGCCAGTACTCACGAAGACCGGAAAGACCACTTGGATGTCCGTATTCACGAGGACCGGAAAGACCACTCAGAAGTCAGTACTAACCCACAACCCTGTAAATCAAACAAGAACCCAGAAGGCAGTAAAGGCAAAGAGTGAGGATGACTAAATACCTAAACCCAAGTCAAGAGGCAAGAAGGAATAGTACAGTGTGGAAAACAAAAGATAGTCACACAGGGGCTAGTTACAACAGCTTCCCACACCTAATAATAAAATGGGAAATAAATGTAAAAGTGTAAAGGAAAACATGGCATGGATCCCAATAGAAGGCAAGGATCAGGAGCAGTGAAAACGATTTCAAAAGGGAAACTTTCCCACCCATCCAAGGTGAAAAGGCAGGAAACTAAACCTGTAAAGGAAAGATTAATGCAACAAGTCTTTCAGTAGCAAAGGGCAATTTCTAGGAAACAGTGAACACAGGCAATTGGGCTACAGTAAAAGGAAAGCTCAGAGAAAGGCTGCCTGCAGACAGAGAAAGGGAGAAAGGGATTTCCAAAAGGCAGAAATCAATTAGGCATACAAATACGAATTCCAGGACAAGGAACAAGAAACACTAACTAGAACTGGGCACAAAAACTAGGGACCAGGAACAAGGGACCAGTCACGACAGGAATGCTGCAACAATGACCAGCGCTGGACTGAAGCAGACTGAGGCTTTTAAAGCTGCTTAACGAGCACACCCCTCAGGCGTGTCGCCTGCTGCACCTGCAGCCACAGGTGTTGCCTATCCTCCACCCAGCCTTGTCCTGCAAGGGAGGAGGTGAGGCAGTGAGCCAGGCATTCTGGGAAGCATAGTCAGCATAGTAGCATGCTGGCTGCCAAAAACCTGGAATGGATCAGGAAGGGAAGTAATTTGGGAAATAAGGTTTTAGCGCTCCCAATTCATCAGGACACTGTAGCATAAGGTTCGGAGGAAATGTCCAGTAGGGAAGAAACCCCAAAACATGCCCCCAAGTGGCGGGAACGGGAGCGAAGGGAGCGAGCCGTGACACTATACCCCCTTCCACAGCCGACTCCAGGCGGCCGTTACTCGCACAAAACATCTTCTTTCCATGACAGGAGCGCTTTGTCTTCAGAAGTGGCACTGACGGAAACGATGACCCATGGGCAGAAGCAGAAGGGCTGGAATGAATAGAAGCAGGCCGCAGTCTATGAGCCATAGGTGGGTTTTCGGTGAGGAAGAGACTCATGGGTCGAAGAAAGGCATGAAGGACTTGCAGGACCCGAAGCAGAGTTGGAAGGTCCAGGAAGCTTAGTCACTGGAAGAGGATATGCATACATCCTTGAGGAGAGAGGCAGGCTGGTGCTACATGCCTTAGACAACGGTAGAAGTTCTGTTAGCCTCACTGCCGAGAGTGGACACACAGGAGGTGAGGAAACAGTAGGTTTCAGGAAATGTTTATGTTCGGAAGAGGAAGGTGGCGGCTGAGGTAGAGGTTCGGATACTCTGTCATCCATCTGGGTAAAGGTTTGTGGTTGAAAGTGACAAAGATTCGCCTGCATAAGTTCCTTGCCTTGGAGGTCTGGAGATCCAATGGGTTGTACGAGGCTGGCACTCCCATTGACAGTCATGTAGCCAGTCAAGTAGCCACCTTGTTGCACGTGGGATACAACCGCAGGAACATTTGGCATACTGATAGGAGTGTTAGACACAGTACTCGGAACATCAGGCATACTAGCAGCGGGAGCAAAAACAGGCACATCTTGAACTGCAGCAGACATTCCCCTCCTTTGGCTACTAGTACCCAACTGGCGCTGCAGCTGGAGGGCCGTGCCCGTCCCTTCCCTCAGACTCATGTGGGATCCGGCAACAAAAGGGTTGTCAAGCGGTTGATCCAAACCGGACTCCAAACGCGGACCGTCCAGCCCGCTATCCTGGTCGGCTACTCGTTCGGTGACTGGGCCGTGGTGGATGGCATCCGTTTCTCTCTCGTAATACTCCAGGCAAGTCCAGCGGCCTCGCATGTAAGGCCCTCCCGAGTCGTGAGCCGGCTTGATGTTTCTGAAGAGAGAGCTGGCAGAAGTCTCAGGCTCAGATGTTGCATATTCGGGAGGCGCTGATGCTACAGTCAAGTAGTTGGGAGAATTGTTTTGTGTACAAGGCAGACATTCTGGTGATCCCCCTGAAGCATAAGAAGGGCAAGATGAACGTTCATCAGTAAATGGTTGGGATTCAGGAGGAATCTCTGGAGCAGAGGAATATGCAGCAGGATCTGACAGTGTAGACAGGTACACCTCCGATATTGGCAGCGAGGCTGAACAGGACACAGGTCTCTCATGAACTGAAGCCAAACTAGCAGTAGGCTCTGGGACCGAAGACATGCACCTAGAATGTACTACCAGAGGCTCCATGGCTGAAGGATAATCTGCTGGATGAGTCACTGTAACCGAAGACAAACATGCCAGAGGAAATTCCGAGGCTGAGGGCATGCAAGCTGGAGCCGTCTTGTTAGCTGAAGACAAACTTGTCAAGGTCTTTGGCTCTGACTGCGTACATGGTGAAGGCTCTTGGGTGACTGGCAGACATAGCACTCCTTTATTGATCGAAGATACGTGTGCCAACGATGACTGCAGAGCTGTGGACAGGATTATTGAAGAGTCAATAGTAGTAGGAGGACAGTCTGAAGTCCCAGAAGTCGGCAGACACACTTGTGGTTCAGAAATGGACAGCCCCTTTAAGGCAGTTGACCCCTTGGCACCAGTAACCAAAGTCTGAGCTGTACCCCTGCCGTCCCTCTCCTTAGTGGATGACAGAGTCTCTTCCTTTGTAGAAGTCAAAATCAACCAGAGGAATCACCATAGTAAAGTCTCTGTTAATCAGGATTTCGTCAATTGACCATTCCTCTGTCTTAGCTTCTGAAAGTGGCTGATTAACAATCAACAGTTCAGGGATCGCCTGCCGGGTTTTTGGTTCAGTAATCTGTGGAATGAGTCCATCAAAACATGAATTCTGCACTGTCTTTGACTGCTCGTAGTGACCGAAATTGGCAGAAGGAAGAGCGAACAAAGAGGCAGCATCATTTTCCACATCAGCTTGAATGTCTACTTCAGTCTCAGCAGCTAGATCAAGGGCAGAACCTAAGCCTACAGTTGTGACAGATTCTGTGTATGCCACCATTGTGGATTGTGTTTGGAAATCAGAAGCTTGTATGTGTGCTAGCTCAGAATTATGACAAACTGCTACACAAGAAGCTTCAGGTAAAGGAGTGGCTTGTGAATCTTCAACTAACAGCAATTCCTGACAAACGGTAGGACAGTTGTCAGAACCTGTGCCCTGAATAAGCGCTGTGCTTGAAAAAAGACTTTCACTCCCAATAGATCTTACAAATTGACAAGTATCATGATTTACAAAAGTCTCCGCACTCAGGGACTGAACAGTATTCACTTCATCAACGGATAAAGTTGGAGGTGTATTCAGAAAAGACTGTAACATCTTATTCTCCTCTTTTAAGGAAATGTATTCTTGTTTTAACTCCTCAAATTCTGTTTTTAGCATGTCCCGCATTAACTGTACATCCCTATCAGTAGGCACAGGGGAAGGCATGGTGGCATCAGGGCTGGATCCAGCCTTAGCCATCTGGAAGTGCATTGGTTGTATATTGTCATCTACTGCTTGCAGGTCTTGTGATCTATACTCTTACCGACGTGGTCTGTGTTTCTTTTAAGCAGACTATTGGCATCAGACCCCTTGGCATTAGTGACCACAGTAAGAATCTGTGCAGAGGAGTAAGCTGTAGACTGAGGGCAGAAAACAGAAGATATGCAAGAAACCCCTCCATTCTTCATGCTTGAATCATGAAACTGTTCAATCTGAGGTAAAGCACAACCGGAGTCATGGGGTTCAATAACAGAGGTACTTGTGTGTATAAATTCTTGCAGTGTGTTGTTTTCCACTGCTAAGGCTTGTGCGGACATAGACTCTGGATCAGAATTAAAGACGGAGCTAGGATCAGGCAATGTACGATGGGCCACCCAGTGGGAAAAATACTTTGCACGTAAATACCCATTCGTGTCAAGGAGTTGATTTAAGTCGGGAGCAGAGATTCGATTTTCACGGGTAATTGTAAGGGAAGCTTTCTGTATAGACTTGTTAGAGGCCTTGCTGCCTTTCCTTCGTAATCTGGCCATGTTCGAACGGGAACAACGGCTGGTCATTCTGTCAGGAAAGGAAGAAGGCGATGGATATGGCAGGGGAAATGTGCACAAAATACACAGTAAACCTTGAATATAACAACGTGCATTCAATACCTAAGACTCGTGTATACCACTATAAGAAAAGGAATGTAGGGTAAGCACTTAGAACCTCCTTATGACTGAAAGGAAAGTCGGCAAACTCCTTACCCACTATGCTATTACAGATACTGACTGCGCTAAGCCCACGTAGAGGGCAAGCAGGGACAGAATCTGTAAGCTGACACTCTAGACGGTACTGGATAAGGAATTTGGAAACAGTACTCACAAGGACCGGAATGACCACATGAATGCCAGTACTCACGAAGACCGGAAAGACCACTTGGATGTCCGTATTCACGAGGACCGGAAAGACCACTCAGAAGTCAGTACTAACCCACAACCCTGTAAATCAAACAAGAACCCAGAAGGCAGTAAAGGCAAAGAGTGAGGATGACTAAATACCTAAACCCAAGTCAAGAGGCAAGAAGGAATAGTACAGTGTGGAAAACAAAAGATAGTCACACAGGGGCTAGTTACAACAGCTTCCCACACCTAATAATAAAATAGGAAATAAATGTAAAAGTGTAAAGGAAAACATGGCATGGATCCCAATAGAAGGCAAGGATCAGGAGCAGTGAAAACGATTTCAAAAGGGAAACTTTCCCACCCATCCAAGGTGAAAAGGCAGGAAACTAAACCTGTAAAGGAAAGATTAATGCAACAAGTCTTTCAGTAGCAAAGGGCAATTTCTAGGAAACCGTGAACACAGGCAATTGGGCTACAGTAAAAGGAAAGCTCAGAGAAAGGCTGCCTGCAGACAGAGAAAGGGAGAAAGGGATTTCCAAAAGGCAGAAATCAATTAGGCATACAAATACGAATTCCAGGACAAGGAACAAGAAACACTAACTAGAACTGGGCACAAAAACTAGGGACCAGGAACAAGGGACCAGTCACGACAGGAACGCTGCAACAATGACCAGCGCTGGACTGAAGCAGACTGAGGCTTTTAAAGCTGCTTAACGAGCACACCCCTCAGGCGTGTTGCCTATCCTCCACCCAGCCTTGTCCTGCAAGGGAGGAGGTGAGGCAGTGAGCCAGGCATTCTGGGAAGCATAGTCATTTGATTATAGTAGCAGTAGCATGCTGGCTGCCAAAAACCTGGAATGGATCCGGAAGGGAAGTAATTTGGGAAATAAGGTTTTAGCGCTCCCAATTCATCAGGACACTGTAGCATAAGGTTCGGAGGAAATGTCCAGTAGGGAAGAAACCCCAAAACATGCCCCCAAGTGGCGGGAACGGGAGCGAAGGGAGCGAGCCGTGACACAATCCTCCGATATTGATCTGGTGGAATTTATCTGCGATAATGATCTCTCTGTTGCGCGGTTTTGGGTGTTCTCACGAGTTGTGTTAAACACTTTGTGGCTTGCTAAACGAGAAATATATGAATTAGGGTTTGAGCTTCTCACTGATGTGACAAATCAAGTTCCTATTCCTGCGGTGCAAAATCCATCATTGCAGACTTACATTTCTAATCAGAGACAGGGCTTATGCGCTCAGTCGAGCAATCAAAATTACTATACAATGTTTCAATCTGTATCAAAGCAGTCATAACTTACCATGCAACATCCCTCACCATTTTTGTCTATGATGAGCTGGAATACTCGAGGACATGGGCATTTATTGAGGAATGGTTCCAATGAGTTATCGCAGCATGATATTATTTTATTTCAAGAAACTTGGCTTACGGAGCGGCCAGTGTGGGATAACTTTGAAATAGTTTTTAATCCGGCAATACGATCTATGAAAGGTCGGCCCATGTCCGGTCTCCTTGTGGCCCTAAACAAGTCCTCAGAAGTTGTTCTAGAACACCAGTCTGCGCCAAATCGATATACTCAATTGATAATTATCACAATAAGAGAACAAAAATACGCGATTGTAAATATATATTGGAATCCAGTTGCAATGTCCACCAAAACATTTATTAAAGATCTGGAAGAGTTATGGTCAGAGATTATTAAACTCCCTATATACCCGCATGTTATTCTGGCAGTCGACTTAAATTTGCACTGTCTGGATGCTCCCCATAATCGCAGTGATAGCAGACTGGTCTTATGGAACACCTTTATTGAGTCGAAAAACTTGGTTATGTTAAATGGTTCATGTCCGGCCGATAGCCCGCCACAGTATACGTGGAAAAGAGGTCACTCCGGTGCAATTATTGACTTTATTTATGTTAATCGTGAACTATTCTTTGATATTAAGTTGTTTTGTGTGATCTCTACTGAGGACAGTGATCACAACATATTGAATGTGAAATGGCACTGCACGGCTCCACAGGGAAAAGAGGAGATATATAATACATACCATCCTCTATTAGTAAATAAAGGTATGAATAGACTACACTGGACTGAATACAATTTGGCAAAATTTGCCAGGGTCTTCGAACAAACAATTGTGTATGAAAAGACATTAGGATCTAACAAGTCACTTGAGTATAGTGACTTATTGCATACATTTGCTACAACAAATAAGGTGAGGACAAAGTACTTTCCCTTGCATTCTTTTAACAAGGAAGTACAGCTACAAAAGTCCTGGTTTAGAAGAGAAAAAAAGATAGTTTTGTCTTTGCCTTCCCAAATAAAATGGCAAGTCCTTAAATCATTGAAAACAAAACATAAAAATTGGATGAAGGCCCATCGAGCTATTCTTTACCAAACTGATGGAGAACAGATGCTCCAAAAGATGGGATCAAAAAACTCTGCGCAAATATGGGCTTTAATTAATAAGACCAACCCTAATACGCAGATTTCATTACAAATCAATGATGTGGCAGAGGCCCAATGGGTTGAACATTACGCAAATTTGTATGCCTGTCCTGAGACTACAACTTCACCACTTAGTCAGTGTGATCCAGGAGTTTTTACTTTGCAATTCTCAGTAGCAGACATCTTATTTTTTATTACCAAATCTAGTAGCTCGCGTGCCCCTGGTCCAGATGGGATATCCAACTATATGATGAAACAAGATCCGAACCTATGGGCAAGGATTCTGTACCAACTTTACACCACAATCATGCGTACTCAACAATTGCCTAAATCATGGTCTCTCTATTATTGTCCCGGTGTTCAAGAAGGGTAATAGACAAGACCCTTCAAATTATAGACCGATTGCCCTTCTTGATACACCGGGCAAGATTTTTGCCCGGTTGATTCTTAGAGACTTGCGAGCATGGATTGAAACATCTGGTAATGCTGATGTATTTCAAACCGGATTTGTTGCAGGAAAAGGCACGGCAATAAATATTACAGCAATCAATGCGATTAAAGCTACGTGTGAATATCTCAACCAGCCCTTGTTTCTAGCTTTCGTAGATTTTAAAGAGGCCTTTGATTCAATCGATAGACATCTGCTAATTAGCAAATTGATTAAAATGGGCTGTCCTGGTTCACTAATTAAATTGATTGCGCTGCTTCATACAAATACTGCAATTCAGATAAGAACCACTTTAGCTGGGCATCTAACTACTAAAATTCCGACAGCACGAGGTCTGAAACAGGGCTGTATTCTGGCGGCTACTATTTTTAACCTGTTTATATTGGACATGGGTAAGAATTTTATTGATATCAACTCAGATGCCCCAAAACTTGGGTCTCATCAAATTGCATGGTTATTATATGCGGATGATCTTATTTTAATCTCTAAAACGCCGGCTGGTTTACAGCGGCTGATACAAGGGCTTTCATTGTATGTTCAAAGAAATCATATGGCTATTAATTTAAGCAAAACACAGATCATGCAATGCTATAATAATAAAAAAAAATGTCGTCCCCTAAAATCGTCCGTTTTGACTTTTCAGGAAGAGCTTATTTCCATCACCCCACAATACAAATATTTAAGTGTGATTATTAACAATCAGAAGTGTGATATCCCCTATGTACAGGACATAAAACAAAAATTGCAAACATTAACATGCCAAGCTAAAGTCCTTTTACAAAAATTTGGTAAATTTACATGTTCTCAGGTATTGTTATATTATGCGCAAAAAGTTTTACCAATAATAACATACGGCTCAGACTAAATTACCAAGAGACCGTGTGTTTTGGGATCGATTGGAGGCAAAATTTTGGCGGTCAGTGTTTAAGTTACCGAATTCAACTCCAGGGCCTTTGATACGATATGAGTTGGGTGCTCTTTCATTGTTTGTATTTTATGCATGGAAACTGTGTTCACTAATGAGGAAACTTCTGCTGTGCACAAATTGTTCAGATCTATCTTATATACTGGCCATATATATGTTGAAATCTACACATTTTTTTCCCAACAAGTGGAGAAATTTTGTTATCAATCTTTTAGTAGAGGCCGATATAACTATTGAACTGCTTTTAACTAATCCCAATCGTGCCCAGAGAAAACTATATCAGCATGACTGGATCTGCACTTTAGAACTTTGCTCGCAGTATAAAGATTACTGCGGTCTGCCTTTTGGTACGAAAAGAATGAGAGCTGCAGCCTCTTATTTACTTAAATTTCCCTCCCACCATTTTAGAAACAACTATCTTCGATTTAGACTTAATTTATGGCCCACTAGAGAAATTTTAGCTCGAAGAGGTCAAATAACAAAACAAGAAAATAATTGTCGGTTTTGTCAATTACCAGAGTGCGAGGAAACTTTAAAACATTTGATAGTAGGTTGCTCCTCACTAAAGGATTTACGCTGTAAATTTTTTAAAAAATTGTATGAAAATTATAACCTTCTAACTAAAGATGTACTTTGGTTTAGAATATTCTCTTCACCTCTTCAAGCTGTTCGTATAGCCACAGTCCAATTTCTGTTAGCCCTAAATCTTGAGATAATTGAATGTATAGCTTAAACTTTCCCTAAATAGATGACATGTGTTATGTAACTAACACCCCTTTATTGGTGGATTATTAGTGGTTTTAACGATGTGAAATTTGAACCTATTTTGGATTGATTTTTTAGATGAAAACTCAGATGATGTATATATATGAATTGTGATTTTATTACTTTTTGCTGTTGATGAGAAATAATTGAATGTTGAAGTAGTGGGGTTGTAGGGTTTGTGCTGTATATTGATTTTGAGTTTGATTCTATTTTGTTTTTATTTTTTTTTGTGATTAATTCCGTTATATTAAATTGAAAGGTTGATTATCAACCAACCAATAAAAAAAAAAAAAAAAAAAATCATTTTACTTGTGTCCTTCTGTCAGCCCTTTTGAAAAGAACAAAAGGGAAACCAAACCACATGAGTAACTGTAAACATGAAAGAGAAATAGTCCTAATATCACAACAAATTAACCTTAAAGTGACTTAACTGTATTCCATGAACTAATACTCTTTTTTTGCAAAATTATTTCAGAATCCATATAAACAAAATGCCTAAACATCACTATACAACACTGAAAACATAATGCATAACATTCAATTATTGATTTATACATCTACGTGAATTCAACAAATTGATAGAAAAGGCTACGTATAAAGTTTTATATGCACTTTTGATATATTCACAAATGAACTCATCATAACACAACCTACAAAGTTGTATTACATGGCAACCAATTGCAAAATCATTTTTCACTCCTAATATCTTCTATCGGGTCAACATTCAAAAGCTGAAACTATCTAGTTACAACAAAAGCCTACTGTGCAAAGGCTGCATTTTTATGCAAGCAACACTTAATTTTGTCGATGCAACCCTCTGTGCTGGGTTTCAACTTCAGGACCATTAAACACAGGATCTAAAAAACTTGAAATGCAAAAAAAAACCTCTAGGATTATTTCAAGGACTGCAAGGTTCCCAATTTAATCTTAAACATGACCAGTGCACATGAATGGATAGCAATATCCATTGTAAGGGTGCAGAAGTACGAGTTGAGACACAGTTGTGGTAAGGTGGCTGGCATAAACTTTAATTTACAAAAAAAGGAAAAAATCCGATCTTGCCCTACTTACTATGAGTGGTTGCCGTATTGCAAACAAAATATACTAAGGACCTGGTCAGGATTTCCACAAAGTAAAATGTCCACCGTCCTGTGTCAAAACCTATTTCTGTCCCTTACACTTTCAACTAACAAAAATCTGGATGCCTTGTAGACTCCACGGCACTGTTCTGGTGCAAAGAAAATGTTCAGACCAAACAAAAAAAATACTGTTCTCCAGTTTTGAGCGTGATATGGTTCCACAAGTCTTTCAGAGGAATCATTTTCTTCTGTTCTTGTTTTACTAAACCCGATTCTCCTACGGTCTGGAGGGAACCTCTTTCTCTATTTAATTTACTGAGTCTTTGAACAAAAACTGACCTATCCCTTCTCCAACACCGTTACCCAGTCTTCTGGAGGGAGAGGGAAACCTATTTCTTGTCCTTTGAGCCAAATAATTTTTCCCAATCTTTTTAGGTCTGCTTCACTAACCTGCCAGATATGACCATAGACTTCAACAGTGTATCAAGTCTTGTTCACTAACCTGCCAGACTTGTTTCAGTTCGACACAGTTTCCTTTGCTGTCCTGTTGTATTTCTCCTTTTCTAGTCTGGGTCTCCCTAACTGTTTCTGGGCTCCCGCCCACTGATTGGATGTTAATGATGGGCTTTGCCCACATCGATTAGGGTCCCAGACCTTGTTGTGCATTAGCGGGGCTTCCCCGCTTTCATTTGGGTCCCAGACTATGTTGCTCTCTCTGTGCGGGATTTCCTCCCCTCTCGTAGCCACTTGGACAGACCTGGTATACTCGCCTGCCAGGCTCCGTCCAACATAAGTGGATTCCTCCTATTGGGTTCAGCTTGAGTACTTTCTCTGTTATCCCTATGCAACCTTTGGGGTATCCTTATTTGTTTCACAAAGTTCTTTTCACTCTGGGAAGTCTTCTGCAATCATTTGGGTATGCTGGTTTGCTTTACAAAGTTCTTTTCACTCTGTAAAACGCTACTTTTAAACCCTACTGTGCACTCTGGGGTAGATTTGTGCTTTGCCTTTGTCTCCTGACACGTAGAGAGCGTCTCCCTGCATGATCCTCCAGGGCTGGTTCGTCTTTTCACTGAGCCCTTCTTCCTTTTTTATTATTGGAGTGCTCTTGATGTCTATACCACGTATGTTGGTTCCGTGGTTGGCCTGTGCCTCCTTGTTCTTCATCTCAGTAGATTTTGGCCTCAAGCTTGGGTAAGTCTCCCTCTTATGGCCTCACCTAATGGAAAGGGCCCTTCCCCGTGGAAATGGTGAAAATACCCTGGGATTCGTGTCACCATCCAGAATTAATATAAAACTTGCATGACTGTTAAGGACTACAATATGGCAACTCATTCCAAATTCTGATCACACATCAAAATAATGAATTCCTCAATCCAGTGCCCACCAGTATACTTTGTTCCGTCCTGATGCAGGAATAAATATCCTTGGAGTACGGGGTTGACTAACATGTACATACCTGCTTTATGCACTGGGCAATAATCTTCCTCCCCTAGCACTCCCAACGTGACCTCCTGACCCCCCCCCCCCATCTTGTTCGATTTTTGACCGTATGATGCAAATACTCATATGTGCCCTTTGCATTGTTATATCTGTCTTCGCCAATGCCTTGCGCTGGTGTCCGTCCCAGACCGGGTAATTGGCTTGCTGATTCTAAATGTCCTGAAGAAAGGGACACTTTAGGACACCCTCAATAACCTACCCTCAAAAGGTGACTTGCAAACCCCACCCACTTGGTCGATCAGCTGCCTCAGCACTCTGAAGTGTCGTCCTCCCCCTATTCCACCCTTGCAGTGCAGCCCTTACTGTAAAGCTCTTAGTTGGGTCTGCTCTCCCCTCCAGCTTCTCAAACAATGCTATGGACACCAGGATCTCCGCCAACCAAGTTTCTGACTTCATATACCCCTTTGCCCAGACCACCAAACGTTTGCCCAGATCATCCATACTCTGTCCCAGCTCGGGACATACTTGCCAAAACAAGTCTATGTATTTCCTCCTTGTCCCATCTGCCAGTGCCTGTTAAGCTAGCTCCTTCACCCTTTCGTCTGCTCCACCAACGCCCATAGCCGCTCGTTGAATGGAGTCATTGCCCCATCCGCCTGGGGGTATGCTCATCTGAAACACTCAATCCGTGAACGAGAGTGCGCCAGCGGCAGTCTTCAGTAAACCTGGCACATGTCTTGCTCTTAACTCCATATTCAAGTGCAACCCCACCCGCACCAAGTGGCGGGTCAACCCCATCATTACTGGACATTGTGTCGTCTCATTTATCTCCCTCTCCAGGTCAGTCAGTCAGTGAGTGTATTCGGAATCTGTGTTTGGACTAGATTAGAAAACCCTCCTTTTCGTGGTGGGCCTAATTTCTCTAACCTAATCGGTCAATTTACGTTATGGGATAGTGTTCCAAAAATGACATCGCACTAAACCATCCACTAATGTGCAACGTTTCTGTGCAAAAATATCCATGTTATTATAATTTTCATAATTAACATATCAAAAATATATCATTTTACATTGAACGATTTTGTTTTAAAAAAAGACATTTCTACTACCTTCCTGTCCCGTTATTTTAGAAAATATGATCCCATATGTAAAATTCAAATGGAGTTCTTTTTTTTATTTAAAAAATATATTAAATTGCATCTCTGTTTCCAGCCAAATGATATCTGATCCTTTGAGCGCCAAAGTTGGCCATATGACTCCTGAGATGGCTGGTTGCCATGACAAAAAGTTCTTTGAAAGGGGGGTGGGGGGGTAAGCACTGCTCCCTTGAGTACTGACACCAGTTGGCTGCCACAGAGGACACACCACGGATTCCTATCCTCTTGGAAAGACCTGGCTAATGGGAAGTTCTGATTACTTGGGTTAGGGAGGAAGGCGGGGCAGGGGTGAGTGGGGAAGACAACTGTTCAGGGAGTTCTTGCATAGGGCCTGTGTCAAATGGGAGGCTGTAAATGGGCAGAATTCGTTTAATTTGTAGGGCCTATAGAAGGGCAAAACAAACATTTGCTCCTTTGCTGAATCAGGAGTTTTATAGACCAGCTTCAAAGCCTGAGCTTCTCTTTGGCAAGCCATCCTCCAGTCCCTTAGTTCTTGTGGGAAAAATTGCATTTTACTTCGAGGCCAAAGTTGCTGTAGCCTTTAAAGCGATGTGCTTTTTTTACATTTCCACATTGCAATTGTCATTTTAAACAGGGGAACGTTAAAAATGTTCTTTGCATTCAATCTCCCGCCAAAGAGTTAGACTGCAAGTGTATGTATGTTTTGAATTTTTTAATGCTTATGATTAGTCCTGTAGAGAAATAAACAGAAATAATGCAGGCCGAGATTCGATTTTTTTTTTTTATACCTGCACGTGCATTTTAGGTCCCAGATCAACTGTTTTCCATTTACTAAAAAGGTGCTGGATACTTTCAGGTAACTGAGGATTTATTTTCATTTACTGTAAACGGTCTTGTTGTAGATGGGCTAGTAACATTACAATACTTCCTTGCAGGTCATTTGTTTTTCTTTTTCTACAAATGATATGCACAGCAAACAGTTCACATGTCTATTTTTAAATATGCCACTTTTCTTTACATCCTTTCATTCTGTGTATATTTCCCTACACAGTACACATGATGAAGAAACTGAAAGTCATCAGGGGTCTCCCAACTCGATGCTGTTTTTTAGAAAAATTTAAGTCACTCTTGAGCCACATGTTATGAGGTGGTTTTACTCCTATGAAGCCCAACTCTCAGAGCCAACATCGGTGCATCTGGCGTCACTAACTTTTTGGTAGCCGTGGAATGACAAAATGGTATTTAATGCCTTAACACGTTCACTTTGCCTGCATGCCTAGTTTAAGCTGCCCCACGTATGGCAGAGTGTTTAACAGTGGCAATGCTGCATTTGTGTCTAATTCTGTAATGGATTTCCTTTGATCTGTTTGAGTCAGTGGCCATCTTGAGGTGGAATGCGCGAACACAGAATCGTAGGAAAATAGAGGAATGTGTTTCACTTATTAATATAAAACTTGGACCAAGAAAGATTGGTTTTACTTATTTTGGAAAGCTTACATAGTAGTGCTTTTATCCAATGCGCTGGACATAATAAAAAGATGGTAGAAAAAATGGAAAAGAGGAATAAGGCAAAGGCCTGGTAACCGCTCAGCTCACAGGGCAAATATCCAGTAAAAACATGGGTTAAGACGACGCAGACGGAAGTAAATGGGAGTTATTGTTTCTTAAATTGGTAAAAAGCAGCACAGGAACAAATATCCTGAGGTAGGGCATTTCAGAGACTGGGCAATCAGTTAAAAAGAATGAAAACTGGAATCCGCACAAGAAAGTGAGGGAAATTGGAGCTCACTTGTACAGGGTAGTACAGAGAGACCAGGTAACACAGATAAGGTGGGGGACAGTGTGTGAATGCTTTAAAAGACTAAACAAAGAAAATGACTCAAACCGTAGGTGAATTGGCAGCCAGTGAAGACTGGTCACATAATGGGAAATTCTGGAAGACAAAGGAAGGCTAAACTGAATTCTAACAGCCGAGTGGAGGTTTGAGTGCAGAGGAAGCATCGCATAGCTAGGGAGACCAATATATATATAATGAACAATAGTTAAGCCGAGAAAGAACAATAGTTTGCCGAGATTTGGTGGATGAAAAAGCTAGAAGATGGCTAATCTTGATATTATAGAGGTGAAACCGACAAGATTGGGGCGATAGATGTGCTCTGGGGAAGGAGTGAGAAAGAATAGTAATAAAGGAAGCCATGGTTGAAGGCCAATGGGATGCTCAAGAGGGGGGGGACTAAATAGTACAAGGAAAGGGAATAGAGGCAGAAGTGGGTAAGAACAGGATTTCATTTTTTTGCAGAGTTCAGGCAAAGACACCGAGAAGTCATCCTCAATTTCACTGCGTCAGGCAAGAAGACAGACTCGGGTTAATGGCGTCATCAAACGAAGAAAAGGAAGTGAAGATTTGGATATCTTTGACGTACTGGTGAACCTGAAAAACCAAAACCAATGCTAAGGGAGAGGTATAGAGTGAAAGGAGAAGAGAGCCAAGTACCAAGCCTTGGGGGACACCATAAGAAAGAGTGAGATTGAGAAAGGGACCCCTTCCAAGTAACTTAGAGATTTGAGAACCATGAGCGAGTAGTGTCAGAAAACGTTGCTCTATAAATGATGCCTTTTTTTATAAATGATTTTTCTACTCCCCTTTTCATGATTCGTCCTTAAAGTTACTACTAATATATGCTGCTTTTGGGAGTATCCTCCTTTGTTTCATAACCCTACCAAATTCCTACATATTGTCCTGTTACATTTATCCTTGACACTGTTGCTCATAATACTTGTATGTAAAATAAAACTAGTGTACATCATCCAAAGGTGAAATATTGGAAATGCGTGCCTTACACAAGTTACACTAAATTAATGTGATTCATTGTGTATGGCTTCTTCTGAAGGATTTTCACTGCAAGCGATTTGAAACTACTATGGTATTGGTTATTAGATGTATATATCAGGGTACTCCTTTTTGTTTACATCTTGATCTAATAAAAACATAAAATAGTGTGTGGCATCCCTTCAGACAGCACTGCACGTATACACCTGGAATGTTTTTTTGAACCGGGTAGGTCACATTTTAAAGCTGTGGTGTATAATGCTCCTTTATTTGCATATGGTTAAAATGCCCCAAACTGAGATGTTTCTGGTTGAATGTGAGAATACTAATTAAAGGAGGTTGTGGGTGTCTGCGCCAGATAAATCTATGTTTGCAAAACTTGTCTCTTCGGGGGGCATGTAGTGACGCAGAAACCTTTGCGAAAATGCAGGATGCATTTATAGGCACGCTTTTTCTAGCAACCATGTGGTGTGTAGAAAAATCATGGACTAAACCCTAGCTGGTCGTTATAATGGATTTTTTAATTTTTTAAATTTTTTTTTATTTTAAGAATGTATAGTTGCGGTTGCTTACTTCATATTACAACTTTAGTGTTTATGCTCTTCTTGGTGGGCATAACTTCAAAAATCCAAGCCATCTGGAAATGTTACTACCGCAGAGAAGTGGCATTAAAGTACGACACTGTGCTCCCCCAAGTTAATTTTATTTTTTAACATACGAGAATCTTGTTCGAAATGGGCATCCACTTTAGCGGCAAGCATCTCATATGTTCACAAATAACATTAACTTAGGAGAGCGCAGTGTCTGATTTTAATAACACTTCTCCATGGTAGTATTCTTGTTCGGAGACTCTGCTGACATACCTAAAACTTTATAAATTATGACAAAATATAAGAGATGAGGATACTACATCACTCTTCTCGGTGTGGGGAAATGCTAGCAATTTACCATTTGATCCAACTAAGGAAACATTAAGAGCTAAATTCATTAGATTAGAAAGACTGTCCATTTAATAAAGTGAACAAGTACTATGGAAAGGCGACCATGACTAATTACTTAGAAAAAGAGCAGATACCGCGAGGGCTTAGAATTCTCACATTCCCTAACTTTGACAAACCAGAGGACTCCGATCTTGCTGACCATCTTAATAACCGCTCTAAGGTGATGATTCAATTACTGATTGAACCTGCAGATGGGGAACACAAACGAGTTGAGTGGGAAATGGAGTTGGTGGAAAAGGAGATTAAGGAAATGTATGACTTGGAAACACTAAACAAAAGAACGTCAAGAAACTTGATGAAAATGTTAGAAAACAGCAGGATGAAGTGAAACTAAGAAAAGCTATAAAAGTATCGCGTGAAGACAGGGACTATAGGTTGGATAGGGTGTACACCTTCCAACCCAAATTTGATGGATGCCCTAGGGGCAATTGACTGTTTTTTTTTTTTCGTTTTTTTTTTTCTCCAATCCAGTAGGCTTTGTCAACTGTTTGTTGTTCAATTGAGTATTGATTGACATACCATAAATTGTTATCCACAGTGCAATAGTCTGGAAATGTTGCATCTAGTTAAAAAATCAGTCCTACTGAAACAATGCAGGGCACATTTAAATGGCTAGAATGATCTGTTAGACTGGCACGGGTATGGCCAGATGAGTGATTCCGGCACAGCGTCCTAAATTAAAACCTCTGACCCCCAATGAGGCAGAGAAATGTTTGGGGTTGCTTGTGGTCCTGTACAGAGGGGATGTGCCCTAGCCGTTTGGGCCGTATAAGGGTCTGCCCCAGACTGAGACGCGTATGACTGTTTCCTTTCTGTAATTCCAGAAGAGCGGCCTAAGAAAGTTGAAATGAATGACCACCAAGAGACCTATCAGCGGTAATCAATCACTCTTAAGCATAGTAATGAACAAGGCTTAAGATGTAAATGCTTTGTTCAGCATTGCCCAAATGAAAACTAATTGATATATTTTCAAGCAATGCTTCACCGTAGATCCAACTAGATTTCAGACTGTCCAAAAATTGAAATGAGTAATGACAATAACCCAAATACATGCTAAATTCAGGTAATGCTTCTTGGTGATATGCACTTTATTGTGCACTATTGGGACTATGTCACCTAGGCCCTGTGATCAGTGTGCTGGGTCTCCTGCAAACCTTCCCTTACTGAGTGATAGCTGTGGTTGGCCATCAAGCTCTATGCATACTAGGGGGCATGGGAGTGACCAGAGGTGTTGCTAGGTCTGGAAAAGATTTGGGGCTATGCTAATGTCAGGACCGTCGGGAGTCTGGGCTAGCTAGCCTTTTGTTTGTAGCCCCTGGGCTTCTATCCAGGGCTACAACCAAAAGACCCAGGGCAATAGCCTCTCCAGCCCCAACTGTTCCTATCCCAGCAACGACTCATGACATAAGTGTAACGTGCTCTTACTTGGAATAACGGCAAGGTCCACACACAAGTCCTAAAGAAATCTACCCGTCGCAGGAAAGAATGAGGTGAAGACCTATAAGAAGAATTAGCATATTTATATTTTTGATGTCAATTTGTAAAACGGATGTTATGGGGGGGGCATGGCTCAAAGCTGCTGCGATTGGCATATCTTCCTAGGAGCTC
Source organism: Ambystoma mexicanum (assembly GCF_040938575.1). Taxonomy (NCBI): domain Eukaryota; kingdom Metazoa; phylum Chordata; class Amphibia; order Caudata; family Ambystomatidae; genus Ambystoma; species Ambystoma mexicanum. Next base: position 1,257,158,947 of record NC_090933.1, on the reverse strand, counting down.
CTGCCTGGCCCAATGCGCCGCAAAACAATAGCGCCGCTTTCAGACCCCATTAAGTGCTGTAATCGAAGCATACTGTGGGGGAAATCCTGCTGCAGCGACCGCCGATTCGACATGATTCGGACTGTTTTCCTAAACGTGACCCACTCGGCGACAAGAGGGCGGCTGCAACCTCAAGGCATGAGGGGGGGGAGGGGAGCAGGCAAGCTAATGCAGCCAAATCCGCCAAATGACTCCAGCTCGCTCGCCTGCACTGCCACAGGCTATCCAGCACCCTGACGCATGAGCCTGCAGCCGGGACCACGAAATCCAGCATCTGTAACCCTCCCGGGTGAGCCCAGTGGTGGAGGAAGAAGGCTTCCCAGCACACAGCGCCACTTCGCTGATTAAGATACGGAGCCTCCCACTCTGTCACGCGCCGGGTACCTGTGCAACACCCTTACCCCAGTGCGTATCTGGGCGCCATCATATGCTCCGCCAGCAAGGGGTTTGCGCCTGCCCTCCGCGCGGGTGGGAGCGATTCGTGGGTGGGCGCTCGGATCTCCCCAGAACCTCACCGTCAGCTGCTGCAGCAGCCCACCCGGCGCCCCGGAGGGTTGGTGCTACACTGAAGCGGCGCCCTGCGTTCCACCCACAAGGCCCGGCTGCATCGGCGGGTGGCCTGGAAGCGAAACCCAGGTGTGGAGACCCTCCATACAGACCCAGCGGCCTGACGGCCCAGCCCGCCCCCGACAGCATCCAGCTGCCCATCAAGCCGGCGCAGTGGGCCCCTGCAGGCCAAAAGCCCAGTGTTAAAAGATGTATCACCCCTAACTGCCGAAGGTGAGGAGTTTGGGGCATGGGGGGGGCCCCTTCCGAGTCCTGCCCGGCTCCCAGTCCCCCTGCTGATTTTTGCCCCTGTTCCATCCTCAATGGGCACCAATCAGGACACTCATCTAGACTCAATGGGGCCCCCGACCCTCGCCCCCCCCCCCTGCAAGCGGCCTGGTCACCGCCAACCCACACCCATCAAAGAGCCCACTGAGTCCCACCTTAGCCAGCAAACAGCCCGCCAAGTGGTCTGCGCACTTACAACCCCCCTCCCCATCTGAAAACCCGTGGCTGAGTCGGGAGCCTGGCAGGGTGGGAAACAAGTGCTGACTCCTGAGTCCCTCGCCGGCAAAAGGGAGCCAGGAACACTCCGTAGAAAGCACGGCTGTAAACACCTAACTGAGGCAAAATGTCAAAGCGGGAAGGCTTCCAAACAAACGGACATCGCTGCCTTAATGTCCAGCTCATCCATTGACGGGTCCAAAAGGGGGACCCGTCGGAGGACTCCACCAATAACACCACGTCCACCGCATACGCAACAGCCCATCACAAAGACCGACTGCCAAGATCTACTATCGGCACTAACCAAAGAAATCCAGAAAAGCACGGAAGCGGTCACAAAAAAAATCAACTCCCTGGATAAGCGAGTTGTGGAGGTAGAACGCTGAACTCTAATCCGAGGTCTGTGACCAAAGATTTGAAGAGGAGCAGGACAGGGACAGAATTGCAGCCCTATAGGTGAGATGCGACCTCCTGGAAACAAAGTAGGAGGACGCAGAGAATCGGTCCCGAAGGAACAATATCCGCCTACGAGGGATTCCATCCGCCATCCCAGATGCAGACCTCAAAAGGTACGTCTCGGAGCTGCTTAGGTTCATAATCACCCTCCGGATGAGTCTCCCCTGGAACTGGCCGGGGGCACAGAACAACTCCTAGGCAGGCATCTACGCTCCCCCCAGACGTCCTGGTGAGAATCCACTTTTTCCAAATCAAGGAGGAAATCATGCGTGAGGCGAGGCAAATGCGCCAAATCACCTTCCATGGGTCAACAATCTCACTCTATCAAGGTCTAGCGAACTTCCCTCTTCAAAAATGAAAAGCCATGTGATCATTCAGAGTGGTTGCGCGAAAGGAAGATCCCATACCACTGGGGATTCCCGACCTCGGTCAGATTCACATGGGGGAAGGGGCCCGAAACAAATCCATTCACTGAAAGAGGCGGACACATTCTTGGGTGTCAGGGGAACAGAGGGCGCATCGGAATCCGAAGAATCAAACCATGCACCTCCCAGAAAGTCCTCGTAAGGAACCTGGTCAAAAGCTGGAAGACGGCGCAGACTCTGTGGTCCCCCCAAGGAGGACTCCAACCCGGGATGACCAATCTTCAACATCGCCTGGGAAACCAGGCTCTCGAGACCCAGATAACTATTCTTCCCAAATCGAGGAACCAAAGGCGGAGGGAATCCACCAGTTTGCAATGAATCGAGATCCTCTCAGCATGGAGGTTCCTTGACAAAAGATGCCTATGACTACTTTAACGGTGCGGGAGCAACATTCAAGCTCCAACATATTTCAGTTTGGCGGCCCAGTTGGCCAACTTCCAGCACATTGGTGCCACCAGTTTTCCCAGTGGCAGTAGGATGACTTTTCTCCTACTAGTTGAAATCGGGGAAGGGGGGGTGGGGGGGATGGGTTAACGAAGGACTAATCAAAAGCTCGGAGGACCGGAACGCCCAAGACCCGGCCTCCCGTTCAACATCACATGTCACAACAATTCCTAAACTACGCCAACACAGCGATCTTGGACCACTCTCAAAAGCATAGCTCCCAGATGGGGGCACAAGGCGAAGCGTAGCCAACGCAGAAGTGAGAGGCGATGGCTGACACAAGCGAGGTAATAGTTCTCTCATGGAACGTCCAAGGCCTGAACTCGCCAAGGAAGCGCAGATCAGTTGAACATAGACTGTGGCAATTATCCGGAGACATCGTTCTCTAAGAAACTCACTTGCTGCAAGAAGACGAACACCGAGTGAGATCTAACCGGTATAAAAGAGCTTATTTTGACACACCTGGAAAGAAAAAGAGGGGTGGCAATACTACCAAGTGATAAGGTCCCGTTATCAAAAATCACAATAAGGAGAGATCGTAAGGTCGCTTCCTCCTACTCAAGGCCTATTCGAGGAGCTCCCCATCACCATTGTTACAATCTATGGCCCCAACACGTCCCAAGCCAACTTTATCTCAGATTTAATCTCGACCATCTTGGCCTTTCGAGAAGGGCACTTGTTCATGGTCGGGGATTTCAACTCCATGCCAAACCCCCAAATGGACAAAACTCTGTCCCCCCACAAATGCATACTTTGCAAGCACTATCCCTAGCTAAGCTGCTCGGAGAAACCGAATCTGTCGATGCCTGGAGGCTATTCAATGGAACCTCAAGGGACTACACCCATTACTCCTGTGTACATAAAGGATTCTCGAGAATAGACCTCATACTAATCTATGGGGTGCTGTTCCCATGTTTAAACAAGGCAGAAATTCACACATGCATGATATCTGATCACACCCCAGTGTCCGCAAACCTAGTCATATCGGGCCAGAAGCACCCTGTTCAGAGGCACTGGAAACTGAATGACTCCCTACTACTAGATGAATGTATCAGAATGGAAGTGGAGGAAACGATATCCAGCTATTTTGAGGCGAACCCAACGGAGAACTCCCCCATCAACATCATTTGGGATGCAATGAAAGCAGTTGTCGGAGGGTCCCTAATTAGCGCCGGAGAGGAACAGAGAAGAATCTCGAACATTGCGGCAGCCAAACTGGAGGATAAGGTGAACCAACTAGGAGCTGAGCTGAAGTCACACAGCTTCAGGAAAACAGAGCTCTGAGGAAGGCCAAAATAGCTCTTGAAATGCACTGCGCCGACAGAACTGCCAAATCATTAGCCTTCACGAGGCAGTTCTAGTATAGTAAAGGGAATAAGGCAAACAAAATTCTAGCGCAAAAGTTGAAAGATCCGCAGCCGAAACAATATCCTCAAACTAATGGGAGAAGATGGGGAAAATGCACTACTCCGAGACGGATAAAATTGGCGAACTGGTGAGGTACCACAAAGCCATAATGTCAGGGAAACCCACAGTATTAGACAACCTGCCAGAATATTTGCGAACTATAACCCCCCAAAGTGCATCCCAGCTAGAATCCCTAGAATCACCCATCACTGCCGAAGAAATCACTGAAGCCATTAAATCTCTCAAATCCACCGCCCCAGGCTCAGACGGCCTATCTGCTAACTTCTATAAAAAATATGCCAGGATTCTAGCACCCCAGATGGCGGCCCTATTAACTCCTTCCTGTCCTCAAGATCGGTCACTGGGTCAATGCCGGAGTCGCTCAGTCCTGTTACACAAACCCGGGAAAGACCCCGAATTGGCTACCTCCTACCGTCCGATTGCACTCCTGAACAACGATAGCAAGATTTTTGCCAAAGTTCTGGCCGGCAGGTTGGGAGCGATTCTGCCAAACCTGATTACCGCGATCAAACTGGATTCATTCTGGGGAGTGGGGCCCACGACAACATCAGGAGGACGATAAATATCATTGAAAGCTCCCACAAATTGGAGGTGGGAATGGCAGTCATATCCTTAGACACCCATAAAGCCTTCAATTTGGTGAATTGGGGGTATATTCGGGCTGTCCTCGAGCATTCCAGCTTTGGCCCAAATTTCATCACATAGGTAATGGCCAACTATCAAACTCCCACCACACAACTGCGGGTCAACGGCACCAGGTCTGGAGCAATACATATATCCAGGGGCACTAGACGGGGATGCCAGCTCTCACCCTTGAATTTTGCCCTGTCCATGGAGCCTTTCGCAGCGAGAATCAGACAAAACACTAAGGGATAACCGTGGGAGGCTACGAATACAAAATTGCACTATATGCGGACGACGTGTTAATCAGTGTCCAACCTGGCATCGTCCCTGGGGGCCCTATGGGAAGAGATCAAAGAGTTCGGGGTTCTATCAGGGTTCAGAGTAAACCTGGACAAATCCTCAGCCCTAGCAATCAATATCTGAGCTACCCTCAGTCCCCTAATGCCGATCCCACGGGCGACAGGATCAATCGAATACCTCGTGGTACATATCAATAAAGACCCGTCACGCTTGTACTCGAGCAACTTTCCGCAATTGATTAAAGAACTCCAACGACCTAAAGAGGTGGAAGTCCCACGAAATCGCCTGGTTCGGGCAGATTACTGCCATAAAAATGAACCTAATCCCCAGAAGTCTATACAGCATTACCAATCCATATCCCGGGTCCTGCCCCATCAGCTCTGCAAAAGAAAATTCAGGAATTTGTCTGGGGGGGGACCCCGAATTGGTAAACGAATACTGATGCTGGGGAAAAGCGCAAGGCGGACTGGGAGTACCCGATGTGGCCAGATACACTCTAGCGGCGCAGCTGTCGGATGGATTTTCCTGGGTACAAGAGGCAGATACCCTGAAATGGACACAGCTCGAGGAGGTGTGGTGCCCGGTCGCACCCTCAGAACTCCCACATCTACCAAACATAAAACCACAAGCAAACAGTGGCCCCCTTTCTGCAACAACCACAATAGTCTGCTGCTGGAAAGCAGCAGCCCGGAAAATGGGGCATCCGAGGAGCTGTGTCCCCTAACCCCCATTTGGAACAATCCCAATTTCTCACCAGGCATGCCCCCGCTCAGCTTCCTGCCCTGGAGGGAGGGCGGCTTACTGAAAACTGGCGATTTTTCTAGAGGCGGGAATGCCCATTTCATTCGAGAGATGCAAGTCAAAATTCGGGGTGGACGAGTGGGAAAGATTCAACAATGCACAAATCCGGCACTGGCTGTCCCACAGGGTGGTCCGAGAAAAATGCTCCAGAGAGTTAATGGCGCTGGAACTCTCCCTAACAACCCCAAGTAAAAGAGGTAGAACCTCTGCCCTCTATCGTCTCCTAGACAGAGCAGATCCCTCCAAAAAAGAAAGGTACATGCTTGAATGGGAGAAGGACTTGGGACGGGAAATAGAGGTCGAGGAATTGGAGAAAATATGGTCCAGACTACATAAAAGTTCACAGTGCATCACAAATAGGGAAGGCAGCTACAAACTCTGCTACAGGTACTATGTCACCCCAGTTCAACTCAACAAGGCCAACCCAGCCATTCCCGGAACCTGCTAGCGCGGTTTCCTTGCCCCCGGCTCACACTTTCATATGGTCTGGAACTACCCGAAGGCAGAGGTATACTGGAGAGAGGTAATAAAACTCATCAAGGAAATCACTGGTCTATCCATCCCCTGGGACCCAGGGGTTATCCTTCTGGGTGAAACAGGAGGAGGTGCGACTCCAATCTCAGGTCACATCCCCCGTCTTTGCACACACCTACTCCTAGCAGAAAAAATTGCAATGGCCCGGTTGTGGAAAAACAAAGACGGACCTTCAGTAGCGCTATGGTGGTCCAAATGTTGGGACATAGCAGTGGCCGAAAAAGTCATGGCAATCCGTTCAGGATCCCTGAATAGAGCCCTGAACATTTGGGACCCATTTATGGACTACGCAGCTAAGTTCCCAGCTCTCACCAGAAGGCCTCCACTAACCAGATGGCTCCAAGGCAGCCCACTTTAAACTATAGACACATACCAGTTCGTCCCAGAGCTCGGGCACCCGCTCGAACACCGCGAATAGACAGGGGCATGGACATGAGCGATCAGACCACCAATAACCACCTCCCCCGCCAGACAGCTCGAATGGCATTATCACGCTGTTGCGACTATCGATTACTGTAATGTTGTTGATGTGCTTATCTGTAAAACCCAATAAAATGTTATGGGAAAAAAAACAGATGTTATGTCTATATGGAATTCAAAATGTGTTTTTCCTTAAAGCTGAGTTTCATCATAAGAATGGAAAGTCTTGTGTCTTTTGCACGCCAACACATTTGTCACTTCTCGATTGGGGTCGGTGTGGCGGACTTGCTGTGACCAAATATGTCCTATCAGAAGTGACAGGGTAGTTGGAGATTCTGCAGGGTGCACTCTAGGATGTGCCCGTAACTATGCTCCAAAGACTCGGTTACCAGTGGAGTGGCTGAAGCAGGGAAGGCTTGCGGAGGTCACCATGTCCTAGACAATCCACTTCAATTTTGTTTCTTTAGCAGCTACATTCTCTGCTGCTTACTGATGTTCTTGGGTACAATTCTGCCTCTTTATGAGCAGTCTGTGTAGGGACGAGCAAAGAGATACTCTGGGAGCAAAGGTTTCAGGAGCTGCTGGTGCTGCTGTACCCGCCGGGTCAAGGGAAGTGGGCATGATGCTAAACATCTCTGGATGGTCAAATTAAGTCTTGTGTTGGTTGATGTGGTAAGACGAGTACTGCTTGGTGGGGTACAAATGTCTTTTGCTATTTCAGTGTTCTGAGGCCTATGGATGTGTAGTGCTATATAAGAAATGCATTATTATTATTAGGGGGTCATAAGGGTACAGTCTGGCAGACCACAACATCATTTCTCTTTGGGAGGCTTCTTTGGGGTTTGAGAACTTATTTGCAGGCTTGTCTCACTTCACATGGTTTTATAAGGTATGGGTGCAGACTTCTAAGTTATGAAGGAAATCTGGAGCTGGGGGTTGGTATTCCGATGTCAATCCACAGACAGGGCTGTATCCAGTCAGGGGGTGCTACATCATTTCTCCCCTCTAGTCCCCCTTCCGAGTTGCCATTCAGTAATATTTTTGCTGCTCTTTTGAAGTGGATTTCAGACACCATTAAAGCATATCTGGTTCTGGCGACTGCAGTCCACTGATGCAGAACCGGCTATAAATGTATGCCAGCATCTGTGCCCCACTCTCTCTCGCAAGACTCTGTGCTAGGCCATTGCACTCTACACAGGATATACAAAGGGATTCCTGGTAACGGCACCCTGGTGTCCAGCAGGATGTACCCCACTAGAGTCTTATATGAATGCTGCCAAAAACTAGTGGCATTCACACCATCTGTATGAGGTTTTCACTGGGCACATGATGCATTTTCAGAATCTTCGCCCTTCAAAAATTGAGATCTTGCAAGAGCATATTTGGAATTGACAGGTGAAGACCTTGGTGTACTGGGCAAGAATATAGTCCAATCCGGGACCTTGCACCAAGGTGCAGCTTAGCCCTGTGGGGAAACATGAGATGGACATCCATTTCCCTAAATGTGAATCTAACTGAGGTTTATCCAGCCCTATTTTTCTGGATGTTATGTGCTGCTGATCTGAACAGGAAATTGGTGAGGGATGTCCCCTGTGTGTTATACTGCTTGAGTACGTGGCACTTGAATTAACTGTGGTATTGCCTCCACCTGACGTGATCTGGCAAACACGGGATCCCTTTACATATGCAAAACACACAAACAATAACTATACTCTGACCTAGGTAAACATTTCAAATTCTTTTACTAGGCAGCAACCTCACCCACATCATCATCATCACAGACATCCACACACACAACCTTGATGCCATCTTCATCACAGAGACCTGGCTGACCCCCACATCTTAGATGTCCTTGTCCCCAATGGCTACAGCATCCTACAGCGAGACTGACCAAACAAGACCTTGTGGCCCTGCACCAGACTTGACGTCGACGACATTGGCTCCTTTGAAGTCCGCTCCTGCCACTTCTGCACTCCTTGATGGACAGTCGCCTATCATCTACAGATCACCCAAACCCAACACTGCCTTCATCAGAGACTTCACTAACATGATCACTGCCATGTCCCTCATGCATGCCAACGTCTTCCTAGGTGACTTCAACCTCCCAGGCAACAAGGACGCCAAACCAATGAAGGAAGCTCTCCTTGATATTCTCAACACTCAGCCTGACACAGCACACGAAAGACCCAACACACAAGAAGAGTAACCTCCTCAACCTAATAATCACTGGACTATCTTCGCTCCTCTACAGCTCTCCTCTCCCGCTTGACTGGTATGTCCACCTAGCTGTGCCTTTCAACATCCTGCACACCACCCCAGTCAAGAACTCCCAGCATAAACTCATCAGACAAATCTTCAGGTCCTTCAAGAACTTACTGGTGGAATCCCTCATGGAAGAACTGCGACTCTCTACTGGAAGCACTCCACACGGAACTGTGCGAAAGGACCGAAAAAAGGTCAGACTTTACCAAAAGTCCGAAAAATGCATACCACCAAATGTTCGAACACCAAAAGTTTGAACCTTTGGTGGCATGCATTTTAGGTAAGTAAAAAAAGATTGCAGGGGTGTATAGTGAGCGGGGGTTGGAGACACCCCCGCTGCACAGCCGACAAAGGGGGGGGGGGAAGACGGGGGCTGCGGGGTTGTCCCTTGCAACACCCCGCTCGCTTTACAGTATAGTGAGCAGGGTTTGCGGGGGAAACCCCTGCAGATGTCTGAAAAAAAGAGGACCCTGCGGCACCAGTTCCCGATCAGGGAAGTGAAGAGGAACTGGCACGCCGCAGGGACACAGCGTGAAGAAAAGGTAAGTAGGGTTTGGTTATGTTGGGGTGTTGTGGGTGGGGGTGGGGGTGTGGGTATGTAGTGGTTTGCAGTGTATGTTTGCATGGGAAATGTATGAACCTTTCGAGGTGCGTACGTTTCTCAGGCAAACTTTTCCATCTCTGACTTTTCCGTGGCGCAAAAATCACGCAGATCCCTCCACACCACCCTTTCAGCCTCCATCAACTGATACACACCTGAAACAACGCACCTGCAAACCAAAACCATCAGCACCCTGGTACATGCAAGAACTCAACCTCAGAAAAGAGTCATCAGGAAACGAGAGAAAACCTAGCACCGCTCCAGGACTGGATCCGACCTGGCGCTCCTCAAATAACTCCGAGCAACCCGCTGACAACTCAACAGAGCCAAATCCTCCTATCGGAACGCCATAGCATTAGCTGATAACAAAAGCAGAGCCTTCCTCAGTGGTCAAGCACTGCGTCAACCCGCTGCCCTGCCATACCACACTATATCGAGAAATCCACTGCCGTCAACACCTTACCGACAAAATCGGCAAGATTTGCCACCACATAGACGCCAGTTCTGCATTGATGTCCCGCTTTGCAAAATCTCCACACCACATTCAAGACACTCAACAGAGGACCTAGTAGAAACCCTGGCCGCCCTCAAAGCCACATCGTATACAGACATCCGCCCAGCATCCATCTTAAAGACCTTCCCTGCAGAAGCTCTCCTTCCCTACCTGGAGATTATCAACAGCTCCCTAGCTCAAGGCACCTTCCCATTGACACTAAAAACCGAACAAATCCTCCCTCTACTAAAGAAATCACTCTGGTCCTGCCACCCTATAACTATCGTCTCGTCACCCATCTTCCCTTCCTAGGTAAGATGATTGAGAAAGCGGTAGCTGCACAACTGCAGCAACACATCAATGCCAACAATCTTCTCTAAACCTACCAATCTAGGGTCAGACCAAGATGTAGCACGGAAACAGCAACCATACAGGTGGTGCATCACCCCCTCAACATCCTTGATGATGGCCACCCCTGGCTCCTGGTTCGACTCAAACTCAGCTGCTTTCAACACTGTAGACCACCAGGCGCTCAACGACACCCTACATCGGCGCATGGGGTTCAGTGACCTTGTCCTATGCTAGTTCAAGTACTACCTCACCAACCGCGGGCAGTTTGTTCATATGGACTCCTAGATCGCCAATGCTAGCCGTCGCCTTTCAAGTCCTGCAGGGTTCCCTTCTATACCCAGTGATCTTCAATCTATATATGGAGCCGCTGGGGGGCACACATCCATATCCACCAATACACTGCCACACATCGACTCCATCAAGGACATCCATAGACTCAAAACATGCCTCTCGCTGATCCAGTCTTGGATGTCCAGTGCATACCTGAAGTTCAACCACTCCGAGACCGAATTCCTACTCCTCACCCACACCAAACACCCACCTCGCCAACACCAAACACCCAGACATACAGGTCTGGCCATCAACCATGAACTCTGAGAGCTTCTCACTTGAGCTCACCTCATGCGCCAAGTCCCTTGGGTTCCACATCGGCAAACGCCTCTACCTCAAGACACACATAGCTAAGAAAAATCAGCTCTCCCTCCTGCGAAAAGTCAAGCCCTTTACCTCCAGACAGCTTTGGATCCACTGTTCAGGCACTGGTCCTTCTAATTCTGTGTATCCCAAAAATTTGGGCAATGTTATTTTCATCCACCTTAGTTCTCAGCATAGCTATTCAGCCAGCAACAAGAGGCCGGCCAGCTAGACAGCCAGCCAGCTGGCTGGTTAGGTGCATCAAATAATTACAGATCACAACCTCAAGTTGTAGATTATCTGTAAGCACATCTTTCCAAATGCTTCTGTTTAAGGGAGATGCAAAATGAGTGATGTCTCGCTTTAGGTGGTCATACTTTAGAATGTGTACACAAATAGGTGCAACTGAATGCTTTATCCAAAACTGGAAACTGTATCCCATACTTGGAGTTTAACTGTTCTGATAATCATTGGTGAAAAATGTGTGTTTTTTTTAGTTTAATTTGAAGGATAGCCCTTAATCATTGGGGTTTGTTGGGGGTCGCCTAGAAAGGAAGTGCATTTCATTCCATTACCTTAATATCAATGTCATGACCATGGTCTTGCAAAGAAATATTTACATTAAGAGTTACTAATCTATGTACACGTTTATCAAATGTTAACTCAATTAAGACTATTTCAAATCCAGCTGAAATATAAAAATCCTACATTCTTAATGTATTTTTGTATTTAACCCAAAATACTAGATGGTCGCGCCACAGTGCTTTGTTCAAGAGTTTGCCCGAGTCAGTTGTCTGTTGTAAATAAAATGTGTCCTTGATATCTGTTAATTGACCTTTTTAAACCAACCAATTCACTGGCATCATTGGTGTTTTTCTTTGTTGGGGTAAAGGTTTGCCCCTCACTGTGTTTTGGGGTCTAAGTCCTTGGAACCTAGAGAGGCCTACTCCATGTGTATTCAGTATTTGTCTGGCTTGAGTCTAGGACTGTAGCTGTATTACTAGTATTTGCATAACTTTAACATTAAAGAAAATATATGTTGTTGCAATAGTTCGATTGTGATCATTGAATTGCAGGTCTTGTATTGATAAAGCAGTGGGTCAAATCATGGAGTGTTGGTGCCATGCTAAATGTCATGATCTACGGAAGAGTAAGAAAATGAGGATGTGATGAGGCGCAACTTCTGAGCCTTGCTTGAGCATTATCAACTTCCCACATTTGGGCTCAGTTCTGTATCCTCAAGACATGACAAAAGTGGTTTATAATGGTTTTTGACCATTGCCCTAGACATTAACATTGCTTGTTTTCTTAGGGAACGGGATGCTGGTGTGCCTCGCCCATAGCCTCCGGAATATGAGAAGCCAAAAGTCTATCTTGGCCTGGAGTGTTCCAGCCATTACCTGCACAGAAGAACTTTCTCACCAAGGTCTCTGCTCCTCCACTCCAACGAAGTAAGTTACTGATGGGGGAGGGGGGTGGGATACTTGCAACAACCATGACATTGCTCTCACTCCAAAAGGGCCAGCCTCTGTACTTTCCCCGAGCAGCAGCAGGTTGACCGCCTAGCCAACTGTTTCTGTGGATCGAATGTTAGTCCTAGAACCTAGGTCTTCACTAATTAACCCAGACCCTCTATATGTTAGAAAGGGCTGCATGAATAGTTCATCTGAAAGTGGTTTATCCAATACTGTTGTCGTAATCTCTTTAAACGTAGTCCTATACAATGGACCTGTATGGGACATGGGGATAATAAACCTTTCTTGCTGATCTTTCAGTATGGCCCTAGGAAACCCACATGACCATGAATGGAATGACCATAGGACACTTCAAAGGTCGTAAAAGCCAAGCGGGGCTGAATAGGAGGAAGAATGTATTTTCAGGAGTTCAGATTATACTCTTCAGTAGATGGTTAATGGGGTTGGTATTCATTCTCTGCGGCAACTGGGCAACTGCAAGACAAAGACAATGGCCGCACCATCACTATTGCTAACTTGAGTATGAAAAATATTATGAAACGTATTTGTTTTATTTGGTGTAAGCCATAAAACTGATACACACACACACATGTAAAAGGTTTATTAATGCATTTAAATAGCAATTCATCAATATCCAAAACACACAATACATTAAATATACACATTACATAAAATCCTAACTAAACTATGAAGTATTAAGAGTAACCATTCTCAGCCCGACGGCTTGGAAATTAAAGCCAAGCTAAAATAGCCAGAAGTTCGTAAACTTGGTGCGATCCCACATGGTGACCATTAGATGTTCTCTTGGATGAGAACTACTACAACTAATCGAGGAAATCATTTGATCAAATTTAATAGAATAAATGGTATTGTAAATCAAGCTCATGAAGACCGCCTCGGATTGCATGTAACACCTGTCGCAGATGGCACTATAATCATTCCTAAACTCTGAGGGGGTTAAAGGGTTTTCATTGAAATATCAATGGGCCCTGTGTTCGTCCCCCTCTCGTCTCAAGGTAACTCCTCCCTAGCCCAGGTCTCCTTTGCCCCAGGTTGGTCTTTAGTGATTTGTTTCACCCTCACTATGCTAATTGCTAAATGAACTGTGATGTTGACCTAAAGGCCCTTGGCCTCATCTCGCTAACTTCCCTCAGGGACTTCCTGGTCCCTACTCCAGCCAGTTGTTCATGTTGTACTGGCATTTGGGAATTGTGCCTTACAGACACCCTGATGGATTCAGTCTTCCTTTTATCGTGCCCACTCTCGCCTCTCCCTCCTCACTCTGCTCTGCCCCCTCCTCAGGCACTTTCCAGCTCCCTCATGCACTTTGCAGCTCACTCACTCCTCGGTACAACTACTCAGCCACCCTCCTTTCACCCAGTAACATTCATTTCACAATCCCTCCTTACACTAACCTTTTTAACCATACAAACGTGCACACTCGCACTGCATTATCACTGCCAGTGAGTAGCCAATACCTCACCTGCTCCTGAAAATGCCTTGACGCTCCTGCTGATCTCTTGGTCGTAAACCTCCTTCTCTGCCTCAGCTGAATAGCCTGCACTTCCTGCCTCCTGAGAGGGGGAGGTGGGTCTCTTATTACCCCCTCCTGCCAATAGGCCCTGTATTGCCCCCCTAGGATGTGGTGTAAGCAGCAAACGTTCTAAATAGTGGGCTATACCTCTCCCACTTTCTCTTTGTGGGCCAATGTAGAACTGCATTAGCAGCTTGGCTGTGTCCCTTTAGGTAAGTCCTGATGTTATGAGGGTTTTATACCCTTGGCATAGTCTCTGGTGGTCTAAAGGTCCGTTGACAGTGCTAGTTGCTTGCCGCCACATTCTCACAGCACTGCATGGTCTCCATGACCACAGAACTCGGATGGTGTTGCTGCATTGGTGTCTCTTCTCTGCTGGTAGCTGGTGCCTCAAGTCTGGGGAGTTGCTTGATCGTGGTAAGTTTGCGACTTTCTCCAGGTTGTTTCATTTCACACAAGCTTACCCAATCTTTATTGTTTCGCTGTGAATACCTGTCACTCGGAGAAGGCGTAACTTAAAGAAACAAGGGTCGGCACCTAATTATTGTTCCCGGGGGCTGATGCTCAAAGCCGGGAATTGGACATATAGAACAAGAGTATACAGCTACCCATCCCTCTAGTGTCCAGATCAGGTGTCAGCTGTAACCTCTGTGCAGATGGGGAATACATGCTGCACGGATCCTCATTATTCCGGTTACGTAAAACGTTTATTCTTCAATGTTATTTTATAGTGGGATGTTTCTATGAGAAATTTCTGATAGAAACGTCCCACTGTAAAAGAGCATTTAGTGGAGTACATCAAGAATTAACTTTAGCCGCCGGCAATGCTTTGTTTACCAACAACCTATGTAACAACAAAACGCCATCCGGGGGTGTGAGCCTTCCGTACTTGGTAAACAAAGGGTGGTTGGATCTAAAGAGGCTGTATCAGCATACACTTAATGATGACAATTTTCCGAAACATGCCGCGTGTATGACACTTTTGCACTAACCCCACTCGTATCTTATTTGCTATAAAAGTGAATTTGTTTTAGCTATCTCAAACTTTGTGTTATATATGATGAAACATTGAAGAATAAACTTCACTGCAGCATGTAGTCCCCATCTGCAGAGAGGTTATAGGTGACGCCAGATCTGGACATTAGATGTGAGGTGTAGCTGTATATTTTTCTTTACTAGGAGAAGGCAACCAAGACTGGCAAGCATGAGATATAGGAGGTATGGCAGAAGATGTAGGTAGACTGCTCAAAACCATGCTTGCACGGTATGACTTCCTTTCATTGCCGGTAATTTAAACACCAGGAATTTAAACTTGTATGCAATTACAAAATGTTTAGGGGGTGGGAAAGGGCAGATAAGGATTGGGGGGTAGGGAATCGGTAGAAATCGGTGGAGGACGGGGGGGTAAACCACCCCAACCCCCCCCTCAAAGGGAATTCGATGAACATTTTCGTAATTCTGTACACTATTAAATACCAGGCTTTTAAATTGCCAGCAATGAAAGAACATAGAACCGCTGGCACAAGGGGGCAGAAATTGGGACTCAACTGCAACTGCCCATCTCATGGGTAGGATGGGCTCTGTATCTCTCCCAGGTAGGCCTCCCACCCACGGCCGAGAGGGTTTCACATGCCTTCTTCACATGGGCAGGGTACTGGCCTTGTAAAAGACCCATATAGGTAATGGAGCATAAGGTCTCCCCAGCATTAAGACTGTACCAGATGAAACCTCCAAGAACCTCATGATCTAAAAAAGCAATAAATATGAATTGCTCAAAACATACATGCCTGGTATACTCTCCTGCCAGGACTTTCTCAAAACGTGATCCTCAATGTTTGCGAGTCTCAGACTTGCATGGTTTCTCAGGTCGTAACCTTTTCCATGCATTCAACAGTCTCTCTCTCTGCCAGGGTGTCTCGCCCTTTCCAAGCAGCCTTTCAGCTCTTCCCCCGGTGCGTGGTAATTTCCCAAAGCACCGCAGCATCCCACCTTCCCCCAGCTGGGCTCACCAGCGCATTTGGCTGCTTCGCTCTTCTTCGCACTGTACCGTGACTTCTGCTGTTTGCCGGTCATTCAAGAGGATGATCAGCTTCTTTTCCGCTCTATATGGTCACTGCGATCGAAGGGAAGACTATTGCTCTCAGCCCTGCCATTGTAGAGCAGCGGCTTTTCAGTTCCTTCCCTTGGGGGAACGCTGGCAACTCCTTGGCATTGGGGCAGTGGTTTGCCTGCTCCTTCCCCTTCACCAGACTTTGCCTGCCACCACAATCTCCTCGAGATTCTTCCGACGCATACCGCCTGCTTGTGTCGGATATGTGTCTCCTGCGTCAGCTGTGGGAAATCTATATGGCCCGGCATAGCGTGCCTTCTTCCGACAACCAGAGCACAGTGTGGGCTTCGGTGCTCTAGTGATCTTCATAGCTCCATTCCTCCTCGTCCCAGTATTTCTAAAGGACTCGTATACATGGGATTCATAGTTGGCATTCTACAACATCCTGAAAATAGAATGACCAAAACTATCATTAAGCCTTGTGCGCTGTTGCAGGGGATTACTACAATATGCCATCAGGTCATGGGGACTTGGAGGTATCCCTAAAAGGGCTACCATGTCTCATTTGATGGTTGACACCCTCACCATACTCCCCGCCCCTCCCTTAAGATTTCCTTGCTGCCCCCAGCCCCATGTGGTCCTCCCTCATATAGCTGCCCCCAGGGTCAGGATCGGGCAGCGGCTGACATCCCCTGGCCACAGGAGAAAGGTTCCAGCCGGGAAAGGCGTGATGACATCATCCGATTCATCACACTCATTCAGCGACCACCCTAAACAAGGCTGCAGTCAATCGTGCTCTCCAGGAACATGGCTGCTGCTTACCTCTGTCCCCGCCTTGTGCATGTCCAAGAACCTACAAAAATATCCAGCTCAGACACATGGACCCCCTTTTGTGATAGTAATCCACTTTTTCTCATGTACTCTGTTTTTTTTTTATATAGCCCTTCTTTCTGTGGCATTTTATTACACCAACCCTCATGTATTCATAATACCGCCACCCAGTATACATTTGAGCCTGTATGCAGTCTAACCAATTTTATTTTAGTGCATAGTTTAGTGTGTGCGCGAAGAAAGCAGAAAAGCAATTGATAACAATAAATGAGCATCTTAAATTTAACAGTATTCTATTCCTATACATCTGTGGCATGTTCTTTGGTCCTTGCCTTCAGAATCCACATGAATAAGTCCCTTCGCTGCTTACGAAGACGGGCATTTGAGTATTATGGCCCTGAATTGCTCTCCCTTAAGAGCTTTAAAGAGCACACCAAAAAGCAGACAGAGTAATCCATGACCGTGACCACAAGATCATACACAATGTGCTTCTGCAAATTACTCCTGTTGGCGACCTGGCATCTAAAGTATTTGACTATATCATGTCTTCCTCTTCATAACTGTAATTACTTCAGCATTTTATCCACTTTCCTCCACAATTGTTCTACAATACACAATCATGTGTGACGAATTGCAGGTATTCACCCCTTCTCCCCGAGGGGGAAGATCCCCCTGTGAGGCTAGGAAGGGTAACCAACTCTGCAAGACCATACCTAGGGGTTGAGGCAAGTGGGACATCACTTGGAGATGCTCCCCCTTTGGGGACAAGGACTCCTGTTCCTGTGAGGAAATCTCTGAAGTAACTACCATAGACGCGCATATGGGACAGTCTTCCATGGAGAATGTTAGAGGCTTCATGTCTGGCTGCCAGCAGTGTATGGAGAAATCTGTCTGAAGAAAATAAGGGAAATATCCCTTTAACTAAAGATGTGTATTTAAGATCTACGAGTCTGAGGAGGAGAGCCTGATATGCAGGGGAAACCCCCACCTTATCACATATATGGAGGCGGAATCAAGGTAGATTGGGGAGCCCGCAAGTTTTGAAGTAGCAGAGCAGCAGATGGCAAAGTGCCAGAATCCCGGTGTACAGGACCACAAGGAGTGGTATGAACCAGAAGAAAAGGCACTTGGTAGTGGCACGACCACACATGCAGAGTGGTGGGTAGGACGCCCAAAAAAGTGCCGAGGTGGAAAGTCTGAACGCCATCTGAGTAACGGCGTATGTAGACGGCAGGTGCCGATAAGGGGAGACCGAATAACGGCAAAGAGAGTGAGAAACAGTACCCGAGCGAGAGCCGAGCCCTGCAACCTTTCCCCACATCAGGAGAGGTAACTGGGCTGGGGAGGAATAAAGCACAGCTGGAGACTGCTTGGGAATCATAATTTGCATAAAACAATTCATCCCAGTCTTAAGGACGAAACCAGAAAGCTGACTGGTTGGAACTGGGGAAAATCGAAGGGAACACATAATAAATCCGGTAAAGAAAAGAGAAACTTGTGCCAGTACTACGATGAAACTATTGTAGAAGATCCCAGATAAGAAGGGAAGTGAACAAGTGATAGGTTAAGTTATTTATAATGCACCGGCACACAAGTGTTTCTAGGTGTGATAAAACAAGGGAGGAAAGACAGGGAGGACAAAACCAATGAACTTAATAGGCCTTGTATCATTCAGATCGTGCAAGTGCGATAACTCAAGTGCAGTGGGTCTGGGGGAGTGGGAAAGGGATGTGTGCAATCAGGGCAGCATTGCGCTGAGTAAGTGCAGCCAGGGCAGCACGGCTTTGGTTAAATGCAAGAGGGCAGGGGACTGTAGGGTTAGTTACAGCCCCTAGTGTACGGTAGGCCCAGAGGCAGTGCAGGGGGCAACTGGTCTTGGAGGAGCCTGGTAACCAGTGACTGAGGGTAGCCAGGCCAGACCACTAGTCGGCACAGCCGACAGATAATCAGCAGGGGAGAGGGAGAGAGAAAGCAGAGGCTAAAAGGAAGGTCTTCCGCTGCTTCCGGATCTTCGAATGGTCCGGCTCAAGTTTGAGAAGCGCAGGGAGGGCATACCCCCCACTCTCTGCCTGGAGAAGCGTCTGACACTCAGAGAATTAGAGGTGGCTGAGTGAAGGGCTTGAGGAAGGTGTTTAGCAAGAGCGAGTTGGATATTGTACTGGCCACGGCCCCAGAAAGCCTTGTGGACAATGCAGAGGGTCTTTAACTTGATCATTGAAGCCACTGGGAGCCATTGGAGAGATTGCAGGGCTGGAGAGATGTGGTCCCTGGTCTCCAGGCCAAGGACCACTCTTGCAGTCCTGCTCGAGATTAGTTGCAGAGGGTGGAGAGCAGAGGAAGGCAGATTGAAGAAGAGGCTGTTGCTGTAGTCCAATCTAGAGCGAATGAGTGCTCTGAGACATTTAAGCCACTCCTTGTGGGAAAGTGACCCTGGGAACAGGAACCCTGGGAAGAAGGGTAAGCACCCTATATGTGTAAAGTTGAAACGTGCGAGAAGGAAAAGCCTAAAACCTAGAAGGAGAAAAACGGAAGATTAGGCTCACAATTGAAGAGGAAGGAAGAACCTGAAGGCCCAGAGAGTACAATTCACAAAAAAACCTAAAAAGACATAGATACTGTGCAAAAGCATCAACAGAAAGATTGTGAAGAATGTGTGTGATCACAAGAAGAGAAGACATGTTTGTAGGGAAAACTACTACTGTGAGAGGACCATAGAAAGAACCAAAGTTGACTTGAACTACAAGACCAAATAAGAAAGACTATCAGAATGGACTATATTAAATATGTAGTCTAACAAGAAACCTGGATGAAGAGAAGACCAAGGGAAGAAGACATTTACATGGCCTATTTTACTTCAGTTCTATTTAGTGGTAGGGTGGGAGGGAGTTAGCTTGTATGGAGGACAGTTACTTTGGCTTTCCTCTCATCCGATGAGCACTTTCATAGGTAGGGTTTTTCCTTTAGGCATCGGGAGAGATGGGACTTTTTCTTTTAATAAAGATAGTACAAAAATGTCCTCAAAGTGTCAGACTCCTTCTTGCGACCCACCACACAAACCATTGTTTAAAAATGTCCCACTCGACAAACCTCTATGGAAGGGATCAGACTTGTTCTCCAGTCGTTAACAGCCACCATGAGTGCTTCTTGCACACCAGTCTCTGAATTTGTCAATATGCATGTTTCTTCTTGATTGTCAGTGGGATGGGGGGGGGGAATTTATCTTCTGATGGTTCTTTAGCCACTCGAGTGGTGGTCCTGCTTATCATTTATTTCAATGTTTCAACATATCTTTATATGCATTATTTTGGGTGGGTTGCATGTGTCCTTGTCCATCCATGACACTGATTTCATGTGCGATTTAGGTTTCAGCCTACTGGTGGTTGTGGTTGCTGGTCCTTCTGGGTGGCCGGCGGTGGCCCATCCACGTCAATTGATCTGCTTGGCCATTTGCATGAGTGACTGCAGCCTAATTACATACAGCTCAATGTACAAATGGGTTGCAGCCAGGCAGCGTCTGTATACGTAACGTGCGGGGCAAAGCAAACCATTTGTGCATGCAACGTTCATTTACAGGACAGATCCATGTACTGAGCATGAAGAATTTTCGTTAAACAGATGCTAATGCAAAGCACTGCATTTATAAGTGATTTGGGTGACCATACATTTAAGGGGAAAAAAATATCCCGGCGTGTATGGGTGCCTGCGCCCTCCTGGTCGCAACGAACAGTGTGCGCCTAAAAGGGACCTGGCACTGCGCAGAAACGGCCCAACTATAAGATTGTGTAATGCTAGTGTATGCCTGGTTGAGTTCCCTTTATGCTATCCCCCTTCGCAGCCCCTTGACACTCTATGTTGTGTGCCCATCTGCGATCGGGGACCCACATTAAAGTATAGGGTCCTGGAGATTCCTCAGACATGTACTGTTTTTATACATACACTGCATGTAGTCATACTGTTTTATGTGCTCAACGAGTTATTTCAATTTATTGAGATCTATATGCATAACATGATGTATTTTTTTTGTCAGTATATGTTTGTGTATTTTCTATGGATAAGTGTGTGGACCAATTGTACATTTGTGTCGGCCTGCTACCCCTTCCCGAGAGCTACGCCTTGCCTCTCTGACACACTACCAACCTTCAAGAGAGATTTGGCTTTCTTTTTGTCTGGGTGCTTTTCCCCACCATGGCGTTAGTGGTTGGACAGTTGACAATTGTGGGTTGTCCAAAAGTTGACCCTGGTCCTAGACACAGTGATCCACCGCTAGGCTTGTGCCTGAACACACACAGGAGGCGGCCAGATTAATCCGATCCACATAAGTGATGGGGTAGAACAGAGGCAGTAGACGGAGATGGATAATTTCTGGTGACCTACTGGACCACGTCATGCCAGCTTTGTACTGCCTTGCCCTTGTTCTTCCAGCCACTCCTACTACCCATCATGAGCTCTGCAACCAGACCAGCAGTTGGGTTAGTGGCAGACTGGTGTGGGTGGGCAGGCCTGCATGCTTGTGGGGGGAGGCGAGGATGTGTGAGACCATTTGTACTCCGGAATAAATTAGTCAACCAAGCATAAATAGTGGTAACGATTTCTCGTGATCATTGCAACATTACAAATTCAGTAAGATATATTGGTTCACGTTGAACATCTGTCAGTTACTAGGCAACATCGAAATGTTGAGCTTAATGTCAAGGAGGGGGTGGTGGGGTGACCCGAAGTATGGGTAAAGGAATCTGTATGGACGGATGGGTTTTGACTGTAGCGGTTCATTCTCATTAAAACTTGCTGTTAATGGAGCACCCGATAACACGAGATGTTCCTACCGGTGGTTAATTCCAAATCTATTTTGTAATTTCTTTATGCGAATTCGTTACATATTAGCATCTTGTTCAAGGAACTTGAGATTGTTAGGTGAAACTTTATTTGTCTTGATTCAATCGAGCATTTTAATTTGAGCAGAAGTCTCAATTATTGTGCATCATTTCTACACAATATTGGGACGTGATTTAACAGTGGCCTTCATACCAACAGTATTACAAACGTGCTAGGTCAAAAATGTAGTGCGAGCGACCTAGTATATACATTATTTAGAAAAACACAAAGGAGTGACAAAATAACTAAAAGGTTGCGAAATTAATTTCGCGAGTAGTTCAGGGGTAATGGAGCACCCATCAGGTGGGTTTTCAAGTGATCCAATCATTATTGGCACCCTCGGCGGCTGTGGAGCCAATCGCGTTGCTCCAAACCCGGGCTGAATCTACCGATGCAA
This sequence comes from Ambystoma mexicanum, assembly GCF_040938575.1. NCBI lineage: Eukaryota > Metazoa > Chordata > Amphibia > Caudata > Ambystomatidae > Ambystoma > Ambystoma mexicanum. Next base: position 1,257,136,927 of record NC_090933.1, on the reverse strand, counting down.
ACCCGGGTTCAGAGCATCCAGAGGGCTCTGTGCATCCACTTTCCCCCGGTGCGGCTGTTCTCTCTCCTCCCCGGCCCTCACCCCCTCCAAACCACCTGACCACCCCAATCCAACACTCCTTACCTCTGGTGTGGTTCCTCAGCCCGGACCGCATCGCATTCCTGCTTTAGTGCCGTGGGAGATGGGCTCCGAGCGGAGCCCCGCCTTCCATTTTCATGGCAACCCTGCCTGACTCTCCCTGGCCGCTGCTGCCAACGGAACAGCGCGGCCAGTATTTTAAATTTTGTTCTGTATTGCTATTGGCACCTCAAGGGTTTGACTCTGGGTGCTAACGGCAATAATCCCACTTTCTGCGGGCTACACCGGCCTGGTAACGACACCAGGGCACAGCGTTAAATCCCTCGATTTGGTCGGGCCTGTAACTGGCCTGTTTTGTGGTCATTTTTCTTTTGTCTGATTCATATCCGTTTCTTGTCCAGGGAGGGGCGACCCCTTGAAACCAAAGTGTTTCCTCCGTTTTTCTAAATAGACTGGAATGCAGATGATTTGTGTCGTATTTGTAAGAAAGAGCCCTTACTCCCCTTGCCCCCCACCACACCCAGCCTCCACTTTCCAATAACATGGTTCCTAAGCAGTTTGTTTTTTGGGGTTATTCGCATTAGCTATATCAATTCTCCTTTTGTCATCCTCTACAGGGTGAAATACTGGCCAGCATGCTAGGTTTTGAACCAACAACTCAAACAGTGCTGTCATGAGGCGGGCTTAACAGACAACTCGTACACAAAGCTGAGGTTTAGTTCGAGGTCAACACGGAGTACAAGGTGGGAACGAGTGATTCAACGTAAAAAAAAACGGTCTGCTTGGCACTGTCCTATCCATCAGCACAAAACTAACTTTTTGCCACCACATCACAATTTGAATCCCGTCTGTTAGTGGCTTTGGGTAACCCCTAGTCTTGGTAGGGTGGGGCACCTCTCTTGCTTTTGCCCATTATGGAGTGATCTGCCATCCCAACTTTTAACTTTCTTGGACTTTGAGTTCCCTTCTCACGAGTTGTAGGGAAAGGCCCAGATTAGCAGGTCATACAGGACCTAAGGAACGAGGTAAAGAGAACCAGCATTGACCAAGGCAACTGTTTCGGAGTTTGTGTATGTATGATGTCGGCATTTGCCAGACACTGCCATAATGGCATTTCCTGGCCATAAAATGGGAACAGCTGGAAAATGGTGAAAGTACCATGGATTATGAATTCAGTGCCTTGTATGTCCCATCTAATGCCTATCCACTATTCAAAACTGTTGGTTTTGCCAGTGATCGTTTATAACAGGACATCAGTGCAGGGAACATCGTATTGCCTGTGAAAAAAGTGGCTGAAAGCACACTTGGTTTAAGACCTTTTTTAAAAAAAATACTCTAGGAGCTAATTTACAGCAGCAATAAATCCATACCTTTGCTTAGAAATAACAATGGCTGGTCCTAATAAAGCACGACATTTGATGGGATTGTGGAATTGAGCCAGCTCAGAGAGGCCTGCAGTGTTATAGGTGTGGACAGGCAGGAAGTAGGTGGGGGCGGCATAAGCATTAGCATGCCTGTGGGCAGTTATTGGTTTGGGGGGGGGGGGTAAATAACCAAACGTGTCGAAAGGCCGCGCCCCCTCCTTGTATCCTATCCACATCCTTTCTGTACTCCAATGCCCTCCCAAACAATGTTTGTTGCCGTGTTCGTCCACTTAAAAACCACAAGTTTCAATGTTCATACCTTCTTTGGACTAATTGAAAAGATTTAAAAAATGAAGGGCGAAGCCCATTCTGGTAGTTTAACAGCGTTTAGCATTCAAGGCTGGGATACAAGGAATGCAGGTCTGTGCTGTCTATCAGTTGCAAATCTACACAGCAGAGACATTTGTTTGCAGAAAGCAGTTGGAAATATGGCACTATTGAGTTTCTCAAGTGTGAAGTAGTACATTCACACTTGAGAAGTGCTTTCTTAGAGGCGACTGGGGGGCTACTGAATTGGAAAGCATGTATAGTTCTGTTCATGGTGAAATGTCTTAAAATGTGTGGGGGTGTTGAGAAGGAAGAGAAAGCATGTTGCAATGTAAGCATTGACCCGGTACAATCTGATTGCTGTATGCTTCAATGAAGTGTTGTATGGTAAGGACACAAGCACTGATCCAACTGGTTACTCTGCATGAAAGATTTACAGCTCAAGCTCTCACCTTCTACCCGAACTAGAAAGTGGAAGGCGCTGCTGCTGAATTAGGTGGGTTGGTGTCAACTCTTCACCACTCTCTCCTACCCTTACCACCTCACCATACCCCTAAACCTACCAACTACAGACTTGCAGAACACCAGCACACAAACCTTGAAGCTTACAGCACACAAAGGCCATGCACATCCACACACGGGCAACAATATCATACTACCTGCCTCACACAGCTGATCTAATAGCATCATCACACTTCAACTTGCAGGCTCCAAGCGACCATGCGAATGACAAAAGCTGAGCTATAGCAACACCCTGTGACCTATGAGAACATTAAAACTCAACCCTCGAACACACCTGTAAATGTGTTTACACAGCCAGATGTTCACATAATTGTCTGTATAAGTGTACTTTTTTTTATTTATAACCTGATCTTAAAGCTTTTTGCATCCTTTTATTATTTATGTTATCACTTTAAAGTGTTCTGACACCTATTCCAGGCAATCTCTCTGATGGAAACATAGCTGTGGTTCATTTTTCTTCCAGTGCTTGCTTTGATGATATTGGCTTTTTTTAAATGTTAATTGTCTGCTTATCAGAGAAATGCTGTTTGCCTCCCATTACAATCCTGTCCGAAAAGGTCTTGCCACCTTAAGTCGTCGATAACCTTCTAGCCTGTGTAAGGGTGAAGTTGCCAACACAGTAAATCGTTCAAACTGCATTGATCCTTGCTAGAGATTACTACGAGCTGCCTGCTAAGTGTTATGGGAGGCAGGAACCTTTGTTTCAAGGGAAGGGCTTCTTGCAATTTGCGAATCGCAGTCACTCAATTCAACTTCCGTGGATGCTGGTTGGCAGCATGAGAGATGCCGCAAAGCTCACTCAAACATGCTTAGGTGCTGTGTTCAGTGGCCAGCTGGGGCATTTGACTACCGCGGGAAGGGCCAGTCAGTCCAAGGTGTTTGTCAGGGATTCGGTTGGTATTAGTCAGGTGCCAGAACCCGGCTTGCTTCTCCCAGAGATTATACCCTGCCGACTACTACAAGCTCAAAACTTCCAAACTAATGTGTTCTCTGGGTGGAGTCAGCAGATGGGTGGTTGGACAATCCAAAGGAGCAAATAATGTTTCCAAGGGAGGAGGTGTAGAGGGCTCTGGTTTTGTATTTGTGTAGGTAACTTCTATTGTCTGTGATGGCATTATGCCAACAAAATACATAATTGATTGAACATGGCTTTCTCTACAGAATAGGGAGTCTCTGCTCCTTGATCCTTTCTCACTTACCGTTTACCGGCCATGAATCGTTAGCTGGTCAGAGGCCTCTGGCAGACTTCAACACATTGCCACACTTGTATTTTGTGGTCTTGACTACAAAAATGTGCTGGGATGGAAAATTGAACTTTGTAATACTCTGACTTCTTTGACTGCAAGAACATGCCAGTTGTCCCCCCACCCTCCCTTCTAAACCCTAAAGAACTTGAGTGTGCAGTGTTTGGGGGAACCCTAAAATAAATTTTATATCTAGGACTCGTGTTAATCTATGAATTGGATGTTTTCATTCAACTGTTTTAGTACGTGGGCTTCATTCGTGCTTCTACCTTTTTGGTGTACTTTTCCTGGGGGATGTGCAGGTGTACGCCACCCCAACTGGAAACTCATTTATCCAGACCACTCTGGGTTCCCTATGACTTTCTCGCAAATTCCATCCAGTTTGGTTGGCATTCTGGGATGTAGGATAAATAAATCTGGTGACTCCTGATTCAGGGTAATTTAACGCACTGCAAATAAGATATAGAATTATTTTCATTTTAGGTACTTTTTATGAATCCTGGAAGCCCTAATCCGGCATTGCCTTACAACAACCGTTGGACAAGAAACAGGCTGGTTTCCTTACCCGTTTTATTCAGAATATAGAGTGATGGAATTTCTCAAGTGATCCCACGAACCATGCAAGGGATTTACCCCTGCAAGCCACACTGTCTGCAATACATCATTCTTTCAGTTGCCTTATAAATTATTGAACACTAGAGTTCAATTAATCATTTATTCCAATCAAGCACTTCCCTCACAATCCACAGGTGAATGAATTTTCAGAATAAAGATGAGCAACATTTATTTGGATTTAAAAGCTCAAACAGAATCCAAACAGTGTTTCATGGGAAATCGCTAAAATCATGTACTGGGGGAATCTCAAAAACCATGTTACAATCTCCCTTACACAACCTATTATGATGGGGTGTTAAAAAAAAAAGGTTTGATTCTTAATTTATTTCTGATATTTTTCAGAATATAAAACAGTCCAAGCATATAAATTTAAATGACAACTGTATTCATTGACTAAATTATGCTTCTATATATTCTCCAAAATGTCGGGCTCTTCAAATAAATGAATTGTATTTTCAATCTATACCTAGAATATCTGGGGACAATGGACCCTGCTCACTTTCTTTTAGTGACTCTGGTCCCTTTTAACAGTGGCGCTCCAGTTCAATTGGTTTGTCTGGGAAATGGGATTCAGTTACGTAATTGGCTACAGCATTCACAACAAATTAGATCTCTAAAAAGTCCACTCTGTGGTATCCGTTAACTATGCGTCACAGATTGAGTGCAGGCAGAGATCCATCATGATTGCACCGAAAGGTTTCCATTTTATTTGTTTGAATTCACCAAAGCACAAACACGTTACAACTATATTCTGATTCCCATTGATATAAATTTAATCCGTTACTCAAATATACTGGGAAATATGAAGGGGATATGGGATTTATTTTAATTCTGTATAAAATCAATAAAATTTCTCAGGGCATCTATACTCACTTTGGTTCGGCCTCTCTCGACTTCAGGCAGCAGTCCCTCTTTGAGCAGCTATCCCATGATATGGCTCATGAAACCCTCTCGGTCTCCTGCTCTGGGATTCTTTCTGCAATCCGTCCCAGTGGATAAGGTCTTCGATACAATCCCATCTGCTTTCTTCCTCAGCAATACTGTACGTGATCAATCCAAGTCGTTCCCAGATTTTTCTATTGGCTCTTTTCTTCCAATATGTTCTGAGCTTCTAGTTTGAAAAACCCACCCTTAACGGGTTTGGGCTCCCATGTAATTCCCCTTGATTAAGCATACCATTCATTGCTTTCCTTGCTGAGACAAAGCTATTGAAACTGCCCCCCTTTTTGTCATTGCCTGTCTTGGTTGAGAACACTGGCAGGGCAGGTCCCAGATTTGAGTTTCAGTACCATTTCTCCATGAGACCACCCTTCCCAATCGTGTGCCAGCATACCGCATTAAACGATCAAATAATTGGGGTCTCCAGAAAGTTGGGTTTTACCATGGTCTTCACAATATAGAAATAATATATTCATATGTTGTTCAGTTTGGGTTGCTAAATGCAATTTGTCTGGGCTTTTTAGCATGTCAAATATCAGATATACATTTTTCTTATTTATAAGCTGAGAAGAGGTACAGTACAAATGAGAATTAGATATTTAATTCATATTTGGTCTGATCAAGCTGAAATGCTTGCTTTTCCTGTGCTCATTTCAAAACGAGTTAGATGATTTTCATAAGTCCTATTTTAAACCAGCCTCCATGGAATGAATAGTACGTTTTATCATTCAGAAGAGAAACCATTTAGCTACACGCGTTGCTGTTCTCCAGAGTTATTGAAGTCTCATGTAATCGGGCGTCTGGACTCGTTGGGTTTGAGGATCCATTATTCTGACCATCTTTGTGGTTTGACATTTTCCACCATTATGTTTTGCAAGCACCTGTGTATAATTGGCTATTCCGTATTTGGCAAACAGTCCCTGGCCTTTCCGGTCACTTGATACAATGGGGCAGTTTCTTAAGAGCTCTTGATGGGTGGTAAGATTTCAGCTGTTAAATCTGATTGGCCATTTATTGCCAACCTAGTGAAAACATCACCATGAAAATCATTAATTTGGCTAATTTTGCTTTTAGGGAGTTAAACACCAGAGATAAAATTATTAAGGTATTCTGCTCTCAAAGGCTGATGTCAACTTAATCGCACATTTCTCAAGTCTTAGGAATTCTTGTCACTGCCATGCACAGCTTGTAAAATCATTGTTGGTACTTTTGGCAGAACCACCTAGAAGGTGGCATCTGTTTCTTTGTGGCATACAAAAGGTCAAACATGGGACACTTGCTACTGACAAAATCCTACATTCGCCTTGCACACCGCACATTTATAAATGAGGGTTTATGTCAAAACCACTAGAATAGGAATTCACCTCTGTGTATTGCCTTCTCATAAAAGCCCTGAGGCGAAAGGGCGAGGAGCTTCTTTTTTGGCTGCTGGTGGAACTGTTGGGATTATCCCTCTCAGACTGCATAATACATTTGACAAGACTACGCATCTGCATCATTTGTCGCACATTGCAGCGTTGTAGATTAAGGAGACCTGTAACTTTAAATTTGCACGAGCATGATACAGGAAGCGCAATGGCATCAGCTGTGCTTATAAACCTGCCCATACCACCCTTGCAGCGTAAGCCCTGAGGCGAAAGGGCGAGGAGCTGCTGTTTGGTGCGTTAGAGGAAGGGGAACTCCCTAATCGTGTGAATGAGAGGATGAATCAACACCCGTAGCCAAAGTACAGCTGGAATAAAGATCCAGTACCGAAGGCCGATTGTCGTTATTGAATCAAGGTAAGCTCACTAACAAATGACTCCGTATTAGCTCATAAATAAAAACACTTTTGCTCTCTTCCAGCAATGATCCTTGCATACATCATTTTAAAAGCAGTGTTAACTAGCACTAGCGAACCTGCGTTCAGTTTCTCTGTTGATTGATACCTTCCCTATTTGTTTTGAGTTGCAGTGCAATTCTGAGAAGGCTCTGGGTTAGGTTGCCTCTGTGAAAACACTTATTGTAAAGCCGAGGCTATGGAACTGCGCAGCACACTGATGTTGGACAGGACGAAGGCCATGGAAGGGGATTGCTCCTATTTATTGGATCCAATAGCAGCGGTCTCTCACTCTGCTCTACTCGCTACACTCCCCCCCTGCCCCGAAACAGCCAAGTAACAACTCTAGCACAAGTGCACGCCAAAGCCTTGCTTGTTCAACCGAGGGAAGGAGAAGCAGAGCAGAATGCACAAGCCGTCTATGTACAACAATGGCAACGCGGGTTAGAATACACAGTAACGACCACGAAGATATACAAAAAAAAAATCAAGATCATTTTGGAAGAATGAGGAATAAAAGCCTAAATGGTGTGGGGGGTAAGTTAGAACCATCATGGGTCGTCCCACTAAATTTACAAACCCCATTATCAAGCACAGAAGTCTATCCCCTGTCTGTGAGAATGGGGAAGGCCTCGGACACCTTGACCATTGGAGTAGAGAACCTGTATTTTACCCAGACAGATGTTTCACCCGAGAAAGCGGTCCCAAGAGGATCTAAGGGGACCGAAGTCCCTCCACAATCGGGGACCATCACAGATACAGATTATCTCAATGAAGGCTTAGAACTTCGTGCTGAATTCTCTAGTCTCAGTTTTTGAACTCCTGAAGTCAGAAGTACAATCCCAAGCAGGCATACTTCTGGAGCTAACAAACGAAATGGCAACGTGTGAATCCACGCTGGTGGGCTTGGGATCTGCCATCAACACTAACAACATTCCATCGCTGGGAGAAGTGAGACTCAAACTGACCAAACAGTGCCTAGACATCTCCTCAACCTCTCCTCGATTTGCTAAACCTTAAGAAAAATAGCTGAATAAGATAACGGGCTCTTAAGTGAGGTAACTCAGTTGTTGAAATTCAAATCATCTCCGCAGGAAGAGGTGGAAGAGCACAATATTGCTCTGAACCCATATTTTGATAACACTATCGGGATCCACGTTGGAGGAATTTCAGAGATTGGCAAATATAGCAGAAGAAGAGATTGAAATAACCGTGGAAAATTCCCAATTGCAATCCGGGGGGATACTAGCTAAGCAGACTTAACCTGACTTAACTTGCAAATCGTCAAATGGCCAGAGCTACAGAGGTCATAGGAAAATGATAATGCGACATGCCGGAAAAAAAAGATCGAGAACTTCTCATTCAAGACCAAAGAGATACCATAAAAAAAATCAAGACCTAAAAGTAACTATTGTCGCCAATGCAGGACCAGATATTCAGTCAAAAGAGAACCTACTACCTGTTACTGTAGGCGACCAAGGGAATGAAAGGAATTAAACTTGTACTATGACCAGCTCATCGAAACCCTCTATGCTGCCCACTGAAATGAACAACTCTGGCAAAACCGGGAAAAGCTCAAAAAAATTCCACAATAGTCACTGACACACATCAGAAGATAAAATACCTCAGAGGGTCCACCAGGGCAAAATAAGCCTTCATAACTGGAAACTATGGGCAACGGTCAGAGCATAAATCCATTAATCCCAAAATGCTCAGGAAGAGACCTTCTGGTAGAAACAAGATGGGCTCAAATATTTCTGCAGAAGAAGCCTCTACCGTTGAAGCAGACTGTTGTGCTGAACAAGGCTCGAGCCTCGCACAGTGAAGCCAAGATGAAGTTGACCCCAATATTTCTCTCAGCAGGCAAAAGGGTCGCAAACAAATCTTTGGCTGGGCAAGAATGTCCAATACCTATTTTAATATCGGAATTGGATCAAGGCAGTCCGTCCATAAGACTTGGCATGCGGAATGGGCTAGGGAAATCTTCAATGATCACCCAGCTAACCCAAGAGGGGTCCAGCATCTCATCTCATGTCGTTGATCGGTCACCTGCATCGACGCAATGGAAGACATAAAGGACTTTGCCCTTCCAAGAGTCTGGTTAAGACTTCGAACGAACCGAAACATCATAACTCACTTAGCAGATGTGTGATATTAGGGGTCTTCAAAAAAGTAAAAAATCTATCTATTTTCTACAGATATTGAGACTAACATTCCCCCTGGCCCAAGACCCTTACTTTGTGGAAGTTGCACTTATCTCGACGAGAGCAAAGACAGCCATCCTGAATGCATCGAGAGAGATGGAGTTCCAAGGTCTGCAAGTCTCTATCAATGAGTCAAGGGGTTGTGCTCAAGACCATCCTATTAGTAAAGAGGTTACTAAGATCAAACATCAAAAGGGGGGCAATCCCCAGGTTGTAGCAAACAATGATCAAAGAGGGGGAAGTGAATGGTCTTAAAATAAGGAAAATGCATTAACCCTCCTGTCATAAATTCTCTCCCAGCTTCTCCAGAAGCTGGGAGTAGGTACCCAGCAGCTTTAGAAGAAAGGGATTGAACCTAGTGAGTTGGAACACGCGGGGTTCCAGTACTTTTAAAGCCAGGAACATGCGGGGCTATTTGTTCGAATTTTGTGACGTAGTACTATTGCAGGAAACATGGCTGAGAAACAATTTTGATATTGAAGGATTTACAATGACCTGTTTGCCAGTCATACAAAAAGCAAAAAGGAGACCCCTAGGTGGCCGGCTGATGGCATTTAAAAACCAAGCATTCAATAGTGTCATCCCAATTTTTATGGATGTTCATGGAATTCAGGCCTGTAGAGTCCATCTAAACTGTGACTCCTTCGATCCTATCTGGGTGATTATTAACATCTACTGGAACCCTGCCTGTTCAGAACTTCAACCTTTCCTCGTGTCTCCGCCTTCAATGTTGGAAATAATTAAAATGGGCTCCGGGGGGACTAATATTCTAGCTGAGGACCTAAATACAGAGTGTGTGCAGCCATAGAGGGGCATAGCAAAGCCGTCCGCTCAAAAAATTAAAAAAAACAGGAGGACTTGGATGTATTTTCTGGAGTCCTGGGACCTGAAGATGTTAAATGGAAGCGCAGAGGGTGACTCAGGACCATCTACTACCTGGCACAGAGGAAAATCCTCATCAGTTTTGGATTATATTTTTTTTATTCCAGCACCTTTACCTGTGTCCCTCAACCTTAGAAATAAAACGGGACGCTGGGAGCGATCATTGCAGTTTAGAGCCATCTTTTTCCGATCTTTCCACCCGGTCTTCAAATGTAAACCAACAGGCTTTAATAGAAAAGAAAGGGAAAATTAGGCTCGTGAAATATAGGCAAGAGGGTTCAAAACTAAATTCTCAATTAAACAAGGTACCCAGATTTATTTGTGAGACTTAATGCCACCTGAATAACTTTACTAAATTTATCTGGACCGCCTCAGCGTCGAGCTATTCGGCAGTAAGAAATATACAAAAACATGTCCATAGTTTTGACAAGGAGACACAGAAAAGGAAAAGAAATCTCAAAGATTCTGCGAAAGTTAAAATCAGTTGGGTTGCACCTAGAAACATACAACGCTGAAGTCAAAAGAGAAAAATCCTATAATAAATCTGGGTCAGAAAACCATAGCTTCTGGACTGCAAAGGGATGCGGAACAGATGTTGAATCTCCTGAGAGAAGGGAATACTAGAAACATTTTTGGTCAGTCGTCAGTCACTTAGAAGCTGGAGCTAACAGTTACCTGTGCAATTTAGTTCCCGAATCAGGGTGGGCGGGTGCAACACCTATCGGAAACATTTAGAGATCCTAGAGGCACCTATTTTGGGACTTTACCTAACACTCCCTAGCAATTAACATTCAACGAGGGGGATATTGAAGACATCATTTTCAAATCTAAAGCAGCGGGCCCAAATGGCCCAAGTTATCAAGTTCTTAAAAATGAGCCAAAAATGTGGTCCAGCTTACTTTTTTTCTTTTTTTTTTTTTTTTTTTTTTTTTGTGTTTTGGGGAGATCTTCGGGAGCCGAATATTCCCACCCTCCTTGAAAGTTGCCCTGGTTATACCTATTTTTAAGGGAGGTGACCATCGAGCTGCGGCAAATTATCGACCGATCACCCTGCTCGACATAGAAAGCAAGATTTTTTAAGAGTTAAATGGAAAAAAGATCCATTGACTGGCCTATGCAGACAACATTGTTTTGCTGGATAGAACAGCTATTGGTCTCCAGCGACTACTGACCAAATTGGGTGAATATGCAGGATTGAATGGAGCATCAATAAATCCCCTCAAATCGAATTTTAGTCTTCAGACATCCACAGAAGAAGATCCACTATTCAAACTGGTTTCTAGATGGCCAAATTATACAAAGGTTGGAGGAAGTGAAATATCTGGGTTGTAACCTCTATACCTCCCCTGCCCTCCATAAAGTGGAAGCTGAGGTAGCCTCTAAGATATCACAGATTGCATCCCAAATGCTTAAGTTAAACTTCAAGTATTGCAAGTTCTCCATTTTGGCATTGATCAAATTTGACTTGGCAAAATCGGTTCCCATGATTTTATATGGCCTGGAGAGTAAGCGTCGGCTCTGTCCCATAAACTGGAGTGTGTTAGAGGGTCAGCTATGGAAGAGGACTTTATGCCTTCCCACATGTACCCCGAGTTGGAGCCTTAGATTTGAACTTGGTCTTAAATCACTAGGATGTATGGCAAATTGGAAGTTGATGTTGCTTTACCGGGAGATTGTCACCCGGCAGAGCACCACTCTATATGGGGACATCAGACACCAAATGGAAAAATCCAGATCGCCCATTTTAACCGCTCTCGAAAGCAGAGTGAAGGAGTCTCTGGTTAAGGCCAATCTGGGTGTAGAGACCCTTATAGCCAATCCATTAAAGGTTAAGAGAGAGTTGGAAATTAGTGATTTGAGAAAACCGTCTTACTTTCTTGATTGTTTCTATCCAATCCTTTCCTTTAGGAGAAAAGAGGCTGTCTCTCTCACTACCTAATGAAATTTCCAGATAGGTCGGTAGGAAACAACTTTTTAAGGATCAGCCTAAACTTAGTAGACTGTGGTGAGGTGCTGGCAAGGCGACACCAAGGAGGCAGAGCTATACAAATGTGTAGAACCTGTGAAATTCCATCAAACTATAATTAAGGCACCTACTGATGGAGTGTGAGGGAACATGGAATGTACGTTTTAGCGTTCTGAGATTTGTTCTACATGAGGAAGGGCTCCTCGCAGAATATTTTTGGAATAGACTGAGTTCCGGTCATCCCATCGCCTTGACATCAACGGTGGTTCAAGTCTTAATGATATTCATACAATTATTTTACAAAGCTTTAAGTCTGGGAAACAGAAGATCGGAGAATCAGTTTAGTTAAACATTGAGTTTTCATGATTGTAATCAGTGTTTTTACTAGTTATTTTTGTTTTTTCTTTTATCTATCTTTCTTATAAGTGATTGTAAAACACTGTCACGTAATAGATTTTTTTTACCCTTATGATTGCATTTTGTATCATTTGCAAAGGTTTGATGTAGAACCAAATACAAATAAAAAAAAGAAAATAAAAAAAGCTACATTGTTATGGGATTAGAACTATGTTGGTTAATGATTTGCATTTTTATTAAAGTTCCAAACACTTAATTTCCTGTCTCCTGGTTTGCATTTTGTGCATTGAATGCCCAACACAAACCTCTTATGGGACTCCATAACCAGCATGTTCGACTAATTGGAATGTTTCTTTCTCAAATTGTCAAAGCAGCCTGCCTCTTTTTGTTCTTCAGAGTATGTGCTTTATAAAAGGGCACATATTTGCCAGTCTGGTCATGTCCTGGCACATGTTGCAACTGGTCATTTCACTGGGAAAGACTCTGACCAGGACTTATTTTGTCATTTGTATAGCGCACCTACCCTAGAGGCATCTGGGTGCTGGTTTTCGGAAAGAGTATGCAACATAAGAAAAATGGGAACATGTGTGATGATTCTGAAATAATGCATATGGTTAACAGTTGTGATCATGGTAGTTATTACGGGGTGGGCTGTGAAAAAAGCTACTTTTGCTGATCTTGTGTGAAGAGCCAGGGTTTGAGGCTTTTATGGAAGAACCAAAAAGAGGCTTCTGGTCTCAAGGTAGTTGAAGGGCGTTCCAGTGTGTGGCTGCTACCACGGGGAAGCTACGACCGGTTGAATCTAGGGATGTTAAGTAGGTGCGAATGGGCAATTGCAGATTAAAATGGGAAAGCCTAAACTACATGTCCCAGATCCAGAATTTCAAGAAATAAAAAAACAGGACTTTCACCCAGGTCAGGGGGCAACCTGAGAGGTGTGAATTTACCAAATCAATTTGGGTGTTTGACAGCAGTTCAGTAAATATATCTGTTCTGAAAAGCAGGCCTTTGAGGCGGTTCTGTGAGAGGACTAAAATCATTCAATATGGCTCTTGGAACTTGTCCCTGGGAGGTCCTAAGTGTTTACCCGACGTGTGGGCCCTAGTGGAGAATGGGGTCAGTGAAGGTTATTGCTTTTGTAAAATGTATTCCTTGTTGTCCCCTTTGCCTGATATTTTGATAAATACCTGTCAGAATGACCTACATTTTTTCTCCCCTTAGAACACCGAAAACAAACACATTGAAAGAGGACGTGTGTAAGCTTGAAGACACAAACAGCTCACAAGGTAAAGTGACTGAATAGAGAAAGTGATAGTTTGGGTGAGGGGTTGTGTTCTGAGACAATGTTCACGTACATTGTGCATTTCAGATCAAGGAATGAGCTTTGCACCCCAAAACCACGCTTTCCTGCTGTTCTTTCTGGGGTTTCTTTCCTGGACTTTCACCATTTAGGGGTTTTACTGCCTGGGTGTGGATGCACACTTGTTGGTTCAAGTGGTTGTGTTATGGTAATGTAGGATGGTGGTGTGGGTTCGGGCATGTACAATGTCTAAATTGGTTCTTGCGATTTGCCCCTCTGCTTTCTTGGAATTGGACCCTGAAACAAAGGCTACACATACCAAAGCCTGCGTGAGCAGCTGGTTAAACTGTGAATGCTAGGTCTGGATGGAGTGGCTTTTGCCGACCGATGCCGCGTATTGACTGGAATGGGAATGCTATCTTGGCTAGATTTGGATGGAGTCAAAAACACCTGCTTACCCTGCATACAGACATGTTTGACAGAGATAGGTGGGACCAAACTTGGACGAGGTTATGAATGTGGTGTCATGTGTGGAATGGACTGTGGGGTGTCGGCCGGTCCCAGATCTTGGAGGTGTGGAGATGCTTGTGCGCCCCACCCAGAGAGGAAATATGGAAGTTTAGCACTTCGATTCCTAACAGCTATGCCAACTAAGCAATCCACTAAAAATGTTCAACCCTCTGCATACACCTCTCACGCTCTAACCAAACACAACCACAAGCCCATAAACACAACAATCCGCTTAAACCTCACTACACTGCCACAACAAAACAAATCACAAATAGACTTGCACAACAGTACATGACGGCTGCCGACCAGAAAACACCCCAAGTCCAGCCAACGGTGTTAACTGGGTTGAGGCTGTCAACAGCACATCACTGCTCTCTTGCACTTTTCCAGCTTATTCCACTAACTCATCCCCCTCTTCCCTTTCTTTTCAGAGCCGCCAGGGGACCACTCTGGTGGTGATGGTTCACGGTACGAATATCCTTTAACATTACTATATGAGCTTCGTCACTCTTATTACATCAACTGGCTCTCTTTTCAATGTTTTTCTTTTCTTTCTGAAATTCTTTTCACAAAAACAATCGGTTTTGGCGGTGGGGGGGTTCCACCTAATTCACTCTCCCCACTCTCCCCTATTGTTTACCTATTCCCGACCAACCTCTACCCCTTACATGCCCCCCTACATTTTTTATTGAGAAAAATAAATCCCATCGAAGAAAAGAGTCAAAACTTTGTACCCTAGTTTACAAGTAACTTCCTCTTGATCATTTCACTGCTACACCTGGAAAAGGTTCTTGCTGTATGAAGTATTTTAGGATTGTATGTGGTCTGTGTTTGGACTGCTAGATAGGCTACAGGTGAGAATGACCTGCTACAGCTGGAGTTGTCTCATGGTGCACGTCTGCAATTAGTAAATGATGCACGTAAGAAATGTTACTAGCGATCAAATACAGGCAGTCGTAATGTTTTGGGACCATACAGTACTAACCACTGTTCCATTACCTGACTGTTAAGCGACAACAAAACACAAGGCTCACTTTGCAGCAATTGAAGACAGTCTAACCTCTTTAATACAAACTCTGAGCGAACGGTATGCGTCTTAATTGGCAGCTTTTTAATAGTATTTTGCTCTGTAGTGATCAACACTTGACTGCCTGGGGAATGTTCTCCTTCTGTGATGGATGGTATTTTACCACTTGTGGTAAAAGCCAATTTACGCCTTTTGGTATTCAAACTTGGTTCTGAATGTAGACCCAATGATTCTTGGTGTACAACTGGAAGAAAGGAATTGCTCCCGCACAGATGCAGTCTGGCCAGTGTTGAGTGGGTCCCATCCCTGAGATCATGTTGTTCCCCTCACAATGGTATATAGTCGGATATTGAGTTCTCTTCTCCCTCTGTGTTCTGTATATAGCAGTCTATAGGTGTCCATGTTGGAGGAAGCCTTAATAAGATTTTTATAATGTCTTCATGAAATATTAAACTGTGCCACCCAAGTGATGCGGTTGAAGGCGAAAGCGTGCATAACATCAGCAAAGGGCAACCCAGCCATTCAATGCACACATTCATACCTGGGAAAAGTATCTTCGCATTACCTCTCCATCCTGTTTGCCCCATCTTGTTCATCCTCAAATTAGACAATGCCCCTGCATATGTGAACTGCGATCATTGATGGCTATTTAATCCTTTGTGCTTCATGCCAGATTCAAACCTGTGTTGCTCTGTGTTGTCTTGCTTCCAAGACAAATGAGCGGCCCCTGAGCCTGTCTTTATAAAACTTTCATCAACCACCTCAACGTCCTGTCGCCCTCCATCACCAAATACCCCAAGTCAAACAGCTAGGCGCAAAATGTATGTAACTTCATCTTAAGATACAGGAAGGTCGCACGCTGGAACAAATGTAGTCCAAATACCAAAGCATGGTGAACAAAGTGTACTCGGCGTGCAATATATTAGACAAAGCACCAAAACAAGGAAGATTCTGCCAACATCTGATGGACAAACCAAGAAACCAAACCAAAAATCGTCACCATTTACCCAAAGATGGCAAATCCTACTTGGTTGTAGTGGTTAACATGGTTCACTTAATTACAAAGATGTAATCCATCAAACTCAATCTAGGCAATTCTCCCCCTCATTAATTATTGGTCCACAAAGTGAAAAGATACTTCCTCGCATTCCAGCCTCTTATGCTGGAAGATATTTTGAATACTATCAAAAATCCAAAAACCAGCATATCAAACTACTGAAGAATCTCTGCCCTTCCTATCGATGGCAAACTCTGAAAGATTTGATACCAAACCCCTTCAAGGATACACTAAAGACAGACAATTGACCTTTCTGTGGTAAGCTTTCTGACATAGGAGAAGCACAGAATCAACACTTTTCAGCTCAGATTCAGAAGAATATCGTTGCTAGTACAAATCGGCCCATTGTTATCATTGCTCTGGATTTAACTCCAATTTTACTCTATACTGCTGTGCAGACTGAGAACATATATCGGTGTAGAGTGTAGGGCTCCTACCTGATGCCATTCCCTCAAAAATCACTCCGCCAGAGAGAAACTCAACCTGATTGACCCACAGGGCTAGTCACTTTCCCTGCGGCTGTTGGATGCTGTTTTGCCCACAGCCATCCTTTAACAGCAATACTGGACCTGTATATCATCGCCTTCAATATCTATGCTGATGATATGCAACTTAGAATCAACTTAGACACCAGTTCCCCCACCAACACTGCCATGTGCTGCCTATCGGTCATCCAACACTGTATTGTATAGCCACCTGTGCCTCAACTCTGGGAATGAAAAATATCCTTCTCTGTGGACCCACCCAAGCAAGTCTTTTCCATTCTCAAGACTTGAGTCCATCCCTGCACCTAGTCCTCGTTTGACCAACCCCGTTCTCAAAAAATCTTTGACAATATACAAATGCTACACCATGTTCAGCCTACTACACGGACCTTCACAGCCTTGTATATGAACAACCAAGTTGAGATGTTCCAGGCTATGGTTGTATCCAGGCTGGAATATTGCACCAGACCTTATCTGGATCTCCCAAAGAAAAGCATCACATTACTAATGGCCATTCAGTCACCAGCCTAAAATGATACAATTGTATGCCTGGAACACTTTAAAAATATTTTGGAATATTTAAAGAAGTCTTAGTTTTACAAGGTGCTGCATGCATGCAGGATTCTTCAGATTGTATAGAGTTGTGGAAGGGGAAGCAGTAGAGAAAGGGAGAGAAGGTTTGAGGAGTGAACATGAGTTTGCACAGGCAAGCATTACAGAATTTCAAGGCATTAATAGTGCAGCACAGAACTTAATTCCATGAACGTGCTTGCAGTAGAGTTGAACCCCTTACTTTGAAGGTCTTTCCTATTGTTGTAATCTCCAAAGGGAGGGAGTTTGCAAGCTTCCTATCAAACAAACCCTCATGGAACCACCTTGTTCTCTGAAGTTACCCTATCAGAAGGAACGAAAGAGTAATCCAGTAGCAGTAAAACCTGAAGAACCCAGTATCAGAATGATAGAACTAGTTGAGAATTGCTTATAGACGTAAACTTGTCATTCTCCTGATTTGTTAGTAGGGTTAGAATAGATTTCGACAGATTCTGATTTGGACTCACACTGACAAGCACTTTAGATTTTCTTAGAAAGAGAAAATCCTTAGTATAGGGAAATCCAGGCATTCATCCACATAGTTTGATCATCGATGAGATGAAAAGTCCGACTACTTGTACTTTTTAATATTGATGGTTACAGCACTATCAGACAGAAAAATAATGGAGAAAATAAATTATGCCAGACCACAAACTTAAATAGTATAGGTAAGGGAACCTGGACTGTGGACTACAGCCCTTAATTGAAATGGGGGGTACAGTATCTTTCACTTGAACCTCTGAACTATTATATGGAGACGAATCCCGGTTGTGTAAATAGAAGCTCCCTCTTAGAGCTTGTCGACCTTATGCTAACTTTTGTTTTTTATTACCAATAAGCTAGTTGTATCCCGCTTAATTTGGGCCCGAGTATTTGGTTAAGTTCTTGGCCTGTGACAGTGTATAAAGGATCAGTTAAAGTTTAATAACCAGAAAGCGAATTTAAAGGGCAATCATTTGTTGGATGTGGTTGTAGAACTAGCTAAGAGGGTGTTCATTTGCTGAAGTTGGTGGATGACATTGACGGACACTGGAAAATCCTCCTTTAAATGTAGTGCAAGCAAAGCATGGTGAGGGTGGATGACATTGACGGACCAGGGCAAAACCACAACTAAAATGTAGTGAAGTAGGGTGAGGTAAGGGACAGTAGTGAGAAAACGGATGCAAATTGTGAAGCCAAATCCCACTGCAAAGTAGGAAAAGGCAACAGCACCTGTTAACTGGATCCAACCAAAATACCCCAGTGATCAGAGGCTGATTCACCAGTGTTTCTGGCCAACCCTAGGGAGTGTACAACATTACCTTTTGCGAAGCTTGGCCGCAATGGGCCCTATGCTCACTGTTGCAATAATTGTGGCAGGCTTGTTGTCGGAGGTCTGTGAATCGACCTAAGGTGTTGCGGATGCCCTTCCCGATAAATGGTGTATGTGTGATATTGTTGGCATATTCAGGAGCCAACTATACCATAATCCAGTGTGTTTACAGAGCCAATTGGAGGGTGTCCTTCCTTTAGAGCAGTCAAAGACCTTTATTATTTCTTGGGGCAAGGCGAGGGGGGGCAGGGGAAACCTAATTCTATAAAAGTGGTGGGTGAAGGATACAGTAACATTCAAGGACAGATCTGTATTTGTGCTTTTGTATGTGTCCAAGGGAATTTTTCAATCCCATGGAGATGCAGGTAAAGATGAGTGATTCTAATGTACATGGAGTTGTACGAAGCTAGTGAAGACTTTTGTGAAAGCATGGGTCTGTGCCCGTCCTGTTTGGTTGACCATAAATGTTTAATGCAGAACAAGGGAGTGCTCTAAAGTGCCTGTGATATATTGGACTGGGTTGCGTAATATTGTGTCCGCAGAAGATGAGTGTGATCAAATGGAGGGCCACTGGCAGGGCTGTGCTCCATTATTTACCAGATTTTGAAAGGGACTCTTGTAATTGTGAATTAGGTGGGTGTATAGAACGTGAATGCATAAGGCATGAAGAAGCCTCCCTTTAAATCTTAATGTTGCCTTCTTTTCAGGTTTCCACCTGGAGAACGATTCCTTGATTAAGAGTGATTTTCTTCTGGATCCTCCCACCTCTGTCTGGAAGGGGCTAAGCGGCATAGCACAAAAAACACCTGGCCACTCAACA
Organism: Ambystoma mexicanum; assembly: GCF_040938575.1. Lineage (NCBI taxonomy): Eukaryota > Metazoa > Chordata > Amphibia > Caudata > Ambystomatidae > Ambystoma > Ambystoma mexicanum. The sequence goes on along the minus strand of NC_090933.1, from coordinate 1,257,117,508 downwards.
CCGATTGTGAAACGGCGTCGGGTCAATTCTGTCCTCCATGAGGATTTTGAAAAACTGGTATGTGTCTGCACCTGCAAGTCCCCCACTGTCTATAGAATTACATCGAAGGAAACTGGACAACGGGAGCTGCTCCTAGGGTGGTGGCCAGGTGTTTTCTGTAAAGACTTTCCCCCCGTTTTATCGTTGTGATACTGATGTGGGCCGACTAACAAGTAAACTGACTTGGTGTATCCTACCGCCCCCTTCCAGAAATACAGCTTTTAAACCAGGACTGCATGCCCTAATATTCTCCTCCTAATATCCTTGTTAATTGTTTACCCTGTTATGTCTTTAACTCCTCTTTTAGATCGATCAACTTGTCATTTCGAAATCGCCTTTTCTCTCAATTTTATGTCCCACATTGCACAACTTCTACCAGTCAACCACATCATGCCAGCATCGCACCGCTAACACAGCCTCACCAGCTTCCTAACCCGCTTCCTTCCTAACTAGCTTCCTAACCCGCCTCTGCTGCTTTATACCTCCATAACCTACTCCTGCAATACTTCAACTTGGAAAAACATTGTAGAGTCCACTCCAACACCACCTCTCCTTATTGGCTGCTATCACATCTCCATATTAAAACATGTTGCACATTGGTCGACTATTTCACCTCCCTAACCAACTGCTAAAATAGCAGCAGCCTGCAGTACAGTCACCTTACCAAACCCATCACTTGCGCCACCGAACAAAGCCTTCCTGCATCTGCTCCAAGATATATCTCTAGAGCTGCTACTCACAGCCACATACTATGAAGCCGCCTGTAGACGGATGGAGAAGGTCCACATCAACAACCTGCATAATGCCTCCTAGGACCAAACCTCCACAGCACCCCTCTGGAAGTGTGGTACGCCACCGAACAGCTGCGATGTCTCTACCTAATCACTTCATATTTGCAGCATGCTACAGCAATTTATATTTTTTGAGGTCTTAATATTGGAAATAAGCAGTGTTTCAAGCTGGCTACAGTTGCCCCCCCCCCCCCCTCCGCACACCATCCTCTGCACCCCTCATTGCATCCCTGGATACCTTCCTAGTTCTAGGCACCAGAGGTATATCCTCTATAAAGCTACCTACTTCCAAACATGCACACAAACACAATCTCAAGCGGTATTGTATGTATATAGAGTGAACCTGGCACAGAAACGGGGAAGCGCTCAGGGACGTCATTTCACCAAAATGCTATGGGTAGCGGACGTGACATCACATGACCTTTGACCCCTGACATCAGAGGACCTGATGTCATTTGTCCCCCCCACCTCAGTTACATCACGAGAAGTGATGGAACACGACCTTTCACCCCTTGACAAAACAGGAAGGGACATCACATATTGTTCCTAAGTACACTAGGAGAAATATGGTTGAAATATCACTGTTATATACCTTTCATAGAATAGATCACCATATGTATTGTTAACATCAGTGTGTATAGGACCATATTACCAAATTACTGTGAATACAAGCCAGACGTTCAAGGCCAAATGATAATGATGTGTTACTATATAGCATTTACGAGTAAGAGCTTATACATACAATATCACCCAACCTGTGTTGGTTCTCATGTATCAACCTCAGAAGGGTGAAAGGCTGAGTTGAGGTGCTTACGAACAGGCTAAATCAGTGACTGACCACCTGAAGTGTGCCTGGAAATAAACCATTATGAGTCTGGCAATTATTGGCTAGAATTCCACAAAGACAAATTATGTCTTATTCCTATTCTTTCTTATTTAGAGTCACTGCTCAAAGTGATACACGTGTGCAACCCATTTTTTTTTTTTGAGGCCTGAAAAAGAAAGTCAGAAACTCCAAAAATATAGAGCCACATGACACTGGCCATAGCCCAGGAGATTACATTTAAAAAAAAAAAGAAAAAAAAAGTAAAACAAAAAAAAGTTTAAACATTTTTTTTTTTTGTAGGGGTAGCAAGGGAGACCACAAGGTTAGCAAGGGAGACCTCAGGGGTCGCAACTGCGACCCCTGGCGACCCCCAAATGACGTCCCTGGAAGCACTGTACAGGAGGAGGGTTGTCCAACTCCAGGCCTCGAGGGCTGGAAACCTGGTGGGTTTTCATGATATCCCTCCAATAACATTCCTGAGAGAAAATGTGCATACATTTAGTCATTGTATGCAAATGTATCTCATGAATATTAATGAGGTATCATGAAAGTCCGACATGAAGCTGGCCCTCGAGGCCTGGAGTTGGATAACCTATAGGCAAGAGTGTTGCCGGGTGGACATTAACTCAGTATTATGTAATCACAATTAACCTGGTAGAGCTGTGTTGCATTGCATATAGTCAACTCGTAGCTTGTGATTAGCCTCGGAGTCTACTTAATGTCAAGGTGTGACTGAAATAGTAAGGTTTCCAACTCTAAACCAATTAAAATCTGTTTTTTTTTTTAACTGGTACTTTGAGGCAGTGCTGCTGGATTCGTGCGCATAATCTATTACTCCTGCATTACTAGGGCGTTGCCTTGACTGGTCGTTTTTTTAAATACAAATCTTGCGTTTAAAAATTCAGACTGAAATGAACAGTTCCAAGATGCAATATATTGAAAACTAAATATTGAAGAATCAACAGATGGAAAAATAATGAAAGCCAATGAATTATAAAATATTTTATGGAAAAATGATTTTTCCAAAGTAAATAGAGCTATTAATACTTTTTTTAAAATGAGACCTTCCCAAACAGTGAAGTGTGTGGGGATTGGTTTTTCTGTATTATGAACATTTAGTGTTTTTTTTTTTAGCACAGTTGAATGTTGGAGCAGTCTGTGCGTTGTAGTCAGTCTAGGAAAGGCACTGGTGAGTCATTGCCCTTATTGTTTGTGTAGGTAGAAGTGAACAGAGGCCCCCAACTGCCCCCATACCATTATATATTGATCTTTCATGTGGGTGAAGAGGTAGAGAGCTTAGTTGGAAGTGGCTCCCTGAATAAGGTTGCAACAAATGCTGGTATGTTTTGCTATAGGGCTGTTTGTGACTATAGGAGGGTTGTATTTTATTTCATGTGTAAAGTAGTATTCATTTTGTGCCAGAAACGTGTTTAATTTTGGGGTGCATAAGTAGACTTGAGGTTCTTGGTTAGATTGGAACATCATGTGCAGCTCTGATGATCTCCAAAGTCATTCAGTTTCCTTGTAGAATTTAGTATTCTTTTATTATAATAACTTACAATTTGTATTGTTAACTGTGCTTTTTCCCCTTACAAAATGGTTCTCTTCAGGAGAGTTTTCAAAGTCTGCAGTGCCGCAGGCAGTCCATTTTTTAATGGCTGCAGTAGGCTCTGCTGTTAAGGTCTGCTTTATGATCATCTTAATCGCGTATTCCCCCTTATATAGACCAGATTGCCTTTTTGTTGAAGTAACTTCCTTAGGAACGGGTAGCATTTTGGCTTACTGCACAAAAACCCAGACTCATTTAAAAGTGGAAAAGGTCGCTTTAATGTGACAGGCCAAAGCTTACAATTAAACGCTTACCTGGCTCCATGGCCTTACAAACTAAAGAAATATTTTAAACAACCAATTAAATAATTAAACATTTTCCATTTTTCCCCCAACAATTAAATAATTAAATAAAGCCATTTCCTCCCTAACTATCCCTTGGACCCTACCGTCTCCTTACCCCTTTTCCAGGCGTCCCGTTTTCTCCCCGGGGCCATGCCCCTCCAGGCTCAATACCTGTTCCCCCGTGGTGGCCCGCTTGTGCAAACAGCGCCACCCCATCCTTTCCCGTGTCATTCCCCCATTGTGCTTCCCTCCCCCCACATCAAAAGGGGCCATGTCCCCGGCACCAGAAAAACCCTCCCCAAAGGTGTTCTTTCTGCCCCAACCCCCCCCCCCCACCAATTTTCCTACCTCCAACTCCTCAACCACTCTCCCAGCCAAGAGCTCCAGTCCGCCAGATGATTGTTCCCCAAACCGGAAAGTTCAATCCTTTCTAAACCATCTCCTTACGGTCCAAAACCTGTACTGACACCGATGTACAACATTCTACCATCTCTGTTTATCCCCTTCCTTGCCCGCTCTATCGGACCCTCATTTTTCGCTCCCCTCCCAACTCTGTGGCAAACACTTAGTCCCCCCCCCTACAGTTGCTTGAGGCCACACTTGTCAGACCCCTAACAAAAAACCCTTTTTATTTTCCCAAGAAGGGCCACACCCGTATCCCTTACCAGATCATTTTCCCACCAAGGCTAATCCCCCCCCCCCCGACCCCAACTGGAGGCCTATAGTTTTCCCTCAACCCCGCCAACATAGGAAGCGACTGAGCCCAGCCCCCCAAACCCGGACCATCTTACCACAACATCTTTATAGTTGCACCCCAGTTGCCTGACAACCCTTTTCTCAGCTTCTTACCCTGCCCACTTAACCCTAGAATGTCCCAAAACCAGATTTTTGACATCTGACCGTACCTCCTAGCAGCATCTGAAAAAGAAATTACAAAATCACTTACAAATCAACAACATCCTAATAAATGCAACACTCCTGCTACCTACTGAAAAATTGTTATAACGACATTCCGTTTGACCCGTCCCTGGCATACCCTTTGTATCTCCCTTACTCCCAGCGTCCCAACCTATTCACCTACTCCTCTGAATAGCCCAGCCTGCTACCTTCAGATGCTGCACCCCTCCTAAAAGAATGAGTTACCAACCTCCTAACCTTTCCCGCACCACTAGTAACACCTTCCTCGGTACCCTATCCTTTCTGGCCATCTCCTTAACCCTCTCCGGAAACACCCAAGGTCCTCTCCTACCTGTCCCCCTATATTTCGCCTCTTTCACCTAACCTTTCCACAATACACCTAAACCCACTTAGCCCCCCTTTTTCCCCTAAACTATTAACCTCCTGCTCACCCTTGCCCCCTCACCTTCCATCACCTTATTCATTTGGCCCTGCGTTGCCCCCCCTGCACCGAGGGCCCGCGTGCACCCCCGTCCATGCAGGCCCTTTACTTTCTTACTCCCCTCGCCACTGCACCAGGGGCCAACCTGCACCCCCGTCCATGCAGTCCTTTCCATATAACTAATCTTCAAGCTCCTTGCGACCATTACCCCTGTTTCCCACCTGCACCAGGGGCCCTAGTGCACCCCGTCCATGCAGGCCCCTTTTCTGCCTTACTCCACTCCACCGCTGCACCAGGGGCCAAACCTGCGCCCCCGTCCATGCAGACCATTCCACATAAATTCCTCTTCCAGCCACTTGCTTCGTTGCTTCACTTTTTTCCCCCAGCTGCACCAGGGGCCCTAGTGCACCCCCGTCCATGCAGACCCATCTCATCACTTCCCCCTGCTGCACCAGAGGCGCTCCCGCACCTCCGTCCTTGCAGCCTGAAGCTTACTCACCTTGTGCGGCAAGCGTGAGGGCTTCGCCACCGTCAACCATGCCCTCCAAACGACAGCCACCACCCCTTAACAATTTCCAGTTACACCCACCTGCGGCCCTCCCCTACCTTCGATTCTTCCTCTTCACCCCTGTAATACCCCCTTTAACTCGCCCCCAAAACCTTCATCAAACTTGTGCCCCCCCTCCTTATCCGCTAAACTGAGCCCGACCTACCAGCACACCCCAATTCACCTGGCAATCGGTCCTTCCACCCCACCTCCTTGCCCCGCTCCTCATCCTGACCCACTGTCCCCTGCCTGAAAACAATCCGTAACTGGATGCCGACCCGCACACCTGCTGCACTCGTGTTTAAATTTGCACATCCACCTCGTGCAGCCTTCTTTATTGAACGGCCAACATGCTGTCGAGGGCTGTCCTCTGCCTCCTTCCCCTGCCCCCTCATGGGCGGGGCGACCAAGAAAGGGCCGGAAAGGCACAGGCAGCCCACTTGCTGTCTGCAATGTCGGGGCAGGCCTCATTGGAGCCATCCATTGCAGCCAAAGATCCATGTCTATCTCTCCCCCTAGACTGCCTGACTGTCCTCCGCCATTCTCGCTCTGAATTCCTCATCATACCTTACCCGGGCAAAACCCCCAAAACTCGTGAAAGCCCTCCTAATGACGTCCATGTATTTAAGCAGGGCCACGCCACGCTCCGGGAATTTTTCACAATAAACACTGGCATAAATGATAAATGCCGACGTCCAATTCTCAATAGTCACCGGGACCCTTGAGCGCAAAGCCAGTTCCCTCTCTTCCTCCTTAGACCCCTCCTTCGCTCGCACTTCCCTATGGAGCAATTTAAAAACATCTACAAATTCCCCCGCCTGAATCTTCTCCCTGGTCGCTGCCATAAAGTGCGCCCCCAACGGTTTTGTTATCCCCATGTATGGCAATTCTTTCTCCTTGCCTTTCACTTCAACCTCCTTTCCTTTTTCAGCTTGCACCTCGAGCACCAATGGCTCCAACACCTTGTCCGTTTGGACCTCCACTGAGCAAACGCTCTTCTCAACCCCCAAGGCTCCAATGGCCTGCACACCAACTTCTTTCCCTACCCCTTGCAAACCAGCCCCTTCCTTTCCCGTCACCCCCCCCTTTCGACCCATCTCTGCCATGCAGATGACCATTCTTTCCCGCTCACCTCTTTCCACGCTGGCCGTCTGCGGTCTGGCGTCCACACCGATGCTCCTCATTTCTCTTAGAGGGCTCCTGCTGCGGGGACAAAACATGTCAGCAGACTCACCCAGCCAATAGTTCCCCTGACCTCTTGCCCCCCGACCACCCTGCACCTGCTTTCCCAGATCCCACCTCAAACTTCTTCTCTCCTCCCCCCTTTCCCTTACCGCCCTATAACCTTCTACCTCACATTGCGCCACATAATCTTCCAACCCCACTTCATCGCCCCTTAAATACCATTGCGGATGCGAGCTCATGCCCGAGTTGAGTTGATCTTCCTCTTGCGAGCCTGGGGCGTCCGCCCCGCCACTCCTTTGACATCTTCTCAGCGGGGCCGCGGAAACCCCTGCCTGGTCCTCTTCTCTCGGGTGAGGCGTTCCGTCCTCCACCCTGGAATCCTCATCGCTAGGGGCGTGCTGCACCCTCTAGGCTCTCCTTCTGGTGACTGAGGAGGGGCCGTTCTAAAACCCTCTACCTCCACCTGACCAGCGGGGGCTGCGCCGCGCCCTCCGCCCTCACTCCTACCCGGGGGGGCCGTTCCGCGCCCCACTATAACCTCAATTGATGGGGACCTCTCCCTCCTTCTCCCACCTGCACTCTTCTGCAGGTATTTACCCCCTCCTCCCCTCTGCCCTGTCCCCCACTTGTGCCCCCCCTCTGGTTCCTTTGAGCCACCTCCTTTTGAGCACACCCCCCTTCCCTAGGGCTATCCTTCACTCCCTCCCTCAATGGCTGCCCCCCCGAAATCATTTCTCCCCTGGACGCCCTCCTGTCTCTCCCTTCTCAACTTCCTGCCCCTGGATTCCCACACCTCCACTCTCCCCGCCGCGGGGGTGCAAGCCACCACTGCCGCGAGAGCCCCATCTGCCGCTGCTCTACGCTGCGGCCTACCGCCACTTATCTCCTCCTCCCCCGTGACCTCTCCACCAATGACCTCCCCCCACTGCCCCCTCCAACTGGGCCCTAGATGCCCTACTAATTATTTCCAAGGCCACCCTCAGAGCCTTAGCATCCCCCAGACCCTTCTTACTTGCTTCCTGGCCCACCATCGTGCACAACAATTGAATGGGCACTATAATTATGCTCCTTTAAGCTAAACTAGCTACCCTAAGCCCCCGAGCCAGTACATACCCGAGGACGAATACCCCTAGCACTGTATAATCTGAACAAGAAACCCTCCCCGAACAAAAAAAAACACACAGGGGGGTAGGGGGGGCGAGGCCCAAGTAATAAAACTGACCTAAATAGGTTTAATTAACAATAAAAGACAACTAATACTACAAAATAATGTTTACCTATTTAATTATACAAAATTATACTATTAATCCTAATATTTTATTTCTATTTTTTTAAAATTTTATTAAACCATCTAAATTATCCTGCCCTAGTAAAGCCCCCTCCCTTCTACCTTGCTAGGCTCCACACAGAAAAGAGAGCCACAAATGCAAGCACAAAATAGTGCTAAATCACTGCCGTACACACTGCCACCTGGCTATGCACAAGCAGCACCGCACCACTCCTGCAGAAAACAAAGCGGTCCCTTTAAGGGAGCCGAAATGCCCCCTCCGACACGGAGCTGCTACCGCACCCGCACTAAAGCAGGCGCCTTGAAAAAACACGCACTCACAAAAATGGAGCGGGACACCTACAGCGGAGGAACTGCCTGCTGTGGAAAAATAAGAGCCTGACACGCTTTTTTTTTTAAATTTTTTTTTTTTTTTAACCCCGCCCGCCACCAAACCTCCCATAGGAAAAGAAGAAAACTCTTCTCCAGTACCCTCAACTACTTCGGGGAAAATGAAACCCCACAAGCCACGGAAAGGCTCAAACAACCAGACCGCTCCCCCCTGGCCGCGACCAGGTAAGAACAATCAGAGGTACCCTATTTACGGTACCTCTGCTAAAAATACCAAACTTTAAAAAAAAAAATATATATATATATATATATATATATATGCTAACTACCTAACAAAAAAGCCTGCTAATCTACCCTGCTCCTCACCTCTACTCACAAACCCCTGCAGGCCCAATAACCAGGAAGGCTCGGGAGCAGGCGACCGGACTTCACAATCAAGTCCAACCGTCGCCTGCCGACCGGACCTTCCCTGCCCTTAAATACCCTAAGGAGGCGCTCTGCCCCCCACAGCCACTCGCTGGCCGTGTGCAGCACCAAAAACCTCCCCGGGGGGAAACGCCCCCCTTTTAATGCCCATTTGACAGTTAATTTTTAGAACTGTCAATTTTGAGCTTTGTTGAATGGGTGGAGGGGTGGATTATGGACACATGGGATTTAAACTTTGCAATTCAACAGATGTTTATAACAATGTATGGAGGTAGATTCCATAACGGTTATTGAAAGGCCTGTGGAATTGTTCCTTTTCTTTGTTTCCTTCCCTTTGCAGACTTGCAATTGTGGTGTTTTTGTACCTCTCCTTGTATATTTCCTTTTACCCCTCCATGTAATTTATTTTGTTTTTTTTTTTTGCATCCGAGTTGAATAGAATTTGGAAATGTCCTGTTTGTGTCAAGCAAATGACTGTACGGTCCCCTGCTATACCACAATGACTGAAATGGCAAGTATTTGAGTTCAATTACATTGATGGATGGCCGAGAAAGTCAAGCCTCCTAGTCTATTATTTCCAAATGTTGGAAGAAAGCTTGTTAAGAGTTCAATGGGCTCTTGGATATAGACCACCTGATTGGCTTTCTGGCTGTTGCGTTCTACCCTGCAATGAAGGGATGCCAGTGTGGGAGAACTAGAATTCTAGCAAGAGGCACCTGCGTTCTAATTTCTTTAGCATCGCATATTGGAAGCTCCATGAAAGCTCCATTCTAAACCTTTTATAGGATTGTCTGCATGTCCAGAAAGAAGTCTGCTTTGACTACAGCCTTAACTTGGGTTACTGAGAAAATTTGCAACTTTGTTAATCAGACCAACCCATAGCATATGCTCGACCTAAATCTCTTGGGTAAATCCTTTAAAAAATCACACTGGGAAGTAGGTACAATGACAGAAACCAATGTTTTTATATGATGTCCTTAAGGAATTACAAATAAGCATTGAAAAACCCAAACAAAGCTTTACTCATATGGAGAAAAGGGCCAAATGTACCACCCAAATGGCTGTCTTTGACTTGAGTTCAGAACTCCGTCTGCGACAGTGAAAATTCATAGGTGCTTGACTTGTGTAGTTCTTTTGCCTTTCTTTTCCAAACAATGCATGGTTATTCTTCAACTGAACTATATGCTGCTTTTTTGAATTATTTCTATTGATCGGATTCCTGATGTCATGTCACACGGCAAGTGTTGTCTAGCTTTTCAGATTTTGCCCTGCCCTTTGAATGCAGAGCAGAATTGATCATTGCTAGTAAGGTTTGGGATTTCTACAATGGTTTTGTGCCAGTATATTTAAAAAAAAAAAAATAAAATAAGTCCTATTGATATGCATTTTGAAATGATCGAATATATTATAATGACAGGGAGGTTCATTTTTTAATAGAACTTTAAACAATGTTCATCTTTATGGAAATTGAAAATATTAGGTAATTTTAAATCTTTGAAGTAATAAAATGCATTAGTACAAAACATGTGAATGCAGTAAAAACAGATGTCAATATAGTAAAAAAATATGTACTATGTCACACATTTAGAACTAAGTAATGGTGTAAGTATATAATTTGGATTAAACATTCCTCCACCCAATAACAGAAAAAAATCTAAAACAAAGGCAATTACTTTGAAATTTAAGACACTAAATCAGTGCTTTACAAAATGCAACGCAATCTTTGAAATATAAACTTGCTATTGCCTGAAGGAGATGTATGTTTCGGCATCTAATCTGTAAAATATCTTTATCCAGAACACACACGAATCTTCACTCAAAACATTTATAAGCAATACACTAAGATTACAAATGTTTTTTTTTATTTATTCAATGGTCAGTACTTTTAAAAGTCATAAACTCTTATCAGATGACTGAATTGTAAAATCCCACATACATTTGGGCTGCTCGGTCTAGAGAGTGGTAATTCTCTGATTTGCAATGTCGTATGACTATTCACTGGCTAGGATTACTGTAACTGTACACTTGAGGTGTACCTAAAAAGATGAGAAATGATGGACATTTATAATGTTTAAAGTGCTATACATAAATGGTCACCATACCATTAAATAACTTCAAATAAATTATTGAAGAGTGGGCTTCTTAATATGTTCATGTAATTATTAATGGGGATGGAGGGTCAGTACTTATTTAGTAGTAACATTTTAAACCTATTTATTTAGTTTTTAGAAGTTTGTAGTTTTTGTGGATCCTAAAATGGCATTATTTTAGCTATTTAATGTGTGATTGTTGAAAAGGATTTGTATAAAACTCCTCAAATATTTTTATCCAAGTACACTACACCTTTCAGGGTAGCCACATTTTTGGCTTTTAACTCCCTTTCAAAAGGTTTTCAGTAGAATGTAGAAAAATCCTGCACAGTGCATGGAGTAGGTGTCTGCCCCACTGCAGGATACCATTTCATAATTGTCTAAGAACTTAATGACGTCATCACATTATTGTTTGTGCATTGATGGTTTAACGTTCTACTCCATGTGCTTCCATTTCTTTGTTAAATATGTTTCTGAATATCAATTTGATGTTTACAAAACAATTGTCCTTTTAGGTAATGTAACATAAATACTTTTGAGTGCAAACCAAGGCCAGAAGCCATCTGGGCGCTAGCAAACAAAAAAACCTACAGGACCAAACCCCTCTCCCTGAACAGAAAGGTTTTGAGAGCTCTGCGCAAGCACATGATCTAAAATCTCCCACAGGTATTTAGAAGAGTTCCACAGTGTAGGGGCAACGACTGAGGGAGCGCCCTCCTGCTCAAGATTTACAGAAATGCATGACTTGAAACAGGTAGCAGAGGCTGAATGCAGAGAGCGTCTGAGTATAGCGAATCCGCTTAGACTGAAGGAGAGAAGGCCCGGTAAGAAAAAAAGCATGATGTGCAATTCAAAGTGCCTTACATTTTATATGGCTTTTAATGGGAAGCCAATGGAGTTTGCCAGTAACTACCAATTGGAGGATTGTCTCGGGCGTTCAGGGCCAGATGTGCTGCAGAATTTTGCAGGATCTGGAGCTGATGAACCAGAACGTCAGGTTGACCTAAATAAATGCTGTTGCAGTAGTCCAACAAGCCCATAAGAGGCTGTGACAAGTCTCGGTTTGCCCTAGTTTGCAGCGTGGGCTTCTTCAATCTACCCCTCTCTAGAGCCAGAGGGCAGGAGCTTTGACCCTTAAGCTCTTAACAAAGGGAATTAACGTGAAAAATTAATTGGTTATCGTCAACGTATTTATAAAACATACGCCTAGCAAAACAAGATTTGCCAAAGGGCACAGATATAAATTAAAAAGTAAAGGGGATAGAGCGACCCTTGAGGAACACCGCACACAATTGGAGTGGGGGTGGGGGGGCATTGATGCATGCAGTCCACCAGAAAAGGGAACCATGCCAAGACTGGTCCTGCCCTGCTTGTTCCAATCACTGCAGGAGAATATTGTGATTGATAGTATCAAACGCTACACAGAGATCAAGGTGAATCACAACTCTGACCTCCCCGCATTCATGAAGCAGGGCCAACTCATCCAGGATCGATATATTACCGATTTACGTACCAATAAGTGGCCTGAATCTGGACTTTAGAAAAAAAAGTGCAAAAGCCCATTTTCTTCCACAAACCTTGAAAGTTGAAATTAATGCAAGCCATTGTTACTCTTCATCCCTTGCAGGAGGGAAATGGGGCGGTAGCTAGCTGGGGACAGGGGATATAATTGCAGCTTCTTCAGCAATGGCATAACCTTTGCATGCTTCAGTGGCTGGAATAACACCACTTGTAAAAGACTGGTGAAGCACCACCGTAAAGAGTGCGATAGTATCCAAAGGGAAAGATTGAATCTGGTTGGATAGAGATGCTGATTTAAGCTTACAAATAGCAGCCAAAACTGTTGTATCAGGGGCAGGCTCAAAAACAAGAGAGCCCTAGAGTCCCCACTACTAAAGGGGACCCGAAAGACCACGTCTACTAGACCAAGCCCGGTCATCCTGATCGATGTCCTGATCTTGTCAGTCTTAACTGCAAAGACAAGCTAATAGCATTGCATGTGTCTTGAGAATGCGAGGGATCAAAACGGGCAGTGGGTGGAGCAGAGAGTTCCTTCGTGACTCTAAACAGTTCTCTAAGCACAGGTACCAGCAATTATGCATTCCGCATAATAATGCTGAGACTTGGTTAACTTCTCCGCCAGTTTATATTGAAGTTGAAACTGTTTATGCTTGTCTTTGGTTTCTAGCTCATAGCAGATGCATCATATACGTTCTGCCCAGTGACACTACTGCTTCAGAGCTTGCGAATCCAGATCAGCCGTGAAGAACATTGCTTTTTATTAAAGCTCCAAGGATCAGTCTGATTCCGCAAGAGTAGCCTGAGAACTAGATTTCAAGGCCTCCGCAAGCTGAACAGGGGAAACTTTGGCCCAGTGGCATTGGCTAGCATGAACATTGTGACAAGTCTGCCTACGTGTAGACAAAATGATGACGTATGGGAGGAAAAAATGATCTGACCAGATAACTGGTAGTGGGGTGAAACATTACAGAAAGGGATATATCTAAAGAAACCAGGTAGTGTTTCCTCTATTATGGGTCGGGAGTTTATACGCAGATGCAGATGAGTCAGAAAACCTAGAAAATTAATTTGCTGCAGGAGTATCAGTCGAATCAGTAGGTCAGATATTGAAATCGCCTAGCAAAATCAGGTTGGTATGAACAAGCGCCAGGTCAGCAACCAGTTGAAACAGTTGATGAAATCATTCGTCAAATAGGAAGGTGGACGGTACACAAGCAATACGTACACTGGCGCATTACTAGAAGTCTAAAACTGAATCTGCAACAGCCACCAAGGGACATCATGAATTCTAGGGATAGTAGAACACTCCAGTGACACTAGATAAGGGGAAGGCCGTAGCCCGGCATGGAGCTTGGCCAGTCAGCACAAATCAATGCGTATGAAGATGACAGAAGCTAAGCTATATCTGGACCAGATGAATCTGAATACCATGTTTTGGTCGGCCCTAAAATATCAGGTTGATCCATCGGCTGAACAAAAATCTCATGGCTAGGAGTCACTGCTGAATGAGCATTTATCAGAAGACCAGACGGCTAAAAATCCTGATCACCCGTGTCTCAAGAGTCAGCCACCTAATCGATAAGTGTCGGAGGCGGGCAACAGACACGACAGGCTGCTAGGTAGACAGGTTGCCTCATGAGCCAATTGCAGCAGCTCGGCCCGAGCATACATAATGGCAGTTAGACCACCAACCCCTACCAAATGGCCTTACAGACAGATGGGAGTTCTTCTAGTTTGTTCTAGCAGTCCTTCGTGGCCCATGGCCCGGTCAGGACACGGAAAGGCACAGACTGGCTTGCTTTGTGCCATTATGTATTTTCATCATCCTCGACGCAAAATGACATCTTCATGTTACAAAGTGCAATACGATGTTGCAACATCACATGTGATATATTTTCTATTTCAAATGTCAAGCAATTAAAGATGGTTTGGCACTTAAAATACATGGTTGTAATCCTATAAATATGGCGCCAAACAACCTTGTTCAAATATTAGTTTCTATCAGCATATACAGCTGGTAGAAAGTGATTCCTTCAGTAAGGTGATGTGTCTATTGCATGATAAACTATTAGAAAATCTAAAGCCAGATTTATATGCGCTCTTTATGTAACTTTAAATCAAAAGAGGGCCATAAATTGGTTGAGTCAAGAGGGGATTCTTCCTACGAATACATTGTAGTCATTTTACAGGTTTCTTTCCACATTGGGGCGTGTGAACAGAGTCCGCAATCCACCATAATACTCCCCCTTCCATGACTTTACTCTACATAATGCCTAGCTAATGGTACAGTGAGGGTTTTACAGCTGATGCATGCTCTGTGTTCTGCAATCCAGATGTTTGCTGTTCAAATACGCTGACCAATGTAGCCAAAGCCACTCTACTACTTGACTTTTGCAATTGGGCATACCTCTCAATGCCCAGTCAGTGATTCAAACCTGATAACTTATTATTTTCGCAGTCAACCTCTAGGCGGTGGAGGTAATATCCTATGAGCAGACCTAAATTCAATAGTGCCTCTTCACGTGAGGACTGCTTTTGCCATTAAAGCTTTGAGTAAACTAATTGTAGGTGTTTTTTTTTTTTTTTGGACCTATGCTGTTGTAGTAGAACATACTGCTGGTGTTTCCCATGGTTTGTATTTGATGATGCTTGGAATGCTTCAATAATTTTCTCTGGTTGCCTCATGATTCTAAACAGTTGTCCAGTTTGTTGATGATAATCCTGATGGGGATTTTACATGGGCCTGTGAAAATATTCAAAACTATACATTTGAAAAGATAGTTTATCAGTGAAATTTTAAAATGAATTGCTGAGCCAAGTACTTATACCATGTCAACTATAATCTGCAGTGGTAAGAGCTTTCAGAAATAAATGAATAAAAATAGCTTGATCCAAATTCCTTATTCAACTGTCGCCACAGTTGCATTTGCTTTTCTGGTATTTCCCACTTTTGCCGCCATTTTATTTTTGTACTACCTTTTATTTGCCGCTAAATGCAGTTGGTAAATAGGGGTAAGGTATATAGAGAGGATGTGTGGGTGTAAGAGGGTTGTGGTGGGCTCCCCCAATTCTGCAATTAAAAAACAAGGTAAATTTAACAAAAGTGTAGGTCGCAAAAAAAAGGCAGCAAACATAGTGAAACTACTTGAGAAAGCAGTAACCCAGGCAAATCTCAGTAATTTGCAGAGACCAATGGTTACCTTCATTCGCAATGGCAGGGATTCAGGTCGAGTGTTAAACGGAATTCTCGATTTCATGCATGAGATCAGGTGGGTGTGCAGCACTGATCATTTCTGACTGGTCTGCAGGCTTCAATACAGTAGGCCATGAGAACTTGCTGGCTAGTTTACTTCTTCAGGACTTTAATGGTGAGGCACTAAAATAGTTTTATACCAGTCTGAAAGATCAGAGTGGCACACCGATTAAAACAAATGCGAGTTCCATTTAGAGTATCCAGGGATCAGCCTTGTTGCCAATATCAATGTTTTGCCGCTATTCGATTCAATTCTATGGTCTCGTTTGATCTTCTGTACAATTGGCAATCTGGATGGAGCAGGTGCTCCTTACATACTGTTCAAGTTTTTTTTCCCTCTGTCAAATTGTGGAATTGATAGTTTTGTGTAAAGATGCAATTGGGTTATCCCTTTGGCTTGTTCTGGCATGCCAACCATCCTTTCATTTTATGGTTTAGTGCAGAAATAAAAAATGAAGCGATCTTGTATTTTTTTTCTATAGTACGTGATCTTGTAAATAATTCTCAAACAGCTCTTCCCCTCACCTGCAGTCCCAGCTCACCGATTTTTCCAACCATGTCCGCATGAACCATAGACGGCTCCAGTGCTTTTGCTGCCCATAATGCTTTTGCCATGAAAGAATTCACCAGGGTATTGTCCTCCTCCAAATGTAGGGCGTAGATCTTCTTGCAGACTCTACTATTACCAACACAGCCACAATCACATAGCAGTTATTGTTTAGCGATCTTTTTAGCATTTAAAAGTCTGGATGTGTGCTGACACATGAACAATCTGTGAGAAATCTACTGAACCCTCAACAATGGGAAAATCTGTGAGATTGTAAAATTCAACCAAAGTAGCCATTACGGCTTTTGACGGAGTGGGTCACTATTGCATCAGTCAGAATAAATTAAACTTTCTGCCCTCGATGTACAGATTTTCACCTAGGAAAAAATGGCAGAAAGTATCAAGGGGGGGGGGGGGGACATCGGGCACATTTTTAGAAAACCCTTGAAGCTAATCCAAATGTGGGGGCATTTGTGGAATAGCACTACCTGGCTCTATATATCTGGAGTGGGTAGAAAGCAAGTGGGCATTCAGAAGAACCTCAAGCTGTTCAACACACTACAGAGCTCAAGGCTTCAGTGCAACACAATGGTGAGCGTACTTGACTTGGAGGTGGTGAGGATATACAGTCTACTTAGTCTGTGTTTATTTTAAAACCGGCTATTTCAAACGGAAATGCCTCTGGCATTAGCAGCGACAGTCCTAAGCTAAGGTGCTTTTACATAAGAGCCTGTTGGATGGAATGACGTGTACGGGTGGCGAAGGGGCAAGACCATAAACTGGGGACAGGGACTGGAGGACTTTAAAACATGTTTAACATTGAGATCCTAAGTCTGGTATTTACAAATACATAGAGTAGTCTGAGGGCAGAATGTAGGAGGGTGGGTTGGGTCGTTAGTTTGTATCCGAGTTTGGAGGGGTTGAGGGGGGTTCTCCTTCCAGTGATAGTAGGTGGAGTTTGACCCTTAGTTCCACTAAAGAGTTGGTGGGTGGGGTGTAGTTACTCTTCACAATGGCCCCAATACCTGGGAGGCAGGGAGCAGCATCTTGTTTCCTCCTTCCATTATGACATGCCTACAGTGGTGAGCACAAAGATACTTTTTTGCTGGAGGCTTGTCCACAAAGCTTTTTGGTCACCTTTTCTATACTCCACTAGCCTCAGGATACTGTGGATGGCAACCTACCATCACATGTGTTTTAGTCTTGGGGAAAGGATGCTGGCCTAAAATCCAATAATTGATGGAACACCGCAAAGAAGGGGCTTGAGCTACAAGACCCCTGCTGTCGGGTTGGTAAAACTGTGAGTGAGCTGCATACAAGCATACACCCTGACTTCCAGTGCTACCAAAGGGGATTGGTGAATGAGCAGCACAATCTAGCACCACCTGCTCATTAAGCAGGCCTGCACTGCGGCAGGAATTCATGATGCAGTTAAGTGGTAAAAATATACAGATTCTGCATTTGTTCGAGACTTCATCTTAAATCTATGTAGTGTGAGCACTTGGCTATTCCCCTATTTTCTACTCCTCAATGGGGACTTTAAAGGTCTTCAGCCTTATTTCAAACTGTGGGAATCCCCCATGAGCAGACCGACCAGAGATTGTAGAAGGCACTATTTGGAAGTTCATGGTAAACCGGACCAATTGCTAAGTGATGCTTCACTTTAAGTCCCCACATGGTTAATGTGGTGGATAGCAGAGCGGATGTAGCTAATTTGACTGTCCCTGGTGTGTTTTATGGTGAGCTGTACAGGGTGGGAAAATGTCAACTATGGTTGAAGGTAGGGAAACTGCTGTCACATCGTGGGCATGATTTAAGCATATTGATGTGTAGTGGTATATGCATTTGTGTTTAAGTTCGAAGTCACAAGTGCTTGTCTTTTGATTTGTAACTTGCTCTTTTACTCTTTCACTTTAACAGACCACAATTGGAGTCGCTCAGCGCCACTTGGGCTCAGCATTTGACGCGCTTTCAGAGTCTAAGGCCTACAACTCCAACTTGTCTCTGACCAGCAACCTGTGAGTATTAATGCCATAAGTGTAATGAGCGAGTGCGTTTGTCCAGAAATTCTATAATGAATCTTTGAAGGCTCCACCCACTTCTGCAGTCTGCACCACTTATGCACCACATGAGTGATTGAGTCGAGCTTAATTTTACAGTCGATACTAGTGGCACAGCAAGGATCCTATTTAGGATGCCTCTGTAAATCCAGCCAAGATTTCCCAAAGTCTTATTGTGCACCCTGATAACGTAGGGTGGGGGCACCCCCTCTGCCCCTCAAAATTGGAATAATATTTGTTTTTATTTTAAAATGAACAAATCATTCTGGTCTGGCACATGCATCAAGGCAGTGATGGTGTATCGGCACAGGGGCGTGTCCCATGCTAGACACTTTCCCCCTGACTTGGGTTATCTGCGCAGAGGCTTGAGGACTCCAAACAGATAATGGAAGTGTTGCTATTGGGATGAGGGCGCTAGATTTGTGGCCCCTCCAGTTCTGCGAACAGCAGCTTGTTGACTCTGTAACTGTCAGTCACAGCTGCCTTGAGTTCTCCGTGAATGTCATTGGCTGTTAGTTCGTATGTTGGGGGTTGGGCAGGCCTAATGACTAGATCAGGAAGGAAGAGCCCACAGCTAAGCCAAATGGTGTGGAAACTTTTTTAAAAATGTTTTTATTTTAAATGTTTTTATTGTATTTCCACACAACCTTATTATACAACATATTCTTCAAATATATTTCCCAACTCCGTTGAACACTACTTAACTCCCCTGAACTCGGCCTGTTCCAATTACCTAGATGTCCTTTCTCAATCATACTGCATCTGCGTCTCCTACCATGCTCTTTACCGCCTCCTCTTCACTGTTTGTAAACAGTGTCTCAGTTAAAGATATCCGCCACTGAATGTCTATTCCCAGATCATTTTTGTTCACCCAGTGCCTTTTCCCATACTCCGTTTCCGTTTGACCCACTTTTCCAGCTCCCTCCACCGTCCAGTAACACTCGATTCCCTAGAATCCTTCCACTTCATAGCTATACTGTGTTTAGCCATTATGTACATCAAGTCCTTGCTTTTATTTAGCGGTTTGTCCTTTGCATTTCTCTTGTAGCGGCCCAACAGGCAAGCCTCTTGAGTCTGAATATCTAGATCTATGC
Source organism: Ambystoma mexicanum (assembly GCF_040938575.1). Taxonomy (NCBI): domain Eukaryota; kingdom Metazoa; phylum Chordata; class Amphibia; order Caudata; family Ambystomatidae; genus Ambystoma; species Ambystoma mexicanum. Next base: position 1,257,098,279 of record NC_090933.1, on the reverse strand, counting down.
CACCTTGGGCTGCCTTCTGTGCCACCCCTCTCCAGAACCCATGTACTATCGGGCATCCCCAAAACATGTGTATTAGCCCTGCATCCGTCACTTTACACTGGAGACATTCTGGTCTATTTGCGTCTTTTGAATGTCGCAATTAAGGCAGGTGTGAGGTACGCTCTTTGTGTTACGTACAGTTGTATTAGTTATAGTCTAGCATTCCTAAAGACCTTCTTATGGTACCTTGTCACCTCTTCCCATTCTTTATCTTTGAACGTCTTACCCAGTTCCTCTTCCCATTTCTCCCTGCACTTCAATTCTGTTCGAGTACCGGGTCTATCCACACCTGGTAGATCTTAGAAATGGCATGTCCATCCTCTGCCACAGTAAGCAGTGTCTGTGTCCTCACTCCCTATGGTCTCGTCATAGTTATTTCGTCCATCTATCTCTTAGTACCCCCATTAGTCATGCAATAGAGTCCTTCATGTACGGCAGTGGTCTCTTGCAACTCACCAAACGTCATCAGCCCCTTCTCATTCCTCAGGTCTCCCTCCATAACTATACCGTGTGCTTCCCATCTAGATCGCACCATTGACCTACTACCTGGCTTGCCTTCTAGGATTGCCGCTATCTGGGTCTGTGGTGAGATCGGGTCTATTAGTCCCATAGCTCCACATGTCCTCTTCCAAACTCGAATGCCCAATTCTACTAGGTAAAGATGACCTTGTTGTTCCCTGGCAGGGAATCCAGAGTAGGTTCCTTGGGTACCTTCTTTTTATAACCGGTTGCAGCAACTTTGTTTCTGTCGTGGGGGGTCATCGGCCATCCATTGCACAACATACTGCAGCTGGCACGCCGGGAAGTACCTTCAACCCCTTTACCCCCTATTCGTATGGTCTTTGCAGTGTGCTCAGAGCTACCCTATTCCTCCCCTCTTGCCACAGAAACCCCCTACATATTTTTCCTAAGTCCCGAAAGACCTGCCTTGGAATATTATACGGGATGTTCCCAAAGCAATACAGGAGTCTTGGCCGTGCTACAATCTTTAGCATTGCAGCCATGCCCATCAAACAGGGGCAACTTGCTCCAGAACTCTAGATTTTACCAACCCATTTTTGGCCCGTACTGTGTTAAATTCATGCTCCCTAGCAGGGTCATGATGGATGTGGACTCCCGGGTACCTGAAGGAGTTCCTGCTCCAGGGCAGAGGAAGGACAGGTAAGTCCACCTCCGCTACAGCTGCCGTCGCAACCAGTGGGAACAGGCACGACTTACTTTTATATATCCTGATTCCTGTCAATCTGCTGGAGTTATCCAGCACCTCCAGGATGTAAGGCAGATTTCGCCCTGGATTGCAAAGCTACAACGTTTCGTCCGCATACATGGACATCACATGCCTCACTCCACCTATGTCTATTCCGGTATCTCCATATTCTTGCCTCAAACACGCCACCATAGGTTCAGCTGCTATAATGTGCAGCATTGGGGACAATGGGCAGCCCTGTCTCGTGGCTTTATGCAATTGCCATCTGTCCGAGTACGTGCTCCCACTACGAACTCTGGCCATTGCCTTTTTATATATCAATCATACCCATTTCATGCACTGTGGCCCAATCCCCATCTGTCATTGTGGCATACAACCAGTTCCAATGTACTGAGTCAAATGCCTTAGTTGCATCTAAAGAAGCCACTGCACAGTCTGTAGCACAATCTTCCGTGCTATAAATCACGTGGTGCAATCTCCTGGGATGCTCCGTGATATTTCTCCCTTGTACATACCCAGTCTGATCCGAATGGATCTGTACCTGTATTACCTTGAGTCTGTGTGCCAAGATCGCTTTAAGGATCTTGCTGTCTTGATTTAACAGTGACGGTGATCTATAGGATCCGTAATCCGTGCTTGGTTTATCTGGTTTGAGTAACAGAACTACTAGGGCCTCTCTCATGCCCTGGTCGTATGTTATCTGCATATGCCTTGTTGTACACCTTGGCCATCAGCGGCGCCAGCGCATCAACAGAGGTTTTGTAGAATTCGCTTGGGAGCCAATCCGTGCCTTGTTCCTTCCCCGTGGGCAGTGTTCTAATGGTGGCTGCAACCTCCTAGTTATGGGTGCTTCCAACAGCTCTGCCTGGAGTGCATCTAATCGGGGTAGAGTAATAAGCTTCAGTACTTCATGTAAGCATATAGGGGATCTGGTGTCATTCTGCCTATACAGCCAGGCTAACAGTCTCCCAGGCTTATCCTCTTGTGCATGACTACTTTCCAAATATTTCTCATGATTAAACTTCCCAATCTGTCCCACTGTGCGAGACATGCCTGTTTTCAGTTCTATTACTTTATCTACGTATTCTTTGGTTCCTTTTAGCCTTCCTTTCTAATATCCTGAATATCTTCCATATTCTTAAGCTCATTGACTTTTTGTACCCCTCCAGATTCTGCTATCATTTCCCCTCTGATGACGCCTCCCTTGACGCCTTGTACGCCTCCCAGGCGGTGCTTGCCTTCTGCACATTCCCCTCATTTATTGCAATGAATTCAACTGTTCTCTTCAGAATATGCTCAGCGAATGCTTTGTCCAACAGTGACTCGCTCCTCAACTTCCATGTGGGGATCGGTGTTCTCGGAGCAAACACCAGCCTTTTTGCTACAAGTGGAGAGTGGTCCGATAGGACTCTGGGCAAATATTCCACTTCCAAGAATTCAGTGACATGTTCCTCTCCAACGAACACTTAAATCTATTCTCGTGTATACCTTATGTGGAGTCGAATAGTGATAGTATTCCCTGCCTACCCCGTGGTTTGCCCACCATAGATCGCACAGTTGAAAGTGCTGTAGCAACGAATTCACCACCTTGTCTGGAGGGGATGGCAGGTTGTGTTTCTCATCAGATTTGTCTACAGAAGGCTAATGTACTGTTGAAATTGCGTCCCCAAATCAACGTTCCATCCCAGTATGCCTCCATTGTCTGTTTTTGAGGTCAACACCTTGAATGGTTCAAAGGGGCTCACCCACATGAGGACCCCTCTTGTGTATGTAGAATATGTGGAGCCCACCATCACTCCCCCACACACCTGCCAGGTTTTTCTGCTTCTGTGCATCTAAACACGTTTCCTGCAACACTGCTATCCCTGCTTTATTCCTCTTGATGTACATGCTCACTCTTCTGCATTTCACGTAGTTAAGCCACATAACATTCCATGTCATGATTTTGACAGTCAGCCATTGTGATACCGTGTTCAGGGTTTTAGTGAGGTCTCAAGTCTATTGCCAGCCTCAACAAGAGTACGATGCAGCACTTGACCATGTATGTCGGGCTTTCCTCCCCAGCCCCTCACCCCCCCACCAAACTTAACTTGTCCAGCTATGCTAAGCATACTAGGACATTCCCGTTTCTGCTACATTCAACCTGGTCACTAGACTAGCCTCCTGGTGCCCTACCGTAGGGCCCTGTACAGTAGCCCTTACGCTACTTCTAGGGAGGGTATTGGGTCAGCACAGTGTTCCCTCTACCAGGCTTCTGTAACTCTCCATATTGCTCCTGTTATCTCTGTAACATAGCTTATCGCTTCCCGAATTACTAGAAATTCTTATTGCCATGTCGCCTGATCTCCTCTAGCCTTTATCTACTTCTCTTCAGAGCCTTGTCAGTTCTATTGTAGCAGTTCGCTCCGGGTCCTCCTACTCTCGCTTAGGTGTGTTGGCTCTGTTCTGCTGTTTCCGTTATCTGAGCACTGTCCATCCACTCCTATGCTTCCATCGCGTTAGAAAGAAGAGGACTTTCCCTTTGTACATAACCTTAAATTTTGCTGGATATATTAATCTGTATTTTAGGCCCGTCTTCCTGAGTCTTGTCTTTGTTGTAATATTTTGGGGTCTCTCTTCTGAACTTGAAATGTATAGTCTGGGTATACTGAGATCTTTGCTGATGCCCTTTGTATCGTCCCTCCTGACCTGAAAAAGGCCAGGATCTTCGCCAAGGTGCTAAACTACTAAGGATTGTGAGATTGCAGGCCTTGGTGGAGCACCTGGCGGAGGCTGTTTTATGAGGGCACAATGTGCTCTTTCTATCGTAAACCCCTGGGTGAGTTCTCCTATTTCTTGGAGTAACATGTTTTCGATATAAGTGGTGGTATAAAACCCTTCTGCTCCTTCAGGCAGTTCCACAATTCTGATGTTATTTCAATGTGCTCAGCGTACTCTGCTCTATCCTCCAATGGTTTAACCTTCTGCAGTAGGATGTCCATCGTCTGCACCCTTACTGCAGTATTTTCTTTGACCTGCTCCTCCAGTTTCCCTATGCGTTCTGCTATGGCTCGGACGTCTTGTCGTAACAGTCCCATGCCGGTGCCCACTGCGTTAATCTTGGCCTTAAGTGTTGCTTGGGGCAGAGGCGTAGACAGGGTAGGGCCTGAGCGGGCAAGTCCCAACCAAAATCTGTAAATGCCCACTTTGCAGCTCTGCGTTGGATTTGCAGATGTTAATGTAACTGCAGTGGGCCCAACTACATCAGCTTCAAGCCCCACTTCTTGGACAATCCTGGCTACGCCTCTGGCTTGGGGTGCCGCGATCGCCTCCAGGATCTGGTGGTTCCCCCCGTATCGGGCATGTCTGCTGGGGGCGTTGCCTGTTCTTTCCCTTTGTCTGCACTGTTTCCTTCTTGGCAATTGGTTTGGCCTTTCGTAAATTTCTCTAGCGTGGTCTGATTCTGCTTGGCCTTCTTCTTGGTCGACATTGTGTACCACAGGCCTTGCTGTGTTCTGTGTGCTCTTGTTCCATGGAGGCTGCCCTCTTCCTACAGCCACCGGTGCACTGTCTATTATTGTTCTTTAGGGTCTGGAGACTCGCATTCCCGAGCGGTCCAACCATTTGCCATCGCCAAGTGTGCTACGCCTTATTGATTTAGGGTGCTTCAGTGTCTCCTTCTTTCGCACAGGTTCTCCCCACCATGTGCTTTGATCCTGTGAAAGTTCAGGCTACTGAGCCTTGCCCTGCTCTTGGCTCACTCACCCATTCCCCACCAACCCCCCCCCCCCGGCTTGCTACCATGTGAGTCGTTGGATCCCCTGACTATAAGGCGCAGTCTTGTTATGCACCGCTGTTGGCGCCTTTAAGTGACTAGACTGTCCTTGTTTCATTGCAGGTGCCATGAAGGAGGAGGAGGAGCCCACGGCTTGCTTGGTCAGTTCGTTTTGCCCTTTGAGCCTTCTCCATTACATATATATCCAGGTATTACCCAAATTGTTCGAACACAATTGTTCGAATGACTGAATTGATCGAAAGTCAAGGGTCCGAATTGACCTTATTGAATATATTATCAATTGACCTTCACAATTAGGTCTATTGTAATTCCAACAATTCATATACAACCATAAATCCTTGCAGGGGTTCTGTTGTCCCTTATGCTTAGTGCAGGTGGTGTTCGCTGCCCTCTTCGTGAAACCTGTTCCAGGTGCAGTCTCCCTCTCTGGACCTCTTCCGTTATGGCATAGTGCAGGAGTCTATTAACTGAGGGCAGTAGAGTTTACTTTCCTTCCTCATTTGCGATGGTCCTTGGCCCAGGGGTCCGACCATGCGGTTATGAGCTTGTCCTTTCTCCCTCTCTGCCCAACAAGGCATTCTGGTGTGAAAGTCCATCCCTCAGGAGGGTGTTGTCCCTTTGGAACTTAGTATCAGTGCTTTCATTTCACCACGCTGTTGTTCAGAACTGTCTTTACAGAGCACTAGCCTGGGGGTTACCGCACAACAACCATACTCGGATTGTCTTATATACAGTTTTTCCTGGCCTCCAATGTGCACCTTTGTCTTAGTTTGGAATTTCGGTTTGATTGGGGGGGGGGGGCAGGGGGGGGAAGAGTCTCCTACTCCAGAGGGTCCCTTCTGGGATCAGTCGGTGTGCACACCTCACTGCATTGTTTTATATACGACTCCTAAGTAAGGTGTATGCTTTGCATGATCCCCTCACTAGGATTGTCCCCGCACGCAGTCTATCATGACCTCTGGTCTGCCCACACAGTTTGTTGACCTTGCTCCCTACCTGGAGCTTGCAAGTATGCCCTCGCATCCCAATGTTCTCTGGGGGCAGAGGGGATTCCTCCTACGCCGTCGGGCAGCGTCCACAAGATTGAGAGCTGCTGAGGTCTCGGGCGCAGTGCCCCGTTAATGTCTTAAGGGTGGCAGATGCCCGGTTTCAATATAGTTTAACTCTTGCGCTGGGCCCTCCTTTCCTCCTCCCCTCCCACCCCCCACTCCTTGGTGCCTTCTCCGGTGGCTCCCGGGCTCCTTTCGGGTGCCGCACAGCCCTCTTCTTTTCTGTTGCCATCAAAAACGCTTTCTGGGGGAATTTTCGCCTTCTCCCTCACTCCAGTTTAGCTCCTCTCGTCCACTGGCAGCGGTACACTTCTTGTCCCCGTCTGACTGGCCAAACCACCCGATCCCGTCAGTTGGACCGCTTTGGGCACGCTTCCTCAGCCACCTCATCTCTTCGCACCCCGTGATGTTGCTGCCGCAGTCTGACTACGCTGTACCTCGGCCTGCAGGCTCCTTTGTTCGCAGTGTCGTGTACTGCCATCCGCCTCTCTTTACACTGTACCCGCACACTGAGGCTTTCGTATGTCGCAGCCCATTTCTCGACCTGGTCTGGTCTTCCGGTAGGTCGCCTCACCACCTTAGCCCGTGGCCCAGCCTGTCACTTACCGCAGCGGTCTTCAGCCCTCTTCTCTCTCTGTGCTCCTCAGTCATCTGCCATATATTCTTTGCTTTTTCGTCCCCCCCCCCACACTTATGTTACATGGTGGATCTCACTGTGGGTGATGGCTACAGGCTTTTCTGTCAACCGCTTCCCAGATGCTTCCTGACGTTGTGCATGTATTTTCAGCTGTTTCAGGCTTGCTGGAGTTGTTAAACAGAGTTTCTTAGTCGGAGCACCAGTTTAGTGCGCCCACCTAACATGGCTGCTGGCCACGCCCCCTCTACACGGTGTGGAAACTCAAGCTTTGACGTATATACACTTCACCGTAACACACACACACATTACAAGATGCAAGTCAACCTCTTTTGGTCTCTGCCCCTTTTTCCTCCCTGTCACAGTTCTCTGCCCCTCATTCTGTAGCCACTACCTCGGGCCCTCGCTTTAGCTTCTCGTCATGCCAGGGCTTGGCGCTCCTCTCACTGTGCTAAACCGAATTTTGATGTTGGCCTGTGGCACACAAGAGCCACAGCTGAACAAGGACTCCAGATTATACCTGCTGAAGTATTTTTGGGACCAGGAAAGGCACATCATATTGTTGCTGCTGTTTTGTTACATTTTGAACTCCTGTCTGCTGAAAGGTGGCCTGCTTTTTGCACTTGCCGAGCCTGGAAGTTGGAGGTTTCTGCAGGGCCATGATGTTTACTGTCCTAAAGGTAAGTTTGACAACTGCCCTTTCTGCACATGTTTGGGGATAAAGTATATACAGAAGTTGTATTCCGAAAGTAAAGTGTTAATTTTTTTTGCATTCCTGAGAGTCATTAGTTGACAATGACCGGAACAAAGTCGAGTAGGCCCAAAAATATACTTTATTATTGGAACAATCTTTAATAATCTCTTGCAGAAAGCACTTGGAAGACTCGGCAGCGCTGAGTTCTTGCTGGACACGCTCTAGGTGAAGTCTGGAGCCCGATAGAAGCCCACTGGCACAGTAACAGCCCGAGAGCGCAACAGAGCATCAAGTATCTCCTGGCGCTCCTCCTTGAACGGGAGAACAGCAGTTCCCCAGCATACAGAGACTCAGGCTTGCCAGAGACTTGTGTGTACCCATGATGGTGAAACTGTCGCTTGCATATTAAGTTGCTCATGTAACTATTAAAGTTTCAAACCCACAATAAAGCCTGATTATTATACAACATAATTGGCGACGAGGATCAACTGAAACCCCGCGACCAACGATGAAGAGTTCAACATCACCCTTCCGTTTCTACAATCTCCCGGTAGGCCCACTATACCATGGCTTCAGTGGGAGCCGGTCTTAGTATCATCTGTGGACAGGCTGGGTGGTGTGGACTTCACAGGACGTGGACGAGGGTGATGGTGATGCTTCTCAACGCATTAGGAGTCAAAGGACAAAGTGTTTGTCAGCCTTACGCCAGAGTTGATTAGACTACCACGATAATGTGTACAAGGAAGCTGTGAGGAGAATTTTCAAGAGATTTTCCAGCAAGGAGAACATGGTACTACATAGAATCAGGTTCTACAACCAGAAACAAGAACCTACCGTACCCATGGATGATTACATCGAATAATGACGTGTGTTGGCTGGCCTTTGCAATTTTGAGAGTAATGCAGAATATATGATTTGCAACATGCTAACGGTACACACGAACAGCAGAAAGGTTCAGGACAAGTTCATATTGGAGAACGATCTTCAATTGGACACGACCGTTGAAATTGTGGGAGCAGTAAAAGACTATGGGCAGACGTAAGTGGTTTGCTGGTGGCACAGTGGTCACAGAACTGCAGGCTGTTTCTTTTAGAGGGAAGAAAGGGAAACAGCCATCCAAACTCAGAGGGGAGATGGGGTAGAAGGGAACCCCTCAAATGTCGGATGCGCCAGTACAAAGCACTTGGCCAATAACCGAGAATGTCCTGCATGGCACAAAGTGTTCCAACTGCAAGCAGTTCGGGCACTTCAGTCGCATGTAAGCAGTGCAACAAAAAAGTGATGGCCTTAAAAGCCGAAGAAGCGAATGAAGGAAACAGTTTGTCCAAATGAAGACTTGCCATAATAATGCTTTTTAGCTCAAGAGCCAGGATGGAAAAGCCACATTGCTTCAAGTTGGATGGCAAGGAAGACGAAAGTGATGGCCGACTTAGGGTCAAATCTGGCAATACTACCCATCCACACGTATAAGGAAATGGTAGGAAGTGACAATGTAGAAGTGTTAATCACCAATAACAAGCCCACCATATTCCGAGGTGCCTCAGTAAGTTTGATGGTTTACGCCAACTATGTCATTGAGTTAAAAGGAAGAGAAACCAGGATCAGAGTTTACTTTGCCAAGGAAGGTCCAGCGGTCCTGGGATGGGACGATCAAGCCAATCTGAAAATCAAGCTAGACCCCAGTAGGGAGACCAAGTAATGGTGGTCAATGGAGGTGCGCTGGTGTCCAAAGATTTCCCCAAGTTGTTCTTGCAAGGGTCTGGTGGAATCCAGACCTAGGTGCACAAGATAATGGTGAGAACCAATGCAGTCCCAGTAAAGCACAAAGTGTGTCCAGTGCCAGCGACAGCAGGAAATGTTTTGAAGCTGAAACTAGAAAAGATGGTGAAGGAGGGCACCATTGAAGAAGTGGAGTCGTCGGAGTGGTTGAGTCCAGTAGTGCTAATCAAAAAACGGAACTCAATTGATTTGAGGGTATGCATAGATCTTTGCAGTCTAAATTTGGAGGTATTACAAACAGCTACCCCAGCATAAATGAACTGATACTAATGATTATGGAAGGCGACTTATTTTCACAAGGATGCTGTTTGGCCCATTATCTGCAGCCTCAGCATTCCAGCATATGGACTCGTTGCTACGCGATGTGGTGAATGGTCTCATATTTTCAAGACGATATCTTGGAATACGCTGAAGATGACCGGATGCACAATCTGGTGCTAAGGAATGTCCTCATGAAGTTAAGACACAGGGGTGAAGTAGAGTTATGATAAATGTGTCATGAGTCAAGGTCGTGGAATACCTGGGGTGCAAGATATCCATTCAAGGAATCGGTCCCATTGTAAAAGCCCCAGCAACCAGGATCAGTTCAGATTCTTTTTTTCAGGTTTGCTGAATATTATGCAAAATGTGTCCACAAAGTCTCGGAGGTCACTGCAGTGCTGGGAGAATTGCTCAAGAAAGGAGCAGAGTTTGCATGGTCACATTAGCAGAAAGTGGCATTAGAATCCATAAAGGGAAGGATCGCGAGTTCCATGCTTGCAACTGTTCAATCCTGCGTGGGATACTCATCATCACCACCACTGATGGCAGTGCGGATGGTATAGGAGCCGTGCTGACCCAACAGAAGGGAAATCCAGAACACATGGTGGCATTCACGTCCAAAACATTGGCCAGCACTGAAAAAAATTACTTGAAGGTGGAAAAAGAGATTTTAGCCTGTGTGTGGGTGGTAGAATACTTCAGAACATGCGTATGGGGCACCAAATTCCGGTTAGTCACGGACCACACACCATTGATCCATGTGTTAAGCCCCGGAGGGACAAATATACGCCTCGACTAGCGTGCATTGCTACAAAACTACAAGAGTATACAAATGGCACATATTGTGCGGTGCATGTCCAGACTACCGGGAACAGAGAGAAGGCTACCACTTTCTTCCAGGACGAGTGCATGGTGGCGTCAATCCAGGATTTAAAGCCTAAAGAATTCTTGAGCATGAGTCATTGGAATGAAGAAGCCAGTAAAGATCCCACAATGGTGAGGCTCATTGAACGGTTTAGGAGAGGCTGGGCAGGGGAAAGGGCCATCCCAGAGGCCATACTCAAAAGTGGCTGAACATTTTCGAGGAAGAAGGATTGATGATCAAGAGCAATGAAGGGATTCTGCCATTCAGCAGAAGAAAGGTCATCCTATGTAGGGCCCGTTGAGAACATTTAGGAAGTACTATGACACAACGTTACGTGCGAGAAGCATACTGGTGGCCTGCCATGGATCAGGACATACGCACGATGATCGACAGATGTCACTAATGTTTAAACCGTGTTAAAGAAAAGCGCCACTAATACCCACTGAAGTCACGGAGGGGGTGTGGTAAAAGTTAGAATTAGATTTGATTGGCCCCTGGAAGCAGTGGCCCAAGAACATCAATATGGGATGGTAATGATTATCAAAGTGGGTGGAAGATGAATTTGTGCCAACCATCACAACTATGATTGAAGTGCTCGCATCTGTGTTTCGGAGAGGAGTACAATAGAGTTCAACTGGGCTCAAGAGATGTTCATGAAAAAGAACATAAGGCAGATCAAAGCAGCACTGTACCACCCCCAGACCAATGGACTGGTGGAAAGGGCAAACCGGTTCATCAAATGGGCGAAGCTCCCGCCGCTGCTCCTTGAATGGGAGAACAGCAGCTCCCCATGGTACAGAGACTCATAGACTTGCCGGAGACTTGTGTACCCATGACAGTGAACATAACTATCACTTTTAAGTTGCTTTGCCCATGTAACTATTAAAGCAAGTTAACAACCCACAATAAGGCCTGATTATTATACAACGGCTCTCTACTTTAGAAAGCAAATCTGTTTTTGTATTGTGTAAAATGTCACATGATAAACCCTCTTTATACTAGTTAATCATTTGCTTTTGCATAGCTCGAAGTGTGCCTCCTTATAAGCCCCCCCTCCCCCAGTGCCAGTGCCATCTTACCCGTTGTATTTTGGTGCTTGTAGTATTGCCTTTTCGATTACAAAGGGAAAGCTGCAAGCTTTAGAATGCAGATCAAAGCCTGCATCTGGCACAATGGAACTATTCCCTCTCTCTTTTTTTTTCCTGTTATCTTTCAAAACCAACTGCAAACTGTTATGTTTCACCCAATGTTTCACAAAGTGTTGTGAAATGCACCATTTTAACCCATTATTTAAAAGAAATTCTTTGGAAGGGGGGGAAACCACCCCTCTCCACCTGAACCCCCTTTTGTTGGTTCAGGCTCCCTTCGATTCATGGCAAATGTCTATACCCCTCCAATCAATTCACCAGCCTCCACTGATCAAAAATACACTTGATGCCCCTCTATTGGGCGGCGGCACTCTAAATGTTGGTACGTAGGTGCATTTATATGATGGCAGAGGTGGCACTGGGAAAGGTGGTGGGGAAAATGCACCATATCCTTCTCAAAAGATTGGGGCGAACCCATTTGTCATGCTTTACCTAGTTTTGCCAGGGGATCGCAGATTGTTCCTGATTCCACTGAATTGATGTTGGACATAGAGACAAATCCTAAATTAGTCCTAGTGGCTTGAGGGAACCGTTGTCCATTTTCAGACGGGATCCTCCAATCCCACTTTGACTGGAATCTTGCTCAGAGCATGCGAGCCAGGGCCTGTGAGTGCTCCGGAGGTGTATGATGGACATGGATGTGTAATGGGCATGGCTGTCCGACCCTCATTTCCAAAGAGAACCTACCTGCCTAGTTCAGGCTTCAGATCATCCTTTTTTAAATGATGGGGCACTTTTGAACAGTGTCATGAATCTGGCTATTGCAAAGTCAATCACGACTTCTAAATCTCTGTATCTAGCTGCAGCATGACCCCTCCCTGGCCGCAACAGCCCGAAATGCTGGTTTCTGAAATGCTGTTGCAAAGGATTTATCCCAGTGGTGGTTCCATGAAAAGTGTTGATGTGTGTTCAGACGAGGTTGGAAAATGCGTTTTTAGCACACGTTTTGAGGCATTTCTAATCTGCTTATAGACCATTGCCCAGAATCCTCCCCAGATTTTTAAAGATATTGCAAGATTTCTTTAGACAAGGAATTGTATATAAAAATGCCTTGTAATATAAAGTTACTAATTTATTTTATTTTTTTTATTTGAACTTTACTCGGTAAAGACCACGTTTTGTCAAAAATTCTACAGTAGTATGAAGTGCAGATGTCCCTTGATAGCATTTGCAATGGAAATGGGTCATGCTGCTTTGCATCCCGTACCTAGCCTGGTCACCTTGAGCAGGACTCCTCCACTAGCCACAAGCCTGCTACTGTGGCAGACCATCTTTGAGGTCCTGCCGTCTAATTTGGTTAAACACCCGGTCGATGAGTTTAGCAAAGGCTTGCGACCACTTGTTGTTTTCACCGGAGATCAGTCTGTTCCACAGATCGTCTGTTTGAAATATCCATAAATTGTCATCGAGCGCAGGGAGGTACAGATTTCTTGATTCCTTCGTGTTCACGCATTCCATCACCAAGTGTTTCAGTGTTTCTGTGGAATCGTGCTTTTTACATAGTCTACAATGTTTATCCCCTCCGCCTCCTCTAATGGCAATAATCTCTCTGGTGGGCAGGAGGTTGAGCCTTGCTCTCATAATCACGATTCTCAGTCCTTTTTCGGGAAACTTGGCGCAGTACTGTAATGGTTTTTTTGCCTTGTTGAAGGTAGGCGGAAGATGGTTTAACAGTTTGTTTCCGGTAGCATTTTCTATGGTCGTGATCCAGTCCAGATCTTCTATTTTCTATTTGATTCTGTCGGGGTTTTCTTTTAGCTCTTTATCTGAGCATTCAATTTTTGCCAGATCGTCCCTTCTCCTTTTTGCCCAGTTTTTCAAGGCCGTGCACTTCCCAGTATCGATTTCCTCACATATAGATGCCACAATGGGTAGTGCATCGGCCATGATGATTTTTCTATATAGGCGCATCGCACTTTGGTCCACCATAGAGGCCAAGGAAAGCAGCCCTATTTCTCTCCTGATTGCCGGCATGGAGGTGGATTTTGGGAGCCCCAGTACTGTTTTCCACACATAACCTTCCAGTTTGGCCCATGTATTCCTTTGGAGGTATAACGAGGTCTCTGCTCCGTAGATTAATGTCGGCACCACCTTGGCTTTGTAGAAAGTTAACGCCGGAAGCAGGGAGAATTTGCCATACTTGCGGTCAATCGCTCTAGTTTGGGCTGTGAGACGTTTGACTTTCTCCCATAGTTGGCTTTGTAAGCTCTTATCCGTTTTTGAACTATCCAAGTTGATCCCCAGGTATTTGAAAGACTTTACCGTTTCAAGTTTGGTATTTTCAAGGAATATATTTAACTTGGCTGATCCTTTGTTGATCACTTTCTCCATTACCATGATTTTGGTCTTTGTCTTGTTAATTGCCAAGTGGTTTTTCTCGATATACTTTTCAAGGTTCTGTAATTTTCTTTGCAATCCCACTTTGGTCTGGTCGATGAGAATAACATCATCTGCGTACATTAGGCGAGGGATCTCCATTTTCCCTATCTTCGGGGGAAAAGCCTGAATTTTCGCTTCAGCTTCTTGATAGTCCCCTAAGAAAGATGTGAACAAGGCAGGGGCAAGCGGACCTCCCTGTTTGACACCTCGTCTCACCAGAATTCCCTGAGAGGGCGCCTTGATGGTTCAGTTTTACACGCATTTTTGTGTCTGTATTTAGTGCCATCATGGGTTCCAAGATGTTTGCTGGACACTTCCAGCCTTGAAGCTTAGCCCATAGAGTGGGCCTATCGACCATATCAAAGGCCTTTGAGAGATCGACAAAAGCCAAGTAGACCTTCGGTGCTCCTTCTTTAATTCTGGCTATTTAACACCATTAAATTGATGGTGGTTGAACCCTTTTTTTGAAAACCTGATTGGAGTGGATCTTTAGCCGGACTTTTTTTCTCCCAGTCCCGAAAGTGGTCCAGAAGGCGGGAGGCATATAATTTGCCCAGGATATCCAATAACGCTATTGGCCTGTAGCTTGCTGGTTCTTGCCTTGGGCCCTTCTTATAGATTGGGACGATCACAGCCCTTAGCCAAGATTCTGGCAACATCTTTGTTCTGGCACATTGGGCGAATATTTTGCTGATCCACTTGGCCCATTCCACCGGAGATGATTTAAGGTCTGCGTTGGTTAGCCCATCCGGTCCAGGAGCTCTAGATGTTTTCAGGTTCCGTATTGCGATTTCAATCTCTTCAGTATTGGACAGGTCTACCCATGGTATTTCAAGGTCCGGTGTCATTTCTTCCCTGCTATCTGGGAGTCCCTCAAATTCGGCCGTGAAAAACTGCACCCACCTTTCTTCAGCTACCGCATTTGCAGTGATGGTCCTTTGGTCCGCATTCTTGTTCTTTATGAGGGTCCAAAATTCACTAGCTTTTTTAGCTGATAGTTTAGACATCATCTCCTCTGCGTCTCTTTGGTATTGCATGGCTCTCTGCTGTCTGAGCCAATTTTTGTATTTTCGTTGTTCAAGACCCCAGCTCTTGCAATCTTCTATTGTGTTGGATTTCTTTGCTATTCTTAGTAATCTGCGGACCACTTTTCTTTTAATCACTAGATCTTTATCATACTGGTGGGCCGTGACGGTTCTTTCATTTTTCTTTTTTGAACCCTTGACTTGGTAGGCCACTAACAAGGGCAAGTAGTTTGGTCGTTGGTTGATGTCCGACTTGGGGTCGCCGCCCTCGTTCCGATCCCACGCTCGGTTAATTTTTTCAATGTCTTGTGCCTTTAAACGAAGTCGGGTTTGTTGTGACTTGACCTCAGTCGCCCAATCATAGGTGTTTAGTTGTTTCTTAGACATCTCCCATGAGCATTTCAATAGGTTGTGATCACTATTGGCAGTTTTTTGAACCATGAAACTTGTCAAATCCCTGATGAGGCCGTTGGACACAAAAATGTGATCTAAGGTTGCTTTAGAGTCATTACGTTCCCATGTTGGGAGATTCGTTTGATTGGGGAACAGTGTGGCCACATTTTGAATGCTTCTCGAGCTCAAAATTTTATTCCAGGCCTTTCCTCTCTTTACAGTAGGGTCGGCTGGGCCCCAGAAATCCGTGGGGCATTTTATGTTTGCCATGGGTTCAATGCATTTCGCATTGAAATCCCTGCAGATAATCAGTTCAATTTGCTCAAATTCTTCATAGAGCTGGTCAATCAGAGCACTCATGTTGTCACAGAAGGCTTTCGTGGATGTACGCTGAGGATTCCAATAACAATTAATAATTGCCACCATTTTTTGCAGAGTGATTACAGACTTTGGGTTTTTTTCCTCCTGTGTGGTTAGGATTACGAGTGTTTCGTAAGACTGTTTCCACAACGTTGGTTCTGTGAGGCCTGAGCCAGATTTTATCGCTATCAGCAAACCAGATGAAGGTCTTCCCATCAGGCCTTTGACTGCCGGTGCGATCACCAAGGAGAACCCATCTAGGGCAGGTTGTTTCATCAGCCAGGTTTCCTGCAGGCATAAGATGTCAAACTGGCTAAGGTCAACGTCTCCTGGTGTCGTGAGGTGCATATGACCTCTCGTATTCCAGGATCCGAGTGTGATAGTATCCTTGCCGGGGAGTTTGCTTATTCTCTCCTTGCAGTTGTCATCGGTGCGAACCGCCCCTGGTCGTTGCTATTTCGCCTGGTTTTTCTTCCAGGTCATCGTTAGCCATTTCCATGGTCCCATTGGTTGTTTTTCGATGTTCTCCCTTTTATCTTTGGGACTACCCCGGACCGTCCTCCTGTGATGTCGTTGCTCTTGATCGGATTTGCCAAGGGGGCCCCTTAGTCTTTGATCATCTCTGTGTCTTCTCGGAGAATGCCACGTCTGCTCTTGCTTGTTTTTTCTGCTATGATATCGTGGTAACTTTGTATCATCCCTCTCCCCTACTTCAGTTCCACGCATTTCGCCCTTCACTTTGTACTCTTGTCTATTGTGTTCTTGTCTCTGTTGTGGGTAGGTGTATCGCTTGTCTCGGTATAGTTCTTCCGTTCTTGATCTAAACTGGTAATGTGTTTTGTGCCTCTCCACCCTTCCCTCATCCCGGTTTTGGGTGCCCATTCTGTTCTTTAGTTCCGTCAGGCGGAAACCCATTTGATCCAGTTCTTGATATACCGAGTCATTAATATCTTTAATGGCCGCTTTTTTCAGGTGGAGATACGCTTTCGCCCTCTTCTCCCTGTGATAGGGTTCCACCAGCACTAGATCTTTCGTTGAGATATTTTCCAAGATTTTTACTTTCTTTGTAATTTGTAGGACGGTCGGTCTGTTTAAGATGATAAAATTTTTATCTGATGCCATTTGTTCAAGTTTAAATATTCTGATCTCTTTACGACCCTTTCTTTTCTTTTCAAGGTCATCTTTGGCTAGGCACTCTTTTCGTGGACTGACCCGCCAATCTTTTATTCCCTTAGTTACTGAGGATGAGGGTGATGTAGTTCTTTTTTTCTTATCCCCATATTGGGAATTGTCATCCTTTACTCTTTGCCCTAAACTGCTTTTGGGACTGCGTTCATCTGATCTGCTTTGTCCCTCTTTCTCTTTAATTGGTAGGGTCGAGGTTTCTTTTCCTCCTAAGGCATAATTTTTTTTTTTTTATTTCCCGCAGTTCATCAGATAGCTCCAAAATCTCAACGACCTCGTTATCTGAGTAGGTGGATATATTCATTAGGTCCGAGCATTCTAAGAATTCCTCCACTGTTTTCGGTGATTTGGGCTGGTCGACTTCCTGGTGATTTTTAATTTGCATTACATCCTCTTCAACTACCGCCCTCAGGGCTCTTTGCTTCGTAGGGTTCTTGAAGTTGATTCTTGTTTCCCTTTGAATCCGTACTGGTGTTTCAAGCTTCTGTGGCATCGGCCGCTGGTTCTCTTCCCGTTTACCTTGATTTAAGACGAGCAGAATATTTTCTTTTCTCTGAGGGCGAAACCCCTCCTCACTCCCTTGAGCCCCCCTTGCAGGTGATTTTACTTGCACTTCGCTGTTCCACTTTTCCATCTCCTTGATTTTCTTTTCCAGTGCTTCAATTTTTTTTTCCCCAGTGTCTTGTGAATGGGTTGCACCTGCGGTGTCCCTGGTCCTGTGAGTCCTGGTAATGCTTGTCCAAGCTGTAGGGCCGTGGTCCCCATTTTTTTTTTTTTTCGACGGCGTCTGGTTTAGTTGCCCAGTGGTTATGTTGATTGAGCATTTTTTCACTGGTTTCTAGGAAAAGAGTTTCCATATGGGCCAATTTCTCTGTCATATTAGATAGGATTGCCGTATTGTCTTGAACATTCCCCTTGATTGTCTCGTATAATTTACAGAATGGCGCTAAAACGACGGTCATCGCTGACATGATGGCGATCATGTCTGGTTTCTTGTTGGATGATTCGTTCTGTAATGACGCTGCAATCTCACTAAGTCGTCGCTGTTTCGGGGGAGTAGGCATTTTCTCTGATCTTCTCGCTTGGGCTACTGAATCAAAGGTGGCCCCTTCTGCTAATCCTTGGTCTCTGTCAGTGCTTCTCCCTGTACTGGGGGAACCACCACGCTTCCCAGCCATCTCTTTGTTCAATTTAGAGAGCGCCTCTTTCCTTCTTGGCGTAGCATTTTGTTGGCCGATGCTTAGGTGGGGCTTCGTCCACGCCCAACGCTCTTCTTTGTTCTTATTGGTCTGTGAAATTTGGTCCGTGGTCCTGTCAGTCTCCATCTCTTCTTCTTTATCATCATCCTCAATCTCTATCTCCTCTATTGCTGTTGTGCCTGCATCACCGAGGCTTTCCGTTTGTTTGTTCTCGGGGATTCTCATGAACCGACCTTGTGGGTCCATTTGTCTACCCTCGGGGACCTCAGACTCTTTGGTTTTTACCGCTTCCTTGGGTAAATTGATTATTAGATTGTTGGTCATTTCAATCCGGGACCTGTTTGGAGGCCCTATTTTTTTTTTTGTTACTCCAATAGATGGCTCTGTACTTTTCTGTTTTTGAGCCGGCTGAGGTTCAGTTACTAGTTCCAGCATCTCCGCATCTGATATTTCAGTATCGACGCTCTGTTTTCTTTTATGTTGTTGGGTAAAGGAGGATTTGAGCGAGCGGAACGACAAGTGGTTGGGAAGCCCTTTCGGAATAGGGGCTCCTCTATTGGGACCTTTTGTTGGAATTTGTTCCACCGGTCCCGTAAGTTTTCTAGATCTCATGGTTACTCTCTTCTTTGCTCCTTGGGATCTCACAATAGATGGAATAGTCGTTTTGTTTCTCCTCTTCTTTGAGACCCCCGCTCCCGCCTTCAATTGTTCTCCGTCCGTTTCTTTATTGGAGTCGTCCAGTTCTCGCTCTATTTGGTCGTCACTGTCTGTGGCTTCTACTTCTAGGTCTGACTCACTCTCCGGGTCCGGACCTTTCCCTTTATCCCCGGGGACTTTTGACAGGCTAGACCTCTTTGGCCTTGTCTGTTCCTCGTCTAGGTCACTGATTTCTGCCTCCCCTTTGGTTTTGTGGAGCATCACCTCAATTTGGAGTGGGTTTAATGTCTGGTCATATTTGTCCCTTTCGTTAATGCTCTTCGTGGTCATTTTGTCTTGTTACCTCCTGGGATTTGACTTGGCTCCAAGTGACGAGCAGAGTGGTGAGAGTTCTTTGTTCAGTTACTACCGTAATTTCTTTTAATTTTAGTGTTTCTGCTGTCTCTTTTCCTTCCCATAACCCTCCGGTTGATATGACGCAATTGGGAGCTGCGCTCCTCCGGGCTTCTTGGTTTATGGCTGGTCTCTTAGGAGACTGCTGTTTCCTCGCGTTCATTGTTCGTTCTTTCTCCGGGTTTGTATTCTGCGTTGCTTCTTTCACCTCTTTCCCCTCACACGCTGGGTGGTTTCGGGCACTTCAGAGCCCCTCTCCGATTCCCGCCACCAGGCCCAGCCATTCCCTTCGTCCATTGGGTCAGCACTGATCGATCCTAAGCCTTGGTGGCTAATGGTCGCTTTGTGCGAACCCGAAGGAGGTCCACTTGTCCGCTGGTCCAAAATTACCTGAACCCTGCCTTGCTCCTCCCCTGGGTGCTCTGGGTCCACGGGCCAGGGCTCTGCCCGTTCCTGCCCTTGCGACGCGACCCCCAGCAAATCCGCTGGGCTGTGTGTGCCGTCCAATGTGTCGCGGGGCTCGGGTAGGTTATCTTCATTATTGTCAGAAATAATTTCGCCCAAATCGTCTGGGGTCTGTTTGGATGTTTTGCTGTTTGGATTTGTTGCTAGCGGCTCCGAAGTTGACGGGGACGTGGGCGGTCTGTATGCCGAGTCTGACTTGCTCCTCCTTCTACCCGGGCTCATATCTTTCCCCCGCCCGGGCTTCGCTGTCTTTGCCGGGCGTCGATCTTTCGGGGTAGGTTTGACAGCCCTCGGGTCGTGGAGACCGACAGGGGGACATACCTCGGGTTCCATTCGGGCGCGGCTCCGCGTCTGCAGCGGACTGCTGCAGACTGGCTCACACCTCAGCCTCACAGCTCCGCTTCACCGCTCCGCGGTGTCAGGTAGAAGAAATAGCACCTTCCGGACAAAACGATGTGGTCAGACTGCTGCAGACTGGCTCACACCTCAGCCTCACAGCTCCTAATTGATAAGCAACTGGTTCTAATGTGATGAAATGGGCCACATTATTTTACATATTTGATTTGTTCTCCTTTTTTCTTCTGCATTCTCTTGCTCTTTCTCACAGGATCCCCAAGCCTGGTTGTGTTATTCCTGATGCAACCAGGAGCACTTTAGTAGGGGTTCATTCCACTCTGCTAGGGAGCAAAAGCAATCCCCTTCTGTGTTTTGCTGGTTTCCTTTGCCAAGTGATTGTTGTTGTAGGGGAGTGAATGCAGATGCATGATTATGCTAAAACAATGTTGGTGTGTGAATGCAGGAATGACTGTCGTCAAGGTTCCAGGAGTTAGCCGTTGGAGAGGCCTAGCCTGGGTGATGGGACCCAGTGGTTCAGTTTATCATCTTAACATGTAACTAGAATAAAGCCTACCTGACGAACCTTACAGATTTTTCCTAGAAATCTGCTTTCCTACACTGGTGATGAGGATGGTTTTTCAGAACACAAGAAATGGACCTGCAAGGCAAAAGTAAGATTTTTTTAAGAGACCAGGCTGCTGCGGTGGGGTGCAGCAAGAAGAAGAGAGGAACCACTGCCCCCACAAGTATGTCCCATCACCCAGGGCAGAGTAAAAGGAGATTTGTTCAAGCCCCAGAGCATAGCAGGAGGGCCAGGGCAGAAGTAATCCCAGGTGCAGTCTGCATGTCCCAAGGGCAGATCAAGAGCAGAAGCTGCATGTGAATATTTAATCGAGGGGCTATATGCCACAGCGCTGGAGGAGGAGCAACCAAGTAGGTCCGAAGCAGGAGGCGCAGCCCCATCATAGCAAAGGACTGCATTGAGGAAGTCCTGGCGGTACCTTCTCGAGGGTGAGCTGCTCTGTCTTTTGCTGAAGTATGTGTTGTGGCCCTAGCTCAAGAGACATGAAAGGGTCTGAATCCTCACCCGGGTCCTGATGTGTCTACATGTAGAAAGGATGTCCCATGTTGCATGGAGACAGTCTGGTGAGGATGTGTCTTGTGGCACGGCCACATGAAAAGGCCAGCATGTTAATGAGCACCCACTATGCCGGGTTGCCCGGTGTAAATGTTGAAGGGCGAAGGACACAGGTATTGTCCTTTAACATTTGGAACAAAGGGAAGTTTGGGGCCGTTGGAAGCAGCAGTTGGGACATAGAGGGCTCCTAGTAGTCTGATGGATCCGTCAGGACCGATGACGTAGGTGTAGCGCTGTAGGGTATGGCGAATGCTCAGCTGCAGGCTGTAATTAACACTTTGTGGTCCGATGGACGAGGGATGAAATGACGTGAGGGTCATGCCAGCAGGATGGCGCTCTGCATCTCTTCACAGTTCTGAAACTGAGTGCTCTGCTCTGTTACAGCGTTAAACAATGAGTCTTGATTTCGGAGAAGAGACATTTCCCTTGAGAAAGGCACCTACCAGCATGATGGTGCGAGCTCATTCACCTAGGAAGTTCCGTGGATTAAAGAAAAGACCCTTGTGCCGAGGGGGTTTGTTTCTTCGTTGCTGACCGAAGAAGGTAGAGTGGGCCCAGCGAGGGACGATGGGGCATCCCACTTTCATGTAGGAGGTGGGACCTAAGTGGATCAGATTGAGGGGCAGTCTGTCTGGTAAAGTGAACTGCTGCCCATACATGCACAACTACTTGTGGACGGAAGACCAGTATCCTTTATTTTGATGCAGTGGTTGCTGGAAAAGTACTTGAGTTAAATATAGGCTTTATATTAAAGGTGTAGAAGTGTTTTAAGAATTACAGGTATTTGGTTTTGGAAATGCAATGTGGATGGCTGCGCGGTGTATGGGAAGTGAGGCTTATAGATGAGAGATGCATTTAAATGTAGCCTTTTTGAGGGATTTCGGGTTAGTGATGCAAAGCACCTACGGACATAATGGTAATGAGTCATCCATTTTTATTTTTTTTTGGCAAGGGAAGTGCCTGAAGTGTCATGAGCGGAGAACCTGAAAAGTGGAGTAGAATTTGCTCAGCATGGACTCTTAACATTTTCTTTTGCTTAAAAAAAAAAATGCCAATTGTTAAGTGGGGTAAAGAATATTTTAACATGGATGCATGTTGAATGTCGTGTATTTTATGATGCCTGATGTAAAGTTGGGATTTATGAGTGGATGGGAATTGTTCCCACCAGATGCCTTCCACATTGTGAGTGGGAGGGAATAGTTTCCCATAGTGTAGATAAAGGGGGGGGGGGCATGGTCATTGTTGAGGTTTGGGAATTCTAAATTTCCCATCAGGGTACATGAAGGAGTGTCATGCCTTCCACAATGTGATTGGATGGGAACTGTAGGTGTCCCACCAGGGTAGGTAAGGGGGGCGGGTTCATACCTTCTGTAATATAAGTGCGAGTGAGTGCAGTGAGTCCGTACAAAGTTACGGGTCATGCATAGATGCACCAACCTTGGTTGATGGTGATGTGTCCACATCCCAACATGTTAGAAGAGTGCTGCATGAAAGCCCAGCAAGTGTAGAAAGGGGGGGGGGGAACCCCTTCCATGTACGAATACAGAGTTATGTTGGGGGGACGCTCCCCACCTTTTCGGAGTTGCATCTCTCGTATAAAAGATGCTGTGTTGGTGTGTCCCCTTTCGTGTGTGTGTGTGTGTGTATGTGTATGTAAGTAAAGGAGGGAGATGTCTTGTATAGTGCTTGGAGTGAATGCAGATGCATGATGATGCTGAGAGAATGTGTGTATGAATGCAGGTATGACGGTCATCAAGGTTCCATGAGTTAGCCGTTGGAGAGGCCTAGCCTGGGTGATGAGACCATTGGTTCACGGTATCATCTTAACATGTGACTAGAATAAAGCCCACCTGAGGAACCTTCCAGATGTGCCCTAGGAATCTGCTTTCCTACAATTCTCTTGCATACTCTCCCTACAACGACCCAATCCCCTACAAAGTCAGGCCTAGAACTACTCTCATCCTGTATCCTAAACTCCACTCGGTGGGTGGGAATGAATGCTGGGCTCCTATCAGTCATTTTCTGCGCTTCATTTTAGAAATGTGATGTTTTTTTTTTTTTTTTTTTCAACGGTAGAATTGTGGAACAGTGAGGTACCCAAACATCCTGAAACCTCACGTCTTATTGTATACAGTTTCGCTAGCGGGCCGAATTTACCACAAAAGTCCCCTAGAGTACTTTTTACTGTAACATGTGATGCATAGCCCTACCATTTTGATTTATTTGCACATGGGGAATTAAATGTTTTTCAAGTAGACTTAAAACTGCGTATCACGATGCAAAGACAAAAGCTGGACCACAGCGGCTTCAGGCACCTGCCATGAACGACCTAGTGATTATCTGACCGACTACCATTAGGCCATGCAACACTTCATCAAATTCATGTGACTCGGAGGTCCATAGATAATGTCCCGAGTTGTGGCATTCGGCCCAAGGGGCTGCATGTTGTGCATCACTGAATCGGTCACACACTACTATATGTTGGCGAACGGCCGCAGGGTGTTTTCAGGAGGTAATTTTGCTTCCAGACCACTGGAAATACTACCTCTTATTTTACTTCTTGCCTCTCTCAATCTGACTGGACAATACATTCCTAGATTTCTTTTCCTTTCCAGTGGATTTCCCCGATGAAGGAAGTACGCTAGTGCCCCTGGGGGATTTTCTAGCCCAGAGGCATATCGCAAGTGAGTTTTTAAATCTTGCAAAACTGAATTGGAAAGAGTAAATGGAAGACTCTGGGCATATTTGCTCTCTCCCTTTAAATTTTCTTGTAGGGGTTAGTTTACCGTTCCGGCTGTCCCAGAAAATCTTGGACAGTCCAAGTGTTTGATTTTGGATCCCCTTGTTTGGACCTCCATGTCCACCCTCCTTACACTGGGATATTTTGGGGGAGAACCCAAAGGTATAGCGCGAAGGGGCAGCCTGCAAAGTCCAGCCAGTCTGTTAATTGCCCCTTGCATCTTTTGACCTAAGCCAACTGTGCTTGGTCATGGCCTTCACCACTGCTTTGTTCTGGGTTTGTCTTCAGGCTTCTCTTTAGCACCTGCACTCTGAGATGAAGGGGTGGGGGAATATTTAGCTGGATGCATCATGTTCTACTGCTTAACAAAAACATGGATCTCCTTTCCAGATGACATGCCGGACGAAATTAGTTAAGGCTCTAGGAATCACTACGATGGCTTCTTTTAGACTAGTCTGGCCGGCACTGTTTGATGAGCAGATGGTCTGTGGCAAAAAAAGATTGGGTCCCTGGTCGGGGCTAAATAAATATCCTTCATGCTCCCCCTTTTTTATATCCTGTTGATGGAAAGCAGACCGACTGCCTTCATTGCACATCAGCAGGAAGCCACATGGAGGGCCCTATTTCCAGATTACTCATTTCACACTGAAGTGCCCGACTGGCTCATTCTCCTTGATTTTGTTTAATGTGCATACCCTGGGTGATATTGTGTTGTAGTTGCTTTGTTGGAAAAAGCTTGCAACTTTAGTATTTTCCTGCTGAAGTTTTCTTTTGGTTGATTCCTAATCCAGGTCGATCTCCATGTCACCGCGCCAACTATGTCAATCAACGACAAAGGCGGGTCAACCGTGTCGAAAGAAGGCCGTCCCTGGACAGATGTTCTGCCATGTCCACGCATCTGGGCAAGTGTCATACGCCTCTCCCTGAAGAGCATGTCACTTCATGAACATTTAGCCCACTTAATTGCAGAGCGCCCATCTAGACTGGGCAGGGTACTCCTGCTAAGCCAAGTACTCTTGCAACCTAGATTTTAGCCATTGTTCTGAAAACTCTGGTAATTCCGAACTAGATTTCCTCAAGCCTGGTCAATGCTTTTGGGAACTCTCATTTCTAAGAGTTGTGTTGGACATGATCTCCGTGAGCGCTGTGTCCAGAGAGGAAAATCACATGAACTATGTATTACTACGTCGCATCCTCCGTTTTTCACTTAAATGTTAACTTTATTTTCAATATCTGTAACCGTTTTAATGTTCTTTGTTTGTATTTTGATACTAAATAGTTGTGAATAAACTATTCAGTTTTAGTTTCTTTTTTGTGTTTTTTAATAAAGAAATTATTTTAAAGGGCCCAATACAGCAAACTTACAAAATGGAAACGCTGCTGTTTAAATCTACGGTTAATATGTCTTTGTTTCTGGTGTGATTTTGTATTCTATAGCCCATAAACTGAATTACTAGTCATTGTAAAGAGCGCTCTTCCAGCGGTTTTATAAATCTCTTTTAAAACTGTAAATTGGCTGTCTTTAAAGGTTCTGGCAAATGTCTGATCATGTGCTTTTTAACACTGCATTTTGCCACTTGGCGCCCATCTGTATTACTTTGAAAGGCAAACCAGTGGCCATTTTGAATACCCAAAGACCTCTGCACCGTGGTCCTTATGCCACACCCGATTTATATTAACACTCTTCGAATAGCCGAAAATCAGGGGACATTATTGGGATAGGTTATGCTTGGGTAATTGAGCGCAATTTAATCGCGTTTCATGGTGATCGGTTTTGTTTCCTGCTGCAAAATTTGAAAGCTGTTAGCAGATTTGTCCACTAATAGACCACTCCTGTTGCGAATCTCTGGAAGACTTAGTCTGTTTAAGGCAGGATTCAACCTTTTGATTTTTCCGGTTGGCAAAAGTTGCTGCAGGGTTGGGTTGGGGGGGGGGGGGTGGGGGGGGGAGGTTCACTTGCTGAGCCGTCATGTTGGTATTATGCTTGGCACTGCATAGATTGCTCCATGGGCTAATGATGTATTTTCTTATGCTAAAGTTTCAGCTCTTCTCATTGGAGGAGCCCAGAGCCTCGATAACCCCCCCCCCCCCCCCCCCCCCCACCACCACCTCCACCCAAATCAGTCCCTGGGCCCCAACAATTCTCGCTGCTGATGTCTTTGCGTGGTGAACCAGTGCCAATATGGAACTGATCCTAATGTCTAGGTTCTAGCACAAGAGGGCATCGGGCATTTTTGACTTTGTTAAATGCTTCAAGTTTCAAATGTTTTTGTTGCTGCTGGCTGGTCGCTCTGTTCGAAGAGTCAATAGTCTGGTGTGGGATTGTGTCTGCGTCTTAGGTGCAGGCACCATGCAGAGCTTGATGTGCTCCCTCACTTGCAGGCTCCAGAACATCCCTAATCTTCCTTTACTTTATAATGCACACCAGTGACCCTGAGGCGTAAGGGTGCAAATAGAAAACCGATAACAAGTACAGCACATACTAACACACATGTATCACACTCCGATCACAGCAGTGAGCACGAGAAACAAAAGATCCACACAAAAATAAAGGCCCAATACATTATCTGGACAATAAGGTCTTCGTCGATGTCAACGTTCTTACATCTAGAGGTAGAGCATTCCATGATTTAGGTTATGAAAGAGGCAGTCTCTCTAGCTGCACCAGAGTCAACGTATACACTGGTGTTTCGAGCTGATTAGCATTGTTAGACCTCAGAGCTCTTGTACAAGGTTTACAAAGTCAAAACCTCCCTCCGATACAGAGGGCATGAACTAATCAGGCATTTATGGGTCATCAATACCAAACGAAAATGTCATCTTGCTTCAATGGGCAGCCAATGCAGACCACGCCTCGGAGACATGATCTCTTTTAGAGACCTGCAATCGCCCCAACAGCGCTATTTTGTATAGTTTGTAGTCCTACACAATCTGATTTGGCTATGCCCACCAATAAGCTACTGCAATAATCAATTTTACAACCCACGATGGCTCTGCCTACCGTCTTGCAATGCGCTTGCGAGGTTTAGATGCGTACTTGCGCCAACAGCTTAATATAATAAGCCGGAGAGTCAGCTAAGCTGCTATCTTGGGCTCTCATAGTCAGATTCTGATCCAAATAGACACCAAGTATTTTTACTTTCTTGTGTTTTGATATTACAGCCTGCCACTACAAAGCACTTGTAATTTGTGCTCCGTTTCTGCATTTTATTCAGTACCAACTACCCTCAGTTCCGTCTTTTCTTTTTAAGCGCCAACCATTTGCCATCTTCCTGAAGTCCCCCAAGCTCAGATGGGGCATGAATATCATTCCCAAAGAAACCTCTGAGGTGAAAACCTGGTCACTCTAATTGAGAAGTAAATCTCTTCCAATTCAATAATGGGGAAAAAAAATGAAATACTGAGGGATTTTTTTTTTACAATTAAATCTCCATTCAAGAAAAGAAGATACAAGTCTGTTTTTTATAAAACAATTATATTGTAAAGTCATTCATAACACCAAAGTAACAAGATTTACATAATTCAATAATGCAAAAAATAGCCATGTCAAGTGTTAAATTCACTAATGGTTTTTGCAAAAATAATAACCTCAGAATATCAACAAACAAAATTTCTGAATTAGTTTTCAGCCAAATAATTCTTTGGCGTTTAATCACACAATCACATGTTGATGTCCTCTACACGTTTCGGGGTTACCCTGACCCCTTCTTCAGGTGTAAGTGTAGATTGTGTCTTTCACTGCATAAAAAAATAGTATTAAAAAAAGTGCCAAAATCACTAACTCTCTCTTCATCCAAGTGAACACCAATGTATTTGTCAAGTTTACTAAACATGCAGATTTAACTAACCTTAGAAATGTCCAAGGTCTACATGCCGTTTTGGGGGCTCCAAAATACCCTCCAATTTGTTACAAAGAAGAGTCCTTCTATGCAGTTTGTCCAAAAAATATTTGTAGGATAGGCAAGATTGTCCTTTCAAACAAACACAACTGTGCTGAGCCCAATCTGAAAAACATAACACATCATGCTGTAAGCATTCATGTTCAAATTATTAATCTAGCGGTTCACCTAAAATATATTTCTCCAAAGTACCTGTATCTATAGTGGAAGAACGCTAAGATTCCTACCTTGTTTACAGATTATCCAGCTACGCAATGCAGGCTTGGAAAGGCGGCTGCAGATACAGCCTCACGTCCTGCATCGCATATTTATTGACAAACGCAAATACGTCACGTGATCGTTAAGCAGATCACGTGATCGGAAAGAACTGTTAGAGAATCCTAAACTATATGTGCAATAGGTACGTAAAACCTTTAATCCTTAATGTGTATACTACCAACATATAACTGGTTTTAGAACAATGCGGAAACATGTTCACAAAGGAACAACGTCCGATAACGTACCCTGCGGTCACCTGATCGTTCTTAAGACATCCACAACTGTTGTACATGGCAATGCCGCAGACAGCTGTACTATGTTTGCTAATTGGAGAAAAGGTAAATAAGGTACACGCTAACCTTAAAAGATAGATCAAATAACTAGCTATTCTGTGTTTAATGGTTATAAAAATAAA
Organism: Ambystoma mexicanum; assembly: GCF_040938575.1. NCBI lineage: Eukaryota > Metazoa > Chordata > Amphibia > Caudata > Ambystomatidae > Ambystoma > Ambystoma mexicanum. Next base: position 1,257,069,986 of record NC_090933.1, on the reverse strand, counting down.
ATAAATATGGTCCAAGATGGCATTTGTTGTAAATCTCTCAAAGTATAACACTTGTCACAATAATGTCCAAAGAAAAAATATATTAAATGTGAATGATAACTATGAGCTGTCTTACTAAGCTATAATATAAGAAAATGAAACGTAAGACCTAATGTTAGGGCCGCATAAATGTGAAGTTACTCCAATGCCATGGGTGTTCACTAGGACACAAGAGGCAGCTTAATTCATTAAAGTAGAATAGTCCATTGCTTTTAAACCTGGCAACGAGATGCATTGAATTGTCAAAAATAGTGCATTCGTTATGTGTGTAACGGATCCTCAACAGAAAAAAAGAACTGTTTAAATACATTTATACTTTTTTAAAAATGTGTACATTCTCCAGTCAGAGGAAATCAAGAGAAAAAAAAAAGTGGAAAAAAACACAAACTGTTGTCATGTTACATTTGATCTAGTAATGAAGGCAAGTCAAAATCATTATTCATACCCTTTGGCTCTAGAGATTCTAAACGCTCAATCCATTCAACCTCCTCCTGCATATTTCCACCTCTTTTGGGACATTTTACTTGTTCCAGAATCAAAAATTTCATTTGAGCTACAGTGTGTTTAAATGTTTGGAAATGTGCTACTGGCGAATGGACTGAACACAATCGGATGTTAGATTTGTGTTCAGCCACCTCAACTTGGCCTTCCTTGTTGTTAAACCCACATAAAACAGACCACATGGACATTTAATTCCATAAATTACATTGTTGGTATCACATGGACTTGTGTGTTTAAGGAGAATGTTTTGCCTGTATAGGGATGATTAATGCTGGAACCTTTGATCACATTATGGCAGTGTTGACAATTATTACAGGGTAAGGTACCCTTATATGGATTCACAGAAACAGAAGATGTTTGGTAATCAGCTCGAATCACAAAGTCTCTAATGGATTTGCTTTTTCTGTATGCAAATGTTGGCTCATTTGGGAACAGGTGTGTTAACAATGGGTCCATTTTAAGCATTTGCCAGTTTCGTTTGATTATTTTTTTTAGTTTTGTAGCTCTGCTGTGAATGTCGTCACATTCTTAATTGACTTTGTCCAATTGTTCCAAGGTTTGAGCTCTTGAAATTGTTGAAGCCTTAGTTAGGGCTGTTCCCAGTGTGTCCATAGAGTAGCCTCTTTTAAGGAATTTTTCTTTCAAATTATTGGATTGGTTCTCAAATTCAAATGGAATATTATTCCTCTTGTGCACTCTCCCTGCTCCCTTCTGCCCCTCTTCTCATCATGTCAATCCTCTCCACCTTCTCCCACCTACTGTCTGCCTGGTGCGTTACCTTCATGTAAAGATTTTAGCAGAACTTGATAGTCTGCCACCAAACAGGCCTTTGCTATGTCAAAGTCTAACCTCCACCAGAGGTGTCATGGTTGCATCTGACGATGCAAGACTGTACCATTATTCCAAACCCCATTTAATTGTGGAACACTCCACAGGAAGCACAGTTTCCCTACTATTCAGACTTAATGGAAGTGTATAAATGCAGGATAAACATTGAATGTCTTGATGGTTCTAGGTGGGAATGTGTAATCTCTGAAACTAACCCAATTTGTGGGAAGCCCCTAAAGGACTTCCCCTGGTAGCCAACAACAAATAACCACTATATGCTGGTAGTTCCTACCTTCTCTTTGCAAGGATCCGCCTCGGAAAGACACCAAGGAGTGTAGCACGGTCTGGATTCGGAAGATAAAGGAATCCCCCTGGTACCCCTTGCGCAGTCAGCTCAAATAAGGCTAACCCCGGAATGAGTCCCAGGGAAACTCTCACGATGGGGACAAAACCCTGGGCTGCGCTGCTAGAGAGCGTAGATAAATGTTCTTCCTCTTCCGGTGCCGTATGACTCACTCTTGCCTCCCGGAATCTGAAGGTAGTGGATTGTTCCCAAACAGTCCAGCTATAGATGTGTTAAACAAGAGAGATTAGTTTTAGAAGGAAGTGAAAAATCAGAAAGGTAATAGAAAAAGGACTAATCCTCAACCCTTACCAAGGGTGCTAAACTGTTGGGCGCTCAGTGGAGAAGAATAAGGTCCCAGACCAAAGGGCCTTCAAGTACTGTACTTAACACTACACCAAATAATAAAGATATATCAGAGTGGAAATGATAATCAGTGTATACTAATAGATTCCTAAAATAAGAGGATCCCCCAACTTGGCTGGATGAAGGCTGACAAGTATTCAAACTTGCGGGTGGTTTGAAAAGAATTCTGGAGAGGATTCTGGGACCGGTAGTTCCGGTAAAAGAGTTGAAGTTGTACCTCCTAAATCAGTTTCGTTTCCTAAACAAATAACAGCAAGATGAATAATGATTTGTTTTCATATCCCGGACTCGGAAGAAACAAAAGGAGACCAAAGGACTGTATTGGTGCCTATCTGCTAGCAAAGAACATAGGTTGCACCGAAATGACAAAGAAGCAGCCGACCCTAAGTGAATGCTGGATGGTACGCTACCGTAAAGCAAGGCGTGCTGATCTAACGAGACGAAAAGAAGGAAAAAAGGTTCCCAAATAAGTATACACAGTCTGTAAAGAATACAATACTAGCACAAGTCAGAATATCCCTATAGCGTACTTACAAAGCATTTCGCAATCTCAGAGTAGCAAATCGACAACTTGTCTGTTCTTCCTGCTTTTAAAGTTTAGCTCCTTCCCTTCAAGGGCGGGGCCATACCTTCTCGGCGGATTACTGCTTCCGGTACGGGTGCGGTAACCACTAGACTGTCACTGCTGCCGATAGTCCAAACCTCCTGAAACTCGGGAGATACACTCTCGGCGTACTTCTGGCATGATGTAATGGCGGAAACCATTACAGAATGAAAATTAATCGCCTCCTTGAGTCAGTTTTCAATCCGCATGCAAAAGGGGAATGCAGATAACGGTTTGTGTACCGCCAACAGCTGCTAGTGCTCTTAGTACCCATTCCAATGATAAAGGCTTAATGCAAGACCAGATCGTACCACCCGTCTCCTTCCTTCTTGTTTGCTAGTCTCCCTTTCATATCGTTTGTGGATGCCTCATTTTCCAATGGGACAAATGCGGCACATTGATTAAGCCACTCCCCTCCCGTGAAGCATCTTGGCTCCTGGACATGCTGTCCCAGCACATCCTTGTGTACCTGTGCCCACTCACAGGGCATTGCCCCACTTTTCACTTTGTGCAGTTCGGTGGTTTGGTGAGGAGAATAAGCATGGGACCGATATTTTTGGTGGGTCGTTGAACTAATTTGTGCCATCTGGCATCCTTGCGTACGTTATAGCAATCCAGGGGTCAGCATGTGTCATGATATAAGACTGAAGCCCGACCGTGCTTCCCTGGAACGTAAAGCATGTCTCCAGCAGAGTAATTGCTGCTCTTCGTTCCAGTGGTCAGCAAGTGTCTTAATCACCTTTGCATCCGTAGTAGTAGTCAGTTATGTAGTGCGTTTTCCCAATGATAGGGTCTCAACGCGCTTGCGGTGAGAACGACCTCGGGGACTGAAGTCCAAAGCATGGGAAAATCTAGGCATAGGCTTACAATGCGTGTTTATTTTGGCTGGGATAATAGCTTAGGAGGGCTGGCTTGGGTCCAGTAAGCGATCTATGAGGTCGGGCATTTGGGTGGGTGCTGAGCAGGTCAGGAGAGTGTGCGAGGGGTAGACTCATGTGTCCAGGTGGACCAACATTTTTGTGTAAGCATCGCTGTAATCTGATAGCCGAAGTGTTGAGGCATAGTCTAATGTAGGGAGGCGAGGCGAAATGTTGTGTGCCCAGGTATACCAAATTTGCAGTAAATCATTGCTGCATTGTAATGCAGGTGGGTTGGTAGCCATGCCTCCGGCGGATGTCCAACGAAGTGGTGCATTTATGCATACCTTGAGACTCAGATGGAGCTTTGTTATTGATGACGTTGTTCTTGTAAGATAAAGTATCCTTATAGAACCGCCTTGGGTGCAATAGCCGAGATGCCCCAATTGTTGTCATCCTGAGTCAGTCAGTGGTACTGTTAAGTCCAGTGTTCAGTACTTGTCTCCATGCTGGTAAGAGTACAGTGGGTTCAGTGCTTGCTGCTGCGATCTGTGTGTGATCTGCAGCACGCATGTCCGAATCCTGGCCAGACCAACTTAGCCTTTCATCCTACCAATAGCCAGTAGTGTCACTCATTTGACAGGGATGGCCCAAGTGGGGCACTGACTTATGCAGGGGTGGCATGAAGTACGAGCACGCGTGCACACACAGTGATAGTTTAGGATAATGGCATGGCCAATCAAATTCCAGGTGTAGCGCGTGCCACCCCAGGCCACGCCACTGCATATAGCTCTTCAGACAAGGGCTACCGTGCTGGAATGCGATGGCGCACGGCAAGTCTCGAGCAACGTTTCTGAAATGCAATGCTTCATCAAAAGAGAAGTTGGTTTTGCAGCTGACGTAAATGGCAGTGTTTTGCCCACATGATGTGCTATCTCTTTTAATGTTCAGCAGTTCTGTGAACTTAATCATGTGAACCGGATTTGCTTAGGTTTTGCGCGTTTCCCTCAAGAAGAATTATTTGTGTGATGTTCTGTTAGTCTGCTCACACCAATGAAGAGTTGCTCAGACAATAAGCACTGTGCATGTAGTTTGATCAAAGGAGGGAGCTAGTAGAAGGCTGCCCAGTGTGTATGTGGATTGCGTGTATGAGCAAACCAGTGTTATACTCGATTTGGAATTTCAGACGCTGGAAATTCAAAAGGATTTTAACTAGGGTGTGCTTGGTTGTGCAAATCTATTCTTTGAAGAGAACCCCTGTATACTGTTCATTGGTTTTTGTTCCAAAAGGTGCTTTCCATTGACAAGAACTATGCCATCAGAGACTTCCTTTTGAAATGTACAGTTCTGCTCCTAAATCCTTAGGAGGTGCAGGGGGGAGGGGGAGGAGAACCTTCCAATTTTCCCCTTGAAGACGCTTTGCAGATGAAGCTAAAATGGACCTTCCAACATCTTAAGTTATGGCTAGAGTACCATGAATGCTGATGAAACCCAGTGAGGCTGACCTGTGCCTATGCTTGGTTATGATCTTGTGTAGAAGAAGGCATCTGGCCAGTTTGTGATGGACTTCCTGTTTTGAGGTGGGACAAAGCCTGATTTGCAATGGTGCTTTCACCCCTTTGTAATTGCATAACATGCTGACAAACAATTGGTAGTCCTGTTTACTGGGCAACGCCACTGGTTTTGATTTATTCAAAACTTACCATCCATCTGTTACCTTGCTGCACTTTCTTTTGGTTTCTTGAGTTTAATCGGATGCAAATGGACTGGCCTAAAGACTTGCCTAAGAGACTGGCCTAACAGCTGAACACCCATGCCAAGTGATGTCAGAGCACAACTGAGCTGTGGGATGCTGCAATGCCTCAGACTGCCGGGCATTAATAGCCCCTCCTGAGAAGTACACTGTGGGGACGACGCTGGCTCAAATCCCAAGGCTGCCAGAGCCTGCCTCGCAGAAACAGCCTGCGGTTGCGAAATGTACTTTCTTCCCCTTGTTCGGTGAAATTACCTGTTTATCATAGGTGTTGTTTTATGGGTGGAGAATAGGTTTAGCTACTCCATTGTACATATGGTTGATCCAGGGCTGGGAGGGGCCTGAACAGAATGCACCCTTCCTGTGCATTGGTGTGTGTTTCCATTACAGCCCTTTTCTCTGTTTCTGGTCTCCTGTGTATGATTTGTATCTAGGTACCAAGTGTCTGCTGTGCCTGAGGTGGTGTGGGAGAGTTTTATGAGCACTGGTATCGTGGGGAGCAGGACACGCCTGTGACACCATCATTCTTCGGTATTGCACAGGCATAGTGGGGCCCTGGCTACATAGCTTACAGAAAGCTGTGCATGAGATGCTCTATACATGTAAGCGCACCTGAATCATGATGGGTTGGGGTGAATCTGCCAGGAATGGTACGTGGAACAGCATTTTGCAACTACTGTATGTGAAGTTTTATCATTTATAAATTATATATAAATAAACAAGGTGGATGGGGGGGTCCTTTAAAAAGCAGCCATCGGTTTGCCAATCAGGAGTGTATGTGGAACCCACAATTCTTTTGGTGTGTGAAACGTACAAAGAAGTACAGAGGTATTCAGCAAACAAGCACATATTTGGGTTAAACCTAATGTTCAGAATTGTTTCTCAGTATGAATTAGACAATATACCCCTATTCCGGCTAGTAAGCCCCATACAAAAACAATAGATCCCCTTAATTGAACAACTAAGTGGTTGGGGAAAGGCAAAGCCAATCGAAACTGGAACCACCATCAATTGTTAAACGTTTGACCTTATTATAAGTGATGACTGCAGGACCTCCAGCATTGATCATAAAGTTCTCTACTTTTGCATTGGTATATTATTTTTGTCCATATTTTGAGAGTATAATGTGATGTGGCATTTAAAGCGCGCCTGTACCCACTTGTTTCTAGGCGCGACCCGAGTAAGGACATGTCAAACCATTCGTCTATTTTGGGCTGTTCTCTCTCCTTGCAAACCTTCAATATTTGTATTTTGGAAATCTATCAAAGCTATACATCTTAACTTTTGTGGATTTAAGAAATCTTTTGCATCAGTAAGAGAGTTGTATGGATCGGATCTGAAAAAAGGGAATCGTGCCATTTTTGTGAACCCGCGATCAAATCTAAACTACCATTATAATCCCCCCGACCCCTCAAAAAGGTCAGACCTTAACACCAATCCTAAGTCGAGATCCAGGCCCAAGAAAGATGAAACCCACAGATCTCCAATTTGCCATTTTTAACAGGTGCCTGGTAAATACGGACCACCACGTTTTGTTGTATTAGAGCCTCAGTCACACATCTAATCTGCTCAGGACTATCGCATTGCATACTCCTTTTCTAAATTGTCATCTATTTTATATACCACCTCAGCTGTCCGTTATGCCCTATGCTTTGTGAAGTCCCCCGTGCTTCCATCTACTAGACATTTTTTCACTTGTTGCAAAGGTCCAGACTAGAAAGGAACTCTCCTCCAACCATAAGTCGGATGCTCCAAGAAGGCACCTCATTCATGATTTCTACTTCCTTCTCTCAGTCCCAGCTGAGTTTTGCAATGAAAAATGAAAATAGGCAATTGAGCCACACATCATTTACCACAAGAATCCCTGCCCAAATCCAACTCCCCATCCACCCCTTGAGTTTTCTCCTTTTATTGCCTAGTTCCCCCCACAGGGATGCATCCACATGTAGCAAGAATTGTCCGTTTCTATTTGTTTACGTGGATTCTCCAAGTTTTAAGTGTACGCTTGCTATGGGAATTTGTTATCCATGGAAATAGTCCGCTACAGATATGGTTTTACAAAGTCGCTCACTGGTTAGTGCCATCCAGGTTTTCCATCATCCGTCCCTGTGAACCAGAGAGGTGAGAATTGCAATGTGAAAGTACAATGGTACAAATTTAACCCGTCCACTTTGGAACATGCAAGACCTTGGAATTTCATGACATTTATTAACTCCACATATAGCCTATTAAATCCAGAATAAAAGTTAGTTTATTATAGGAAAATGGACTGCAAGAGTGCATATGTGCTCCTGTATTCATAGAAGTCCACCATTCCACCAAGGACAAGCTGTAGCGTTGTCTTCATCAAATCGTGCATTTCCCGATTCAACCAGATACAAAGCATCGTGAAGCCCCACTACCTGCCATGGATTAAACATAGCTCTAGTTCGATTTCAGGTCAATATTAATACTACCAGTGTACCCTAATTGATGGTATATCCAGAGATATTGCCAAAGCCCTGCAATTAAGATGGAAGTTATCTTGTGTATATTCAAATTGAGAAAGGAATAGCAGCACATCATCTGCATATACTATTACCTTCCTTTCTCCGTCTCTACTGGGGACCACCAGGCATTTTGGCCAGGCATCATGTTTGCTGAGTGGTTCAATGGTTAAATAAATGGGTCCAAAGGAGGCAGCCTTGTTGTGTACCTTGTCCCAAAAGGAAGTCATCTGAACGAAGTCCATTGGTTCTCACATATTATTTCACAGATGTATACAACGTTCTGAAAATTCTTTAAAAATTGGTGCTAAAACCTAAACATCCCAAGGTCAACTAGAGGTAAGCCTGCCCAACTTGATCACATGCTTTCTCTGCAAATCTCTACTGCAGTTGCATCATCTTTAGAGAACTATATCAAGCCTATTGCCTCCCTTACATTCTCGCAAGTAAATTGACCACTCATAAACCAGATCTGTGTTTTGGTAATAGTGGGCGACATGACATCTAATCTAATTGTAAGGATATTTTTTGCCGTATTTACATCTACGTTTAATAATTCTGGGGATAATTGCCACTACTTATCTTTACCTACTTTTGAAGTCACGCTTTCACGTTTTTTCAGATCTAATTGAAATATGATTCTACAAAGAACACAAAGCCATCTAAACCATGTGATTTGATGACTTTCAAGCTCAATGCTACTTGTTAGATTTCAGCTTCCGCCAATGCTGGCTCATCCATTACACGTCAATGAAGGCTTGCTATAAAAGAAATCATTCAACTCTTTCTCATTCACGTTCTCTTTTTCAGCACAAAGTGCTCATTGAGTTGCACAAATAGCTTTGTTTTTGGTGAGAGCTGTACCGGAGTCATCTCCAAATGAAAGAATTCAGAAAGAGCCCTCTGTTTTTTAAGTCGCCCTGACTTTCTCCTTGCTTCCAGTCCACTTGGCCCACGTGGAACTGAGCTTTGTCAGCTTGAGCAGTTAGGTAGATGCCCAATTCCCCTTGTGCCTTTCACAGGTTGCATAGATTCTCCTCTGACACTTTAAGGTTATATTTTGTTTTTGCTGCTTTTATCTTCCTTTCTAGATCACATGTGACACTGGTTTTCTCCAATGTGCTGTAAAGCTGACCACTGCCCCTCTTATATTTGCCTTGATATCATCCCATACACTGAAACTGTCCTCTACTGAGTTTTGGTTCAAGTCAAGAAATGTATTTATTGCCTCCTTATGTGATCAATGCACACTTAATCTGCAAGTGTGTGTTTAGTTGCCAGAATGGCTCCTTTTGAGGTAGGCCTTCCAGAAATAGCAAGAGTCTGACGATGGCGTGATCAGATATCCTTATATTGCTCTTAGATGTTGCCACCGTGGGACCTTCTGGGACAAGAAAAAATTAAGTGTGAGAATCCAAGCTGTCCAGTGGAGATAAGAAAGAATGGTGAAGGCTATGTACTGGAGACAAAAAAAAGAGTAGTTCCTGACATTTGGGTGACCCTACCTTCATGGGTCTGCAAGCTTATGAATATGTTGCACTAATGGTTTCACTAGTAATATCTTAAAATAGAGGCTCCGGCTGATCTCCAATGTTAGGTCCAAAACCAGGTTGAAATCTACGCCTCAAAAAGAAATTCTGCTTTTAAAGTTTTACCAGGTTGGATTTCAGGTACGTAAAGAATTGTTGGGTGCACAGGCACTTCCTAGAAGCAATTGCGCAATTTCTACACACATGTCAAGTAATGCAATGTGTCCCTCCTCTGGAGTATTCCATTAGTATTATGTCTCAAATCTCTGATAGTGCCACTGCTTCCCACAAAGCCTTGTGTCTCTATTGGTTTGTTCAGGCCCTTAACATTCCAGGATAGGATATTTCATGGCCTACTTGTAACCCCCTGGAGAAGGAATGAGAGATGAGATCAACAGCTTTTGAAGCCACGCTGGGGACCCCGACATGAAAAAATAAAAAAATCTGATTCCTGGTGTGAGTGCCATGTGCCAGTCAATGAAAAATCGAGTAAGGAACCTTCACGCATGCCCATGCGGGCGTCCCTTTACTCTGAAAGAAATTAAAACATTGGAATTGCAAGTGGACTTCCAGACAAACAGTAAACCAGGTGCTTACGGATACCTTACATCAGCGTATGGGGATCAGCAACCTTGTCCTATGCTACTTAAAGCCCTACATCACCAACTACTAGCAGTTTGTTCAGATGGTCTCCTCTAGATCGCCAATCCTACCAGTTACCTGTGGAGTCCAGTAGAGTTCCAGCCTCTCCCCAGTGATCTTCAATCTATACATGGAGCCGATGGGAGCCCTGCTAGCCTCCACATCCACCAATATGCCGACGAAACACAGCTATACCTCAAGATTGACTCCATCAAGGACACCCATAGGCTAAAAACCTGCCTCTCGCTGATGCATTTGTGGATGTTCAGGGCATACTTGAAGCTCAACCCCCTTCAATACCGAATTCCTACTCCTCAACAACACCGAACACCCAGACATACAGACCTGGCTATCAGCCAGGACTCTGAGTGCGTCACGCCCGAGCTCCACTCCCTTGAGTTCCATATTGACAAACACTGCTCCTTCAAGCCACATGTAGCTAAGAAAACTCAGACCACTTGGTATCAGCTCTCCCTCTTGCGAAAAGGCAAGCACTTCCTCCTTCTGGACAGCTTTAGATCCACTATTTAAGCACTGGCCCTATCCCACCTGGATGGAGGAAGTTCACTCCTCGGAGGCCTCCTGTGGTCCTCCCTTCTGCCCCTGAGGAGAGTTCCACACGCAGTTGCACGCCTCAAGAGTTTATGTAGATACGGGTACAATACCCTGGCCCTCACTGACCTTCACTGGCTTCCACTGCACGCAAGAATCACCTTCAAGTCTTGCTTCATCATATATAAGGCAGTCTCCCTCAAGTCACCCATCTACCTCGCAGAGAAACTATGCATCTCCGGTGGACAGTGCACCACCAGAACCTAGGACACATGCAGACCTAAAATCTGCCACTTCAAAAAGGAAAGGATCAGAAAACAAGCCTTCTCTGACTACGCCCTAAAGCTGTGGAACCTCCTCCTTGTCTGCGTCTGACTCTCACTACTCCCCCCGTCCCGTCCACCTTTTAACGGAGTCTCTCCTACACAACACCTAGGCCATCACTTCACCCCTTGTGCCCCCTCACTTGCTAGATGACGCCTGCCCCTCTACTCCCCGCCACTAGGACAGATGTACCCCTCCTCTGTGCCTCTGTATCCTACCCCTTGCTGTATAGCCGTACTGTTGTATAACTCTGTAAGGTGCTCTGTTGCTTCTCGAAGCTAGGTCTGCGCTCAATAAATACCATACTAACGTAAAAGCCCTTCAAGAGGGTTAGAGAGGCTCAGCTTGGCTTCCGTCACAGCTGATGACCAGGCCCTGTAAGCACTCCCCTGGCTCACAGGGGAGCGCCAAGACCACTGCCACCCTCCAGATGGCCTATGGCTGTGGGCCACAAGACAGGTCAAACTAAAAGCGCTCCACCCAACAGGGGAGTGCCCAATGTGGTTACCCCAGGTGGGCTGGTTATAATTAAAGGGGGCCCCCCCTCCCTTTTCTAAGTGACACACCAGGACTCCCTGGCCCACCCCTTGCCGATGTGTCCCTGGTTGAGTTGCATTATCGGGGGCTCTCCACGCAGCCGCCAAGTGCTGGGCTGCATCTGATGAATGCAGCCCAGCCATGTAGAAGACTCTGGGGGTCCCACACACTTTTGCTGCGTGCAGCCTGCTGCCAGCCAAGCTAGCACAGGAGAGCAGCAGAAAAGACCTTGAGAAAACCCTGGCCAAGTTTTCTTGGAAGTAAAGTTTTATCATATTTTTTTAATATTTAAAGGACTCATTTTATATTTTTGCTAGACACTCAGCTGCTAGGTTTATTTAAAATTGTATGAATGTCTTGTGTTTTTCTTATTTTGTACAACAACTCACAAAACCCTGCAGGTGTACATTAAGAGGAAAAGTGAATGTATAACTAAAGAAGCATACACCCGCAGTCCTTTGTCCGCCTTTCCTTTTGTGTGACGGGTCAAGTTATAAGTAAGGCATAGGATTAATAGTGTGCCCGCTTACACTGGTCTCCCAACAAGGTGCATAATAAATCACACTGTTACATTTTTTGAAGGCACTGCTGAGACAACCTTTGGTGTGTCTATACCCTCCAGTCTTACCTCATACCTACCTTTTTTTCCTTCCTTGGGTAGTGTACAGTTTTCTAGTATAAGTTGTTTTTTTTTCCCCCCTTCCAATCAGTTTGTTTGTGCAAGTTTTGGACAGCTATTTGTATGTGGCATTCTAATCATTGAATTTGATTTGACTGGATTTGCCACCCTGTCTGATACAGGTACTATCCTCGTGGATCGCTTCAGCTAGCCAGCTGGGTTGAGGGGGAGAGGCACAGGATTAAGCCTGGTCATTGATTTATTATACGTGATGTCGCTTGGAGAACACCTCCACACCAAGTGCTCAGGTTGAGGAGGTACTGAGAGTTCCTCACCGGCCAGGTCAAATGCCTGGGTAAAGCCCATGGCCAAAGGAAGTTGATCCAGAGGCCTTGCCCCTTACCATCCATTGGGGGGGACCCAATAGTGTCATATCCTCTCTGGTGCACTAGCCTGCAACCCTGTCCATGTGGTGGGTTGCAGGCTATTGCACCAGTCACACCACGTATGTTAAGCCCAAATCTTGCCTCGCCCAGCTCTGCACCCAGTCATCATGAAGTGCCCAGTGTAGTTGCCATCATGGCTGCACCTGTAAGCACCCCTATTTTTAGCAGGGCCTGGAGAACATGTCTGTGCTACACTAGGTGAGAGGTGCTGTACTGATCGTTTCCTCCATGGCGAATGCCTTCAAGGACATGTTGCAGAATGCCATCACAACACCATCTGAGCATGGCTCCCATGTCTGCATGAGGCCCTTCTCTGGAGAGAAAACAACCCCAAGGGATGAAGAATACCAACTTTAGGAAGGCGAGACCAACCATATGATACATGATTGGAGAACTACAACCTGGGAGAAGAGGCAATGTGTCATTTTGAGTCTGCACGATCCTGCATTGAGTCATCCAACCACTCAGTGCCACGCATCCAGACCCAAAAGTGAAGGACATCAAGTACACTCTGGATGAAGCATTTGGAGCCACTGAGTCTGGTGCAGAACCGATTGTGAAGTACTATGCCACCAACCTCCAACTGGGTAAGCGTCACTCAGAATATCTGGTCAGGACCAAGCTGGTTCTTCAGCATGGTTTCCAACAGAAAGGGATTGAGCCGAACAGCTTGAACCTGGTTAGACCACAACAGGTTGTGTGTGGAGTCCAATCACTCCTGCTGTTGCTTCTGTAGCTATGAGTCTGAGAACAGACCCAGAAACCACCCTTTGATGAACTGGTTTGAGAGGTGGAAGACAAATTGTACCATTACTAAATTAACATGTCTCCATGCGCTGCCCTGGAGTATGACCTGAGATGTCAAGTGGAGGAGCTGCACCAAACTATTCAGGCAATCCAGTGTCAGAGGGTGCTGGCCAAGCCACAGCCTATGACACTGTGCGTGGAAGAGCCCCTATGCTGCCATCCCAAGAGGTAGAACACCAGCTCTACCAGTGTGCTCAAGGGCCACGCCAGCCCCAAGTGGACCAACAGTGTACCGCACTGCTCCAGCCTTGGAAGTCCTACCACAGGTGTGAACAGGAGGGCCACACCTTCCGCATGTGCATGAACACATCAGATTGCATCCAAGTCACAGCAAGGTACTAGACCTTGAACACTCCAACACAGCTGATGGCAAACTCCAGAGAGGACCAGCAAGTGGAACACCGGAATCCTCAATACTATTGTGCCCTGCCTAGTAGAGCCACACAAGTCTGCGCCACCAGATGGGCCCAAGTCTGCAGTGACACCACCGGTGGGCAAGTCATCTGGGAACCAGCATCCATAGAGGCCGGCTAGTCCACCCAAGAGAAAGATCACCTGTAGTCAAACTACCAGAAAGCGCAGCACCTGAACATCACGGGCAATACTTTATGGGCTCGTAGAACCACCAGCCATTGTGAAAATTGCCATTGCTGGACAACAGGCACAAGCTCTTCTGGATAGTGGCTCACAGGTGACCATTGTCTGAGCTGTTCTACCGAAAACACCTGGCGCATAACCCATTGGAGCCCTTGGCTGGAGTGAACCTTCTCACCGTGGGAGACAACCCTTGCAAATATTAGGGTACATCTAGGTCAGACTGTAGTTTCCATGCGATGTAGCTGGAGTCCGTATTCCTATTGACACTCTTTCTCTGGTCTGCAACAGTTGAGGTGAAGATCCTGCAACACCGGTGGTTATTGAAAATAATTCCTTGTTGTTTGAAGCACTGGAAGCATTATGTCAGGAGATGGCTGGACCATGATATGCCAGCACGTTGTCCATGTCCCCCATGTGCAAACAGACATACTTGCAGAGAGAGATCTGGTCCAGAGCTCCACCTGATGGACCCATTTGAGGTGTACGCACCACCCGGTTTTGGCAGATCAAAATCCCGGCATGCGCTACAGTGCTGGTTCCTGGCAAAGTGCGACTCAACGGGGAGCAATGATTAAGATGTCTGGTGATGGAAACACCAGAACGTGGGGAGCTCCCAGGGGGTTTACTGGTACAATGGTGACAATGGATGGAATGAACCTGAAGACCATCAAAGTACTGGTCATTAATGTGACCAATAGGACCATCCACGTACCAGGATGCACCATCATCTCACAGTTCCATCTGACAGCATCTGTAACCCCAGCAAGTGTTGCCACCAGCTCATCTGAACAGCATTGGATCCGAAGACCTTGGACTTTGGAGACTTCCCGATCTTGGGGAGGGACAAGAAGGACCACTTGAGGGAGCAGCTGGCCCTGTGCACCGACATTCTCCACCAGCCCCGGGGACATCGGCAAGGCCCACGGAGTCGAACACCGGATCCGGGTGTCGGATGACACTTCCTCCAGGGAGCGGTTGTGATGCCTGGCCGCAGGAGACTTGGAGGATGTATGCTGCCATCTGGATGATCTTCTGCAGGCAGGGATTATACAAGAGCCCAGGAGCCCCTATGCTTCTCCCATTGTCATTGCCCAGAAAGAAAAACAGGGGATATCCGGATGTGCATCTGGTTTTGTCAACTTAACACCTGCACCATTCTGGAAGAGTAGACTATGCAGATGAGGCATTGGACTGCCTGACAGAGTATGTGGTTTTCAGTCCTGGACTTGCAGAGTGGCTACTTCTAGATCCCGATGCATCTGGTGGATCATGAGGCGACTGGTTTCATCTGTCCGTTGGACTCTTATGAGTTCATCAGGGGATATCTGGTCTACCAGTGTGCTATGGGAAAGACTGTCGGCAGGATGAACCTTATGGAAGTACTGGTGTACCTGAATGGCGGCATTTTTTTAAAAAAAATTATTTTCAATAAAACCAAAATAACACACAACTGTTTAGGACGTACATAATCGGCATCAAACCATCACATTATACAGTATAATTCTCCATCCCCCCCCCCCCTCCCACCCCACAAACTAGAGCCGGCTCACTCATGTCATCTATGAGCGCATTATCAGGTATCGCAGTGCTTGTGCACTCGGAGTCCTCCGATTCGCTATTGTCTTGGTGAGGGTTTGCCATAGAGGTCACCAATTGCCGCCAGGCCAACAAGGGCCCTACTTCCTCCTCTCCCCCCCTAGTAACCGCTTCAAACCAAACTACGGATGCCGCCTCCACCCATCTGAGGAGGTCCGTCCACCATAGCTCCACCTTGGGTCTGTGGGCCGTCTTCCAACCCATTGTGATCCTGCGCTTGGCCAGGATGTAGGCTAAGTCCTTCATTTTGCTTATATGCTTTAAATCCCGTGGCCTGGGAAAAATCCCGAGCATGCATGGCCAAGCTGATCCCACGTCCAGCACCACTCCCCCACCAGCCAATTTTAGTTTTAATCTCGTCCCAAAATCTGTGCACCTCCGGGCAAGTCCAGAACATGTGTAGCAGCCCTGCTTCCACCTCCCCACACCTGGGGCATTTCTGCGTAGCCGAGCCTCCAAACCTTGCAATTTTCCCGGGAGTCAAATAAGCCCTATGAGTGACATACAATTGGAGTTGTTGGAGTCTCGCATTCCGGGATACCTTTTTATGGTACCTTTTGGGCTCTCTCCCATTGCCCATCTGTCATGGGTCCTCCTACTTCCTCCTCCCAGTCCTGCCTCAATTGAAGCAGCTCCTTCCCTACCTTTGCTCTTAGAAGCTCGTATATTCTAGATATCTCGTGCCCGCCCTCCGATACATCATACATCATTTCCAGGGAGGCATCAGGGTCATCCGCTAGCACTGTCTCCGGCCATCTCTCCCTTACCCGTTTCATGAGCCTAGCGTAGGTTATATACTGGCCTCTATGCACCCCTGTCTCTTCTTGCAACCTCTGAAATTCCAATGCCTCCCCTTCCTGCCATATGTCCCCAAGGGTGGCCAGGCCCACCGGTTCCCAATATCTACGGACCGCTTCGCACAGTTGTGAGTCGTTCCCGCATAGTGCCACTAGCGGGGCCTGCTGAGAGAATGGCTCTGTCACCCATCATTCTCCACATTCTGCGCCAAACCTCCCAGCCCAGCCTCAACAGCCGCCCTCTTCCCACCAGTTTGTTCTTTTGTAACCACACCACTTCATTCAATAAGTATGGGGCCGAGTTTTCCCACAGAAGCCTGGCTTCCGCCGAGTCTTCAGTCGACAGCCACCTGGCCACATACAGCAGCTGCCCCGCCAGATAATGAAGCTCAAAATTTGGCAGGCCTATGCCCCTCATGTCACATGGGTTCTGGAGTTTCCACAGGGCCACTCTGTTCCTGGAGTTACCCCATATGAAGCCGCTGCACACGCTATGAAGTCTCACAAATAGGCTCCTGGGAATCAAAAACAGGACATTCACAAAAGTGCAGGAGTCTGGGTAGGACCACCATCTTAAGCAAGGCCGCTCTCCCCATAATGGTCAGGGGCAATCTGGATCAAAACACCATGCTGTTCTTGATCCCCTCTATTGCTTTCTCTGTATTATGTTGATGCTCCTCCTCGATCCTGTGGTAAATATTTACTCCCAAATACCTAAATGTCTCTGTCTGCCATGGTATCGGCAGGGTAGGCAGCTTCTGTAACGGGACATTCTTGTATCTACCCAAGGGGAACAGACTAGACTTCCTATGGTTCACCGATATGCCCGAGAGGGTGGCATATCGGTCCATCACCTCTAGCACATACTGCAAGTTCTCCTCCGGATAGCGCAGATAAAGGAGCATGTCATCTGCGTACAGCGATACCAGGTGTCTACCACTTACTGTACTAATACCCACCTCCCCATATTGTTGCCTCAGACAGAATGTATAGCATGGGCGACCAGGGGCATCCCTGTCTGATCCCCCTGCTGAGTTGCCAAGTATCTGAGATTATGGATCCTGTTTTAACTCTCACCACCGGGGTGCTATATAACAACTGAACCCACCTGATATACCCAGGTCCCATTCAGTATCCCCTCAGGGCTGCTTTCAACCACGGCCATCGCACCGAGTCAAAGGCTTTGACCGCGTCTAGCGACACGATGGCCAGCTCACCCGTATCCTCCTCAGTGTGGTCAATGATGTGGTGTAGCCTCCTATGGTTATCTGTGATGTTCCTGCTGGGGACATATCCCATCTGGTCTGGGTGTATCAGCTTACCGATCACCCTCTTCAGCCAACTGGCCAGCACCGCCGTAAGTCTTTTGCTGTCCTGATTCAGCATGGACAAGGGTCTGTAAGACCCACACTCCGCGGCCGGCTTGCCTAGTTTTAGGAGTGGGATGATCATCGCCTCGCGAAGGGACAATGGCAGTTCCCCCTGCTCATAGGCCTCGTTGAACATAGCAAGCAGTGGCTGAAGCAGCTCCTGTTTGTATGTCTTGTAAAACTCGCTAGGCAACCCGTCCGTCCCGGGTGCCTTACACGTGGGTAAATGTTGGATCGCCACCTCCAGCTCTTCCGAGGTGATAGGGGCATCCAATTCCGTGCGTTCTAGGTCGTCCAGGGTGGGCAGCTCTATGTCCTCTAACGTGTCCAGTATGTCTTGGCTTTTATCCTCCCCTGCGTCCTCATATAAGTGTCTGTAAAACTTGAGGAACTCCTCGTTCACCCCCTCCTGGGTATTGCAGATGCAACCTTCCTCATCCTTTATCTCACTGATCACTGTGCGGGGGGGGTCTTCCTCTTATACAGCCAGGCCAGCAATCTGTCCGGCTTATCGCCCCCTGCGTGTAGCCTCGCTGTGTATTTCTTGTAATTTAGTCTACATAGCCTATCCCAGAGTCCACTGCAGGTTAACTGTAGGTCTTTTATCTTATCGCTATTCTTCCGGGCGGTATCCTCATGTCGCGTGAGGCCCTCCATCTCCCTTTCCGTTTCCTGAAGTTCCCTTTCAATGCCCCCCTGGAGCCCTTTAGATTTCGAAATGGCTACTCCACGCACCACCACCTTGAACGCTGAAGTATGCGACTACACAGTGAAAGTTAAGTTTTTGTTCTTTATTGTTCGCATACAATATCTTCATAAATGTAGCCGGCGCCCCGCACAGCAGCCTCCAGCCTCACTCGACATCCCTTCTCCAACCGTCTCTGCTCACGTCACCACTCCCCGCATTCTCTCACACACACACTGGCTGGAAGCCACGAGCTATGGGAGCCGCGAGCTTTCACGAGATAAAGCCATCATTAAAATACTACATCAGCCCCCCCTAAACATATTAAAGGAATAAAAAAACTTACGATAAACCCAACCTAAAATAACCTAGAAGGTTACTACAAATGTGGAAAACCTAATGAATAATATTACTATATGAATTAATGCGTAATTGCAACGCTGTATGGGAACCAACAGGATGACATGGCTAACTGCAATTATAGAATATGTTACATGTCATAATCCCTAGACCAAAACGGCAATCTCCTCTCGCTTGAATTACGTACACTCCTACTTCCAATCACCTCCTCCCCTAATTGTCGCTGAACCACATCTTCACCAGCATGTCTTCCCAAACCACCATCCACAATATCATTTCTATTTAGAATATATTCGTCACCAAATAAATCACTCCCTGGTCTCTCTACTTTGACTTTCATGTGTCCCTTCTTATCACCTTTCCACTTCCATTTACTAACTCTATCCATATTCCATACCGATCCTCCTGCAACTCTAACCGCTCTCCTGAACATTTGTATCACCTTGACAGGCCTGCTGTATTTAGAGTCTCCCTTCTTAACATTCCTTCCAAACTTGATTCGTACAAAGTCTCCCGGCAGTATCCTCAACTTAAACTTTTCAACAGGTATACTATGTAAATTATGTGTTTCTTGCTGTTTGCCATGACTTTGTGACCCTGTACTCACACCCTTCCTCCGATTAACCCATTCTGGATTAAGTAACGTATTGGGAACTCTCCCCCTCATTAATTCAAAAGGTGAAACCTCCATTCCTCTTAATTGACATCCTAGTACTCCATATCCTCTCCTTAAGAACCTCATCAACTGGTATATTGTTACTCAACGCCAATTCCACTGCTTCTACAATTACACGGTTGTATCTCTCCACCAACCCATTGGTTTGTGGGTGGTATAATGACGAAAACCTCCATTCAATTCCGGTCTTCTCGGCAAATTCTCTCATTTCACTACTTCTGAACTGAACTCCATTATCACTTATTATTATTTTAGGAAATCCCTCCCTTCTGCATATCTGCATTAAGAACCTTATTATCTCATTTGTATCAATTTTCTTCACTGCTTTGACTTCTACCCAACCTGAGTAATAATCCACTAACACAATCAGCAACTCTTTCTCTCCAAACAACTTCAAATATGGTCCGATGATGTCAATTCCAAGCATTTCCCATGGTGCATCACCTTTGTCAATGTTAATTGGTCTAGACTTGACAATCCTACAACTCTTATCACTGTTTTGACATGGCCAACAATTTCTGATGAACCTCTCAATCATAATATCCATGCCTGGCCACCAGTATTTCAACCGCACATTATTCTTAGTGCCTGTGATGCCAGGATGGCCTTGGTGCGCCTTCTCAATAAGTTCATTCCAGAACTTGTGTGGAGGAATTAACTTATCTCCTCTCACTAAAAATCCATCTTCCATGGACAATTCATCCTTAATCTCCCAATATCTCCTACGACCTTCGCTGATAACTTTTTTTTCAGGCCAACCAAACTCTGTGTACCTTCTTATCTATTGCAATTTATCATCTTTAGCCAATTCTTCCATCCACATCTCCTTGGACGTGACCTCAAAAATAACTGCTATTATTTCCTCATCTGGATCTGCACTTGCTTCATCACTCTTCAATGGCAATCTTGATAAATAATCAGCAATGATATTCCTCTTCCCCAGCACATATCTCACAGAAAAATTGTAATCCTGCAATTTTAAACTGAGTCTAGCTAATCTTGGTGAGGCTTTACACATTCCTCTCACGGTGAGAACTTCTATCAAAGGTTTATGGTCCGTTTGAATTATAAATTTGTTTCCCCACAAATATTTTCTGAAATAGTTCACTGCCCATGAACATGCCAACAATTCCTTTTCTATTACAGAATATCTGCCTTCTGTTTCTGAGATGGCCCTTGAAGCATGACTGATGGTTTTCTCATTGGCATCCTCATCTATCTGTGTTAACACTGCTCCTAAACCGTTCCCACTAGCATCCACTGTAATCTTGGTCAGCCTCACATAAACAAATCCTCCCAATTCTACAGAATTGCAAATTCCTCCGTTTATACTTCTAACTGCCTCACTACATTCATCACTCCAAGCAAACTTTGCATCCTTTTTTAACAATTTTCTCAACGGTTCCGTTGTACTTGCAAAATGATTTACAAATCTGTTGTAATATTCACACAACCCCAAAAACGATCTTAATTCGTCCTTGTTTTTAGGTTCTGGTGACTCCTTGATAGCGTCTAATGCATCTCTTTTGGGTTTATAACCCTTACCATTTACTGCATGCCCTAAATATTCTACCTCCTCTACTCCAAATTTACATTTGTTAATCTCAATTTTCAAACCAACTTCTTCCAACCTCTTCAACACTTCCTTCAATCTCCCATCATGCTCCACAGATCCCTTGCCAAATACTATTATATCATCTTGATAAACAAGCACTCCACTCAGACCCCTCAACACACGCGTCATAATTCTTTGAAATACTGCTGCTGCAGACGCTAGTCCAAATGGCATACGTTTGTATCGATACAATCCATGAGGTGTAACAAAT
The DNA here is from genome assembly GCF_040938575.1 of Ambystoma mexicanum. Classification (NCBI taxonomy): domain Eukaryota; kingdom Metazoa; phylum Chordata; class Amphibia; order Caudata; family Ambystomatidae; genus Ambystoma; species Ambystoma mexicanum. The sequence goes on along the minus strand of NC_090933.1, from coordinate 1,257,048,846 downwards.
GCTGTAATGTCTCTACAATCTTCTGTTAATGATATCTGATATGCGCTCGATAGGTCCAAAGTAGAAAATACATCAGCATTATCAATACGATTCAACATCTCAGAAATGATAGGAAGTGGAAAAACATCTGTTATAATTTTCTTGTTGACGTCTCTCAAATCCACACAAATCCTAGGTTTGCCATTTTTCTTCAATGCAACTACAATAGGGCTCACCCACTCGGATGACTCAATTTTCTCTATAACTCCTTCAGTTTCTAATAAAATCAATTCCTGCTCCACCTTTTCAGCAATAGCAAACGGAATGGGCCTGGATTTCGTGTGCCTCAGGTATCGCTCCCTTCTTGAAGCGGATTCTGTGTGAAAAATCTTTTAACAATCCTAATTTTACGCTTTGCCTTGCTCTTTTTCCTTAACTTCCTTACTTTCCCGTGCTTGACTCTTATTGACAACCAAGACCTGCTCTTCGTTACATGGATCCAACCTGATTCTCAGTCCAGCTTGATCTCTCCACCCCAAAACGTCTACTCCTTTTTCAGCTACGTATACTTTTACTTGAGACCGTCTGTCTTTGAATTGAATAATACTCGAGAACATCTTGATTTTGGATCCCTCAAACCCCCCAGGATTTAATGTCTGATACTTCCATCTTAGTTTTGAGGCCACGTTTTGCTAAATTTTTCCATGTATTCTTTGTGATAATTGTCCATGGCGAACAACTATCCACTTTCACCTTGAGTTTCCAATTGTCCAGGAATACATCACAACTCGGGCATTTAAATTCTCCATCCGGTGGTTCTCGTATCAGGAACACTTTCTTCATCCGATTCCTCTTCTTCTTCCATAATGGCAGAGACTTTCTTCCACCTTCTACACGTAACAGCGAAATGGCCTCTTATACCACAATTTCCACATTTTTGTCCTAATGCAGGACATTGCTTAGCATAAGCATAATGGCCTGTTCTGCCACAATTATAACATCTGTCTCCTTCCCTCTGTTGGTTATACTGAACCCTTTGATAATTTGAAGCCCTTGGTTCATTCTTCACCCAGTTCTTTCCTCTATATGCGTTCCCTTTCTGCTCAAAATTCTTCATTCTGTTATTTCGTCCTGCATTGATTTCACCTTTCTCTTTGTTCTTAAGATTCGTCCCACCTCTGTCTTTAGGTCGAATTACATTCACGTGAGCTTGCTCTTCTGTTTCCTTCTCTTGCATCTCCTTGCTGCTCTGGCTATGTTTTTGCATACTTTGTACAGCTTCTTCTTTCTTGCTTCTCATCTCCTTCGAACACAATTGAGTGTGTTCCACTCGCTTTGCTATGACTATGGTTTCCGGTAGGGATTGGTTGCCCACCATCCATAATCTGTCCTGAATAATATTATCTTTCGAGTGGATAATAATTTGATCTCTGATCAACTCATCCAGGGTGATGCCATTGCCAAATTGGCATGTCTGTGACAGTACTCTCAATGCAGAGACATATTCTTCAATACTCATGTTCTTTCTGCACTCTGGTATAGAACTTGTTTCTGTTTATAGCTACATTGGTTTCTGGAGCATAATACTTGTCCAATTGCCTAATAGCTCTATCATGTTCATCCGCGTCACCAGCTTCATCCGCAGTTAATTGTGGCAATTCTCTGAACTTCCTTTGTCCTTCCAACCCCAATGCGTGTAGCAGTAGTAACTTCTTTTTCCGGGATGTCAGTTCCTCCTGTTCTACAGCCTGAATATAATTTAACCAGAACTCTTTCCATTCTGACCACAGGACCACTGGTTGACCAGGAGTTGGAAGAAAACTTGCCGGCGGTTGTATGCTGATGCCTTGCAGCGTCCTTAAGTATTAAACTCTTGTATTTTCTTGTTATGCAAATGTTTGTTGTGTAACTTTGGAATTGCTAAAATCGTTTTTTTTTCCCAATTGTATACAATATATTCCTCCAAGTACTGTGAGGAGGAGGAGGAGGAGTGGATCACCGTCTAGTCCTCATCCTGCCTAAATGTCAGGCAGATCATGTGACTTGTATTATTACAGGTCCTTTCCTCTACTTCCAAACTCTCTGTAATGAGACACAACCTGTCACGCGGGGGCGGGGCACAGCTCATAAAATTAGGACCTGATTCTCTGCACAAACCAACACACTGCCAACGCGTTGGTTCGGAGCGTCTGCTCTCCTTCACAGCACAAGCCTGCACCGTGTGGCGCAGCAGCTCGGACCATACGCTCTACGTTGTTCCCCAAGGTGATCCTGCTCTCCTTTACAGCACAAGCCTGCACAGCGTGGTGCAGGGGCTCGGAGCATCCGCTCTCCGTTGTTTCTCAAAGTGTGCCGGCAACGTCACAACTCGATTAGAATCAGCTGCTGTTGCTACTTTCACCCAAATTGGCCCGTGGGTTCTCAAGGCGCCGGCATCCTCGTCGCCATTTGAAGTATGCGACTACACAGTGAAAGTTTAAGTTTTTGTTCTTTATTGTTTGCATACAATATCTTCATAAATGTAGCCGGCGCCCCGCACAGCAGCCTCACTCGACATCCCTTCTCCAACCGTCCCTGCTCACGTCACCACTCCCCGCATTCTCTCACACACACACACTGGCTGGAAGCCGTGAGCTAAGGGAGCCGCAAGCTTTCACGAGATAAAGCCATCATTAAAATACTACAAACGCCTCCCATGCTGTTCCAACCGAGCACACACTGCCCATGTTTATATCAAAATATTCCTCGATGGCCTCCCTCAAATCCTCCCGGAACCCCTCATCTTGTAATGCCTCAGTCCTAAGTCTCCATGTCGGGATCCGCGCTCTGGGGGGTTGGTGTCGCCACTCTACCACCAACGGCGAGTGCTCAGATAGTACCCAGTCCTTGTATTCCGCTCCCACCATTTCTCCCGCTATCTCAGCTGCTACGAACACATAATCTAGCCTCGTGTGCAGGTCATGTGGTGCTGCATAGTGCGAGTATTGCCTATCCATTGGATGCAACCTTCTCCACACGTCTTCTAGGCCTAGATCTTTTAACAATGTCCCCAGTGCTTTGGCCGCCGGCGCCGGCTTCCCCGCTTTGTCGAATGACCTATCCATTTTGGGATTCAGGGTGCAATTAAAGTCCCCTCCCCACACCACCGCACCCCCAACCAGGGGGCTAATTTTGCTGTAAAGGGATCTAAAATAAGCCGCTGTAGCATGGTTGGGGCGTACAAATTTATAATATGCACTTCCCTGTTCTCCAGGAGTCCTGTCACCGCCACCATTCAGCCCTCTGGGTCTACCGTTGAGCTAAGCACCTGGAGCGGCACGTGCGGCGCCACCCAAGTGATAACCCCTCTAGCGTACGCAGAATACATAGCCCCCACATGTCCCCTCCATTTTCGCCTGACAACCTCCAACTTCTCCCTTGTGCGATGAGTCTCCTGCAGCAGGGCCACATCAATGTGCATCCTTTTTAGATACAGCATCACTTTGTTACGTTTCAGATAGCTATTAAGGCCCTGTACATTCCAGGTCACAATTCAGAGGTTACCCGATGCCATCTACTCGGTTTGTTCCCAACCCACCTCTCCCTTCAATGCTTCCCTTGATGGTTTGTTTTCCGGCTCTCCTCCTCCTCCCCCCCCTTCAACAGTTTCCCCCCTCCCTGTTCCCCAACTCCCATCCACTGCACACAACCCAGCCCCTCCCCCCACCCTGCCCTACCCCAACAAATGCCCAGCTCCATCCCTGGATCTAAGGCCCACCCGCGTCTGGTCCTGTCCCGTCGCCGAGGTCTAGGACCCCGCGGGGCGTCACCGATCTAACAGTTACCTAACTAAGTACATTACTATTGGGTACAAGGGATGCCTCCCAGGAGCTCCCAGTTGTCTATTTTAGGATTGGTGCGTCCAGCGGGTCCAGCCAGTTGATACTACAACGCACTCCCCACAAGCTTAATACAACTCTATAATCAAGTCCCAATGTCTTGGCCATGTCACTGCAGGTGCCACAGCCGTGCGCTACTTATCTCCTGCAGCTCCCATCTGGACATCCGGTTCTTGAGGTCGGCCCTGCATGTCCAGCCAGTCCATTGCCTCGGTCGGCGTCTCGAAAAAAAGGGATCTGTTCTTGTAAAACACTTTCAACTTGGCTGGGTAGAGCAACATGTAGCGATGGCCTGCGTCCTTCAGCCTCCTTTTCACCGATCCGAAGTTCATCCTACTACGCTGTACAAGCAGCGTATAGTCCGGGTAGGCCGTGATTTTTGCTGAACCCTTTTCAATCGTTCCTCCCCTCCGGAAAAATTCGAGGATCTTATAGTTCAGGATCTTTGCGATCAGCGGCCGCGGGGGACTCCAGGGGGCGGTCTCCTTGTCAAGGCCCTGTGAGCCCTTTCAACCGCGAACCCCTGGGTCAGCACCCGACCTGTTATCTCCTGTAAAAGCATGGATTCTACGTATTCTGTGTGGTTTGATCCTTCCATACCTTCCGGCAGGCCCACTATATGGATGTTATTGCGTCTGGCGCACCCTTCTGCTTGCTCAGCTCTGTCTTCCAATTGCCCACCTGTTGCACGAGGGCATGGAGCTCCTTTCCATGTGCGGCACACGCCTCCGTGTTTGGGGCCATCTCCTTCTCCAAGGCCCCAGTGCGCTCTGCAATCGTTCGCACGTCCTGTCTCAGCAGGTTCACCTCCTCCTGGACCGCTCCGATCTTGAGGTCCAGGCCCTCCTGCAGCTCTTTAATTGCCTGGCCCAACTTAGTCTCCCAGGCCAGCTTTAAGTCTGCGATTGCTGCCAGCACCTCCTGGATCGTCCCCGGTGTTTCCGCCGCTGCCGTGGGGGTCTCCTTGCTCTTGCCCCCCTCCGCTTCTGGGGGCGACCTGGCGTAGGTCTCCATCGTGGACTGTCGGATCCTGGGTCTAACCACTTTAGACGACATCCTGCTATGTTAGCTGGGCGAGGGCCTGCCGTGCCTCCCTCCGCACAAAGGTCCGCGTGGTCACGGACCACTCGCAGCAGGCCAAGCATGTACTTGTATGTACTTGTCTCTTCTCTCGCGCCCAAAGTGGGCCGTCTCCTCCCATGTGCTCGTACCCTCTTGGTGTCGTGGCCCGGTCTCTGTCGTGTTCCTTCCGTGGCCAGTGCTCAAGTGCGCTCACCTATTCGCCGCACTCCCTTTGTTCCCCCTCTTCCGCGATCACAAGGCCATCCGGCCCACAATGCCCAGGCCCAGAGGGGCCGCTTTAAGTGCAGGGGATCAGCAATTGTCTCGCATCGGCCTCAACCACTGGCCTGCGCCCGATGTTTCGTCTGACTCTATGGGATTTCTCCCATCTTCCCGTGTATACAGAGTTGATCCGCTGCGCTGTGGAAAACTGCAGCCACCACCTTCCGCTCGTTCGCGGCCACAATGAATCCTCCTGGCTTCCGCCGGCATTCGATCCGATTACGCCGCGGGCCCAGCGTCGGTTACCAATGTGCTCGATGAGTCTCGGCAATGCACAGTCCGTAGGTTGTACCATCTCCGGGTACGTGTGCCCACAGATGTGCGCCGCCTCAGTGAAGCAACAGCGCATTCCGGTCAAGTGCCGTGGTCTGCTTCTAATCGCTGGTCTTGGAGTTCGATGCAGGGGCTTTACAGGACCTACATCTCGTGACCCCTGTTGTCCTCTTTGTCTCTGCCACCATCTTGTTCCACTCGCCGATCCGGGGCCCGCGGCTCGCAGACTAGTATAACTCAGGGTCCTCACCCTCCACTCGCATCAAAGTTTCAGCGAGTGTAGCCATCATCTTCACACGCATGGGCATTATTTTCCAGTGCCGGCCGGTTCCTGTGCACGCACTTCTCCTCCAGGATCATTGTAGGATCAGCGGAGCTCCACGAGAGCACATCCCTTTACATGGCCGTCCAAGCCACGCCCCCTCCTGAATGGCATCATTGTGTTTAGGAAGACCCTGGAAGAACACAACGGGAGGCTCATGAAGGTGCTGGAATGTGGGCAGCAACAAGGGATAAAGGTCAATGTGGACAACTGCCAGTTTTGCAAGATAATTGTCAAGTACATCAGACTCACCATCTCCATGGATCTGGCATACATGGACGTCGCCCTCACCTGGCCAAGACCTCAGACCCTCAAGGAGGAGTTAGTTTCCTGGGATTCTGTAACTACTGTAGAGGGTTTGTCACAGTATACGCTAATATTGCCCAACCACTTGTGGACCTCACCAAAGGATGCCCACCTACCCAGAGGAATACCACCAACTTTGTCGATCATCTATATCAGCCATAGGAGCCTTCGAGGAGCTAAAGAGGACCATCACCACAGCACTAGCCCTCTCCTATGCGGATACACAGTTGCCTTACTTCCTGCATGTTGACGCAAGTCTGGAAGGATTGGGAGTCATTCTCTACCAGGAGATCAACGGTGAGACAAGAACGGTTGCTTTTGCCAGCCGAGGCCTGCACACAGCAGGGAAGAACTACCCAGTCCTCAAGTTGGAATTTTTGTCATTGAAGTGGACAGTTAAAGAGAAGTTCCATGATTCTCTACAGCGCCACCTTCACAGTGAGGACGGCCAACAACCCCCTTACAATGGGTAGAAGTCGCAAAACTTGATGCTACCAAACACTGGCTTGCCACGTTGTCCACATACAATTTCAGTCTACAATACAGACCTGGGTTCTCTAACATTGATGCCCTCTCTCGGAGGCCTCGTGCTTAGCTTGTAGAAGGAGTTTACTTCAGCAGGCGTTGGAGCTATCTGCCAGTCTGCAAGTCAGCAGGAGCCAGACTGAGTCCGGAGCGTGGATTGCTTGAGATCCTCAGCTGAGGTGGTACCCGCTGTCTACTGCAATCTCACCAGTCTGGAGGTATCTGAGCTACTGCATTTGACCTGAGATGAGACCTGTATGTCACAGCTAGCAAATCTTGGAATTGCTCCAGTCCGGAAGGGCAAGACCACGTAAGATGAGGTGTCCAGAGACGTCATTCAAGACCCTGAGCAAGCAGCGATGCTGAAGGACTGGAAGATGCTTATGCAGAAGGGTGGATTCCTATACAAGGAAATGAAACTTTGCAGCACAAGGTGATGTAGTAGCCAGTCTCATTGTATGAACTCCATTACCAGCATGGACATCTTGGCAGCGACAGAACCTTAGAGTTGTTCCGCTCAAGGATTTTCTGTCTCAGTCTAGCGGCACATTTCTAGTATTCTTGCCAGCACTGTGCCAGGTGTCACCAGGAAGACCGCAGCTCTTGCCAGCACTGTGCCAGGTGTTGCCAGGAAGACTGCTGCTCTTGTCAGCACTGTGCCAGGTGTCACCAGGAAGACCGCTGCCCGCAGCCTATCTTCATCTGCAGTGTTCTGGGACCATGGACCTCGTCTGCATAGACTTCCTCAAACTGGAGATGGGACAGGTGAGTACAGAACATCCTGGTGGTGACAAACCACTTTACTTAGTACTTGCAGGCATTTCCTATTGAAGATCATTGTGCCACCACCATTGCCTGCGTGTTGTGGAAAAAATACTTTGTGCACTCTGGTTGGCCAGCCAGGATTCATTCCAACCGTGGACCAGATGCTGCAGCTGGTTGGTATCAAGAAGACCCGTACAACTCCATATCACCCTGGAGGGTGGCGGTGAAAGGGGGGGGATTTGCAAACCCCAAGAGGAGGGTTTAATCAAACCCTCTTGTTAATGCAGGGCACTCTGAGGCCAAAGAAGAACAGATAGTCAGGATGTGGCCATCCTGACCCATGCGTACAACTGTACTAGAAATTATGCACAAGAGCTGGCCGTAGACCTGTGTTTTGGAGTGTCCGCAGACGGAACAGGCAGTAAGAACTACGCCAGCTATGTTAAACCGCTCAACCATCAACAGGAACAATCATATCTATTCACCCAGGCTGCCACATGGCAAACCGCAGAAGGAAACATGCTGCCATGATGCCAAGGTCTGGTTTCATGCTCTACAACCTGACAATCGTGTGTTGATCTGCAGCCTGGGAAAGGGAGGACGCAACAAGATAGGCAACAAGTGGCAGTGTCAGCCTTTTATCATAGAGCTCACGGTCTACTGACTCAGAAAGGAAGGACGGTCAAGGAATACCAAGACCTTGCGCCGGAACCACCTGCTCCCAATTGTGGATGAGGTTGAGCTGACACTGGAGATGACTGTGGAAGAACTGGCCAAGAGGCCGGTAACAAGACAGCAGTGACTACACACTGAAGGGCCCGAAGAAGATCCTTTGAAGGCTCAATCCCCAGAAGCTTCTCCAGCTACCGAGGCCATGAGATCACCAGAAGGCCAGCTGAAAGCCAGTGAACACGCCTATTGGTTTTGTGTCTACCCAGAATAAGGGTTATATCATGCTCATGTGGGTCCCTACACTCTGAATCGGATCCAACTCCTAGTGAACCTGATCCCCCCCCTCCCAAAACCCCCCATCATGAGTGTTCCTATTGAGTCCAATCCTGATCCTGCTCCCCTCTCCCCTGCTACTGTGGTTGTGGCAGAGGAACCCTTGCCCTTTACTCCACTGGAAGATTGGGTCCCTAAATTGGTGCAGTGTGCTGCCGAGTCAGCGGGAAAACTTTGATGAGGTCCCGGCTGCTCTCCGTCATACCAGCGGGGAGAGCAGACCTATTATGAAGTTAATTTACGATTCACCAGGGGTCCAGTGTGAGGTTCCCATTGCCTGTTCCTTTCAGTCTTCCGTCCTCCCTCTTTAGAGCAGGTTACAGGGAGTTGAGGGGTACTGAGGGAGGTGCCTGAGATTCAGGGTACTGGGTAGCAACTGGTGGCCTGTCAAATCGAAATCATGGCTTGAAATATTCATAGAACCAGGCCAAAGCTATTCTCAAGGCTGAGGATAGTTCAAAGGGTGGGAGCATATAACCCCTGTGTGGGGTGTGAGAGGATCTCTGGTACAAGAGTCTCTCCGGGGACCAGTCAATGAAAATTAAGTAATGGACTCTTTACGCCAAAAAAGAAATCGAACGTTGGGAGCGCGAGCGTAGAACCAGGTGGATAACAGAAAAACCCTTCAAAAAGGTTAGAGACACTTCACTCGGCTCCTGTCACCACTGCTGTCTGGGCCCTGTAAGTGCTCCACTCATAGGCAGGGGAGCACCAAGTATACTGCCACCCCACCAGGTGACCTATAATTACGGCTGTGTGTCATGGGGCAGGTCAAATTAACAGCGTTCCCCACAACAGGGGAGCACCAAACCAGTTTATCCTGGTTATATGTGATTATTTCATGGTTGTAAATTTTGAAACCAAAAATTACGGATTGAGAATGTACAGCACGAAATAATCCCATCACACCCGCCCACTAACCCTCCACCTCCCTACCCCTAAAACATACCTCCAGCGACCCAGTTACCTGTTGTCCTTCTCTGGCTTTTTCCCTGTGACGTGAGTTCCGCCTCGGAACATCTGCTGCAGGATCAGTTCTTTTATTAACTTGCTTTCTGTCCCACTTTCCTTTTTATGGAAGCGGGGGACACCCCCGTTATCCCTGAATTCCCATAATGTCGATCAAGGGGGGGGGTGGGAGTGTGGGAGTGTGGGAGAGCGGGGACACCACCCCTTCCCTTATTTTACATTTTTTATATATATATATATGTATATATATATATATATATAATGCTGAAGTGCATAAAACGCGGATTTGGCATTTATTTTAGACATTTTCTGCAGATTCCGTTTAGCCCAGGTGGGCTGGTTCTAAGTGAAGGGGCCTCCCCAACTTTGCTAGGTGGCTCACCAGGACTCCCCCAGCCAGACGTGTCCTAGGTTGAGTAGTGTTGTTGGGTGGGGGGGCTCTCCATGATGCAGCTGAGTGCTGGGCTGCATCTGACACATGCATCCCAGCCATGTAGAAGACTTTGGGGCCCCCACACACTGTTGCTGCCTACCACCTACTGCTAGCCTAGCCATCACAGTAGAGCCCAGAGAGAAAGGAGCATCAAGAGAGCATCAGAAAAGAGCTTCAGACAACCCTGGCCATGTCTTGGAAGTAAGGTTTTATTTATATATTTATATATAGTTTTTAATACAGTGCACTGTATAGATGTTGTATATACATTTTTTTCAGGACTTTTTAAAAAAAGAATTAATATTTAAAGGACTCTTTATATTTTAGTTGGATACGCAGCTGGTAGTTTTTATTTAAATTATGTAAAGTGTCTTGTTTCCCATTTTTTTTTTGTACTAAAACTCACATAACTCTGCTGGTGTACAGGAACAGAAAAAGTATAAGTGAATGTATAAACACCTAAATAACCATACGCCAGCATTCCTATGTCTGCCTTTTCTTTTGTGTGCCAATTACATTAATCTTGTGTCTTTCTCCTTGGGGGTATTTGGGGACCCTGCCCTAACCTCCGGATTTCCCCTACAATCACCTCCTTCCCAGCGGGGCTCACCGGGGTGGTCTTGAACCCAGGAGAGCAGGGTTTGAAAACGGGTAAGAGGTGGGTCAAGTTATATGTAAGGCATAAGATCTATATTGTGTGCCTGCCTACACCGGTCTCCCAATAAGGCCCACAATACATAACAACGCTACATACTCATTTAAAAAAAAGTATGAAAGTAAAAGCAATACCATCTTTAATACGATATAACATTTGTTATTGAAAACTTGACTTTAACATTTCTTCAACACTAGCTGCCCCAACCACTGTAAAATAGTGAAGGCACAATTGCATAGGTGTCATGTTTTGAGTTATGTGGGACTTCATGTCACAGACACAAAAAATGTAACCAAACACTTGGGCGGAGGATAGCACAGGGGCAACACCCTGGTCTTGGAAGCCATACCACGGAGAGCAACAGAGTTTCGAATCCCGGATCTGCGCTTAGAAACTGAGCTCAGGTACAGTATTGGGTGCACAAGAGGCAGTTCCTAACGTAAAAACACAAAAATAGGAACTCCCCCACTACCCTCCTCGAAGCTGCTGCTTCAGAAAGTCAAGAATGTGAATGTCCATTAGTCTATAACTTTATAGATGAAGGTATACCTCGCCTCTCAACATGACATTTAAATTCTCCTAACAAGATTGTAGAAGTAGATTTAGCAAAATGATATCTGTTCATCTTTATCATAGATGCTTGTCTATGCCACACCCACTTTGTATGTGTGAATAATATAGTAGTGTCGACCCCAACCTTTATTCTGTTCGGATTAGTGAGGAAGGTGCAGTGACAGCCAGTACCCTTTCACTGCTAGCTTCCAGCCATTTGTATAAAAGTGCTTGTATTTTCAGATGGAAAGATGCCATTAATGTACACTAAGTAGAATGACCATGTACCTTACAGTCCACCTACCACGTGTCTAATGAAATTCTTGCTAGGCAGATGGTGCAGTACTCATCCTGATTATGCTGCATTAACTAGAATAAGGCAATAAAAAGGATTGCTACCTTATTTCAACTGCAGGAGTGTAATGTGGCACATTGACATGTCTTCTGTCCGTCCACACAACCTCCACATCGGAGTGGGAGGTCCAGGGAGTGATCCCTCGCAATCTTCATTTATCATCAGCCACAGGGTCCATATAGCCATGTGGACCCCCCCCCCCGCAGTCTCCTCACCATCAGGAGATCAGCAGAACTATGCTGACCTTGTAGCCCTAATCTTCCCGGAGTGGATCCTGGCCTCTGTAATTCCTACGCAAGCCTACTCCTCCTTTAAATGCCTGGCCTGCAGGCTCTCTATCTCTCCAGGCCTCTCTTACTGTGGCCACCACTTACAGGCCACCTGGCCAGGTCGCCTTCATCCTCTGAGTAGGCCGACCTCTCCTCCTCGATCCTTGCCTTTACCCCTCAACTTCTTCTCTGGGGAGACCTCAACATCCACCTAGATGCTGCTAACCCCTCCTCTGGTCTCTTTGACAATCTCTGTGACTCTCTCTCTCTCTTTCTATTTTACCCTCTGGCCTGATACACTCTGGATGTTCTCATCTCTTCAGACGTCACCCTCTTACCACTCCTCTCTCTTGAGAGAGGAGTGGATTTACCACTTTCTTCTCTTCTCCCACCTGATGCTTTGTCCCCCAGGTAAAGCTGACCCTGTCAGTGCCACCCACCTTCTGTCATCCGGCCCATGAAGCATGTGTAAGTGGAGGCCTTCGTCGCCACTTTCTCTCTTCCTCCTACACCTGATGACTCGCTGTCTGACACAGCCCTCTCTAACCTGCATCTCGAATACTCTTGATGTCCTTGCCCCTGTCATGAGGATCTGTTTGAAGCCCACCTCCAAGTGCAACTCTTGGTATGAATCTGACCTTGCCACCCTTAAACGCAAGTGTAGGGTAGCTGAGAGAAAGTGGAGGGTATCGGGCATATCCTCTGACAAACCGCCTGTTCCAAAGTCCATACAGACTCTCTGTCCTGTCCAAGAAGAGCCTACATTCAAGCCCACATCTCTGCGGCCTCGAACAACACGGCTGAACTCTTCAAAATCTGCAAGGAGTTGGCCAATCCTGCTGCAGTCTCCATCTCTTCTGTTCCCACCCAGGCCCCTCTCTCTTCTTCCTCTCCCTCTCTTGGCCCCTCTCCGGCCACCTCTCCCTCTCCTCTTTCCCCGTGTTCACTCTTGACGATGTTTCTAGACCAGTCTGATCTATGAAAGTATCATCCAAGCAGGTGCTCCCCCAGAACTACATTGACACCCTCGCTCCAGCCGTGGCTGATTTCTGCAACCACTCTTTTGCCACTGGAGCTTTCCCCTCTGCCCGAAAGCACTCCCTTGTGCACCCCCTCCTTAAAAAGCCTTCCACCGATCCTTCCTCTCTGGCAAACTACCGCCCAATCTCTATCACACCTTTCCTGGGCAAACTCCTGGAAAAGCTGGCCATCTCCCAGCTTACTCTCCATAGTGAATCTGTTGGTTGTCTCCATGACCATCAGTCTGGCTTTAGAGCAGCCAGAAGCACGGAAAGTGTTCTCCTGAATAACCATGAAGACCTGCTCTGTAATCTTGACTCTAGCCTTCCTTCTGTCCTCATCCTCCTTGACGTTTCCTCTGCTTTCGACATGGTCAACCACGCCATCCTGATCAATCATCTCCGTAACAACCTGGGCATCCTGGATCAGGCCCTAGCCTGGTTGACCTCCTTTCTCTCTGATCGACCCTCCCAGGTCCAGCTGGGGTCCTTTCTCTCCACCACCCCTCTCTTTCTCTCCACGTGTGGTGTTCCACAGTGCTCTAACCTCTAAACCTGGCTCTTCAACCTTTACTTGGCACCTCTGGCCCACCTCCTCTCTACATTCTCTCATAACTTTGTGTTATGGGTTTGACACTTGGCCCTCCTTCAGGCTCCCCTCTGCCTCCTCTTCCGCTCATCCCTGACTGTCTGTCCACGATTCAGTAGTGGTCCGCGTCCAACAATCTCTGCCTTAATGCCAGTAGGACCGAGATCCTTCTCATTGGGACCCCTGCTCTTGCTTTTCCTCTTTTACTCTGGCTGCCCTCCTTGGGCCCTCCACCTGAGCCTTCCTGTGTGGCAAAAAACCTCCGCATCACCTTCGACTCCACCCTCTCCTTCTCTCCTCACATCTAAGAAGTCCCACTACCAGCTGCACTGGGCCCACCAGGATCCAGGTGGGCCCAGTATAAGGAGAGCCAGGGACCCTCGGAGAAGGAGCAAGCTTCTTGGCAAAGTAAATGAAGCATCCATGCTGCCACGCCAAAGCCTTTTCGTCATGGCCGAGCAGCAGCGCTCATGCCCTCCACGACTTGACCAACAGACTTGGCAACAAGGAAATGGGTAATGTCCTGATTGTTTACTGGTGATCTGAGTGCAAATCTTCCTAGTCACAGTCCTTCGAATTCCCCTCCCTTGTATGCTTTTAAACCACCTGGTAATCAAATAGGAAGTCTCAGTGAGTCAGAGGGGCTTTCATATTTGGCTTAGGGGACGAGTTAAAAAACCATGAAAAGAGCAAAACATTTGGGGGTGGACAGACTTGTGAAAAGCCTGTGTAAATGGATGAGGACTTACCTCATAGAGTAAGAACTGTAACGAGGAAGACAGTTGAAGGGTGTGAGAAACCTGAAGGTGTCTCACCCGTTAGTCCCAGAGCATCTTTCATACAGGTGGCCAGGACACAGCCATCGCTATTGGATACAGTTCCTGGGAGTGGACCAGTGCGGGAGGATCACCTGGATTGGGGGGGGGTCTTTGGGGAGTGGAAGTGGGACACCAAATGGTGAGACCCGATATCCCCTTCCTTATGACACCTTTCCCCATCCTACCCAGTGGGATACTTAGAAACTCTACCCCCAACCTTTGCCAACACAAACACTTTCCCCCACCGTAAAAGACAACAGACCAACACCAGAGACGTTTACCTGACATGTCCCAACACAAGGGTCAGGCAATTACTGATAACTACACACACACCTGACTGCCCTTGCCCTTCCCCACAGGGTTGAAATACAGAGCACGAGAGCACACATTGAGCAAGGCCAAACACACGAGGAAGCAGCCATACCGGGACGGCAGTTCAAATGAACGAGAAAGGCAGAGAGATCTGAAAGGACAACCAGGAGGGAATTGCCCTTGCCTTTTTCAACCCAGACCTGCGAAGCCTCTGAGGAAGAAAAAGTAAGACTGGCAATCGCAGCTAGCGAGTGGTGTGACCGATGTCAGTGGGACATAGAACCCTCCCACACTGATAGCCAGGGAGGGGAGTCTTGTTTGACATTGTGGTACCGTCCTTGACGCCAGCGGCAAGAGAAACACCAACGAGTTCAGCACAGCTGGTAAGTCGGAAGAAACTGATAGTGGACTGGACTGTTAGACTCCAGTTTGCAGTGGCAACATTGTACGTGAACAAAGAAGCTAATAGACAGGTGTCTTTTATGAGTGAAATTGGTACCAGAAATAGAGGAGTTTGGTGCTGCGTGGGTGCGCATTCAAAGGACTCTAACTGGTACCCCTCTCCTGAACAAAGAGCAGGTAATGAACTAAGATTACGGAAACTATGAGGACCAAGACGCTTTAGTGGAGGCTGTGTGAAGTGTCAAAGCTGTCATACGAGGGTCCAGCCAAATCCCTTGTACAGTTGAAAGTCTTTGACACGTTGTGAAAACGAAGTGAACTGTGATAATTGGCAAATGTGAACCCGACTGAGGGATGCCTGCGAATTGGGTTAAATAGTGAGATACCCTTGAACATTGTGATAACGAGTATGAGCCCAACTGAGGATGTCCACAGTGAGTTGATGATCAGAGCCTGGCTGAGGGGGATCCAAAGGTGAAGCGTAATCACTCGACTTAAGAGTACCAGACCCATGTTTGGTTGTGTTTGATATATCAGGCCCTCTGAGGCGAGAGACTTTGCATGAAAGACTTGGGCACAGAAGACCCCAATGTTGACAAAAGGAACTGTAACCTCGTACTGGTGAAGCCGAGGAGTGTACTGTGCTCCAGAGTCCCGCCTTGTCCCATGCTAAAAACATGGGAAAGGGAGACCCCGGCCATAACATCCTGACTTTTTGTGAACACTTTTCTTGTGAACATTATCCCACACTAGTTTGTAGCATAGCGTTAAGGATTGGCGATAGGTTTTTTAGTATAGGCCCTTTTTATTGGACTAGACTCCACTAGGACTATATTGTTATTGTTTGATGGTCATAGCTTGCTCCCATCTTAGATTTAGGTGTAGATTAGGTGTTTATCTCACTCATTTTTACAGTTTAATAAACACCCTTGAACTTTGATCGCTTGTTAAATGTATTTGTACTGCGCACCATCACCAATGGAGTCAGTCCCCAGGCGCTCTGGCAGATCTGCAAACGAGAAGGTGGGATGGGTTAGTAGGTGAAGTGGGAGTAGGATAGTGAGAGGAGTGGTGTTCTGTTGGCAGCTTCAACTCGGTATACACCGGGTGCTGAGCTTTGGTGCGAGCATCGGATCGATGTCAGTCCTCGTGTGCTGTCGGTGTTGCTTATGTTTTGTTGCAGTCTTGTGAAGTGCATGCGGGTTGTTGTGCGAGAGATGGTTGTGTGAGATTTGTGACTGAGATAAGTCTGCAGAAATGCTGAGTTTTTTGTTAGTGGGTTGTATGAAGTTTAACATATTAACATTCAGAACTCCGTCGGAGTTTGGTGCTCGCCAATCCTCCCAATCTCATCAGGGTGGGTGAGGGGTTACGCCTGGCAGGGTTTTGGTTTGTGTGAGGCGCTCCCTGTGCTGTTCTAACGTGCTTTGTAGGTGTTCTAATGCTGATGGATTGATTAATGTGGGTTGGGTGTCTATTCTCCTCCTTGGGTGCTGGGATGGTGTAGTGGACCCCTCTCACAAACTTTCTATCTAAATGCGTCTGCTGGAGGTTTGGATATGGTACGTCCGGGAGGGAGTGGATGAGTCATTTAAGGGCATTCATCTTGGGCTGAGTATGTGATCAGTCTTTGGTGACCCACCTTTTGTGGCTATTTCCCATGATATTTTATGGTCTGTTGTGGGGTCCGTTCTTTGGATTCAGTGCTTGTCCATTTTGGGAATGACCGAGGTTGGTGTTATTTTCATCATTGTTTAATGGGGTGGGCATTCTAGTGCGTCGCTGTTGTGAAGAGCCATGATTTGAGGAGTTTCCTGAATGCTAGGTGGTTTGTTGTGTTCTGTATATTCTTAGGTAGGTCATTCCAGGTTTTCGGTGCCTGGTGAGAGAAAGAGGATCCTCTGAGTTTTCTTCTGTTATAGGCTTTTGATCCAGGCGGAAGGCGGAGCACGATCTCAGTGTTCTTGTCGGTTGATGTAGGCGTAGTTTATCGCTTAGGAATTCTGCGCCTTGTTTGTGCATTGCTCTGTGCGTGATGCACATGGACTTGAATTTTATTCACTGTTTTAATGGTAGCCAGATTAGTATTTTTAGCACAGGTGTGATGTGTTCTCTTCTGGGTAGCTTCAGGAGTCTGGCTGCTGCATTTGGTATGCGTTGTGGTTTATTTAGAAGTCATTTGGGCATGCCCAGGTATAGGCTATTGGCGTAGTCTCCTCTGGACATGATCAGAGCGATGATGGTAAGTGTTTTGTTGGCGAACGGCAGGATCCTTTTTGCTGCTCGCAGGAGGAAGAAACATTTCTTGAGTAGAGCGTTTACTTGTGGCTCTAGAGTGAGGTTATTATCCATCAGAACCCCTAGGTTTTTTACAGTTGATGATGGTTCTGGTGTGGTGCCGAGCTCTCTTGGCCAGGGGATGAAGCTGATGTCTCCTCCCTTTTTTGAAACAATCATTATCTCTGTTTTGCCTGGGTTGATTTTGAGGTGGTTGAGGTTCATCCAGTTGAATATATCACAAAGGCAATTATCTAGTGTAGTGTTTTCTTCTTGGGTGTCTTGTATGTTGAAGATTATTTGAGTATCGTCGGCGTAGTTGTAGCATGTGAGGCCATGTTAGTCTTACTTTGATACAATGATTCTGTACTAGTCTGATGACAAATGTGAAACTATCATTACAATTTCCATCACAGTGGATTAACCAGGAGATCCTAGCTGACCAGGAAGGATTCTGTGACTGAAAGCAGCTGTGATGATTACCCTTCTGCCATAAAGGCCAGGCCTAGTGCAGCGGGTGCCAGGTCTCATGAGGACAGTTGCACTTGTCAACAACTGCAGAATCGCTTGTACTTTGCTCTGTACAGGGTACGAGATTGAACAAATAGTTCCCGGCCAGGGCTGGTGCTTGAGCTGCAAGTTCTTTTGCCTGGTAGTGATGATTACCCAAAAACAATGCATTTTATTTTGCATTTATGTAGCACCTAAACCCTAGGGTATCAAGGCAGTTGAACCAAAATAAATGGACGACAGTAGGAAACGGATGAATCATAGGTGGAGTAGGTTAATCGTATTTGTTAAACAACCATGTTTTAAGGTGTTTCTGAAGGTTCGTCTTTGATTGCAGATAGGAGGGAATTCCAAAGTGTGGGGGCAGTGACCGTGAAGCACAAGCCACCAGCTTGTTTTCTTTTGAACCAGGGTGTTTGCAGCGATAGTGTGGAGGCAGATCTTAGTTTGCATGGTGGGATTTTTGGAAAAGTGATGGAGTGTCTCTGTAGATGCATCTGTGGGCGAGAGTCAGGGTTTTTAATTCGATACAGGCTTTTATTGGGAGCCAGTGTGCTCTCAGTTTGGCGTGAGTTATGTGGTTGGTGCGTCTCATGCCCCAGACTGCTCTGAGAGCATTGTTTTGTTATAGTTGTATTTTTTTTATAGGTTCTTCGCTGATGTGCCTGTGAGTAGAAATGTTGCAGTAGTTGAGTTTGCAGCCTATAATAGCTCTGCAGAGTCTAAGGCAGTTTTCTGGGGTTAGGAATTGTCTGCTGACATTGATGAGTTTGGTTGTCTAGGCATCCGAGGAGGCGAGGGCATTCACGTATTTAGACAAGTTGAGGTCTGCGTACAACTAAATGCCCAGAGTTTTGACATTTTTCAATGCAATGGTGTGGCAGTGGGGAGAGCCCATGATGAGTAATTCAGATGCTCCTCGTTGAGGCAAAGACTGTGCTTGGCCATCCAGTACTGGATTACACTATAGATTTGGTTGATTGTAGTACAATCTTGAGTGATTGCCAGTGATGGGGAGGAGTGGTGGAGGCAAAGTTGGTGGAGGAAATGCCAAGTCTGTCAAGGTGATCAAATGGAGGTTTGTTTGGTCTGAATTTTGTTCAAGAGTGGGGGAGATGCAGGAACCTTGGGGGACTTCATAGAGGACCGCAGTGGGGTCTGCAACAGCTTCTCTGGAGGAGACTTTTGACAGGAAGGATTTCATCCAAGAGGAGGCCTCATGAGCAAAGTGGACCTTCATTATGAGGTGTTGGCAGAGGTTGTCGTGGTTGACTAGGTCAAAGACAGCAAATAGGTCAAGGAGGAACAGTAAGGCAAGGTTGCCTGGGTCACAGATGTTGTCTAGTTGTATTTTGAGATCAAGGAGGGCTGTTTCTGTGCTGTTTGGGTCTGAAGCTGGATTGGCAGGATCAAAGTAGGTGGTGGTGGTTGAGGAAGGACTGAATTTGGGTGTAGGCTGTGCTGTCTAAGATTTTGAGAAGGAAGGGTACTGTGGTGATGGGTCGGCAAATGGTGGTGGCTGTAGGATCACGTGTGGGCTTCTTAAGTAGAAGTGTAACCCCAGCTTCTTTGATGCTAGTTGGGATGGTATTCGTGCTGAAGAAGGGATTTATGTAGTTGGTAATGGTGAGGGCTTCAGCGCACAGTTTGATAATAGGTGCTGGGCAGACTTCGCCTTTGGAGCTGGGTGGTTTTGGATACCACAGGTACAGTGACTGCTGAGAACTGAAATGCCAGTGTTGGAGCTGGTGTATGGGTGGTGGTAGTAGTTTTAGTAGAGGGGGTGAGAGGTTTGGTAGAAAGTAGGATTTCTTTGTCCATCTTTTTTTTTTTTCTCTTTTTTTGGTTTTGTTGGAGAGGGCTGTTTGGATGGTGGTGCACCATTCTTTGTGTTTTGGGAATTGGGATGGCGGGTTGACTGGGTTCTCTAGTTCTTTGAGGATTTGGAAGAGTTCTTTGGTGTTGGAGTTGTCCTCCATGATTCTGCCATTGTAGGTGTTGGCTTCGGAGAGGATGAGTGCTGATTTGAAGACTTTAGCAGCTGTGGTATAGGTGGCTTTGTTTGTAGGGGTAGGGTGTTTTCTCCAGAGAAGTTTGAGAGCGTGTTTGTATGCTGTGAGATTGGAGATCTTTGGATAACCAACTGTTATCCTCCTCCTCCTCCTCCTTCCTCCCTCCTCCCTCCTCCCACTCCTCCTTCTCACTGGAAGAAGTTACCAGAGTTGTCAGCTCCATGAAAGTCTCTTCTAAACAGGTAGCCCCTTGCTCATCCAGAACCATCAAGGATAACATTGGCTCTCTTGTCCCCGCACTCTCTGATTTCTGCAATCATTCTTTCGCCACTGCATCTTCCCCTCCTCCCTTAAGCACTCCCTTGTGTGCCCCACCTGAGAAAACCTTCAGCAGACCCTACCTGTCCTGCCAACTACCGCCCTATTTCCATCAACCCCTTTTTGGGGAAGCTTCTGGAGAAGCTGGCATTGCCCCAACTTAACTCGCACACCGAACTTGTTGGTGGTCTCCCCGACCATCAATCTTGATTCCGGGCATCCTGAGGTACAGAAACTGCTCTTCTGAACACCCTCGAACAACTGTTTGCATCTCTGGACTCCAACTCCCCAGCTGTCCTCATCCTTCTCGACCTCTCCTCTGCATTTTGACACGGTCAACCATTCCAATCTCATACAAAAGCTCCACAATACCCTTGGTATCTCGGAACGGGCACTGAACTGGCTGACATCCTAACTGACCGCTCTTCCCAAGTCATCCTGGGCAACTTTTCCCTCTCCTACTTCCTTCTCCACCTGTGGTGTCCCCCAGGGTTCTATCCTCCCCCCTTGGCTCTTTAACATCTACCTTGCTCAGCTTGCACCCCCTCATCTCCTCCTTTTTCTCCAACTTCCAGTGTTATGCAGACGATATGCAATTCTTTTTCAAACTCCCTGTTGAGCCTCTTGTATCTGCCATCCAGTCCTGGTGCACTTCCAATGATCTCTGCCTCAACGCCTGTAAAACTGAGATCCTTCCCATCAGGACCCCTGCTCCCTCCTCCTTCCCTTTACTCTGGTCTTCCTCCTTGGAGCCATCTTCAACTCCTCTCTCTCCTTCCTCCCTCACACTCGGACATTGCCAAGAAGTCCCACTTTCAGCTCTTCCTTCTCAAAGGAATTTTCCCTTTTCTCACCTTCGCCCATAGGCTCAATGTTGCCCGAGCCCTGGTTCTCTCGGCTTGACTATTGCAATAGCCTCCTCCTGAATCTACCTTCTTCCACTCTGCAACCTCTCCCGCTAATCCAGAATAGGGCTCCAAGACTTATCCCTGGCCTTAAGCCCAGGGACCGCATCTCTCCGACCCTAAAAAGTCTTCACTGGCTCCCGGTTGCCGAAACCCAGAAACTTCATTGGAATGACAAGGATAATATATGTTATAGCACCCTTGAACAAACTCTGTGCCAGAACCCAATCCTGAAGATAGTAGGCTTGTCTAAAGAGTTTATATCACAGATGGATGCCTCCCTTTGAGGGTTAGGAGCAATACTGTCCCAGGTTTGCGACGGATTAGAGCACCCCATCTTATTTGCAAGTCGCAAGCTTTTCCCACGTGAACATATTTACTCTGTGTTGGAACTAGAGGCCCTGGCCATCAAGTGGACCATTACCCATCTTAGATACTACCTATTGGGAAGAAAGTTCACTCTCATTTCAGACCACTCGCCCCTAGTTTGGATTACCCAATGCAAAGATTCCAACCCTTGGGTCATGCGATGATTTCTAGACCTGCAACCCTACTGCTTCATGGTGAAACACCGAAAAGGAAAAGACCTGGGGAATGTAGAACTCTTTTCCCGGTTCCCCTGTGAAACAGTTGTGGCTATATCGCATGGAGGAAGCGTATGTGAGAAACCCCCGCTAGTGCCCGGAGATCGGTCATCCAGATGGCCAGGACACAGCCATCGCTATTGGATCCAGTTCCTCGGGGTGGACCAGAGGGGGAGGATCACCTGGATGTGGAGTCTTCGGGTAGTGGAAGTGGGACACCAACGGGTGAGACCCTGTACCCCCTTCCAATTGTACCTCTTCCCCATCCTACCCCCTGTAGGATACTTAGAAGCGCTACCCGCCCTTTCTGACACAAACACTTTCTTATACCATGAAAGACAACGGACTAACACCAGAGCCATTTACCTGACTTGTCCCAACACAAGGCTCAGGCAATTGACAATAACTACACACACACCAGACGGCCCTTTCTCTTCCCCACAGGTATAAAAGGCGGAGCATGAGAGCACACTGAGCAAGGACAAATGCATGAAGAAGTAGCTATTTCAGGACGGCTGTTCAAACAGAGAAAAAAGGTGGCGAGACCGGAAAGGACAACAAGGAGGGAAGTGCCCTTGCCCTTCTCGACTCAAAGCCTCTGTGAAAGGAATCTTAAGAAACTGAACTACAGCTGACGTTTGGTGGAACAGATGTCAACGGTGCACGGGACACTCCCGCACCGATAACCGAGGCGGGAAGACTCACTTGATACCATTGTACCGTCCTTGACTACAGAGACAAGAAACGACAAGGAGTTCAGCACAGTCGGTGAGTCGGACGGAGAAGCGGTAGTAAACCGGATTGTGTTGAGCGAAGGTTGCAAACGGCAACATGTTATGAACAAAGAACTTGTGTGCTAATGAACTTTTAAAGCTCAGGGAAAGGCCAGCTGCAGAGTGGTCCAGCGCCACATGGGCGTCCATTCAAAGACTCTGGCTGGTCCCCTTTTCTTGGAAACATTATAATACCAAGAGGCCGTAGGAAAGGCCGGCATAAAGAGTTAAGGTGGTCCTATAAGGGTCGAACCAAAATCGCTTATACAATTGAAAGTCCTTAACCCATTACCAAAGTTTTGACATTGTGAAACAGGCATGTGCACCTCGTTGAGTGAAACGCTGTATGAATGGTAAATGTGTGAAGCCTGACTGGAGGCTAAAGAGAAAGCCTGACTGTGGGCTAGAAATAGCTATGGGAAGTGAATCCCAGAAGGTATTACAAATAAGTGAACTGTGTGAAACTGGCAAATGTGAACCCGACTGAGGGAGGCCAACGTTACAAAAAGGATTGGGGCCCGGTTGGGGGGGGATCCACGGGTCAAAGGAAATCACCTGACTGGAAGATTACTGAAAGGAACTTTTGTTTTGTTGTTTATTGCACATCAGGCCCTCTGAGGCAATAGACTTGGTGTAAAAGAGACTTGGCCACAGAAGGCCCTGTTATTTTGGAAACGAACTGTAACTCGTGCTGGAGAAGCCCAGGAGTGTGCTGTGCTCGAGAGTCCTGCCTTGTCCCGTGCTAAAAACGTGGTGAAGGGAGACCCCAGTTATGCCATCCTGACATATCATTTTGTGAACACTTCTTTCTTTTCTGGTGAACATTATCCCACACTATTTTGTAACTTAGCGTTGAGCATTGGTAATAGTTTTTTTTAGTATAGGCCCTTTTTATTTGACAAGACGTCACTAGGACTGCCTTATTATTATTTAATGGTCGTAGCTTGCTCCCATCTTAGATATAGGTTTAGATTAAGCGTTTTTCTCACCCATGTATATAGTTTAACAAAACACCCTTGAACTGTGATCACTTGTGTCGGTCTTTACTGTTGCCACCATGAGTTCCTTACAGTAGCAAGAGGAAAATGAGTTAGTGGAGGAGTATGTCAGTACCCTAAGAACATTGGCGAGAACATGTGAATTCACGGTCAGGATGGGAACAGATGAACTCATTAAGGGCCAAATTATTATGCACACAAATAACCCAGTAGTTTAAGAGAGGTTATGGATGTGTGGGAACCCCACTCTTGGTGAGGCAATTGGGATTGCGAAAAGGTGGAACACACACAGCTGTGGTCCAGAACAATAAAGGAAAAGAAGAAGGGTGATGAGGCAGAAACAAGCAAAGCTGACCCAAGTAAAGAACAGAGTCAAGTGAATGTAGTCACGAAGAGGAACAAGGAGTGTAACGTGAAGAAGACCCTCAGAAAGAGAGCAAGGCCAAGGGGGAGAAGAACAAGTCTTTGACATTCTCAGATGGCGAGAGAGAGATGCTACAGGTGTGGTCGAGTGAGTAATTTCACCAGCTCAAAAACATGTCCAGCTATCGATCAAAAGTGTTTGAGTTGTGGTATGGAGGGTCACGTGTCGCAGGAAGAAGAAAGTGTTGTGCTTCAAGAAGGTGATGAGGACGAGAGATCGGAAGATGAAGACTGCTTAGTGGTTGTTCAGGAAGCTAGAGAAGATTATTTCCCTGGGCCAGTAACAACAAGGAGCAGGAACCAGACTGACCCATGTATGTATAAAAGGAAACACACTCATACATATGCAGGATACAACACGTCCACCCCCTTTTACAATCAAAAGAAAACGCACAAACTCACAACCATGCAAGGACTAACAACCAAAACAATTACTAGTACTCCTTCCACCCTGGCCTGCTACACCAGGGTCTTGGTGCCACGACCACCAAGCACAACCTTGCCTTAAGGGACAAACAAAACCAAACTTTCAGACAAAACCCCCCTACACAAAACACCTCTGCCAATACTGCCACTCCTGGCCTCAGGTCTGCCACACCTGAGCACAAACCTAAAAAGAACATAAAAAAAAAGGAATGAAAAATATAGGAAAAATGACACACGATACAAGGATCACAGAAAACACAACCACCAAAAGGAGAAATTGTGGCTTAAAAATCGCATAGCAAAAGCTATGTAAAAAAATGTTAACCTGAAATTACTACCAGATGACAAGAATGGTAGTGCATTGCAAATTCCACCATTTGCAAAAACCCAAATTTCAGATGAAAAATTAACCAGTACTAGATGAAAAGAAAACAGTTGTGTAGTGCAAATTCAAAATTTTGCAAAACCTAAAACTCAGACACACCACAAGAGGAAAAAGAATCAATGGTGTGACCTGAAAACTTCTGAAAATCGTTTTTCTTTGAAAATATTTAATTCAAACCGAAATAAATACAGTAACCCATGCCAGTATACAGTCCACAACTTAACATTAACAAACACTGGAAACAAACTGCGTGCCCTCCACTACCAACTGCAAAACTGGCGTGCAAAAAACAACAAATATCCTCCTCCCGCATGCACCGCCTGGCATCACAGAACAACCTAGGAAAACAACAGGGTTGCTAAAATCAAACCCTAATCTCAACTAAATGAAAAATCTTGCTGTGCGATTACCTTCAACGCAGACAAAATGGTGTAGCCCCGATTTTGTAAACATACACAACTTTGAGGAAAAAAAAACTATTTTCCCTTCCTTTACATATGCACAACTTTGTTGAACTCCACAACAACCTAAAAAGAAACGGGCCCCTTGCCCTTAGGTCTCCAATAATGGAACACTCTACTGTGTCCAAACTCCTTGGGGTTCCTCCTGAAGGTTTTGATAACTGCCAAATACACCTGGCCAAGGTGTATAAGCCTAACCCCTTTTTGCATGCATGCAACTAAATACTCCTTCATTTTGCGCAATCACTCCACAACGAATGTGCATACCCCCCACGTCAACATCCACACAAAGCAACTTGAAACAATGTGTAACTCTACACACAGACTAACATGCTACTCACACACAACTACCACTGAAATGCACTACAATTGCAGAACCTGCTGCCACCAGTGCGCCCCCTTGCGTCACTTTCTCATAAGTGTTGCGCTCCCATGCACAAACCACGATCCACAGGCACACTATATCAACACATGCAAAACTCACACAGAAATGTAGCATTTCCCCAAAAATGTGCATTTCCCAAGTGCACTTCACAGTAAATATAAAAGTGTTCAATGATTCCCCAACCCATCTCATATACATTTTCACTAAATTTTGAGCGCTTCTGCGTAATCCTCCAAACATAATAATGCTTTTTAAAACCCAATTGCATGTGAATCTCTAAAGTGTTCTTTTAAGTCCTCTGCAAATCATTAAAATGTTTCCACAAAAAAAAAATGGTACAAAAGTTCCGCCAGAAATCACGTGCAGTTTGTATAAAAACATTTGTGACAAACTGTAACTTAAAACATTTCCCAATAGTAGCGCTCAACAACCCTTTCTGAACACAAACAACTTCTGACTCTCAATACGCCCAACAACCCACGCTGGACACAGCATAAACTTCATAAGACTCGTAAAAAAAATGCGTTATTTCCCTTGCATCACCAAATGTTCGTTTTCTCCTGAAAATAAAACGTCAGTAATTCAGCCACAAACTCCAAATTCTATTTCACATAATAAAGATGATGCCCGTAATTTAAAGCAGCACAGATCCTACAGATCCAAAACTGGCAGTAATATCTAAGAACAATTTCTCCAATGCTCCACGATAAAACATTGTTTATGTAACAGTACCGTCATATAATTCCACCTCAAATCAGACTTCCACGTGCTCTTCTCAACATTTCCTCCACTTGTGACGATAAACATTGTCCATGTATCAGTACTTTAAAATTCATCAGCCTTAATCCAGATTTCCCTGTGCCCTTCTCACCATTCCATATTTGCTGTTAAAAACGAAACCTCCGCCTCACTAACTACATCTCCATATAGATGCTTCTGATAAGGATTTCATACGGGCATACTATGCAGCTTATATTAAAACTGCAGTGTGAAAAGTTCCGACACATCCTGAAACGTCATCACTTTGGTGCAACGTCTTTAGGAACTTTCCTCTGATGTGGGCTTTCAGGATAAACAACATTCCACTCAGCTCTTTCACTAACTCAGACTTCACTCATACATATGCTGGATACAACAAAGTGTCCAAGTTTCAAGATCAGGATTGACAGTTTTCAAGTGAAAGTTATGGTGAACAGCTGCTTGCCTTATCTGATTTTGTCTGAGGACAGGTGGAAGAAACTACAAGAGGAAGTCCTGAAGAGTACGCTGAAACGGTCCAACATAAGGGACCGTGGAGGATATGAAAGGTGTAGGATTGCCATGAAAGGCATATTTCAAGATATGGTAGAAGATAACAGAGGTTTAGCGGTGATCAACGTATATGTGGCAAAAAAAGGAGTGGACATTTTAGGGTGGTGAGATCAAGCTGTCTTGGGAATCAGCCTTGATCCCAGGAGCAATGAACATGTGTTGTTTGTACACAACAATGCCACTGAGAAAGAACAATTTCAAGAAGTATTCAATAATAAGGTGGGGTGCTTGCATGGATTTGGCCACAGGATTGTGTTGAAGTCAGAAGCGAAACCTGTGTGCCACGAGCTGAGGCATATTGCAATATCGATCGGAGGAAGAGGTGGGAACTGAACTGGAGAGACTTCTTGAAAGGGGCATAATTAAGAGAGCGGAAGCAGCGGAATGGATCAGCCTCATTGTGGTGGCACGCAAGATAAGTGTAAAGATCAGAATGTGTGTAGACCTCAGGGATGTTAACAAGAACATTGTAGTCGACATATTCCTGCTGCCTATGATTGAAGATATGCTAAACAGTGTCAGAGATGCTGGGACATTTATGAGCCTTGGCTTATCTCCAGCGTATCATCAGATACCTCTTATGGAGGATTGCCAGACTGACATCGTTCATCACGCCATTTGGTCTCTTCCGCTTTTGCAGAATGCCGTTCGGTTTAGTGTCCACAGCAGCTGTATTTAAAAGGGTGATGAACAAGATTCTTAAGGGGATTGAGGGTGCACTAGTGTACCAAGATGACATTTTGGTATACGGGAGGAATGTGTTGGAGCATGATAAGAGACTGCATGAGGTATTAAGCAAATTGAGAGAGAAGGGGTTGATGATTGAACTGAGCAAGTGCCATTTCAGAGTGAGAGAGGTAGAATATCTTTGTCACGTGGTGAGTGGGGAGGGGTATCGCCCCAAGGTGGATGCCATAAAAGCGATGAAAGAAGCTCCAATACCCAGGAACAAAGATGAAGTGAGGGCATTTTTAGGCCTCACAGAGTTTTATAACAAGTTTGTCAAGGATTTTGCTGCATTTTCTGAATCCCTTCTCATATTGTTAAAGAGAGGGGTGGAATTTGAATGGGATACGAAGTATCAAGAAGCATCGGAGATGATAAAGGAAAGAATGTGTAATCCCAAGAATCTGGGTGGATTAAATGTGGAGCGAGAGTGCATCATTACTGTTGATGCAAGTACAAAAGGTTTAGGCGCTGTGCTTTCTCAGGGTGTTGGTAAGGAGAAGACGATTGGTCATGCATCTAGAGCTGTGACAGAATGTGAAAATAGATACTCTGTGATTGAGAGGGGAGTTGCTTGCGTGTGTGTGGAGAATGGAGTACTTTAGGAAGTATGTGTGTGGTAGGCGTTTCCTAGATCACAAGTCGTTGGTTGAAGGGCACCACTGGAGGAAAAGAATGAGAAGGTAGCTGGGGACGAGGAAGAGGAAACAGCGGCCTTCTTTGAGGAGGTGTTCCTGGATGAATATGCAGTAGTTAATAAGGAGGAGTGGAAGAGTAGCTGGGAGGGGGTGCTGTTCTCAGTAGGGTGGTTGAGTGGACAAAGGATGGATGTCCAAGCAAGAAGGAGGTCACGGATGAGTTTAAGGGGTACTGGGAGATCAAAGATCAATTGACAATAGAAGAGGATCTTCTGTTGAGAGGAGGAGTGTTGGTGGTGCCTGAGTGTTTCAGGGAGAAATGGTTAATAAAGCCCATGAGGGGCACTCAGGAATTACGAGTAACAAAAGGAAGTTGAAAGAGAGGTATTGGTGACCCGCAATGGAAGTCATGGTGGAGAGAGTGATACATCACCTTTTAAGAGTATGATGTGATGGATGGCCACACAGGTCTTAACCCTGTCTGGATCCACATTGTGGCTAAGGGTCGTGGTAACAAGGAGAATTGGGATGTAAGTGTGAGGAGGAAGATGAGTGAGGTGCAGTGGAAAAATAAAGTTAATTATGATACCAGGTTGGGTAAGAGGGCCAAACCAGGAATGAAGGTGGTGGAATGTTGGTGGGTGAGGATCAGCAAGGGCACACATGCAGCCAAAGGAAGGTCAAAGTATTCAGAACTTAAGAAGGTCCTGAATCTGCTGGCTAATGCAGTGGAGGAGGATTCCATTTGGAACATGGATTGGGTGGTTGCAGTGGAAGGTGGAAGGCGTGCTGCGTCAGTAACCGACTGTTCCGGATTGGTGGATGTTTTTGGTGAGGACAGTGGTATGGGGTGGCGAGGTAGCAGTCTTGTATGTGAAAAGTGTTGTGAGTTCCTTAGGTATGATTGATGAGAGGGGCTCGAGGAGTATGGGTGGAATGAGGAGGAGGAGAAAGGTGCCAGTATGGTTCAAGGATTATGTCAGATAATACACTGGTTCAGTAAGTTTGTTATGGTCCAAGGATTATGTCAGATAATACACGTGTTTAGTACCGTGTTATGGTTCAAGGATTATGTCAGATAATATACTGGTTCAGTACCTTTTGTTACGGTTCAAGGATTATGTCAGATAATACACTGGTTTAGTACCTTTGTTATGGTTCAAGGATTATGTCAGATAATACACTGGTTTAGTACCTTTGTTTTTATGCACTGTAAGATTTTTGTGTTCTCAAGATTTTCCATATTCTTACATTATTCAATGCTCAATTATTGAATGGTTAAATGTTATGTTTTGTTCTCTATTGTTCTTTATATTTGGCTTCTTTAGGTTTGGGGGGTGAGTGGTGGCTGGTGCTCAGGCCTGTGGCCACTCTAGAATGGAATGGGGTGACTTGGAATGCGGGGGAGAGATGTTTGGGAAGCGGCTGGAGGGACACAGTGTTTTGTGCTCTGCTGCAGGGTTTCTATATTAATAAAGCCCTTACCTTGGTCCACGCCTGTATCCCAAATGCTTCACTACCATCACTCCTCTTCTTGCCTGCACAAATATTTCATGTGCAACCAATCCCCCTCCACACTTTCCATTTCCCCTCCTAGGCAACCTTTTCTGGCTTTGCCGCTTTAGCGTAAGCCACCTAATTGCTAAACCATTGGTACTGTAAATGTTACAAAAAGAAAACAGGGGAGTTTGGGGACAGTGGGTGGTGTTGGCATGGCAACTTGCCGATGCTTGGCTATGAAATGGCTGGAGCACCAGCCGGGCCTTGACCTTCTCACTCTCCTCTGCAGGCCTGCTGCTTTTGCCAATGAGCTGTGCGTGCTACTGAAGTAGGAGCAAAATGACTGCACTTAACTAGATGCACATTAGATTTTCATTTGTATGCACCAATACTTTTTGTGAGATGAACTCCTGTTGGACTACGTTTAAAGGCTGAGTGGAGTCATTTCTGTTTGGGCTTGCTTTGTCTGGACCAAACAGACCTTGTACTGACTTTGTAGTGATCGCCTCCTAAGTTGACTATGGACACTCCCTACCTGCCATGTGCACAGGTAAAATAATGCAGCAGAGTCAACTGCTGCCATGTTCAACTCTGTGCAAGGAAGGCCCTGTTATGCTTCAGCACTGGGCCAACAACATAAGCACACTTCTCCGCGAAAGACACGCAGAGCAGTTATTGGTTAATGGCCTGCAATTTTTAGCTCACCAGATGTTGTGGCTTACAATTACAATCAGTCCTAGCCAGCATTGTCAATGATAAGGCATCATGGGAGTCGTAGTCCAAATAATCTGAAGAAGCGCAGGTTGCCAGGTTGGTCTACCCAGCCGGCTATATATTAAACGTCCAATGGTGCATATGATTGCTCAGTCAACTTTCGGGCATTTGATCTACAGTCAAGCACCAGCCGGGGCTGGACCCTCTCTCTCACGTTGGTCTGCTGCTGTTGCCGGGGAGCTGTGCATGCTACCGAAGTAGGAGCAAAATGACTGCACTTAACTAGATTTTCCTTTGTATGCACCAATGCTTTTGTCAGATGAACTCCTGTCGGACTATGTTCAAAGTCCAAGCAGAGTCATCCCTGTTTGGTCTGCTTTGTCTAGACATCGCTTTTGGCCACACGGTGGTGGAGGAGGAGGAGGAGGAGGAGGCTGACGGAGTTGAGACAGCCAACGCCATGAGGACCCATGAGCTGCAACACACCAACACACCCCGTACAGAGTGCTTTCATACAATAGGGCAATACCTGGGGGATTGCAGCTGGTAACTGTTAGGAGTGAAACCAGGTATGACAAATAGCAAGAATGAATTAATAACTCACTATGGGCAGGCGCAGGTAATAAAACAGGAGCGGAGGCAATATACGTCTGATAGCTTTCTTTATTTCTCTTGACTGCCCCCCGAGGCGGTAAACCCCGCCTCTAGTACCACGTGGGACGCAGCCCACTTTCTACTGTCATAGATAGAGGACTATTCCTCTGCAGGTGATGGCAATGGAGGTAGGACATTACATCTTCCCCCTTCTTGAATAAACACTTCGCCTGTGTTTAGTTGGATTCTTCAATCCATCTGAGGGGTCTGCGGATGACTCTCTTGGACGGGCTGCGCACCCTTGGGGCTGATTTTTCTAGGGTGCTGTCGCTTTCACTGCCACTGTCATCCGCGTCCCTTTCTTCCTCATGATAACTAGAGTCTGTGTCCGAGGAGTCACTTCTCGATATTGGTGATGTGTTGGCGGTGGTGTCGGTGTTGAACGTCTTGAAGAAGGATGAATTTCTGGTGATCGTGCCATTGGGGCTAGCGGCGGTTATCATTGACCCTTGAATGTGGGTCACTCTCATGGGCTCTGGCTTGAAAGCAGGCATGTCCTTCGTGACTTGCTTTTGGCGTACTAGTACTTGGCCGCCGATGCAGATGGTGTTGGGTCGTGCATTTCTTCGGACGTCTGTGTACTTCTTTATCTTATCCTTGCTTTCTTGATCTTTGCTCCTGGCCTTCTTTGTGTGTGAGGACTCGTCCCTCCTTTGCACAAGATGGGGAAGTCGTGTCTTGATGATACGTCCGAACATTAGCATTGATGGACATTCACCAGTTGAGCTGTGCAGTGTGTTCCGATACTCTCGTAGTAAGGTGCAGATGGCTTGCATGAACGATCCATTGGTAATGGAGCAGATTTGTAGGGTGCGTTTAAGGTTTCCCATGAAACGTTCTACCATTCCATTTGCCTGGGGCCACAGTGGTGTGACTTTGTGGTGTTGGAAACCTAGATGTTCTGCGAACATGGCGAAGTCGTGGCTCGTGAAAGGAGGTCCATTGTCCAACTTGACTCTGGAGGGTATGCCGTAGTCAGCAAATGTTTTGTCCAGCGCAGGTATGATGGAGTGTGCACTGGTCGAGTGAACCAGATGTACTTCTGGGAATCGTGACATTTCATCAATGATCACCAGCACGTACTTTCCGTTTGCCAGCGGGCCAAACATATCTACAGCTACTTCATCCCACACTTGCAGTGGCATCTCCGAAGTTTTGAGTGGCTCGGGAAACGTGTGCGGTGCCACCGCCTGGCATGCTAGGCATTTTCGTAGTAGCTGTTCTACTCGCTCGTCTATGGCTGGGAACCATACCTTGGTTCTCAGTTGCCTCTTTGTTGACACCATTCCCCTGTGTCCGGCATGAGCGATGTCTAATACCTGATCTTGCAGGGTTTTGGGGATGACTATTTTGTTTTCTTTTAGTAATAGACCTTCCGGTGATGTGGATAGCGTGTGACGGATTAGTTTGAATGTGCGGAAGTGTTGTTCCTCTTCCGTAGACAAAGACGATGCTCCTTTCGTGTTGACCTGCCACCGGTTTGATTTGAGACAGGTTTGTACCATCTGGAGTAGCTTGTCCTTTTGGGTCCCTTCGAGCAGTTGTGTTGTGGTGATGCATTTAGGCAGCGCACTACTGATCAGGTATCTTAGATATTGATTTGCCTTGTGTGATTGGCGCTCGTCGTGAGCTGGGAGCGGGTGACGTGATAGAAAATCAGCAGGGTTGTTGTCTTTGCCTGGTCGATGTATTATCTTGAATGAATACTCTTGTAGTCTTAGACCCCATCTGGCGATTCGGGGTGGCATTCTCGCGGTTGGCTTCCCATAGATGGTGGTGAGGGCCTGGTGATCTGTAATTATGGTGAATGGTCGTCCATACAGAAATAAGTGATAGTGCTTGCATGCCCACACTACCGCTAAGATCTCCTTTTCGGGTTGAGAGTATGCGCATTCTGTCTTGGAGAGGCTGCGGCTGGCGTAGGCTACGATTCGTCTTGGTGAGTCAGGGGGTGCACCCCGCCTGGATTGTGCCAGGATGGCTCCTAGTCCAACTGGGCTCGCATCTACCGTGAGTTCTGTGTCGAAATCAGGGTCGTAGTAAGCCATGCAGGAGGCTGTTGCAATTCTCTTCTTGATTTCTTGGAATGCTTCTTCGCAGGTGTTTGACCACTGGAATTCCTGATGTTTCCCGGTTAGGAGTCGGAGAGGCGTGCTTACTGAGGCGAAATCCTGTATGTAACGGGTGCAGTAGCTCGCCATTCCCAGGAAAGAGCGTACTGCTGAGACTGACGTGGGTGTGGGTGTCTCAACAAGGGCTTGCACCTTTTCCGGGTCTGGTTTTAGCCCATCCTTTGAGAAAATGTGTCCAAAGAATTTGAGCGTGGATTTGCTGATTTCACATTTGTCCGGGTTGAGTGTAAGGTGGGCATTTTCCAGTGCCATGCAGACTCTCCTTAGAGTATCATCATGACTTTCTTGTGTGATGCCGAAGATCAAGATATCATCCGAGTAATTTAGACAGTTGGGAATGTGTTTTATCACTTGATGTATTTCATTTTGAAATATTTCGGCGGCCGACGATACTCCAAAACTGAGTCTTTTGTATCTGAACAGACCTACATGCGTTGAAAAGGTGGTGATATACCTCGAGGTAGGGTGTAGTTCTAGCTGATGGTATCCCTTATTCAGGTCTAATTTAGAGAACACTTTGGATCCATGCAGTAAGTGCATCATATCAGTCATTCTTGGGGCCAGATGTCGTTCTCGCTCTATGGCTACATTCGGTGCCCTCATGTCCACGCAAATGCGGATGCTGTCCTTATTGTCTTTCTTCGGCACGGGTACGATGGGAGATACCCAGGGAGTTGGTCCCGATGTTGGCTCTATGATGTCCTGCTGCAATAATGATTGAATCTCGTCCTCCACTTGTCTTTGTATGTTTAGTGGTATGCCTCTGTAGTGTTGGGCTATCGGGGTTATTTGGGGATTGACATGTAGCTTTACTTGTTTGTCCTTTAATTTGCCTAACCCTTTGAACAAAGAGGGAAACATTTGTCTTATCATGTCTTTGGGGCTGGTAGTGTAAGCCGACATTATCTGATACATGATTTGGATGAGTCCCATTTGAATTGCAGATTTGAAACTCAAGATGCTGCCACCTGGTACGTCTCCTTTTATGACGTATATTTTGATTTTCTGACTCTTGTCTTTGTACTGACAGTGTGCCGTGAACATTCCTTGGCAATTGAGAGGCGTGTTTGAGCCATAAGAGTATATCAATGTGTCTGATTCCTTTAGTGACTTCTTGTGGTTGAGTCTTGTGTAGGTCTCATCATTTATGACATTAACTGTTGCCCCTGTGTCGATCAGGAATTCTCTGTTTTGTCCGTTTAGCTGTAGTAGCAGCGTGGGACTGTATTCCGTGGCTATGCTGTTTCCAATTGCGTGTACATATCCCCTTTTCCTGTCCCCACTGGATGAGGATGAGTATGAGTCTCGCCTTCTGAGAGGCGAACTTTCTAGGTGTCTAATCTTTTGTCTGGAATGTCTCCTGCTCGCGTATTCTCTTCTTTCCTCCCGCCTTCTCCCCTCCCGTGGCGTGTCACGGGATGAGCTTTGCGATGGGTGTCTGGATCTGGTGGGTGATTGTCTCCTGCGAGATCTCGGGCTTTCTTTAGCTGGAGATCGGTCTGACCTCCTCGTATCCCGGTGCACTTTGGTGGACGGAAAGAAATGTATGTTTCTGCATACGGATTGGAAATGGTTTTCACCTCCGCACTTGTCACAGTTGTGTCCTATGGCAGGACATGGGCCGACGTGAGGATATTTGAAACCGCACCTATAGCACTTCTTTTGTTCAGTGAGACGTGGTGCTTCTTTGGATGTTCTGATGGGGCATATCGATGCCGTGGAGGCAGACTGGGTGATTTTGATGTTGTCTAGTGATTCAGTCTGCTGCATGAGAGCAGCGTCCGCTCGAGCAAGTTGTAGTATCTCTTCTAAAGTCCTGCTCTTTTGCAATAATTTCTTCCTGAATTCTTGAGATGCACAGCCGGCAATGGTTTGAGACTTTATTGCTTCTTCCGTTTAGTATCTATCGAAATCACAATATTTCGCTCTTTTTCTAAGACGCATTACAAAACTGTCCAAGTTTTCACTGCTGTCCTGTGTGGAGGTGTGGAAAATATGACGTTCATAGTCGACATTTCGCAGGGGTGCGAAGTAGGCATTCAAAGCATCGATGATACCTTGGCAGGTGTCTGTGGTGGATTCAGGCATTTCGAAAACAATGTCACGTACCACAGGTCCTAGAGAGTGGAGTAGGATACCTCTGAGTCGGCGCTCCTCCCTTACCCCTGACGCATCTATGTAGACGTGCAGTTCTTTGAGCCATCTGGCCCATCTGGGAGCAAGGCTACTTGTGTCTGACATGTCGAAAGGCGGCACAGCCAGTAGTTGTAGCGATTCTGAGCCACAGTCATCTTTGTGAGTGGCTTGACGGGGCGTGGAATTGGAGGAGGGGCTCAGAATATCTCTTTCCGAGTTGTCTTCCGACATGTTTGCTTCTTATTCCTGCGCAGATAACGTCTTGGAGGCTTGCCTTGTAGTTTCCCGCCCTCGCGTGCTATGGGATGATCGCACACGTGGCGAGCCTTTGATGCTGGTGTGTTGCGTAGTAATGAAGAGCGCGATGGAGCTTCGCGCGTGCTGGGCCTGGACGTAGGCCTGAGACAGAACGGCAGTAAAGCGTGATGCAATTCCACACGCGTGCAGTGCTTGATAGGACCAGAACGGCATACGCGTGCTCTTTCAGCTGAGTACCACGTGTGATACGCGGCGCGCGTGACACGTGGATCGGCAGCGCCGTGCTGGCAATGAGTGGTTCTCTAGAAGACGGGGCTCTTACTTGACGGTGATGAAGTGCCGCGTGCTTCGTGAACGGCTCCGGAGCAGTAGAGTGGGCGGCTGAAGTCCCGGAATCTCGAGCTGACGGCTGGCCGGACTTCCATGTGTGCTCCGGTACTGGATTACAGAAACCTCGTCGCCATTGTTAGGAGTGAAACCAGGTATGACTAATAGCAAGAATGAATCAATAACTCACTATGGGCAGGCGCAGGTAATAAAACAGGAGCGGAGGCAATATACGTCTGATAGCTTTCTTTATTTCTCTTGACTGCCCCCCCCCCGAGGCGGTAAACCCCGCCTCTAGTACCACGTGGGACGCAGCCCACTTTCTACTGTCATAGATAGAGGACTATTCCTCTGCAGGTGATGGCAATGGAGGTAGGACATTACAGTAACAGATAGTTTCTCTGGATTGTCATGCGTCCTTATCAACACAACCTCACCGGTCAGCCCCTCATTGGGCCGGGGAGCTGTCAGTGCAGCCCCGAATGCTGCTCCTGTCCTGATATGATATAAGAGGTTATTTATAACGCTCTTAATAGCCAACGGTTTCGAAGCGTGGACCCGGGGATTGAACGCATGTTGCTCCATGTCGTCTTGCTTCCAAGTCGAGCACGTTGCCGCTTAGCTATCCTCCCGAGATGGGTGTGGGTGTGACTGTGGCTATGGTAGCTGCATTGGGAAGCAGCCAGCTGGGAAAGTAAGTTAACAACACGTGAGCCCTTGCCTGCCCGCGTTACTCCACTAGCCTGACAGAAGTTAGTTCTTGCGAAAAGGGAAGTAATGCCGTGGTCTCCTCTCCCATCCCACACTTCAGGCCTGCTCGGTAGCTCCCAGGTCTGAGGGCAGCCTCCTGGCGGGCAAAGGTATTTCAGGCGGTAGAATTCTAGCTCTTTGAATGGAAATGTGCTGACTGACGGATTGGTATTTTTAGCCTCGTTGCTTTTGGAATATGGGTCTTGGAGCTATAGGGAGGGATCTCAGAATGGTCTGCACCAGGAAAACCAAAGCTTTGGTGTCCACTTGTGTGATCCTCAGCAGAATGACTTACACCATCTGCCTGCTCTACATGGGCTGGGTCACCAACTACATCGCCGGTGGGCATGTGAAAGTGCAGGAGCTGGCCCCTGAGAAAATGTTAGAAGAGGACAAGGGGGATTAGTGAGTGCCTGCATCGCCTGTAAGGTGCCATCAACCAGCACATCCAAGGTAGGGTCGTACTGCTTGTGTACACATATAGGCGTACTCCTATGGACAGCTGTGGTGGGGGTCAATTATGCTCGAAAGGGGTGTATATAGTCCACGCTGCAAATAGAATAATTTCTCATTAAATTTATAATTATTTTAATAAGGTACGTGTATTAACCGTGATATCACGTTTTTGTATTCCAAATAGAACTGCACACAATCACGTAGATTCTCAAACTGGGGTGTTTAATTCAAACAGATTAAGAAAAGCAGATAGTAAAAATACTCAAAAGCTAAAAATAGTGATACATCAAACCATCACTTCAAGAAAACAAAACAAAATCCACACTTTCTGAACATAAAACCAATGTGAGAAGTGTGATCGGTGAAAAAAAGGAAAAGAAACAGATCCAAATTTGCATAGCGAAAGGATACACATCTTAATTTCAAAAAGAAAATGATACACATTTAAATATCTATGAAAAGAATATGCAAATCTTAATTTCAGTCATCAATTCTTTGATTGATAATGATGTGTTATTTATATAGCGCCTTTATCCAAAGTGCTTTACAGAGCACATATTTACATACAATATCACCCAACCAAAATTGGTACTCATTTATCGACCTCGGAAAGATGAAAGGCTGAGTTGGCCTTGCCGGGATTCGATCCTGAAACCTGCAGATCATGCTCAAATCGCAGCAGCGAGCGCTCAACCTGCTGAGCTATCTTACCGGCTTGGGTGTGACTGATGACATCCAAACCTATTTGTAGTCCATCTATCAGACATGGGGCCTCATTACGACCCTGGCGCTAAGTAAATGGTTACCGCCATCGTTTTCCGCCAGGTCCGATCATGACCCGTGACCGTTAACTACGATGCCATTAGCGGCATCGTAGTTAACGCTGCCGCTAACTGCGCTAAGGGTGCACGCACGCGACCGCCCACACCGTACTTAGCGCCATGGCGGAAAGGTACGCAAATGCCGACCCAAGCGGACATGCACCTAACGCCATCACCCAGCCCGTTAAGTACCTTACCACCATGGTGCTAATAACGCCATCGCGAACCAACCGTAAAGGGCCATGTTAAGTGAATGCAGCTGCCACAGGTGCACAGAAACAGCACAGGTGAAGGCAATACAGACTCAGGAAGTACAAAAAGAGCACACCCCACCCCTTCCCACACCCAGTCACACTCCACAATGATACCAATACGACTAGCAATGTTGGGGCTGGAGGACCTGATAGCAATGCATGTGCTACAACAGCAACAACAACAACAGGCAGCACAGAGGGGAAGGAGGGCAAGGCAGGCCCAGCAAGCCCCACCAGCACAGCCAGTGCCACCACGCAGGCAGCCCCCAATCCCACGCATCAGAGCCAATCCATTCAACCTCACTGCTGAGCAGATCCACACCCTGTACCGTTTGGACCGGGACACCATCACCGCCATCGTAGACATGACACACAACGACATCGTCAGCATGATAGAAACTCCAACCGCCACCCCCCCCCCCTACTGAAGGTAGTGTCTGTACTCCACTTCCTGGCCACAGGCACCTATCAGCACACAGTGGGGCACCTGCATGGCATTTCACAACCATTATTCTCACGAACACTCATCCAAGTGCTCGATGCCCTCCTCAAGCACACAGACGACCACATCTCATTACCACGGACTGGCCAGGAGATTGCAAACACCAAAGTGGGTTTCCATGCACTAGCCGGCATACCCGGTTGCATTGGTGCCATCGACTGCACCCATGTGAAATTGGTGGTTCCACATGCCATGGAGGTACCGTACCGCAACCGGAAACAGTTCCACTCAATCAACGTGCAAATGGTCTGTGACTCCAACAAGATCATCACACATTGTTGTGCCCGATTCCCCGGATCAACCCATGATTCTATGGTCCTGAGGAACTCCACAATACCACGCTACATGGAGCGACATGCAGGGCCAAGATCCTGGCTACTCGGTGAGTCCAATGTCATGGAAGTGGGCAGGTGAATGACGTACCGATGCATACTCCACCTGGCTGAAAGGGGGGGGGGGTGATGCATACTCCACCTGGCTGAAAGGGGGGGGGAGGATGCATACTCCACCTGGCTGAAAGGGGGGGGGATGATGCATACTCCACCTGGCTGAAAGGGGGGGGATGATGCATACTCCACCTGGCTGAAAGGGGGGGGGTGATGCATACTCCACCTGGCTGAAAGGGGGGGGGTGGGGGATGATGCATACTCCACCTGGCTGAAAGGGGGGGATGCATACGCCACCTGGCTGTGAGTAACACAGAGAACGGAGACAGAGGATGGGCACTCACAATGCACACAACCCCTCTGCATACATTGGGTGATGGCATGCAAAACAGGCCATGGGAGCCATGAGCATATACTGGTTGCATTGTGTGAATCAATTAGTGCATGTAGAAGTGAGCCAAAGTAACAGTTGGATGCAAGCCATGGTGGAACATCATGTTCTTGATCAGACAACATGACTGACACATACATTCTCGCCTACATACAGGTGATGCAGGCTATCCCCTGAAGAGGTGGCTCCTTACACCAGTCCGGAACCCGCAGAACCAGCACGAGGAGGACTTCAACCGTGCACATACACGTACTCGTGTGGTCATAGAGCAGACATTCGGCCTATTGAAGGCAC
The DNA here is from genome assembly GCF_040938575.1 of Ambystoma mexicanum. Classification (NCBI taxonomy): domain Eukaryota; kingdom Metazoa; phylum Chordata; class Amphibia; order Caudata; family Ambystomatidae; genus Ambystoma; species Ambystoma mexicanum. The sequence goes on along the minus strand of NC_090933.1, from coordinate 1,257,009,369 downwards.
AGTTCCGAAGCCTCAGCAGGTCTGGTGGGGCACTCCTGTATGGCCATGAGAAGGTGGCAAAGATCGTCATGGCATGTGTCATGCTACACAATATGTGCGTCAGACGGAATGTGCCCCTGCCCCCTGACGCAGAACTGCAACCACCTGACGATGAGGATGAGGAGGGTGCAGATGGGGCGGCACCCCATGGAGGAGGTGATGCACAGGAGGGGCGTGCAATGCGCCAAAGTATCATCGACCACTGCTTCTAGCACACACGGCTGGTGTGTATCACATGGTGACTGCACTTGGGGCACTGTGTGGCTCTGGGACATGCACACTGTGGACTGTACACCAATAAAGCACACATACGCAATGAAAATGTCCACACATTTCTTTTTTGGAAAGAAAAAAGTGTATTCAAACTATGAAACGTCGTGACACACCCCCTCCCACCTCCCCCCAACACACCCCCCTCCCACCTCCCCCCTGCACACCCCAACACACCCCATGTAGGTGTCAACAGATGCCTGTGACAGTGTCCACAGGCTGTTACAAGCCCCCTCGCCCGGCCCCCGGGGCACCCCTGGCTGTGGAGCGCAGGTTACCTCCGGAACGTCGCACTGGGCTGCTCTGTGCAGAACTGGCAGTGGAGGATGTCCCTGCCTGCCCCCGTGCATGCACGTCCTGTAGGGTGTGGGTGAGCTCAGTGAGCGCACGACGCAAGCCGGCAAGTTCAGCACAGATGTCCCTGGACATGGCCTGCATGGCATCCCTCAGGGTGGCAGTGCTCTGCGCTACGTCGGCCCTTAGGGTCTCCGTGGCCTGTTCAATGGTTGCCCTAGCCCCCACACATTCCGCGGCATGCTCAGTCAGCATCGTGGACAGTTGTTGCTGCCGTTCTGTGATGTCCTCAAGGGACTGCTGCCCCTGCTGGCCCATGGCCAGTGCTGGTGGTGTGATGGAGGGGCTGCTCCCCTCCTGTGGAGTGAGGACTGGGCATGGGGTGGAAGGCCACTCCTCTACCTCTGTGTGCCCCTGTGTGTGATCCTCATGGGGGATGGCGTCTGAGAAACAGGGGGAATGTAGTAGGTCAGTGGGGCTTCTGACCTCGTGCTCCATGTCTGAGTCTGAACATGCAGCTATTGCAGCTGTCTCACCGATGTTGCTGCTGGCCGCTGACCCGGTGCCTTCTGTGGCAGGCAATGTCGGTAGAGGTGGAGCAGCTGCTGCTGGCCTGCTGCCTACAGGGGTGCTTGCCGGTGGGACGTCCGGTATGCTCGCAGTGGGTCCTGCTTGTTGTGGGGTCTGCCTCACTGCAGCTGAGGTTGAGGGTGCGGGGACGGTATTGATGGCCTTCTAGGCTCTCCTCGTCGCAGGGGTGTCCTGGTCCTCGGGGTGTGAATCTGTGCCTGTGGTGGAGCAAAGGAGGGAGGGCGTTATTGATGGGTCTGCGGACTTTGGAATGACAATGATTGACATTATTCTGGTCAGTAGATGAGGCAGATTTCAGGCAGGGCCATGCAGGTTGTCTCCTTTTAGTGTGGAATGTGGATGCAGGTACGCGGGTGCCAGCAGTGTATACCGGGTGGTGCTCGCATGTGGCTATGGGCAGTGTTGAAATGTGTTGCATTTACACTGTAGGGCAACCTTGTGCTACACATGAATGGACTGCAGTGACTATGGCATATCTTGTTTGAGGCACCTACCTTCATCGCCTGATGTCGGAGCTCCCCTTTCCATCCCTCCGACGCCTTCAATGGATTCCATGCCAATCGTGGTTGCACAGATCTCCTCCCACGGTTGGAGTTTTAGTGGGGATTCCGACCCTCCACCGGTACCCAGGGCAAGGTTGCGGTTTGCAGAGATGACGGCTCTGACCCGTATGCGTAGGTCATCCCAGCGCTTCCTGCACTGCTGTGCGGTGCAGGGTACGGTCCCCACCGCGCTGACGCGCTCGGCCACCAGGGCCCAGATGGCCTTCTTCTTCGCTATCGCTGTCCTGGTCATTTCCGGGGAGAAAACGACACCTGCGTTGTCTTGCAGGGTCTCCGCAAGCATGCAGAGTTCCTCCCGGCTGAATCTCTCCTGGCGCTGGCGGTCACATGCCTTCTTTACAACTTTAGGCATTTTCGGGTACTTGGATGGGTGGGTGATTGGTTGGGACAGGTGTCAGGGTTGGATCTGGTGTTGTTCGGTAGGATGGCAATGGATTGTGTTTTTAAAGATGGCCGACGTGCTGTTTCCCGCTCCGGCGCGATGACGCTATTTCCGGTCCTGCTTTTTACGGCCACCGCAAATTACGGTGGCCGCTAATTACGGTGGGCGCTAATTACGGTGGCCGCTACTTACGGTGGCGGAAGTGCACCTTGCTCGCTTTACGATGCCGGTAGGGGCCTTTTCCGCCATGGCGTTAATTGCATTACCGCCATGGCGTAATGCTCGTGCACGATGGGTCGTAATGTGGCGCTCTTTACGCCATCGGCCCACGGCGTAAACGCTCATTACGCCATGGCGGTAATGACGGAAGATTACCGCCTGGGTCGTAATGAGGCCCATGGTAAGTGGATATGCATGTATGGGTCTGCCTACGTATATGTACACATCCTGGCTTCACAGAGGGTAGTACTGCTTGCCCAGGCACCCGCTCTCAGCACATTCGCTGTCCTGATTCCTCTGGAGGCACTTGTCTGTAAAGAGGAACACCTGGCAGAGCACCAGTGGAGCGCTGTGAATGCCAGGGCGCTTCTCAAGCTGCTCCCTTGACCCTACCAAAGGAGGGCATAGAAAGGTGTTGGCAGATATATGCATTTCGGAGACCTGTTTTATGGTAGCATCTGCTTTGTTAACCCTGCACCCGCAGTCCGCGGCAGCCAGGTTCATGCTCTTTGTTGGCAGGTGGTATAATTTGCGCACACTGGGCCTCATTATAAGCATGGTGGTCTGCGAACTATGGTACCGGTAAGCATGGCGTAGTTCCCGGACCGACATACTACGAGCTGTGTTCGCGGATGCATCTCAGCCCGCCGGGCCTGGCCTGGCGGGCAGAGCGGCACCCACGAGCGCAGCATGTGCAGGAATTACCGGGTCCGGCAATGTCGGAATTACCCGGTAATTCCTCATTGACGGGTGTCGGACAAAATGCTACTTTTACAGGCACGGCTACCGCCAGGGTTATAATGAGGCCCACTGTGTGCATGTGGAGGGTGTTGTGGGTTGGGATGCACACACACACTAGTCCCCGTATTCCAGTGCCTCCGGTGTCTGTGTTCATTCTGAATTATTGTGTGGGAGCACGGGCGGTGCACGGTGCTTTGCATTCCGCAGACCGCTCACGCCACTTATGGGCAATGCAAATGATGCTGAATAAAAAGCTAGGACTGACTTAGGGTGTTACACATGATGTAAAAAGAGAGCAATTTAGTCGCTCAAACGTCCTGCCATAATTCAAGAACTCAAACTTCCTTTCATAATTCCCAACCACCAGGGCCACTTTAAGCAATTTTGGGGCCCTGGGCACGAACATCTTTGTGCCCCTCCGACCCCCACCAAACCTGGTGTTTTAACATGGGCAGACACGGGAATGGTGTTACCATCTTTGCAAAAGGAAAAGAAGGCAGGGCTGAGGAGTTTGAGGCGGTGTGCGGAGCCTACAATGAGGAGCTCAGTTGTATCATAATTCGGTCAGAGATGACTGAATTATGATACAACTGAGCTCCTACCTCCAAAGTCATAATGAGGCCCATTGACTCAATCGGATAAACAAAAGAGGGAGCCTCATACACTGAGGCAGCGCAGTCCCTCTTGAAAACAATATTACTACATATGCTGGAGGCAGGCAGCTGGTGCGTGTAGGGCCCTGGGCTGCTGCACAGACTGCCCATGCCTCTGGCCAGCCCTGGGTCGGACGGTTAAATCTCCCACCTGAGGGAGAAGGATGCCTTTCATTAACGGGCACTACATGGACAGAGACAGGAACAACAGACTACCTTGCACAGATCCATCTAACCCCCCACCCCTCATTAAGCAGCCAGTGGCTTAATGCATTGCTCACTTTTTTAAAAGAATGCTCCCCCTTCCTACATTAGCACCTCTTTGAAGTGTGATCATTGTTCCACAGCACGGTCATGCTGAAATGAAGGGTTGAAGGCTGATTGCAAACTATAAGAGCGTTTTTTGTTTATTTAATTTATTTATTTACTTATTCATGGGACATTTGTATGGTTCCTATACACAGGTGTTTCCAAGTTGGGAGGGGGCGCGGAGACATGGGAATAAAAAAAAGTAGAACAACAAAAACGGTAATATTGGCCTTGTGACAATCCTATTGTGCAAGTGCATGACAAGGTGGTAAGTGCAAGGGGGAGGGGGTAGAGGGAGAAGTGCATGAGTGGGATACCCCCAAGGATGGGGCGGGCAAGTGCTGGGCAGGCCAAGGTGACAAGTGCAAGGGGAAGAGGGGGGAGGGAGGATGAGTGCGGTGGACTATGGAGGACCAATCTGGACTAGTTTGGGAAAGAAATCTGGGCAGACTGGTAGGGGGTGGTCTGGTCCCTGTGTGACTCTGAAGGGACCAGGCCCCAGTCGCAGTGGCAGATGGGAAGTTAGCAAGGGAGGGGGGGAGAGGGAAGGAAGAGGGGAAAAGGAACGTCTTGAACATTTTTCGGAACTTAAGAAGATCTGGCTCAAGTCTGAGGTGGGGAGGGAGGCCATTCAAAGGGAGGAGCCGTCTGAGGAAAGTGATCTACCTCCCACTCTGCTTGGAGAAATGCTTGACCTGCAGAGAGTTGGAGCCAGAAGACTGAAGGAGGAATTTAGGGAGGGAGAGCTGGATGTCAATTTGCTGGCTAATTCAAAAGGGCCAGAAACTTCTTGTAGGTGGTTGTGTGGGCAGACATGGAAGACTCAAGTAAACGGCAAAAGGGAGCCCAATATGTTAGGGAAGGTGAACTGACATTGAGTCACTCATTTGATTGCCTTAAAATATGCCCCAAACAAAAAATGTACCCTAATCACCATCTACAAAACCATTATGCTCAGAGTATGGGATGTCCTGCGAGTGCGCTGATTTCCCTATGTTGCCAGTTTAATGGTATCCACTACAGAATAAGTGCTCATTTTACTATAGCTTGTATGATAGCTCAGTCGGTTGAGCGCTCGCTGCTGTGATGTGTGTGTGATCTGCAGGTTTGAATCCCAGCAAGGCCATCTCAGTCTTTCATCATTCTTAGCTCGATAAATGAGTACCAACACAGGCTGGGTGATATTGTATGCATATTTGATCTATAAAAAAGAGCTTAAACGTAAGTGCTATACAACTACATTTTCATTTGGCCTTGGACGTCTGCTTGCATTCACAGTAATTTGACAATATGGATCTATACACACAGATATTGATGATACATATGGGGAGCCATTCTTGTATGAAATGTATATCACATTAGTGAAATCATAACCATATTTTTTCGTAGTTTACTTAAGAACAATGCTATTTGATGCCACTTCCTGTATTAACAAGGGGTGAAAGGTCGTGTTTCATCACTTCCTGGGATGTCAGTTTGGGGTGGGGTCAAATGACATCACTTCTGGTGATGTCATCAGAGGTCAAAGGGTTGTGTTTCGAGGGGTGCGCTACTTTTTTGAGGGGGGGTGGCCCACCTTTTTTGGGTGTCCGGGCCTATTTCCTGTCCCAGTCTGACCCTGGCAGGGTGATGGCTGTTGCCTCAAAGTGGGAGGCCCAAGCCTAGCGCAGCCCATGAGTTCAGTACTAACCTCTTGGAATACATTACTGGCCTCAAACTGTATACGGGCCGTGTGGCGATATTGTGGTGAATATTTGCATACCCAGCATGCAACGTGATTTAGAACGCTAAAAGGGTCTGCTCCAAAAAAACAGTGCGTTTTTATTTCACCACGTAAGGAATCCATCAATTCTGAGCAAGACAGATTACAAAATGTGGGAGAGGCTATGGCTATGGGCTACAGTTGTTGCTTTATCGGGAAAACATCCTAATTTTAAAAATATGAACATATCAGGTCATATATAACAGCTTGTTCTATAATTGGTTTGTGGTTGCCTCGGCAGTACATATGTTAAAATTGTTACAGAGCAGATTAGCACAAGAACGACACACAAGTTCGTGAAGTGTTCCAAACGTTGGCCCTGTAGATCTGCTTTCCTGTGTACTGTTACTATGTATGTGCTACTGCACATGTTTTCAGCTTTTCAGAAATATCTCCCTTCAGTAGGGTAGGCAGCGACTTTTATTTATTCAAGTCGCAGCTTCTTAATAGCCCCACCTTACTGCATACATTAATTATAAAATATACATTTAGAGGGTGTACTCACAGGCTTTGCTAGGGGGCGGGCAGGAAGCGAGGGGGGGGGGATGTAGGAGAAGAGGCAAGTGCACCTCTAATTTTTATTTTTTCCTAAAATGCAAATTGAAACGCTTTTCTAAAGTTCAAAGCCACCAACGGACTTCCATAATTTGTTCTTAGTATTTTATGGGAATGTCCTCACAAAAACCCCAGGGTTCGAAACTGCTCACTTGGAATGAAATTCCCATTGTGCTGCCAGCAGGCAGGCCAACTATCCCAACCTCCACCTCCCCTGCTCATTCCCGTCTTGCCTGTACACATATTTCATGTGTGTTTGACTTTTATCCCCCTTTACCCTCAACACTACGGTCTAGTTACCCTGGCGAGGGTATGACAGATAGGCCTCAGTGCTGTTAAACCACTATTCTGATGAATGACGCAGTATAAAAAGCTCTTAACATAACATAACAACCAGTTGCCGACTGGCTCCAAAAAGAGGCCCGGGAAAATGTTTGAATGTTCGGTCAGTAGGCCTGGTTTAATACAGCACATCACATTAATGTTTTGACCCATAAAATACTCTTTGAAACGCCTTTTAATTCAAAGGACATTTAATATTTCATGGTGTATTCAAGTTGTATCTGCCTGGGACGAGCGGAAAAGGACAGCAGACACTCTAAGGGCTGCGTGCCTCTCATCCTCCTTGACCTCTCAGCAGCCTTCACCACGATCAACCACTCCATCCTTACCAGCAGACTCTTTGATCTAGGCATAAGGGACTGCCCTCAGATGGATCTACTTTTTCCTCTTTGACTGCTCCCAAATCGCCTTTCGCCATCCTTTCTCCTCGGCCCTCCACCCAGTACCCCACAAAGTCCTTCAGGGACTCTTCCTTTCCCCCCTCCTCTTCAGCCTCTACCTTTCGCTCCTCCCCACGCTCATTGGCTCCCACAATCTCACCTGTTACAACAATGCTGACGATGCTCAGATCATCCTCAAGATTCCCAACTCCTCCTCCCCACCCCCCCAGACCTGGCATCCTGCCTCTCTGACATTGACCTCTGGATGACGCACAATCACCTGCTCCTCAACCCCGGAAAAGCCAAAATCCTAATCTGTGGCAAACAGCTCTCCTTCCCCCAACCTATCCCGTGGCTGCATTCATCAGGACCCGCGCCCGGTGCATCCTCTCAGTCAAAAGCCTAGGATGCACTTTTAGCTCAGAACTGACCCTCTCGCGTCACATCAATGCAGTCTCCCAATCATGCATCTTCCACCTCTGTATCCTCAAGCAGGTCTTTCCTTATCTCTCCTATCACCATAGAGTTTCCGAAATCATGGCCATCAACCTCTCATGCCTGGAATACTCTAGCTCCCTCTAATTAGGTGCACCTACATACCAACTCAGAAAGCTCCAACACATTTAAAACTCAACAGCAAGGCTCCTTCTCGCACTTTCCCCCAGAGAACACATCTCATCGTACTCAGGACACTTGACTGGCTGCCCATTTGCCGATGGGCCTCCTTCAAAGCCATGTGCATTGCCCACTGTGCCAGTCACAAGAAAGTCCTGGAATTCCTGTGCCTGTTTCTCCGTCCGCGCACCCACTTTCTGGAACTCCCTCCGACTCGCTCTCCGCCTCATAGAGGATGACCTGGCCTTTAGAAAATCCCCCAAAACCAGGCTGTTCCCCCCAAATTCCTGATCCCCACCACTCGCACACAAGTTTCATCCAGCAACACCCCAACACAATCCCCACACCTGTACCTCTGTCATCTACTAGCCTCTTCTCTTCTTTCAACCACTTTGCTCTGCCACCTCCAACCCCTCATTGGGGGCCGCCATCAGCACATGGAGGACTCATGAAGGTATTCCAATAACCTGCACTTGGAAAGGATCCTGTCAGTGGGTCAGGTATTGCACTTATATGGGCTTGGAGGATGGGCAATGTATTGCACTTAAAGTGACCTTGGGAAGATCACTCTGATCGTCCAGAAGGAGGACAATCAGGCACTTCGCATCCCTTGCTTGTGGCTGGCACTGCATGCAACTCCAAAGCACAGGAGGGTGGGCCAGGCCGCTGCATGTAATCATGGAGTGGGTACCTTATTCTCGCACTAGTAGGAACTAGGGATGGCACTTTTTCACTCTACGATCCTCTCAGGGAGTGAGTTTTATGCATTCATCGAGCTAGATACAACCCAGGATGTAGACACTGTTGTTTGTATAGCTAACCCATTTACTCCTCTCGCACACCGCACCTTAGCAACGTAGTGGAAGGCATGGGTTCACTCCACACACCTTGCACTCACATAAAACACAAACGCTATTGCTCAACACCTCTACCATAAGAATGAAGCTACTTTTAATGGCAGAAATTCGCACTGTAGTTTCCCACATGACTCTCTGTCTCCTTAAACACAATCCTCCATAAATTCATTGTATACCTTTGCTGCGTCGATACACCCTCCATTCAGACATGGGTGACTAGCAGGGTCTTGGCCACCCTCACATAACTTTAATGGCTGAAATGCACCCATGCATAATAGCACCTCCCAATTCCCCCACATTTCTGGGCCATCCGAGGGCATCCAACAAACAGAGCATTGGGGCCATAATTATGTTGAAAGGCGCTATACAAATGAAAAAAATGAATGAATGAATGAATTTAACACTTATTGATTCTGGAATCATATACCCATTGATCTCAATGGAACCAATAATGTCAAATATTGTAGTTTTACATTGTGTGGAGCCAATGTTAACTGTATGTAGAAACTATCCTTGGCAAATGCAACATATTGTTTTTGTTTAATTATATTTTTTGGGGTATTTCCATTAAGCACTTTCGCCGCATGTCAAGAATTCCCTGGAAATGCCAGTTACTCCAATCACATGCCAGGCATTGCCATCAACACCCCAGGTACATACATTCCATGCATGCATGCATGCATGCCACAAAACTCCATGCACATTGACCGCGTGCCTGGTATTGACCTCAAATGCCATGTTTGCACATTATATGGCAAACATTCCCATCACATGTGCGGGTATGTAAATCATATGCCACATATTGCCATGCAGCACCAGATACTTCTACGGTATGCCAGGCGTCCCCACTAAATACCCAGATACTCCAGACATTCCCAAACCGAGACACTCCCATCACATGGCAAGAATTGCCATCAAATTACATGTACACAAACCAGATACCAGATATGAACATGAAAAGCCATGTATTCCCATAAAATGTCCAGATTCTCACATTCTCTGGCATGTATAATCATGGAATGGCAGACACTAACATTGCTTATTAGATATTTCCCCAGGGTTCACATGAACACAAACATGTGTGAGCCTCAACGCCATGACCAGGCTGCAGAAGGAAATGGGGCTGGGGAAAACTATACACAAGTGCGTCTTACCTCTTTGGTCCCAGAGCAGGAGTGAAAGGCAGTGGGGTCTGACATAGTGCTAGCACGGCAGGCGTGTGCGGGAGGCAGTGGGGTCTGACATGTGAGTGATATCACAGTAGCTGTGTGGGGGAGGCAGTGGGGTCTGACATAGTGCTAGCACGGCAGGCCTGTACGGGAGGCAGTGGGGTCTGACATAGTGCTAGCACGGCAGGCCTGTGCGGGAGGCAGTGGGGTCTGACATAGTGCTAGCACGGCAGGCGTGTGTGGGAGGCAATGGGGTCTGACATAGTGCTACCACGGCAGGCGTGTGGAGGAGGCAGTGGGGTCTGACATAGTTCTAGCACGGCAGGCGTGTGGAGGAGGCAGTGGGGTCTGACATAGTGCTAGCACGGCAGGCGTGTGGGGGAGGCATTGGGGTCTAACATAGTGCTAGCACGGCAGGCCTGTGCGGGAGGCAGTGGGGTCTGACATAGTTCTAGCACGGCAGGCGTGTGGGGGAGGCAGTGGGGTCTGACATAGTTCTAGCACGGCAGGCGTGTGGAGGAGGCAGTGGGGCATGGCATAGAAGTTCTAGCACTGCAGGTGTGTGGGGAAGGCAGTGGGGTCTGACATAGTTCTAGCACGGCAGGTGTGTGGGGGAGGCAGTGGGGTCTGACAGTTCTAGCACGGCAGGTGTGTGGGGGAGGCAGTGGGTCTGACATAGTTCTAGCACGGCAGGCGTGTGTGGGAGGCAGTGGGGTCTGACATAGTGCTAGCACGGCAGGCGTGTGTGGGAGGCAGTGGGGTCTGACATAGTTCTAGCACGGCAGGCGTGTGTGGGAGGCAGTGGGGTCTGACATAGTTCTATCACGGCAGGCGTGTGTGGGAGGCAGTGGGGTCTGACATAGTGCTAGCACGGCAGGCGTGTGGAGGAGGCAGTGGGGTCTGACATAGTTCTAGCACGGCAGGCGTGTGGGGGAGGCAGTGGGGTCTGACATAGTGCTAGCACGGCAGGCGTGTGCGGGAGGCAGTGGGGTCTGACATAGTGCTAGCACGGCAGGCGTGTGGAGGAGGCAGTGGGGTCTGACATAGTTCTAGCACGGCAGGCGTGTGGGGGAGGCAGTGGGGTCTGACAGTTCTAGCACGGCAGGTGTGTGTGGGGGAGGCAGTGGGGTCTGACATAGTTCTAGCACGGCAGGTGTGTGGAGGAGGCAGTGGGGCATGGCATAGAAGTGCTAGCACGGCATGTGTGTGGGGGAGGCAGTGGGGTCTGACATTGTTCTAGCACGGCAGGTGTGTGGGGGAGGCAGTGGGGTCTGACATAGTTCTAGCACGGCAGGTGTGTGGGGGAGGCAGTGGGGTCTGACATAGTTCTAGCACGGCAGGCGTGTGTGGGAGGCAGTGGGATCTGACATAGTGCTAGCACGGCAGGCGTGTGTGGGAGGCAGTGGGGTCTGACATAGTGCTAGCACGGCAGGCGTGTGTGGGAGGCAGTGGGGTCTGACATAGTGCTAGCACGGCAGGTGTGTGGGGTATGATACACGATTGTTAGCAGGGCAGGTGTGTGGAGGAGGCAGTGGGGTCTGGCATAGTTCTAGCACGGCAGGTGTGTGGAGGAGGCAGTGGGGTCTGACATAGTTCTAGCACGGCAGGCGTGTGTGGGAGGGAGTGGGATCTGACATAGTGCTAGCACGGCAGGCGTGTGTGGGAGGCAGTGGGGTCTGACATAGTGCTAGCACGGCAGGCGTGTGTGGGAGGCAGTGGGGTCTGACATAGTGCTAGCACGGCAGGTGTGTGGGGTATGATACACGATTGTTAGCAGGGCAGGTGTGTGGAGGAGGCAGTGGGGTCTGGCATAGTTCTAGCACGGCAGGTGTGTGGAGGAGGCAGTGGGGTCTGACAGTTCTAGCACGGCAGGTGTGTGGGGGAGGCAATGGGGTCTGACATAGTTCTAGCACGGCAGGTGTGTGGAGGAGGCAGTGGGGCATGGCATAGAAGTGCTAGCACGACAGGTGTGTGGGGGAGGCAGTGGGGTCTGACATAGTTCTAGCACGGCAGGTGTGTGGGGGAGGCAGTGGGGTCTGACATAGTTCTAGCACGACAGGTGTGTGGGGGAGGCAGTGGGGTCTGACATAGTTCTAGCACGGCAGGTGTGTGGAGGAGGCAGTGGGGCATGGCATAGAAGTGCTAGCACGACAGGTGTGTGGGGGAGGCAGTGGGGTCTGACATAGTTCTAGCACGACAGGTGTGTGGGGGAGGCAGTGGGGTCTGACATAGTTCTAGCACGACAGGTGTGTGGGGGAGGCAGTGGGGTCTGACATAGTTCTAGCACGGCAGGCGTGTGTGGGAGGCAGTGGGGTCTGACATAGTGCTAGCACGGCAGGTGTGTGGGTTATGATACACGATTGTTAGCAGGGCAGGTGTGTGGAGGAGGCAGTGGGGCATGGCATAGAAGTACTAGCATTCAGGTGTGTGGGGTATGATATATGAGTGCTAGCATGGCAGGTGTGTGGGGTATGATACACGATTGTTAGCAATGCAGGAATGTGGAGGAAGCAGTGGGGCATGGCATAGGAGTGCTAGCATGGCAGGTGTGTGGGGTTGGCAGTGGGGTATGGCATACGAGTGCTAGCATGCAGGTGTCTGGGGTATGATAGACGATTGTTAATAATGCAGGAGTGTGGAGGAAGCAGTGGGGCATGGCATAGGAGTGCTAGCATGGCAGGTGTGTGGGGTTGGCAGTGGGGTATGGCATACGAGTGCTAGCATGGCAGGTGTCTGGGGTATGATAGACGATTGTTAATAATGCAGGAGTGTGGAGGAAGCAGTGGGGCATGGCATAGGAGTGGTAGCATGGCAGGTGTGTGGGGTTGGCAGTGGGGTATGGCATACGAGTGCTAGCATGGCAGGTGTGTGGGGTATGATATACGAGTGCTAGATATGGCAGCTGTGTGGGGTTGGCAGTGGGGTATGGCATACGAGTGCTAGCATTCAGGTGTGTGGGGTATGATACACGATTGTTAGCAATGCAGGAGTGTGGAGGAAGCAGTGGGGCATGGCATAGGAGTGCTAGCATGGCAGGTGTGTGGGGTTGGCAGTGGGGTATGGCATACGAGTGCTAGCATGCAGGTGTCTGGGGTATGATAGACGATTGTTAATAATGCAGGAGTGTGGAGGAAGCAGTGGGGCATGGCATAGGAGTGGTAGCATGGCAGGTGTGTGGGGTTGGCAGTGGGGTATGGCATACGAGTGCTAGCATGCAGGTGTCTGGGGTATGATAGACGATTGTTAATAATGCAGGAGTGTGGAGGAAGCAGTGGGGCATGGCATAGGAGTGGTAGCATGGCAGGTGTGTGGGGTTGGCAGTGGGGTATGGCATACGAGTGCTAGCATGGCAGGTGTGTGGGGTATGATATACGAGTGCTAGATATGGCAGCTGTGTGGGGTTGGCAGTGGGGTATGGCATACGAGTGCTAGCATTCAGGTGTGTGGGGTATGATACACGATTGTTAGCAATGCGGGACTGTGGAGGAGGTGGTGGGGCATGGCATAGGAGTGCTAGCATGGCAGGTGTGTGGAGGAGGCAGTCGGGCATGGCATAGAAGTGCTAGATATGGCAGGTGTGTGGGGTTGGCAATGGGGTATGGCATACGAGTGCTAGCATGCAGGTGTGTGGGTATGATATACGAGTGCTAGCATGGCAGGTGTTTGGGGTATGATATACGAGTGCTAGATATGACAGGTGTGTGGAGGAGGCAGTGGGCATGGAATAGGAGTGCTAGCATGGCAGCTGTGTGGGGTTGGCAGTGGGGTATGGCATACGAGTGCTAGCATGCAGGTGTGTGGGGTATGATATATGAGTGCTAGCATGGCAGGTGTGTGGGGGAGGCAGTAACAATGGCACATGAGTGCTAGAATATCAGGTGCGTGGGGTAAGCAGGGAGAATTGCACCCTCCGGAGAAAGAAGTGCTTTCCTCACATTCGTGGTTCCATAGCTGGTCAGATAGCATAGTGAGCTAAATGCTTGATGATGATATCTGTGCGCAGCCTGTTGTGGCAGGTTTGAATCCCAGCAGGGTCAACTGAGCCTTTCATCCTTCCGAGGTCGATACATTGAGTACCAATCTGTGGGATAATAATGTCTTCTGTTATTTCAGTGCTCTCCAGGGTCGGATTGGAAAAGCCTGTGGCCAGTCCGAAATCGTCCCTGGGGATTGGGGGCCGGTTTCTGGCCATTCCTGGGCTGGTTTGGAAGAATGAAAAAATGAAAAAAGAAAATCTTTTGTTTTCAATTGTTTTTTTCATTTGTTTTTTCAAAAAGCCTTTTTTATTTTTTTAAAACAATTTTATTAATTTTATTTCAACAAACAGCACAAACCAAACTTGCAGTGCCTATGATAACATTTTGAATTTATATCACTCAATCAGTGTCCACTGCTCCTCCCGTTCCTGCCCCCACCATTCGAGCCTACTCTCCTTCATATTCTGTTTCTTCGTCTTGCAGCAGGGGTCCCTATCCTGTGTTCTCTGCTGGGTCCCGATCACTTGACCGGTCTTGCGTGGGCCCAAACAACGTGTCTATTAGATGTTTCCAGGCGATCAAGGTTTCAGCCTCCTCCTCTCCTCCAGAATTACTAGCTTCCTGCCATACTGTGATTTCAGCTTCTGCCCATTTTTTAAGGTCTTTACAACATTTTCTATTCTTGGTCTATGGCATGCCTTCCATCCCATAGCGATTCGACGCTTCGCAAGTATGTATGCCAAGTCTTTTAATTTTCTTACATGCTTAAGTTTACGTGGTCTGGGAAACCCTCCTATCAGGCATACCCACGCTGTTTCCACCACTATCTTAATCCCTTTTTCTTCCAGCCTATGTGCCCTTGGGCTCGCTCCCACATCCCATCACTCATTGGGGCGCCCATTTCCTCCTCCCAGTCCTGTCTCAGTTGTACCACTTCCTTCCCCACTTTGGACATCATCATCTAATATATCCTGGATATCTCGTGCCCTCCTTCTGCTATGTCATATATTGTGTCTATGGTGGCGTCCGGTTGATCTTCTAGTACTATTTCGAACCATGTCTCTTTGATTCGCCGCACCACCCTATGGTATGTAATATATTGTCCCGTATATAACCCTGTTTCCTCCTCCAATATCTCAAAGTCTTTTATCCTCCCCTCTTGCCATATGTCTCCCATTGTTGCTATCCCTACCGGTTCCCAATGCTTCCTGATCATCATCATTAGTTGCCTTTCTTTTCCCGTCAGTGCGACTAATGGCATTTGCAGGGAAGACTGGCATTGGTTCTACATTCCCTGACAGGCCCTATGCCATATCTCCCACACTAATATCATCATCTTTGGGTGCCCTTCCATATCCGATTTGGGCAGCCACATCATTTCTTTTAAGAAGAATGGGGCACAGTCCAGTCGAAACAGCCTGGATTCTGAGGTTGGTTCTTCTAATAGCCATTTTGCTACATATTGTGGCTGGCTTGCTAGATAGTAGATTTAATAATTTGGCAGTTTTATCCCCCCTCTATCATGTGAGTTTTGTAGCTTCCAAAGGGCAACCCTGTTCCTCGTTCCATGCCAAAGGAATTCCATACATATGCCATGTATCCTGGCAAAGAATCGCCTTGGTATCAGGTATCGAATGTTCCCAAAATAATGCAGTAGTCTTGGCAGGACCACCATTTTCAGCATTGCCCTCTTCCCATCATCGCCAATGGGAGCTTTACCCAGAACTTCATACTATTTTCAATACTCTTGATCGCTTTCTCAGTGTTATGTTGGTGCTCTGCCTCCACCGTATGATAGATATCTGAATGTGTTGACCTCCCATGGTATCTGTAGGACAGGTAATTGATCTAGCGGGATCCCTTTGTATCTGCCCAGTGGAAATATACAATACTTTTTAGGATTCACTGCTATGCCAGACAGCCCTGCAAATCGCTCCATCACTTCCAGAACATATTGGAGGTTTTCTTTAGGGTAGCGTAGATACAATAGCATATCGTCTGCATACAAGGAGAGTAAGTGCGGTTCCCCTTTTATGGTGATTCCTATTATGTCATACTGATGCCTCAGGTATATCGCCAGGGGCTCTAGGGCTAAGATATACAGCATTGGAGACCATGGGCATCCCTGTCTAGTGCCCCTATTGAGTTGCCACCTCTCTGATATTACCGCTCCCGTTTTAATCCTGGCCAGCGGCGCGCAATATAATAGTTTGACCCATTTGAGATACCCAGGTCCTATCCCATAATTGGTCAGGGCTGCAATCAGCCAGGGCCATTTGACTGAGTCAAAGGCCTTTATTGCATCCAGCGATACAATTGCCATTTCGCCCGCGTCCCCATTCGCGTGCTCAATAACTCAGTGGAGTTGTCTGAGGTTGTTGGATATATTCCTATTTGGGACATAACCGGTCTGGTCGGGGTGTATTAATTTATTAATGATCCTCCTCATTCTGTTAGCTAGGACCGCTGTTAGCATTTTGCAATCCTGATTTAGCATTGACAGCGGTCTGAATGATCCGCAATCCTTGCCAGGCTTATTGGGTTTAGGGAGCGGTATGATAATTGCCTCTCGTAAGGCCTCTGGCAGCCTTCCCAGTTCGTATGCCTCATTTAGCATCGCTAAAAGCGGGGAGAGCACCTTATTTCTATACATTTTATAAAATTTGCTAGGGAGTCCATCGGCTCCCACAGTCTTGCTGGTGGGTAGTTGCATCACTACCTCTTCTAGTTCCTCTAGAGTAATCAGAGCATCCAGCTCCTCTCGCTCCTCAGCACTAATTTGCGGCAACCCTATGTCTCCCAGTGTTTCTATTGTTTTCCTGCAATCGCTTCCCTCTTCATCGCCGTACAGGAGTTGGTAATAATCTACGAATTCCTGATTAACGCCTTCTTGGGTGTCCACTATGCACCCATCTTCCTTCGTTATTGTTCTGATTGTGGGTCTAGGGGTCCCAATTTTATATAATCATGCCAGGGCCCTGCCTGGTTTATCCCGTCCAGCATGCTGTCTCTCTATGTACTTTTTATAGTTGAGATTGCACAATCTCTCCCAAAGTCCAGCACATTTCTGTTGCAGCCTGAGTATAGCTTCATTATCTTCCTTGGTATTGCCTCCCCTACTTAACTCTGTTTCTAATTCTTTCTAATATAGCTCCTTGTAGTCCCTTGGACTTAGTTGTGGCTATCCCCCTCACTACCACTTTAAAGGCCTCCCAGAGCATACCCGCTGTCTCAACACTGCCAGTATTGATCTCAAAATAGCTTTTTATTTCTTCCCTCAAATCCTCCCTGAAAATTGTATCTTTCAACGCTTCAGCTCTGAGGCGCCACGTTGGTATCCTTGCTCTCGGGGGTCGATATTGCCATAGCAGAACCAGTGGCGAGTGGTCCGACAGGACCCTCACTTTATATTCTGTCTGCGCTATTTCTGGCATTAGCTCCTGTGTGGCAAACATATAATCCAGCCTGGTGTGTAAATTCTGTGGGGCCGAATAATGCAAATATTGTCTGTCCTGCAGGTGGCACACCCTCCATGCATCCTCGAACCCAAAATCTGTCAACAGTGACTGCAACGCCCTGGCAGCTGGGGTGGGTCTATCTAATTTGCTGTCTGATCTGTCTATTTTCGGGTTTAGTGCGCAGTTAAAGTCTCCTCCCCAAATCACCACCCCCCCTAAGCACATGCTGAGTTTGTTGTATAGGGTCCTAAAGTATGCCACTGTGTCCTGATTCTGGGCATATGTGTTTATAATGCTTATTTCCTCATTTTCCACCAGCCCTCTTATTATTACCAGCCTCCCGTCTGCTTCCACTGTAGATTGTAGTAGCTGGAATGGGACATGCGGTGCTACCCAGGTAATCACCCCTCTAGCATAAGCCGAATATGTTGCACCTACAACGGTCCCCCTCCACTTCTTCCGGATCACCTCAAACCTTTCTCGTGTGAGGTGAGTCTCTTGTATCAGAGCTATGTCTATTTTCTGTCTACACAGATACGTTATAACCTTATTCCTCTTTAGATAGCTATTGAGCCCTCTAACATTCCAAGTGATTACTTTAAGGTCCTCCATGATCTGTTAGCATCCCGCTCCTCCCTCTGCAAGTGCAGTCCATATCTAGGTTTTTTCTTATTGCGTGTAGGCTTGTTCCCCAACATAAACTTCCCCTAACAATAAACACTTCAACTTCACCAGCCTCCCTCCCTCCCACCTCCCATCCCAACCCCAACACACTTCCCAACTCCCAACGTTCCCCCTTCTCCACAATCCTCTTCCCCAACACCACTTTCTCCCCTGCCCCAACTTACACCTCAACCCCCTCTTATCCCTTCCGCTTCCCAACTGTTGCCCAGCTCCATCTCTGGATCTCAGGTACCCCCGCATCTAGCCCTTTTCCAGCAGTTGCCTGTACTCACGGCCCAGCAGGGAGACATCGCCCTAGTGGCGGTCCTACTACTGTATCTCCCGGGGGTAGGTTGTCTCCATCTTGTAACTCCTATTTTGCTCATCAAACTAAGCGCGCTTAACGCTGCCCATTTTGCTTTTTACAATTTATATTCCAGCCCAACGTGTTCAAGTGTCACAAGTTCCAGTTTCCCATTACTATCTTTTCTAGCTGCGCCATTGTTATCCTTTTCTACAGTCTCTCCCCTAGGCCCCCCCTCCCGCCCCATACCGTGCGTGGCTTTTTAATCACTTATCGTGTTCCGCTCGCCCTTGCTTTTCAAAAAGCCTTTCATCCTTCTTAGGTCGATAAATGAGTACCAACACAGGTTGGGTGATATCGTATGCATATTTGTTCTATAAAAAAGAGCTTAAGCGTAAGTGCTATACAATAACATTTTATCATTTGGCCTTGGATGTTTGCTTGGATTCACAGTAATTTAGTGTACTTTGGAACAATGCTATTTGATGCCACTTCCTGTTTTGTCAAGGGCTGAAAGGTCGTGTTTCATCGCTTTGCAGGATGTCACTTTGGGGTGGCTTCAAATGACATCACTTCCGGTGATGTCATCAGAGGTCAAGGGTCGTGAGGCAAGGGGTGGGCCACTTTTTTGAGGCGAGGGGTGGGCCACTTTCTTTTGGGGGACCGGGCCTATTTCTTGTCCTAGTCCGACCCTGGTGCTCTGAGACCTATGGGTGTGAAGTGCTATATTAAGAAATACATTATTATTAAGTGTCAGTTGGGAGTTAACAGCACAAACATGGAATAATTAATTCAGTCTCCCAGAGCCCTGACCACGCACGCATCATAGTTCCATGTAATTCGCACCGTCTGGATAATTTTCATATAGGCTGTTATATGCCCAACAGAGAGATAAAAAACAAGGAGGGAATGTTTTTGTTTCATAGCCTTAAGAAGCATGCTAAAATGTGCACAGGGGCGGTTTGCACAAATGGCCTATGATTAGAGTTCAGCAGCATGCACTCTGCGCCTAAAGCAACAGAAGGAAAATGTGCAGTACAGATATTGGACATGTAATAAAGGAGAAGGTTGCAAAGCTGTGCCCTGGTGTTGCAGCTCACACGTTTGTTCTAATTTGAACCAAGTTATACTTTATTACATGCTCAATATAGAATTGCACATTTTCTATTTAGCTTCCAAAGCCTTATGTGAAAAATGCCTAAATATATACGGCAAGTATGTGATTTAACTGTGAATATAGGCCCAGCGTCCTATTTTTTTGAGTGCCATGCGTCACTTTGCAGATTGAAGCATGCTTCAGGTGGGTACAATAGAAATAGACTCCCACTTTATTTGTATATCTCTGCTGCACGTTTAAAAGCCTATATCGAAATTAGCCAGACTTATTTTCCTATAAATGAGAAGTCTCTTTATTAAAGAAATAGAACTAGATGGGGTGGGAGGGCATTACCGGTTGGATAATGCCCCCTTCCGAGGGTTCTATTGCTATTAGTACCCTAGCATGTTGCACCGGGATACCAATAGTTTTTTTACATGAGTGGAGAAATGGCATGTAAACCGTTTCTCAAATCGAGCAAAACAAATGGCCACCATGGATCGGGGAGAAGGGACTACATGTAGCCCCTTCTCCCTTTCCACTGCGCCATTAAAAAGATAGTAAAAAAGAAAACAAAGAAAATGGCCACCCTGGATCGCGGCAAATGTACATGCAGTCCCTTCTCCCTTTCCATGGCAGCCAGACAAAGAAAGGGAAGGAACAGTGAGGGAAGTGGCCCTCTGAACGTAGCAGGTCAGTCTTTCACAGGCGTGTAACGACATGGCAGGGGCAAATCAGATAGATCGTTAAAATCTGGTTGTCCCTTGCCAGGTACTAATGATGTATAATGCATTTACTTATAAATGTGCCACTGTCTGTTTACCTTCCATTCAAGCATTTCAGAGGTGTTCAGAACTGGATGATGTATCCTCTCCTGACGATCTCTAGTACTCGGGGATCCTTGATTCAACGAAGTCACTGGTCGGTGCAGGATCTACGTCTTCCTCCCACCTGGGCAACACTGGGATCCCACCCAGTCAGGAGTGAGGCTTGTTTTGGGGTGACTTCATCTTGGCTATTGGAAGGGAGTGGACCCTTAGGCCGTCACCAAATGTTGTCTGCCTGCATCTGGGTTGGTAGCAGGGTCGGACTGGGGCATAAAATTGTCTAGGGCACCAATGAAAAAGTGGTCCACAGTTGCAAGTGGTCATTCATTCCTTTTGTGACAGACTGAATAGTACCCAAAGGGGAGTGTTTAAATAAAATGTGATGAAAATTGTGCATTTTGAAGAATATTTATTCAGTAACACTGGTCAAAACTACTAGATGCATGGTGAAGTAAATTATCAAACTAGCTGGCCCACAAGGGCTAAAAAAAGTGGCCCATTTTGACCAAAAAAAGGTCCCACGCTAGCATTATGTGTTTTTGGTTCTGGCATTGCCCTTTTGCCCTATAGGCCAGTCCGAATAGCTGTGCCTGCTGCTTGTATACTTGCCAACATAACCCATTCCATTCTGTAGGTGCTTATCTAGTCCTGTATTTTTCTTTGCATTCTGGGGCTTGTAGTTCCACATTTCCCATTATAAAACTCTGACTGCAAGTCGCAGAATGCAAAGAAAAAAACAGAACCGATAAGCACCTACAGATTGGAATGGGTCATGTTGGCAACTATTTTAGCTTGTGTGCTGCGATAATCTGGAGCTTGCGGCATGTCGCCTGGTCTTCTTCGGGAGGGTGTGGGGTGCCTTCAAGTGAGACAAGCAGTGGAGTGACGTAAGTCTGTCGCGTGTGCTGTATAATAAATGGTGCCGCATTACGAACGCTCGTCCGAGCATTCATGGAGCCCGGACGGGAAGCAGTGTCCTCCGGGTCATCTGTGGGGCTCGGGGGGCTCACGGTGCAGTAGGCCTCAGATGAGGGGGCCATTCTTACATTGGCAACGAAGAGGTCGTCCATGCCTGCACTGACCCGCTGGGTTAGGCGGCGGTGAAATCTGAGCTATGGCTCAAGGGGAAATTAATCACCAACTCGGAGCCACCAAGTGCAATGTTTTTGACCGTCTTTGACGTCGAGTTAATCACGGAGGTTGTGGCTCCCTTAGGGAGTGCTGAGGTTGTGGCTCCCTTAGGGAGTGGTTGCGCGACTCCCTGGCTTAATATTTGGAATTCCCCGGTATGGTGTGTTGCTGGTGTACCGACCCGGGCGAACAGTGCAGCTGACTATTTCATACGACACCCCCAGGACAAGGAGGAGGATGAAGAGACCAATGTGGAGGAGGCTGATGAGCTTGTGCAAATCATTGTTGAGTCCGCTACTCCGAACTCAATGCCTGTTCAGGAGCTGGAGCAGGCTTCAGAGGACGATGCTTGCTTCTGCCTTCTCCGAGTGACGTTGCAGAAAGGGGAATGGAAGTCAATCTTGGAGGGCCTGGACAAGAGAACCCAAGAGGCCCGGACCGTGTTGGAACAGCTGTGGAGGGTTCGGGGCGAACTGGCCTTCGCTGACTCTGGGAGGATACTGTGAAGGGACAGGCTGGCTATACCTGCTAGCAAAGTCCAGCAGGTGATTGAGCTGGTGCACCATGGCCACCAGGGAATGGCCAAGACCAAAGCTCGTCTTAGGCTGAAAGTGTGGTTTCCTGACCTGGAAAGGAAGGTCGAAGAGTTTGTGGCGGGCTGTGTATGGTGCCAGCCGGCAGCCCAGGCACAGAAGGAACCCCCCATCGAGTCCGTGCCTCGAGCAATGCAACCATGGGAGGTGGTGCATGTGGACTTTGGGTCTGCTGGGAGAGACATTCATTTTCTGGTGGTGGTGGACCAGTGGTATGAGGTATCCGGAGGTGGAATTTCTGGAGTCAGCGTCGTTTGACAATGTGGCGATGGCACTAGAAAAGATTTTTGTGACCCATTGTCTCCCCCAGCTGTTGTGCTCTGACAATGGACCACCATTTCAAGGAAAGTTTCAGCCTACTCATGAGAGAGTATGGAATACACCATTGGAAAATTACTCCGGTCTGGCCGAAAGCCAATGGGACGGCAGAATGGTTCATGAGGACCCTCAATAAGGTGTTCTGAATCACTCAGGGCCAAGGACAGTGTCTCAAAAGGGCCCTCTATCAATTCCTGATGGAATATCTGGCAACCCCTCACTGTTCTATGGGCGTGGCTCCAGCAGAAACAAATGTTCATGAGAAGCCCAAGAAGCCTCTTGTCAAACACTGGGGACCGGGATCCTTCGGTGATTGATGATGAACGAGTAGAGGAGGAGAGACGGTCCAGAAACGAGAGCAAGAATATTAGAAGAGGGCTTTGGCCATACCCGTTGGCCCCTGGGGATAAGGTGATTGTGCAAAACCGGTACCCCCATGGGAAACTGTGTCTGGCGTATGAACCGAACCCCATGGACATTATAGCAGTAAAGGGGTCCATGGTGACTGCATCAGATGAAAATGCCAACCTCACAAGACATGCAGGTTTCTTCAAGAAGCTGGGAGAAGGCACCCGGCCGGAGGTCTCCCCTGGAAGAGAGTGTGCAGAAGAGTCTGATGAAGGTGGAGGCTATGACTATTCTCAGGTTCCCCAGGCCCAAGGGGAAGCAGGTGAGGAGAGGCCAATCTGGGAGGGGGGCCGGCGATATCGCCAACGACTAGGGACGGGGAGACCTGCTCGCCCGACGGACCATGTGCTGGACACCTGACTGGAACAGTCGAGGCTATCGTTGGAGACTGAGTAGACAATGTTGATTTGCTGGTGTGTTAATGGCCGGTTGTTTGTGTAATGGCCTTGTTATTCTGTTTGTTGTTGGTTATGAAAAAGGAAGAGTGTAGTGTCTCTTTAAGTGAGACACGAGGCAGAGTGACGTAACTCTGTCGCGTGTGCTGTATTGTAATAAATGGGGGCACATCACATGCGCTCGTCAGAACAGGCATGAAGCTCAGATGGGAAGCAGTGTCCTCTGTGTCATCTGTGGGTGCCGGGGTTGGCTGACGGTGCGGTAGGTAACACGCGAGGGGGCCATTCTGACAGAGGGTACCCGCAAATTTGTTTTGCTTGTGGACTCCCCCGCACCCCCAACTTATCGCCAAACAGCTTTGCTTCCTTGAAGGTGAGATGGAAAGCCACCGTTTTCAGTGTTGCGTCAGTGGTCCAATCTCACACATGCATATGTCATCTCGGCACGACCGCAGTGTACCCATTGTAGTAGCCACTGCACACACCCGGTCAGACACCAAGCCCAAACCCACTAAGCCTTATTCTGTTTATGACTGTGAAGGAAGAGGGGGCAGGCAATAAAAGAAAGGTTTTGCAAGAAATACTGGCAGGAACACGGACAGTTTGTTACGTGGTGAGTACTGGGAAGGGGTATGTGGGGGCAATGAATAGTTGCGATGTTGTCTAGTTTGACTGCGATCTATAAAGACAGTTTCTGGTTTGATTTGCAAGCCTGTATGTCATGGTTATTTCACTTTCCAGTTCATAATAATATCACTTTCAGAGCTATACATCTTGTTGACTGCATGTGTAAAAATGCAAGCAATTGTTTATGTGAAGACGCAAGAACTGAAAAGCAGAACCTGGGCCGCGTTTTTCAATAAAATAGGCAAAAAACGCTTTCTTTAAGCGAAAGCTCCATTTAAGATGTGCTTGTATAATAATCGTCCCAGTGAAACTATGAATGGTATTCTTGAAAATACTTACAGGGCCGGCCCTAGGCATGGGCATTCTGTGCTGTAGCCCAGGGACCAGCACTCATGGTGGCCCTGCAGCGACCTGCTGCCACGTCCATGTGTATACAATTTCACATGGATTGTATTATATAGGGTCTACGCTGCTTTCATATACAAGGCTCTTTAAATGCTTGACTACTTACCACGCTCTTTGTTTTGGCAGAGCATTTGAAGTCCAATCTTTTAAAAGTGATGGCTCATTTAAGTAATATGTCTCCACCCCCCTTCAAGCAGGACCGTCCACGGCCACCACCACCCCTTCCGCTTCTCCCCAGTTTCACCCTCAGAGACCCAAACTATCATCAGCACCTCAAACCGTCAAGCCGCAAAGGCGACCTCTGCCTCTCACACATCATCAAAATGAGAGCCAAACCGCTGGCGCCCATCATAACCAAATTCATCCACGCCTCCTTTCAATCCAGCTGTGTCCCCACAGCCATCAAGGAAGCTTGGGTCATCCCTTTTCTCCAGAAACCCTCCCTCAACCCTGCCCTCACCACAAACTACCTGCCCATCACCACTGTACCATACTTTCTTAAAATTCTCGACCGCACTGCATACACAGAACTCCAAATCCACCTTGAAAGCCACAGCCTTCTCAGCTTCACTAATCTGGCTTTAGACCCAGACACAGTACGGAGGCCCCCCTCCTCAACCTCAAGATCCAGTTCGACAACATACGGGACTCTGGAGAACTCGCCATCGTCCTCCTACTTGACCCGTCTGCAGACTTCTATCTTGTTGACCATGACATTCTCTGTCAACACCTCACCACCAAATTCAACTCCTGCAAAGAAGCCGCCAGTTGGGTGAACTCATTTCTCTGAGAACGACCCTCAAGAGTCTTCACTGGCTCAGAAGCTGTTGACCCCATCCCTGTACCACATGGGGTCCCACAGGGCTCCTACATTTCACCCACCCTGTACAATTTACTTATTTTAATGCATTTTAATTTTTATAAAGTGCCACACATACAACACAAGACGAGCACATAAATAAAAAATAATGATATAGCAGGCATCGATTCAGGAAGGCGAGAAGAACTCAGCCCAGGGTACAATTGAAGAGATGGGTCTTGATCCTCTTTTTAAAGTCATTCAAGATTTTAATCTTTCTCAGGTCGAGTGGGAGAGGGTTCCAGGCTACATGAGCCTGGACGTCAAAGCCTGCCCCCCCAAATTCAGCCAAATTGAATCTAGGCTGTAGAAGTATGGCTTGGTCCTCGGGCCTGAAAGTGCAGGTAGGCTGGTACACTGTCAGGCGATCAATGAGGTATATGGGAGCCTTGTGAGTCCATCACTTATGTGTCAAGGTCAAGATTTTATGAGTAATGGGGTGTTTCACGGGTAACCAGTGCAACTCCTTCCTGGTTTTGGTAATGTCATCGTGCCTGGCAAGGCCAAGGGTGTCAGGATTAGTCAGGCGAGTACAAAGGCAGCGAATATGGCAAGGGAAATGTGCACTAAATCACACAGTGAATAGCTTCGAATTAAACTACGTGCACACAGGAACAACGACTCATGTATGCTAGAACCCAGGAGTGCAAATAGAGTGTGACAACAAAACCAATATATGAAAAGGGATGTGGGGTAAGCACCTGACCGCGAGGAAAGTCGGCAAGCGCCTTACCCCCAATTGCTGTTACAGGTACTGACAGCGCTAAACCCACGTGGAGGGCAAGCAATGACAGGATCTGTGAACTAACACTCTTGATGGTATTAAATAAGGGAACTAAAGAACTGTACTCACGAGGACGAGATAAACCTCTTGAATGTCAGCTAGCCCACGAATCCTGTTGATGAAACTGGGACCCAGAAAGGCTAGAACAGCAATGGGAGGAAAACTAAATACCTAAGTTGGAATAGTGGTTACAAATTAGTGAGGAAAACATAAGCATTCACACAGGAGCTAGCTACAACCGCACACCACACCTAATAATCAAATGGGAAATAAATGCAGAAGTGCAATGGAAAACATGGAATGGATCCCAATAGAAACTAAGGATCAGGAGCAGGGAAAAACGAAATAACCAATGCAAACTTCTCCCTACCCCTCCAAGCAAAAGACAGGAAGCTAATCTAAGAGGAAGGCTAAGGTATATGGGTTTACAGCAGCAAAGGACAGAGTCAAAGAAATATAGAACACAGACAAACTGGGCTGCATCTAAAAGGGGAAAGCACTGAGAAATGCTGCCTGCAAACAGAGGAAGACAAAAAGGGAATCAAGGGAGCAGAAATCAATTAGCGCATGAATCCGAGATTCAGGGCGGAGGAACAAGAAAACAGGAACTAGGAACTAGGTACAAAGGCAAGGAACAAGGGACTAGTCACAACAGGAACACTGCAAACGATGACCAGCGCTGGACTGAAGTAAGACTGAGGCTTTTAAAGCTGCTTAACGAGCACACGCCTCAGGTGTGCTGATTGCTGCACCTGCAGCCACAGCTGTTACCTATCCTCCACCCAACCTTGTCCTGCAAGGGTGGAGGTGGAGCAGTGGGCCAGGCATTCTGGGAAGCATAGTCATTTGGTTAAAGAAGCATGCTGGCTGCCAAAAACCTGGAATGGATCCGGAAGGGAAGTAGCTTGGAAAATAGGGATTTAGCGCTCCCAATTCATCACAGCACTGTAGCATAAGGTTCGGAGGAAATGTCCAGTAGGGAATAAACCCCAAATCATGCCCCCAAGTGGTGGGAACGGGAGCGAAGGGAGCGAGTCGTGACAGTATACCCCCTCCTACGGCCGTCTTCGGGTGCCCGCCACCCGCACGAGACATCTTCTTTCCATGATGGGAGTGCTTTTTCTTTGGAGGTGGTACTGATGGATACAGTGGCTTCTGGTGAGGAAGAGACTCATGGTTCGAAGAAAGGCATGAAGGACTTGCAGGACCTGAAGCAGAGTTGGAAGGTCCAGGAAGCTCAGTCACTGGGAGTGGACCCTATAAGTCTTTGAGGAGGGAGGCAGGCTGGTGCAACATGCCTTAGACAATGGTAGAAGCCCTCTTAGCCTTTCTGCCGAGAGTGGACATGCGGGAGGTGAGGAAATTGCTGGCTTCAGGAAAGGTTTATGTTCAGCCATTAGAGAAGGTGGCGGCTGAGGTAGAGGTTCAGATTTTCTTCTGTCATCCATCTGGGAAAAGGCTTGTGGTTGAAAGTGACTAAGGTTTGACTGCACATGTTCTACGCCTTGGAGACCTGAAAGTCCAATGGGTTGTACAAGGCTGGTACTCCTGGTGACAGTCGTGTAACCACCTTGTTGCACGTGGGATACAACAGCAGGGGCGTTTGGCATACTGATAGGAGTGATAGACGCAGTACTTAGTATTTCAGGCACACTCGCAGAAGGAGCAATAACAGACACATTTTGAACTGCAGCAGTCATTCCCTTCCTTTGGCTACTAGCACCCAACTGGTGCTTCTTGGCGGAATTCTGTTGCACAAGTCCTGTAGGTAATACGCCGGTCTGCACCACCCCCTGTGCACACCCAGGTGAGTGGTTCTGACTCACCACTTGGTCTAGCTTGATGACTCTGAAGCGGGAGCTGGCAAAAGTCTCAAACTCTGATGCTGCATTTTTAGGAGGCTCTGATGCTAAAGTGAAGCAGTTGGGAGAATCGTCTTGTGGAAAAGGCAGGCATTCTGGTGCTCCTCCTGAAGCAAAACAAAGGCAAGCTAGACGTTCATCGACAGTAAATGGTTGGGATTCAGGAGGAATCGCTGGAGCAGAAGAAAATACAGCAGGATCTGATGGTGTAGACAGGTATACCTCTGATATTGGCAGCGAGGCTAAGCAGGATACAGGCGTCTCATGAACTGAAGGCAAATACTCAGTATACTCCGGGACTGAAGACATGCACTTTTGATGGACTACCGGAGGCTCTAAAGCTAAAGGATGATCTGCAGGATGAGTCACTGTAGCTGAAGACAGGCAGGCCAGGGGAAACCTTGAGGCTGAAGGCATGCAAGCTGAAGCAATCTCGGTTGCTGGATACAAACATGTCCAGGTCTTTGGGACTGGCTCTTGAGTAAATGGCAGACATGGCAGCGGTTCATTGGTTGAAGACACGTGTGCCAAGGATGACTGCAGGGCTGTGGATTGGATCATAGAAGAGTCAATGGTTTTTGGAGGACAGACAGAAGTCTCAGAAGTTGACAGACACGTTGGTGGCTCAGGAATGGAGGGCACCTTTAGGGCAGTAGACTCCTTGGCACCAGTAACCAAAGACTGAGCTGTACCCTTGCAGTCCCTTTCTTTAGTGGGTGACACAGAGTCTCTTTCTTTGTAGAAGTCAAAATCAACCAGTGGAATCACCATA
The DNA here is from genome assembly GCF_040938575.1 of Ambystoma mexicanum. Taxonomy (NCBI): domain Eukaryota; kingdom Metazoa; phylum Chordata; class Amphibia; order Caudata; family Ambystomatidae; genus Ambystoma; species Ambystoma mexicanum. Next base: position 1,256,981,149 of record NC_090933.1, on the reverse strand, counting down.
GTAAAGTCTCTGTTAATCAGGATTTCGTCAATTGTCCATTCCTCTGTTTTAGCTTCTGAAAGAGGCAGATTACCAATCAACAGTTCAGGAATCGCCTGCCGGTTCTTTGGTTCTGTATACTGTGGAATGAGTCCATCAGAACATGAAATCTGTACTGTCTCTGACTGTTCGTATTGATCAGAATTGGCAGAAGGAAGAGTGAACCCAGAGGTAACATCGTTTTCCACATCAGCTTTAACATCTACTTCAGTCTCAGCAGCTGTATCAAGAGCAGGGCCTAAGCCTACTGTAGTGACTGAATCTGTGTATGCCACCATTGTGGATTGTGTTTGGAAATCAGAAGCTTGTATGTGTGCTAGCTCAGAATTATGACAAACTGCTACACAGGAAATTTTAGGTAAAGGAGTGGCTTGTAAATCTTCAGCTAACTGCAATCCCTGACAAACAGCAGAACAATTGTTAGAAACTGTGCCCAGATTAAGCGCTGTGCTAGACGAAAGAACTTCACTCCCAATAGATCTAACATATTGACAAATATCATGGTTTACCAAAGTCTCTGCACTCAGGGGCTGAATAGTGTTCACTTCCTCAACATCAACAGATAAAGTCTGAGGTGTATTCAGTAAAGAGTGCAAGGTTTTATTCTCCTCTTGTAAAGAAATGAATTCTTGTCTTAACTCCTCAAGCTTAGCTCTTAGCATGCCCTGCATTAACTGTACATCACTATCAGTAGGCACAGGGGAAGGCATAGTGGCATCAGGGCTGGATCCTGCACTAGCAATCTGGATGTGCACTGATTGTACATTGTCCTCTACTGCTTGCAGGTTCTGTGATTTATAGTTTCTCTTACCAACTAGGTCTGTGTTTCCCTTAAGCAAACTATTGACATTAGACCTCTTGGCATTAGGGACTACAGTATGTACCTGTGCAAAGGAGTATGCTTTAGACTGAGGGTACAAAATAGAAGTTATGCAAGGAACCCCTCCATTCTTTATGTTTGTACCATGAAACTGTTCTATCTGAGGTGAAGCACAACTGGAATCATGGGGTTCAACAACAGAGGTACTCTTGTATAATAAGTCTAACAGTGTGTTGTTTTCTGCGACTAAGGCTTGCGCTGACATAGAATCGGGATCAAAACAAAAGATAGAACTAGGATCAGGCAATGTAGGATGTGCCATCCTATGGGAAAAATACTTTGCACGTAAATGCCCATTCGTGACAAGGAGTTCATTTAAGTCAGGACTAGTGATTTGATTGTCACAGGTAAATGTAGGGGAAGCTTTCTGTACAAACTTGTTAGAGGCCTTGCTGCCTTTCTTTCTTAAACTTGCCATATTCAATGGGAATTTTGGGCTGGTCATTCTGTCAGGATTAGTCAGGCGAGTACAAAGGCAGCGAATATGGCAAGGGAAATGTGCACTAAATCACACAGTGGATAGCTTCGAATTAAACTACGTGCACACAGGAACAACGACTCATGTATGCTAGAACCCAGGAGTGCAAATAGAGTGTGACAACAAAACCAATATATGAAAAGGGATGTGGGGTAAGCACCTGACCGCGAGGAAAGTCGGCAAGTGCCTTACCCCCAATTGCTGTTACAGGTACTGACAGCGCTAAACCCACGTGGAGGGCAAGCAATGACAGGATCTGTGAACTAACACTCTTGATGGTATTAAATAAGGGAACTAAAGAACTGTACTCACGAGGACGAGATAAACCTCTTGAATGTCAGCTAGCCCACGAATCCTGTTGATGAAACTGGGACCCAGAAAGGCTAGAACAGCAATGGGAGGAAAACTAAATACCTAAGTTGGAATAGTGGTTACAAATTAGTGAGGAAAACATAAGCATTCATACAGGAGCTAGCTACAACCGCACACCGCACCTAATAATCAAATGGGAAATAAATGCAGAAGTGCAATGGAAAACATGGAATGGATCCCAATAGAAAGTAAGGATCAGGAGCAGGGAAAAACAAAATAACCAATGCAAACTTCTCCCTACCCCTCCAAGGAAAAGACAGGAAGCTAATCTAAGAGGAAGGCTAAGGTATACGGGTTTACAGCAGCAAAGGACAGAGTCAAAGAAATATAGAACACAGACAAACTGGGCTGCATCTAAAAGGGGAAAGCACTGAGAAATGCTGCCTGCAAACAGAGGAAGACAAAAAGGGAATCAAGGGAGCAGAAATCAATTAGCGCATGAATCCGAGATTCAGGGCGGAGGAACAAGAAAACAGGAACTAGGAACTAGGTACAAAGGCAAGGAACAAGGAACAAGGGACTAGTCACAACAGGAACACTGCAAACGATGACCAGCGCTGGACTGAAGTAAGACTGAGGCTTTTAAAGCTGCTTAACGAGCACACGCCTCAGGTGTGCTGATTGCTGCACCTGCAGCCACAGCTGTTACCTATCCTCCACCCAACCTTGTCCTGCAAGGGTGGAGGTGGAGCAGTGGGCCAGGCATTCTGGGAAGCATAGTCATTTGGTTAAAGAAGCATGCTGGCTGCCAAAAACCTGGAATGGATCCGGAAGGGACGTAGCTTGGAAAATAGGGATTTAGCGCTCCCAATTCATCACAGCACTGAAGCATAAGGTTCGGAGGAAAGGTCCAGTAGGGAATAAACCCCAAATCATGCCCCCAAGTGGTGGGAACGGGAGCGAAGGAAGCGAGGCGTGACAAAGGGTTGCCCGCAACATCCTATTTTGGGTAACTTGCAACACTGTGATGTTTGCTTGGGAAGTACCGATCAACAATGTGTTGCAATAGTCCAGGCGAGAATTCACCAGGGCTGAGGCCAACAGGAAATGGTTCCAAGGCGAGATTAATGGGCGAATGTGGTTGAGTAGTTTATTAATGAAACCACAGGAAGCCTGAGTATGAGCGACATGCTGTTTCATCGCCATCTTGGCAACTAGAATGACGCCTAGAGTCTTCACACTCTTTGCCACCATAATGGTGCTTTCTGCTATATTAAAGCTTTGTATGCCAAACCCCTTTTCGACCACCTTGACAATCTCAAGATCTCCTACTTTACTGATGACACACAAATCTTGCTCAAACTCGCTGCTAGCCAGCCCCTAAACTCTGCTAAAATCAACCATGTACACAGCATCATCCAGGCATGGATGGCTGAACATTGTTGGATCCCCACATCAGATTAAACGCCTGGACCCTCCGTACACCTCCTTCTCGATCGATGGCAATAGATTCACTGTCTCCATCCACATGAAACTCTGGGCATCCACCTTGATGCGGAACTATCCATGTAGAAACACGTCAAAGCCCTTGCAACAGCAGCAGCTTACTCCACTAAGCTCATCAACTTCAGCAGAACATTTCGTTCCCCGGACAACTGCGTCTCCCTCGCCAAGGCCATCATTGGCAGCAAATTGGATAATTGTAACGCCATCCTCTCAGGCACCTCCACAGAAAACGTATCAAAGCTGCAATAGATCCAAAATAACACCCTACGGGCCACATGCGGCATGAGCGAACTGACCACATATCTCAAACAATACCGGAGGCCTATTGGCTGCCAGTCAAAGCCTGCATCAAGTTCAAAATCTTGTCGATAACCCACCAATGCCTCCACAACACTGTCCCAGCCTTCCTCAACCAGCGCATATCTTTAAGGCCTGCATTCCTCTGCCGCCCTGGCCTTGGCCACGCCCAGATACTCCAGAAAGTGAGTTGGGGGTGCCAGCTTCACTGTCACGGCTCCCACACTCGGGAACGCCCTTCCCCTTTGCATCCAAGAAGAACCCTCCCACCTAGCGTTCAGAAAGTAAAAGCTACTTGGCTGTTCAACAAATACAATTAAGACTGCATGATGACACTCTGTAAGGCTCCTCCTTCCTTGCACCCAGACTGACCTATGTTCTGTACTTTCTATTGTTCTTTACTTTGTTTTCCTTAAAGGATGTACCAGTGATCCGGCCGAGTCTAGGTTCTGTTGACAAAGAGATAAATAAATAACCTGTTTTTGGGACTAGGCATTCTAAAGTTTCGGTTATAAGAACTGCAAAAAGCAGCTTTTTTTATTCAGAAAGCAGTCACAAAGCACCAATTAGCTGCCCATATCTATACCTTCTTCCAAGACAATTAAGTATGTCACACAAAAATGGTTTAAACACTCTCCCTTATTTTCATGTGTTCTTATTTGACATACCAAAATGTGTTTTTGTGTCTATAATGTAACATTTTACTCTTATCATACACAATATCTTCCTTTGTCAAACAACCATCAGGTTACCCTTTTGCCCATTATCTTTTGTTGTTGAATCTTTGCGTCTTGATGGCACAGCCCATTTTCTTTCATTCTTGTACTGAATTGCATTCTGGTATTTGTAGACTTCCTTTCAAGATTGGGTAAATAACGCTTCAACTGAACTCTTTTTGCTTCGCATGGTGCTGTAAGGGTTGACCTATTTGAGTACTTTATTAGAATGTTTGAACTTTTCCAGTCATCTTTATCAAACAGAGTATTGTTAAAAGCAAACATGGGGGTGAGGAGGGGAAAGGAAGAGGGGGCAAGTGAGTCATCATGGTTTACCAAGGATGTGGGAAGTGAAGTTGCTGGGCCTCATTACGAGTTTGGAGGCAGCCATGGAGCTGTTTGCGCCATGGCTGCCTCCAAACGGGGCTCCTTTACCAGGTTCCTGCAATGGGGACTTTCCGGGTCATTCTGACATAGGAGGACCCGGTAAGTCCTCCTTGCAGGAACCATTCCCCATTCCCATTTGAGGCCCCATAGGGTTCAATGGGAATGGGGATGAAGGTAACAACGGGCACATTCCAAGTGTCCCGTTGTTACCTCCCTCTTCCCCTCGTGGGACCCGGAATCCTGATCCGGGTCCCGCGAAGGGAACCTCGTAATACGCGCTCCTGGAATGAAGGGGGCCGGTCTCTGACCGGCCCCCTTCAGTCCGTGAGCGCAAGGGTCGTAATGAGGCCCACTGTCCTGGAGAATGGAGAGTGTATTTTCCCTCGTCCTGGCCCTTTGCTGCTTTTGCTAACATTTGAAGACGTGCAAAATTGCTTACTTTCACTGCCTCGAGACCTCCCAGGTGAATATGCTCTACTTCGATTGTAAATGACTTTGTCCTGTCTGCCTCTGGCAGAATCCCTGCTCTGACATTGTTGGAACCTGTAGTCACAGGAGGACAGATAGGTATGCAACTCACTGTGTGATTTATAAATAAGAACAGTACTGCTTAGTTTCTTTTGACAGGCAAAATAATCCTCCTTTTTGGGTTTTTGAATTAAAAGCGTATTACTAGTTTGGACCAAGTTGCCAAATATATACACCATAAAATAAAAACAGAAAACTGCTGCAAAAGGACCACTAGTAAAGTGCACAAAACACAGCCACATTTTGTGCACACCACAGTCAGATGTTGTTTTCAAACCAAAGACCTGTCACAGACACGTTTCACCAACTACTGCGAGGAAATCGTGTGTTCAAGTGCACGAGTTGCTGACTGCACTCAAATCCTGGCTTCACTCTTAGCCAAAGTGTCTGTTCTCGGGCAAAACGTTTTATCTCAGTGAGGCTTTTCTGCCAAAATGAAGAGTCCGTACAACTGATTCAGCTCACATTGTTCACTACGCCCAAATAAATCACTCTTTGCCATGTGTCATCTGGCACTGACGCCACCCCACGCCGCTCAGCACCCATCCACTTGCTTGACCACACGGGTTGCTTCTCTACCAGAGCCTGGCCAGCTCTTCTGAGCTTGGCCAAATGCACACACGCGTGCTTATCGTACTCCACGACCTCCAACACTCTGGACTTTGGTCCTCAGAGGCGTTCCCATGAACAGCGCATTGAAACTGTAATAATGGTAAATGGCGCTATACAAATAACAAGTACAATATAATACTACAAAATGATCACTCGTGTTCTGGGCAACACAAAGTTTCTCTTGCCTTAGTTCTGGCAACTTTTTTAATGCAACGTCCCATTTTGGACTGCAGGGGGTCGTGTTCTGCTTCCTCTAGCAAGGGCTCACCGGTTGCAGGACTGTCTGGATCTTCTTCTGTCCCCGGTGGTGGCACCTGCCAGAGACTTCCTGCAGGTGCTGGGTTTCATGGCTTCCTGTGTGTTCCTTGTCCCCTGGGCCAGGCTTCATCTATGTCCCCTCCTGCTGCGCATCCACAGGTTCTGGAAGGAGTCTTCTCTGAACTTCGACGCTCTGATCCCGGTGGTTCCCTCCCTGCGGGTTCAGCTTCGGTGGTGGCACCACCTGCCCAACCTGTTGCAGGGATTTCCTCTCCATCTGACCTCTCTGATCATTGTTACCACAGACGCCAGCCTGTTGGGGTGAGGGTAGGTGGTGCTGGGTCGGCCTCAACAGGAGCTGTAGTCCTGCCAGGAGGCAGCCATGTTGTCTTCCAACTGTAGGGAGCCGGTGGTAGCCTTTAGGGCTCTGCAGGTCTTTGTCCCTGTCCTCAAGGGGGGGTTGGTCCTGTTGCAACTAGACAATACTGCCACTGGGGTCTGTATCAACCATCAGGGGAGCTCTCGCTCCAGGTCACTAGGGTCTCTGGCTCTGCTGCTGGGAGCCTGGGCGGAGGCTCACCTCGGCAGCATCTCACATCAGGGGTCGGCACAACACAGTGGCAGCCCACCTTAGCTGGGTATTTCCTTCAGAGGATTGAGTGCTGCGGGTGGAGGCCTTCCCGAGGATATGCAGTGTGCTGGGGTTTCCGGTTTTGGACCTGTTTGCCTCTCCCTTATCTGCGAAGGTTCCTTGTTTCTTCTCCCGGTTTCCATCCCCAGAGGTTTGTGGGGGGTGGATGCCAGGAATTAGCCCATGGCCGGAGGGTCTTCTGTATGTGTTCCCACCCCTTCCCCTCCTCTGAGGGCCCTGCTCAGAATTCGGTATTCTCGCTCAGAGGTGCTTCTGGTTTCTCCTCTTTGGCCCTGCCATAGTTGGTTCACGCTCCTCCTGGATCTGGTGGTCCTTTCCGCTTGAGCCCTTGGGGGAGGTCCATTTGAAGTTTTTGATCCTTAAGACTGTCACCTCGGCCCGTCGGCTGGGTGAGATTGGTGCCTATCTGGTGGGCTCCCCTGATCCCTTGTTTCTTAAGGGCCTCTCCTCCTTCCTCCCTAAGGCGGTCCTAAGGTGGTGTTTGTTTGATCTACCTTTGGCAGATCCGGTTGAGTTTTCCGCTTCTAGCTTCGGTTTTCAGTTCGCTTTACGTCTGGTCTGCGCCATGATGCCCATGGGCCTATTAAAGTAAGGTAAAGTAAAGTGGCATCCAAGTTTCACATCTCTCTGGAAATTGTCCTTCCTTTCTTCTTCCCCTCTCCCTCCTTGGCGGAGGTGCGCTAGGCTACTCTGGATGTCAGGAGGGCTGTCCTGGTTTATTTGGACTGCACTAGTGTCTTTCGTTCCTCCTCCAGCCTGTATGCCACCATAGAATGGTCCCTCCCCTTGTAGGAAGGCGTCTGTGCCCATGATTAGTAGGTGGCTGGGGGACGCCATCTCCTTGGCTTAGTCCTCTGTTGGTTTCCACCTCCCACTGAGGTACAGGACAGGTCTAACCCGGGGCATGGCCTCTTCTTGGGCAGAGGTGCATGGTGTTGCTATATAGGACATTTGCCGGTCGGCCATTTGGGCTGACCCCAACACGTTTGTTCGCCAATATTGCCTGAACCTCCACCGTAGGGATGCTGGGGCCTTCAAGGCTGGGTTCTTGAGTGTGGCTCTTCTGTGATATGCGTTTTGCTACTGCTCTCTTGTACTGTGTGCTTCAATAAAATGGTGTTGGTAGGGTTGGATATCCCTGTCTGTTCTGGTGTGGTTTGTTCTTGGCCCATTCTCTCTGGAGTTTGCATGCCTCATTCATTAGTACCAGGACAGGGAACAGGGACGTGGAGGTAATGATTGGATTACTTACTAGTAATCTTCATTACTCCTAGTCCTACTCTTCCTCGTTCAAGAACAGCTTTCCCACCTCTGCTTCCCCCACTCTCGAATGGCCTTTCAGGCAGTTGCTATTTACTGTGATGGCTCGAGGGAGGTGGTCTGTTATCCCGGAGGAGGGAAGAGGAGGGGCTTAATGACCATAAAGATAGAAAAGGGGTTCCTGTGGGAGGTGGCTCATTACCTCCATGTCCACTCTTCCTCGTCACAGTACTTACCTCATGAGGCCCCTGCCTCCGACACAGGACCTTCTTTTATTTCTTTTTATTCCTATAACTCCTCCCCAACACCCACGTCATTTAGTTTAATTTTTCCTGCCTCCGGCAGGTTGGGCTTCTTTTTTTTCTTCCCGGCGCGGGGTGCTGGGGAGCTCTGATTTCTGGCCCCCTCGTGGGGCTGTGTGGTGGGGTCTTTGGCTCCCTCAGGTGCAGCAAGACTCCTGGGTTCCCTGCGAGGCTCGGGACCCGGTCGAGTCAGGCTGCCTTGCCTGGTTTCTGCTGGGCTGTGGCAAGCGCAGGGCATCGTGGCCCGGGTCCTTGGAGACGGACCCGGGTTAAGGTAAGGAGTTTGGGGGCATGTGTTTCCTGTTGTATGGCCTCTTCTACTGGCACTGAGTCATCGGCCTCTTCATGTGCATCATCGGCTGATGCAGAAGGGAAGTATCTGGACAGAGAGGGAGTGGAGAAGGTGCTTGCTCAAGTTGGGGATTGCATGGGATTTTCGGAGCCCTTGGTACTGGTGGAGGGGGCCGACCCTTCTATTCGCCAGTATAGGTATACCCCTACGATGGGGTTGCCATTGGTTTCCGATATCCTGGGATAAAATCCTTCGGGGATGGCATGACCCGGAGAAGATTGCATTGCCCCGCTTCATGTCCAAACTTTACCCATTGAAGGGCGAGACTTTGCTGTCTGACCCAGTTGAGGTCGACGATATCCTCGCCAGCCTGGTGGGTTGCTCCTCTATGTCGGCCGAGGAGTCGGCCGTCCGGGATCCAGTGGACCGCCGAGTTAATTCCGGCCTTAAGAAGGTTCATGCAGGGGCGCATCTGGCCCCTCGAGCGAATATATACGGTTCCTGCACGGCTGAAACGGTGCTGAATGGTTTCAGGAAGTTGAAGAAGGCTGTCAAAGAAGGCTCTGATTGTGCCCCTTTGCTTACAGACATGCAGAGACAGGTTGAACTTTTGGCCAATCTGGTTTTTGATGGGGTGCGTGGTTCAGCCATGGCCATGGGGGCTGGTGTATCTGCCCGGAGGCATTTGCACCTGCCTGAGGAACTGGAAGACTGATGGGTCTCAGAAGGCGGCTGCCCTGAAACCTCCTTTCACCGGGTCCAGGCTTTTTGGAGATTCCCTTGAGTATAAAGTTCACAAAGTTTTTAGGGCGGACAAACATGCTGACAAACTTCGACGCAAGCCTCTTTCAACGGCCAAGAAGTCTTCCTTTGGTGCTCGTCCAGTGACCAGCAGGTATTGCCCTGCCTCCTCATCGCATTCTTTTTGGAGAGCTAGGGGGGATTGGGGTCCTCCACGCTCTTCGCGTCCTGGGCCGGCATCTAAATCCTGACGGTTTGGAATTGCCGGTGGGCGGGCGGCTCCGGCAGTTTTTTCCAGTATGGGAAAGGTGGTGTTCCGACTCATGGGTTCTGGACACAGTACAAAGGGGTTATCAAGTGTATTTCCTGTCTCCTCCTGTCCAGCATTGCATGGTTCGGACTGTGGTTCCCAGGTCTCTGCTCAAGAGGTTGGCCATGGATGCCGCTCTCTCCAAATAAGTGTTAAAGGCGGCCATCATGCCCGTTCCTCTCCCTGTTTAGGGTCAGGGGTTCTACTCTCGGGTGTTCCTGGTCCCCAAACCTTTGGGGAAGTATCATCTAATTCTGGACCTGAAAGCCCGGACCTGCTTCGTCCAGAAGGAACACTTCAAAATGGAGACTTTACAGAACATTCTTCCAATGTTATTCAAGGGGGATTCAATGACATCTCTGGATCTCCAGGATGCTTGTTACCACGTGGCTCTCCGTCCCTGGCACATGAAGTTCTTCTGTTTTGCAGTGGAATCCTGACATTTTCAGTTCAGAGGGCTCCCATTCGGACTGCGATCAGCCCCCAGAGTATTCACCAAGCTGGTGGCTACTCTGGTGGTGCACTTACATCTGCGGGCCATTCAGATTTTTCCCTACCTGGACGATTGGTTGATCAAAGCGTCCTGCCGGCAGACTGTCAAGTCTCATCTCCGATTGGTCTGGCAGCCATTGCAGGACTGGGGTTTCCCGGTGAACTGGCAGAAGTCTCAACTGGAGGCTTCTCAGGATCTAGTTTTCATTGGTGCACAGGTTTGCACCAGGATGGGGAGGGGTTCCTGTCCCTGGAGAGGGTCAGTCGCTTGCTGGCTGTTCTGGGCAGGGTTCTCAGGAGGCAGTATGTCCCGGCTCGCCTATTGCTGAAATTGCAGGGGCACATGGCTTCTTGCGTGTTTCTAGTTCCCTGGGCCGTCTTGATTTACGACCCCTGGTGTCTTACCTTCTCTTCCACTGGCTCACGACATCTCAAGCATTCGAGGCTTTGATTCCGGTGTCCCCAGTGTTGTGGGTCTCCCTGCAGTAGTGGTTGGGGGTTCCAAAACTACAGGCTGGGATGTCCCTGATCATTCTTCCTGTGACCACACTTACTACCGATGCCAGTGGAAGGGGTTGGGGAGCTACATTGGGGGTCCTCTCTGCTCGGGGGTTCTGGGATCCGGAGGAGAGCCATCGAACATCCAATTGGTGAGAGTTGTGGGCCATTCTCTGGGCTCTGGTGTACTTCAGGAGGTTGCTGGTAGGCCGGGCAGCTTTGGTCCAGACGGACAATATGACAGCTTTGGCTTACGTCAACTGCCAAGGGGGTTCCGGCCGCTCCTTGAATGCCCTGACAGCATTGGGGGGAATCACATCTGGTGTCCCTGGTGGCTTCGCATATCAGGGGGGTGGACAATGTTCGAGCGGATCTTCTAAGCCGCCGATTTCCGTCCTCAGTGGAACTAGTCCTGTCGACCCAGGTCTTTGCAGAGAACTGTGTGAGTTCGGGACCCCTGTTCTGGACCTGTTTGCATCTCTGGCCTCAGCGAAAGTTCCCCTCTACTGCTCTCGTTTTCAGGCCGAGGGTGCGTGGGGGGTGGACGCCCTCTCTGTGCAGTGGCCTCAGGGTCTCCTTTATGCTTTGCCACCTATTCCCCTTCTGCCCCGGGTGGTTCAGCGCATCAGAGTGTCCAGGGAGATTGTATTGTTGTTGGCTCTGTTCTGGCCACGCCGGAGTTGGTTTCCCTCTCTGTTGGAGCTTCTGTCCCATGAGCCTTGGCTGGTTCCGAAGTGGCCTTGTCCCCTTCTAGGGGATCTGCGGGTGGGGGTCCGCCAGATGCAATGGGCAGTATGGCTATTGCGCGGGCTAGGCTATCTCAGAGGTTCTCTGGTCCTGTGGTAGAGTCCATAATGAATGCTCTTAGACCCTCCACTCTGAAGGCTTACGGCAGGCATTGGAGCCATTTACGGGACTGGTGTTGGCGGTGTGTGATCCCTCCCCTACGTTCTGGCCTCCCCGCTATCCTTCAATACCTCCGGGATGGGTTTGACAAGGGACTGGCGGTTTCCACGCTTCGCTCTCAGTGGGCCTCCATAAAATTCCTTTTGGGGGACTCTGATGGGCACTTGGATGGGGAGGTGTTGGTTGGGAAGTTGCTAAGGGGTTTTTCTTCTTCCCGTCCTTGTACTTATAAGGGGCTTCCACCTTGGGATCTCCCTCTTGTCTTAAAGTTCCTTCAAGGACCTCCTTTTGAGCCCATTTCCGAGATTGATATGAAACATCTGACACTGCCTTTCTGATTGCCATAACTTCGGCCCATAGGTTTGGGGAGATTGGGGCTCTGTTATGTCACCCCCCTTTCCTGAGGGTGCTGCCGGACTCGGTGGTGCTGAGGTGTGATCCGAAGTTTCTCCCTAAAGTTGTTTCTCGGTTTCACACCTCTCAGGATCTGGTTCTCCCTGCCCTTTTTCAGAATCCGCAAACGCCAGAGGAAGTGGCTTGGCATAACATTGATGTGTGGCGGGCGGTGTTGGAATATTTGACTAGGACTACCCCTTTCAGCCATTCTGACAGTCTTCTGATTACTTTTGACCCGGCTGGGGCTGGGCATAAGGCCTCTGTGGTGTCCATTAGCTTGTGGATCCGTGTTGTGGTCTCCATGGCCTATGTGGCTTCTGGCCTGCCTGTGCCTGCGCACGTTCTGCGGCGGACCACCAGAGGTTTGGCGGCCTCATGGGCCGATGCAAGGGGGGTTTCTCTACAGGAGATTTGTAGGGCTGCCACTTGGGCTGATCAGAGCACCTTCATCAACCACTATAGGTTGAATGTCTCCCACTCGGGGGTTGGTTCCGTCAGGGTTGGAGTTTTGTCTGTGGGGATGTAAATTTTCAGTTATTAAAGGTGTGTGTTTCTGCACTGTTTTGACTCTGTGTCTCATTGGGACCTTTTCCCCGTTGCTGCTTTGGTATACCTCATGAGGTAAGTACTGCGACGAGGAAGAGTGGACGTGGAGGTAATGCTCTGATTATTTACCAGTAATCTTCATTACTCCTAGTCCTACTCTTCCTCGTCATAGTACTGACACCCCTCCTCACCCTCCCTGCGGGGAAGGTCCCATGCTACGGCTAGGTAATATGAAACTAAGTGATGTGGGTGTGGGGGGGGGGGGTTATAGGAATACAAAGAAATAAAATAATGTCCTGTGTTGGAGGCAGGGGCCTCATGAGATAAGTACGGTGACGAGGAAGAGTAAGACTAGGAGTAATGAAGATCACCGGTAAGTAATCGGAGCATCACATTGATTAGTACCGGAACGAGGTAGAGTAAGACTAGTAGTAATGAAGACTACCGGTAAGTAATACAATCATTATCCCCAGGTCAACTGTGACATGTTTTTCCGTGATGTATCAAAATATGAAAATTGCGGGCCCACATATCTTTTACTGCCCAGTAACTATCACCTCCAACCACCCTCTCGAGTCTCCCCCCCACCACCCGTAAATCCTACGGACGAAAAAAACATTAATTTGATGGGCGCACTCATTGCATGCGTTTCTCTTTATTGCCGCTAGACGGCATTGGCTTGCATTTGTACTCGTTATTTGAAGCGGCTGTAAAGTGCAGCACGTTTTTGATCAAACTTTATTCAAAACACCTCAGCAAAGGTCGGGTGGGAGCGCCTGACTGTTCCGAATAAGACGTCCGCGCATGCGCAGATCGCGCGATACTTCAGCGCTCTGCTCCAGACAGGGTTCCGCCGCGTGGCGAATGCTATGGCGAATATTTGCATACCCATGATGCAACTCGCTTTGGAAAGCTGATAGGACACGTTCCTATAAAAACTGCGTATTTTGAGTCATGTGGTAAGAAATTCTTAGTTTATGAACAGGGCATAGGTAAAGTAATGCATCCGAGGTTATGGGCCACTCTTCACATACTTCCGATAAGCACACCCTCACTTTGAGATCATCAGAAATTGAGGCCATATATAAAAGCTCGTTTCACTGGGAGTTTGTGCTCGCTTCGGCAGCACATATACTAAAATTGGAACGATACAGAGAAGATTAGCATGGCCCCTGCGCAAGGATGACACGCAAATTCGTGAAGCGTTCCATATTTTGCGCCCTGCACATCTGCTTCACTCTGTACTGTTATTTTGTAATGCATATAGCGTTCCTTAAATATCGCCGTCTAGTTTGCTCTATTTTTGGGCGGTATACGCTGCCTATTTTTATTCAAGGGCCGGCCTTTCATTATACAATGTACGAACTGGGAAGGCACGGTCACAGGCTCTGCTGGGGTGGGGGCAGGCCGGTCCGAAGTGCTACCTTGATCTGTGCTGCTACTCCCCCATATTCTGCTGTGCCCTGTGTCGTTAGCTGTGTCCTGCAACTCGGATGCCACGTACACACAATATCTTCTGTAGTCTTTGTGTGTTTATTCATAAAGAGAGTTCCCTCGATGTATCCGTTCCGATGCTTTTCCCCAGCTGTACGATTCGAATTCCGAATCCTACAGCTAGAGAAACATCATTCAGAACGAACGGTTCTGAAAGTTCTAACAACCTCCAACATTATAACATCTCCCTCCCTTAATATTACAAAGACAAATGGTGTGATGTCCTCATTCGTTTTCTCCTGAGGACAGAAGTCCTCTGTTTGTGTTCATGGTTATTTCGCGGGCTGCGACCCGCGCATGTTAAGGGGCGGGGTTACCTCCCGAAAGGCAGTTCGAGCCTGGCTGTGAAAGAATAAAGATGTGTTGCACCCCAGCTCTGTGTCGGTCCTCTTTCAGAGTGTAGAGAGTTGAATCTGACAGCAGAACGTAAGGCGGTCTACGTTCGGGCACATTACACTGGCGACGAGGCGGACGCGAAGTCCCGCCGTGCCTGCGCTCTCCGATCCTGCCGCTCGTGGTGTGCCACCTGACACCACTGGGAGCCTCGGAATTTCGGTGCCTGGAGGCATAGCTCTCAACCATTTGTGTTGCAAAGGCGGGTGAAATCACCCGATTTTGTTTTTGGCGGGTGAGACGCCCATTGAAATGAATGGGAGTGCTGGAGGCTTGGCGGGTGAGTCAGCCTTTTACAAGGCGGGTGACACCCGCCAAAAGCGTGTGAGTTGAGAGCTATTCTGGAGGCCTGCCACGGTGGATGGAGCACTAAGGCACCCCATCATCCGCCCTCCGGCGCGAGCGCCGCAACAAACCAGCGGGGAGCAGCTGTGACAGCTCCCCGCAAGAGCGTGTCATCCGGCGACAGAAATCGCCGACGGCAACGTCTGGGAGGCCCAGTCCACACACGCTCCAGACACCAGCGGGTGGAGCGGAGACTCCCCGTTCTGCATTTTCCCGGGCGGGAGAGGAGCACTGACCTCCCGCCAACGGCAACACGTGCAGACGAGCACGCAAACATCAGCGGGTGGAGCGGAGACTCCCCGTTTCGCATTTCCCGGGCGGGAGAGAAGCACTGGCCTCCCGCCAACGGCAACACGTGCAGTCGAGCGGTGGAGGCGCGAACCTCCCGCTCCAACAAAACACGTCAAAGGGGTAAGAACATAGCCCCTCTCCTCTCCACCACAAGTTTCAAAAAGCACGCCAGAGACTTGCAACCCATTTGAAGCGCCCCCAGCTGGCACCAAGGCCCCACCACGCTAGGCAAAGGAAACCACCATTCAGGTCAGCTAAAATAACACGTGTGAACTGTTTCTCATGAGCAATTCAGAAGAAGACTCGCTTACCATTCCAGTGACGCCAGTCAGCACCGGCCACAGGAAAATGACGGACAGCCTTTTAACCCAGCTGCCAGCCAATTTCGACCTCACTGACACAGGCACCCTTGGCTCAAGGTGGAAGAGGTGGCTGAGGGACTTCGAAGTGTGTCTCAAGGCGGCAGGTACTTTAGAAGACTAACAAAAGCTCAACCTTCTAAATCACGCCGTAGGGTCAAATGTGCGAGACATTCTTGAAGAAATACCTGAGAGCAACATAGACACGTACGTCAAGTTAAAAACAACGCTCCCCGAATATTTCACACCGCACACAAATGTAGACTATGAACGGCACGTGTTCCACACCACCAAACAG
The DNA here is from genome assembly GCF_040938575.1 of Ambystoma mexicanum. Classification (NCBI taxonomy): domain Eukaryota; kingdom Metazoa; phylum Chordata; class Amphibia; order Caudata; family Ambystomatidae; genus Ambystoma; species Ambystoma mexicanum. The sequence goes on along the minus strand of NC_090933.1, from coordinate 1,256,965,561 downwards.
CACAAAGTTGAAACCCTAGACGCATTCGTCATGAGACTAAGAGCGAAGATGAAACACTGTGATTTCAACAATTACTCTCCAATGAGGAGGCCCTCAGGTCGCAAATCATAGTGGGGTGTGAAAGCGCCGACTTCCGCAAACGACTGCTGCAGCAGCCGCGCAACCTAGACGAAATCCTACGACTGGCGCGATCTGACGCGGCCCTCGCCGCACAAGTTGAAGGCCCGGATGACATAAAGATCACCCATGGAAAACACGAGAGCCTCAACAAACTGGAGGGGACCACAAGAAACAGTGATCCTTTCTGCTACCGATGCGGACACGAGTACCCCCACGAAGGAACATGCCCTGCAATGGGCCAGAACTGCTCCGGGTGTGGTGGAGAAAACCATTACAAAGCCGTGTGCCTGATCTTCCGCAGCAAAATGAGAGGAGCAGGAAGGAACTACAAGCCCATGCCGGAACCGGAACAAAGACAAGCAACACCCTACCATCATCGAGGAGCACGCCAGCCCCATGAACCAGGGCGCCACAAACCCCACGATGAACCAATAGAAAGAAGGCACGACAGGAGAGAATGGAGGGAGAACAAGACCCCACTTCCCAAGGCAAGAAGAAGACCACGAAGGTACATAAGGTGCCTCATCGAACAGTCACAGTCTGACAGCCTGTCAAGTGCATCATCCGATGAAAAAGCACACCAACTGGAAAGACACCAGGAAACGCCGAGAAAGAAGGGATACCTATACGCCCTAGGAAACAGCACAGCAAAAGAACATAGCCCAATACTCCGAATACAAGTAAATCGGACAGCAGCAGAATTTCTAATTGACACGGGGGCAACCGTAAATGTGATCAGTGAAGAGGTCTATGAAAATATACCAAATGCCCCTCGCCTGCAACCAGCTCGAACACTCATTTTTCCATATGGATCAAAAACCCTGCTGGCATGCAAAGGGTTCTTCATGGCGTCGTGTCGATACAAGGAACACGAAAAGAAGATCCCCATGCACGTTCTGGAGGCAGTCACTGAGAGCAGATGCATACTGAGTTACCAAGCAGCAATAGAAATGGGACTAATCCACATACTGTACCGCCTCATGGTACACAAATATCTAGACCCCACGGCAAGCATAGACCAAGTCTTCCCATCACTGTTCAAAGGCCTTGGAAAATTAAAGGACAGACAGATAGAGCTCCACATCGACAACAATGTCCCACCCATAGCCCAACACTACCGAGGAATACCCATCAATATTCAAAAACAAGTGGAAAATGAACTGACTAAGCTGCTGGAGGCAGACATCATTGAGCCGGCAGAAGGGCCCACCCCATGGGTCTCTCCAATTGTACCCGTGCCCAAAAAGGACTCCCAAGACATCCGAATATGTGTGGACATGAGAAGGCCAAATGAGGCCATACTAAGGGAACGCCACCAAGGCCCTAGAATAACCGACATGGTACACCTGTTGAATGGGGCAACCGTGTTCTCAAAACTGGATCTCAACAAAGGGTACCACCAGTTGGAAGTCTGCAAAAGCTCCCGATATATAACCACTTTCGCCACCCATCTAGGACTCTTCCGCTACAAGCGGTTAAGTTTTGGTGTGTCATCCGCGGCTGAAATCTTTCAGTCAGAAATTCATAACGTCATTAAGCATGTGCCCAACTGCTTGAACTACAGCGACGACATCCTGGTCTTTGGGCAAAACCAAGAGCAACATGATGACACGCTAATGAGAGTGTGCATGGCTTTGGAAGAGGCACGGCTCACACTAAACAAAGACAAGTGTGAATTTCGCAAGAAAAAACTCCGCTTCTTCGGTCACATATTCACTGAGAAGGGAATGACACCCGACCTGGAGAAGGTCAGCGCACTCCGAGAAGCCATGCCGCCTGCCACCACATCAGACCTCAGGTCATTCTTGGGTCTTGCAAGTTACTGCACCAGATACATAAAGGACTTTTCCTCCATCAGCGAACCCCTCTGAGCGCTCAACAAGCTCAACACTGACTTCACATGGACACCACAGGGCCAAGAAGCGTTTCAAGCAATCAAAGACCGCATCTCCGACGCCCGGAACATGGCATATTTCGACCCCAAAAGCACAACAGAACTCATTGTCGACGCCAGTCCAGTCGGTCTAGGCGCCATCTTGACACAACTGGATGACCGAGAAGAAAGCAGAAAACACATAGTGTCCTATGCCAGTCGAAGCCTCTCCAAAACCGAACAAGCCTACTCCCAGGCTGAGAAGGAGGGTCTGGCTGTAGTATGGGCCTGCGAACATTTTAATTTGTTCCTATATGGGAAACCTTTTGTAGTTGTATCGGACCATCAAGCCCTCGTCTTCATCTTTGGCAACCCTCAGGCAAAAATGCCACCACGAATAGCTCGATGGGCTCTCCGACTACAAGACTATCAGTTCTCCATCACCCACAGACCAGGAAAGGAGCAGAACCCCGCTGACTTCCTCTCGAGACATCCGAAAGACGAGTGTGGGCCAGAACCATCAATAGCTGACCAGTACATACGTTATGTCATCCACAGCAACACGCCACAAGAACTAGACATGGATCACATAACCCGTGAGTCAAACACGGACCAAGGGATACAAACCATCCTCAGATGCCTAGAAACGGGGCGATGGAAACATGCAAAACAAATTCGAGAGACCATGAACGAAGACATCAAGCAGGACATCACCTGTTTCTTAGCCGTGAAGGAAGAACTTGCAAAATCAGATGAAGGTATGCTGCTCAAAGGAACAAAGCTTGTGATACCACGCAGCCTGCGCCAGAAGGTACTAGAACTCGCCCACGAGGGACACCGAGGGATCGTATCCGCCAAAAGGATGTTGAGGCAGAAACTATAGTTCCCTCAACTAGACACTGCCGTAGAGGAACTATTACGCGACTGCCCCACCTGTGTACTCGTAAAGCCACACACCTTCCCAGAACCCCTAAACATGACTGCACTACCCGAGGGGACATGGGAAGAGATAGCAGTGGATCATTTCGGGCCCATGGAGGGAGGAGAACACATTCTGGTGGCCGTCGATAAATATTCAAGATACCCTGATCTACAGATAGTGCCGTCGACGTCAGCCCATCAAACCATACCGGCCCTGGATCGAATGTTTGCAATCTACAGAGTACCCAAGGTAGTGAAGTCCGATAATGGACCCCCCTTCACCGTACAGGTTTCCCTCTCTGTTGGAGCTTCGGTCCCATGAGCCTTGGCTGGTTCTGAAGTGGCCTTGTCCCCTTCTAGGGGATCTGCGGGTGGGGGTCCGCCAGATGCAATGGGCAGTATGGCTATTGCGCGGGCTAGGCTGATATCTCAGGGGTTCTCTGGTCCTGTGGTAGAGTCCATAATGAATGCTCTTAAACCCTCCACTCTAAAGGCTTACGGCAGGCATTGGAGCCATTTACGGGACTGGTGTTGGCGGTGTGTGATCCTTCCCCTACGTTCTGGCCTCCCCGCTATCCTTCAATACCTCCGGGATGGGTTTGACAAGGGACTGGCGGTTTCCACGCTTCGCTCTCAGTGGGCCTCCATAAAATTCCTTTTGGGGGACTCTGATGGGCACTTGGATGGGGAGGTGTTGGTGGGGAAGTTGCTAAGGGGTTTTTCTTCTTCCCGTCCTTGTACTTATAAGGGGCTTCCACCTTGGGATCTCCCTCTTGTCTTAAAGTTCCTTCAAGGACCTCCTTTTGAGCCCATTTCCGAGATTGATATGAAACATCTGACACTGCCTTTCTGATTGCCATAACTTCGGCCCATAGGCTTGGGGAGATTGGGGCTCTGTTATGTCACCCCCCTTTCCTGAGGGTGCTGCCGGACTCGGTGGTGCTGAGGTGTGATCCGAAGTTTCTCCCTAAAGTTGTTTCTCGGTTTCACACCTCTCAGGATCTGGTTCTCCCTGCCCTTTTTCAGAATCCGCAAACGCCAGAGGAAGTGGCTTGGCATAACATTGATGTGTGGCGGGCGGTGTTGGAATATTTGACTAGGACTACCCCTTTCAGCCATTCTGACAGTCTTCTGATTACTTTTGACCCGGCTGGGGCTGGGCATAAGGCCTCTGTGGTGTCCATTAGCTTGTGGATCCGTGTTGTGGTCTCCATGGCCTATGTGGCTTCTGGCCTGCCTGTGCCTGCGCACGTTCTGCGGCGGTCCACCAGAGGTTTGGCGGCCTCATGGGCCGATGCAAGGGGGGTTTCTCTACAGGAGATTTGTAGGGCTGCCACTTGGGCTGATCAGAGCACCTTCATCAACCACTATAGGTTGAATGTCTCCCACTCGGGGGTTGGTTCCGTCAGGGTTGGAGTTTTGTCTGTGGGGATGTAAATTTTCAGTTATTAAAGGTGTGTGTTTCTGCACTGTTTTGACTCTGTGTCTCATTGGGACCTTTTCCCCGTTGCTGCTTTGGTATACCTCATGAGGTAAGTACTGCGACGAGGAAGAGTGGACGTGGAGGTAATGCTCTGATTACTTACCAGTAATCTTCATTACTCCTAGTCCTACTCTTCCTCGTCATAGTACTGACACCCCTCCTCACCCTCCCTGCGGGGAAGGTCCCATGCTACGGCTAGGTAATATGAAACTAAGTGATGTGGGTGTGGGGGGGGGGGGTTATAGGAATACAAAGAAATAAAATAATGTCCTGTGTTGGAGGCAGGGGCCTCATGAGATAAGTACGGTGACGAGGAAGAGTAAGACTAGGAGTAATGAAGATCACCGGTAAGTAATCGGAGCATCACATTGATTAGTACCGGAACGAGGTAGAGTAAGACTAGTAGTAATGAAGACTACCGGTAAGTAATACAATCATTATCCCCAGGTCAACTGTGACATGTTTTTCCGTGATGTATCAAAATATGAAAATTGCGGGCCCACATATCTTTTACTGCCCAGTAACTATCACCTCCAACCACCCTCTCGAGTCTCCCCCCCACCACCCGTAAATCCTACGGACGAAAAAAACATTAATTTGATGGGCGCACTCATTGCATGCGTTTCTCTTTATTGCCGCTAGACGGCATTGGCTTGCATTTGTACTCGTTATTTGAAGCGGCTGTAAAGTGCAGCACGTTTTTGATCAAACTTTATTCAAAACACCTCAGCAAAGGTCGGGTGGGAGCGCCTGACTGTTCCGAATAAGACGTCCGCGCATGCGCAGATCGCGCGATACTTCAGCGCTCTGCTCCAGACAGGGTTCCGCCGCGTGGCGAATGCTATGGCGAATATTTGCATACCCATGATGCAACTCGCTTTGGAAAGCTGATAGGACACGTTCCTATAAAAACTGCGTATTTTGAGTCATGTGGTAAGAAATTCTTAGTTTATGAACAGGGCATAGGTAAAGTAATGCATCCGAGGTTATGGGCCACTCTTCACATACTTCCGATAAGCACACCCTCACTTTAAGATCATCAGAAATTGAGGCCATATATAAAAGCTCGTTTCACTGGGAGTTTGTGCTCGCTTCGGCAGCACATATACTAAAATTGGAACGATACAGAGAAGATTAGCATGGCCCCTGCGCAAGGATGACACGCAAATTCGTGAAGCGTTCCATATTTTGCGCCCTGCACATCTGCTTCAGCTTCACTCTGTACTGTTATTTTGTAATGCATATAGCGTTCCTTAAATATCGCCGTCTAGTTTGCTCTATTTTTGGGCGGTATACGCTGCCTATTTTTATTCAAGGGCCGGCCTTTCATTATACAATGTACGAACTGGGAAGGCACGGTCACAGGCTCTGCTGGGGTGGGGGCAGGCCGGTCCGAAGTGCTACCTTGATCTGTGCTGCTACTCCCCCATATTCTGCTGTGCCCTGTGTCGTTAGCTGTGTCCTGCAACTCGGGCAGGCTGTCGGTGTGTTAGGGTTCCTAGAGGCTCATTTCAACATGATGTTTGGGGAGCCACTTTACCTATGTTATGTATATGTTCATATATAAAATAAGAATGCCACGTACACACAATATCTTCTGTAGTCTTTGTGTGTTTATTCATAAAGAGAGTTCCCTCCATGTATCCGTTCCGATGCTTTTCCCCAGCTGTACGATTCGAATTCCGAATCCTACAGCTAGAGAAACATCATTCAGAACGAACGGTTCTGAAAGTTCTAACAACCTCCAACATTATAACATCTCCCTCCCTTAATATTACAAAGACAAATGGTGTGATGTCCTCATTCGTTTTCTCCTGAGGACAGAAGTCCTCTGTTTGTGTTCATGGTTATTTCGCGGGCTGCGACCCGCGCATGTTAAGGGGCGGGGTTACCTCCCGAAAGGCAGTTCGAGCCTGGCTGTGAAAGAATAAAGATGTGTTGCACCCCAGCTCTGTGTCGGTCCTCTTTCAGAGTGTAGAGAGTTGAATCTGACAGCAGAACGTGAGGCGGTCTACGTTCGGGCACATTACACTGGTGACGAGGCGGACGCGAAGTCCCGCCGTGCCTGCGCTCTCCGATCCTGCCGCTCGTGGTGTGCCACCTGACACCACTGGGAGCCTCGGAATTTCGGTGCCTGGAGGCATAGCTCTCAACCATTTGTGTTGCAAAGGCGGGTGAAATCACCCGATTTTGTTTTTGGCGGGTGAGACGCCCATTGAAATGAATGGGAGTGCTGGAGGCTTGGCGGGTGAGTCAGCCTTTTACAAGGCGGGTGACACCCGCCAAAAGCGTGTGAGTTGAGAGCTATTCTGGAGGCCTGCCACGGTGGATGGAGCACTAAGGCACCCCATCATCCGCCCTCCGGCGCGAGCGCCGCAACAAACCAGCGGGGAGCAGCTGTGACAGCTCCCCGCAAGAGCGTGTCATCCGGCGACAGAAATCGCCGACGGCAACGTCTGGGAGGCCCAGTCCACACACGCTCCAGACACCAGCGGGTGGAGCGGAGACTCCCCGTTCTGCATTTTCCCGGGCGGGAGAGGAGCACTGACCTCCCGCCAACGGCAACACGTGCAGACGAGCACGCAAACATCAGCGGGTGGAGCGGAGACTCCCCGTTTCGCATTTCCCGGGCGGGAGAGAAGCACTGGCCTCCCGCCAACGGCAACACGTGCAGTCGAGCGGTGGAGGCGCGAACCTCCCGCTCCAACAAAACACGTCAAAGGGGTAAGAACATAGCCCCTCTCCTCTCCACCACAAGTTTCAAAAAGCACGCCAGAGACTTGCAACCCATTTGAAGCGCCCCCAGCTGGCACCAAGGCCCCACCACGCTAGTCAAAGGAAACCACCATTCAGGTCAGCTAAAATAACATGTGTGAACTGTTTCTCATGAGCAATTCAGAAGAAGACTCGCTTACCATTCCAGTGACGCCAGTCAGCACCGGCCACAGGAAAATGACGGACAGCCTTTTAACCCAGCTGCCAGCCAATTTCGACCTCACTGACACAGGCACCCTTGGCTCAAGGTGGAAGAGGTGGCTGAGGGACTTCGAAGTGTGTCTCAAGGCGGCAGGTACTTTAGAAGACTAACAAAAGCTCAACCTTCTAAATCACGCCGTAGGGTCAAATGTGCGAGACATTCTTGAAGAAATACCTGAGAGCAACATAGACACGTACGTCAAGTTAAAAACAACGCTCCCCGAATATTTCACACCGCACACAAATGTAGACTATGAACGGCACGTGTTCCACACCACCAAACAGCACAAAGTTGAAACCCTAGACGCATTCGTCATGAGACTAAGAGCGAAGATGAAACACTGTGATTTCAACAATTACTCTCCAATGAGGAGGCCCTCAGGTCGCAAATCATAGTGGGGTGTGAAAGCGCCGACTTCCGCAAACGACTGCTGCAGCAGCCGCGCAACCTAGACGAAATCCTACGACTGGCGCGATCTGACGCGGCCCTCGCCGCACAAGTTGAAGGCCCGGATGACATAAAGATCACCCATGGAAAACACGAGAGCCTCAACAAACTGGAGGGGACCACAAGAAACAGTGATCCTTTCTGCTACCGATGCGGACACGAGTACCCCCACGAAGGAACATGCCCTGCAATGGGCCAGAACTGCTCCGGGTGTGGTGGAGAAAACCATTACAAAGCCGTGTGCCTGATCTTCCGCAGCAAAATGAGAGGAGCAGGAAGGAACTACAAGCCCATGCCGGAACCGGAACAAAGTCAAGCAACACCCTACCATCATCGAGGAGCACGCCAGCCCCATGAACCAGGGCGCCACAAACCCCACGATGAACCAATAGAAAGAAGGCACGACAGGAGAGAATGGAGGGAGAACAAGACCCCACTTCCCAAGGCAAGAAGAAGACCACGAAGGTACATAAGGTGCCTCATCGAACAGTCACAGTCTGACAGCCTGTCAAGTGCATCATCCGATGAAAAAGCACACCAACTGGAAAGACACCAGGAAACGCCGAGAAAGAAGGGATACCTATACGCCCTAGGAAACAGCACAGCAAAAGAACATAGCCCAATACTCCGAATACAAGTAAATCGGACAGCAGCAGAATTTCTAATTGACACGGGGGCAACCGTAAATGTGATCAGTGAAGAGGTCTATGAAAATATACCAAATGCCCCTCGCCTGCAACCAGCTCGAACACTCATTTTTCCATATGGATCAAAAACCCTGCTGGCATGCAAAGGGTTCTTCATGGCGTCGTGTCGATACAAGGAACACGAAAAGAAGATCCCCATGCACGTTCTGGAGGCAGTCACTGAGAGCAGATGCATACTGAGTTACCAAGCAGCAATAGAAATGGGACTAATCCACATACTGTACCGCCTCATGGTACACAAATATCTAGACCCCACGGCAAGCATAGACCAAGTCTTCCCATCACTGTTCAAAGGCCTTGGAAAATTAAAGGACAGACAGATAGAGCTCCACATCGACAACAATGTCCCACCCATAGCCCAACACTACCGAGGAATACCCATCAATATTCAAAAACAAGTGGAAAATGAACTGACTAAGCTGCTGGAGGCAGACATCATTGAGCCGGCAGAAGGGCCCACCCCATGGGTCTCTCCAATTGTACCCGTGCCCAAAAAGGACTCCCAAGACATCCGAATATGTGTGGACATGAGAAGGCCAAATGAGGCCATACTAAGGGAACGCCACCAAGGCCCTAGAATAACCGACATGGTACACCTGTTGAATGGGGCAACCGTGTTCTCAAAACTGGATCTCAACAAAGGGTACCACCAGTTGGAAGTCTGCAAAAGCTCCCGATATATAACCACTTTCGCCACCCATCTAGGACTCTTCCGCTACAAGCGGTTAAGTTTTGGTGTGTCATCCGCGGCTGAAATCTTTCAGTCAGAAATTCATAACGTCATTAAGCATGTGCCCAACTGCTTGAACTACAGCGACGACATCCTGGTCTTTGGGCAAAACCAAGAGCAACATGATGACAAGCTAATGAGAGTGTGCATGGCTTTGGAAGAGGCACGGCTCACACTAAACAAAGACAAGTGTGAATTTCGCAAGAAAAAACTCCGCTTCTTCGGTCACATATTCACTGAGAAGGGAATGACACCCGACCTGGAGAAGGTCAGCGCACTCCGAGAAGCCATGCCGCCTGCCACCACATCAGACCTCAGGTCATTCTTGGGTCTTGCAAGTTACTGCACCAGATACATAAAGGACTTTTCCTCCATCAGCGAACCCCTCTGAGCGCTCAACAAGCTCAACACTGACTTCACATGGACACCACAGGGCCAAGAAGCGTTTCAAGCAATCAAAGACCGCATCTCCGACGCCCGGAACATGGCATATTTCGACCCCAAAAGCACAACAGAACTCATTGTCGATGCCAGTCCAGTCGGTCTAGGCGCCATCTTGACACAACTGGATGACCGAGAAGAAAGCAGAAAACACATAGTGTCCTATGCCAGTCGAAGCCTCTCCAAAACCGAACAAGCCTACTCCCAGGCTGAGAAGGAGGGTCTGGCTGTAGTATGGGCCTGCGAACATTTTAATTTGTTCCTATATGGGAAACCTTTTGTAGTTGTATCGGACCATCAAGCCCTCGTCTTCATCTTTGGCAACCCTCAGGCAAAAATGCCACCACGAATAGCTCGATGGGCTCTCCGACTACAAGACTATCAGTTCTCCATCACCCACAGACCAGGAAAGGAGCAAAACCCCGCTGACTTCCTCTCGAGACATCCGAAAGACGAGTGTGGGCCAGAACCATCAATAGCTGACCAGTACATACGTTATGTCATCCACAGCAACACGCCACAAGAACTAGACATGGATCACATAACCCGTGAGTCAAACACGGACCAAGGGATACAAACCATCCTCAGATGCCTAGAAACGGGGCGATGGAAACATGCAAAACAAATTCGAGAGACCATGAACGAAGACATCAAGCAGGACATCACCTGTTTCTTAGCCGTGAAGGAAGAACTTGCAAAATCAGATGAAGGTATGCTGCTCAAAGGAACAAAGCTCGTGATACCACGCAGCCTGCGCCAGAAGGTACTAGAACTCGCCCACGAGGGACACCGAGGGATCGTATCCGCCAAAAGGATGTTGAGGCAGAAACTATAGTTCCCTCAACTAGACACTGCCGTAGAGGAACTATTACGCGACTGCCCCACCTGTGCACTCGTAAAGCCACACACCTTCCCAGAACCCCTAAACATGACTGCACTACCCGAGGGGACATGGGAAGAGATAGCAGTGGATCATTTCGGGCCCATGGAGGGAGGAGAACACATTCTGGTGGCCGTCGATAAATATTCAAGATACCCTGATCTACAGATAGTGCCGTCGACGTCAGCCCATCAAACCATACCGGCCCTGGATCGAATGTTTGCAATCTACAGAGTACCCAAGGTAGTGAAGTCCGATAATGGACCCCCCTTCACCGTACAGGTTTCCCTCTCTGTTGGAGCTTCGGTCCCATGAGCCTTGGCTGGTTCTGAAGTGGCCTTGTCCCCTTCTAGGGGATCTGCGGGTGGGGGTCCGCCAGATGCAATGGGCAGTATGGCTATTGCGCGGGCTAGGCTGATATCTCAGGGGTTCTCTGGTCCTGTGGTAGAGTCCATAATGAATGCTCTTAGACCCTCCACTCTAAAGGCTTACGGCAGGCATTGGAGCCATTTACGGGACTGGTGTTGGCGGTGTGTGATCCTTCCCCTACGTTCTGGCCTCCCCGCTATCCTTCAATACCTCCGGGATGGGTTTGACAAGGGACTGGCGGTTTCCACGCTTCGCTCTCAGTGGGCCTCCATAAAATTCCTTTTGGGGGACTCTGATGGGCACTTGGATGGGGAGGTGTTGGTGGGGAAGTTGCTAAGGGGTTTTTCTTCTTCCCGTCCTTGTACTTATAAGGGGCTTCCACCTTGGGATCTCCCTCTTGTCTTAAAGTTCCTTCAAGGACCTCCTTTTGAGCCCATTTCCGAGATTGATATGAAACATCTGACACTGCCTTTCTGATTGCCATAACTTCGGCCCATAGGCTTGGGGAGATTGGGGCTCTGTTATGTCACCCCCCTTTCCTGAGGGTGCTGCCGGACTCGGTGGTGCTGAGGTGTGATCCGAAGTTTCTCCCTAAAGTTGTTTCTCGGTTTCACACCTCTCAGGATCTGGTTCTCCCTGCCCTTTTTCAGAATCCGCAAACGCCAGAGGAAGTGGCTTGGCATAACATTGATGTGTGGCGGGCGGTGTTGGAATATTTGACTAGGACTACCCCTTTCAGCCATTCTGACAGTCTTCTGATTACTTTTGACCCGGCTGGGGCTGGGCATAAGGCCTCTGTGGTGTCCATTAGCTTGTGGATCCGTGTTGTGGTCTCCATGGCCTATGTGGCTTCTGGCCTGCCTGTGCCTGCGCACGTTCTGCGGCGGTCCACCAGAGGTTTGGCGGCCTCATGGGCCGATGCAAGGGGGGTTTCTCTACAGGAGATTTGTAGGGCTGCCACTTGGGCTGATCAGAGCACCTTCATCAACCACTATAGGTTGAATGTCTCCCACTCGGGGGTTGGTTCCGTCAGGGTTGGAGTTTTGTCTGTGGGGATGTAAATTTTCAGTTATTAAAGGTGTGTGTTTCTGCACTGTTTTGACTCTGTGTCTCATTGGGACCTTTTCCCCGTTGCTGCTTTGGTATACCTCATGAGGTAAGTACTGCGACGAGGAAGAGTGGACGTGGAGGTAATGCTCTGATTACTTACCAGTAATCTTCATTACTCCTAGTCCTACTCTTCCTCGTCATAGTACTGACACCCCTCCTCACCCTCCCTGCGGGGAAGGTCCCATGCTACGGCTAGGTAATATGAAACTAAGTGATGTGGGTGTGGGGGGGGGGGGTTATAGGAATACAAAGAAATAAAATAATGTCCTGTGTTGGAGGCAGGGGCCTCATGAGATAAGTACGGTGACGAGGAAGAGTAAGACTAGGAGTAATGAAGATCACCGGTAAGTAATCGGAGCATCACATTGATTAGTACCGGAACGAGGTAGAGTAAGACTAGTAGTAATGAAGACTACCGGTAAGTAATACAATCATTATCCCCAGGTCAACTGTGACATGTTTTTCCGTGATGTATCAAAATATGAAAATTGCGGGCCCACATATCTTTTACTGCCCAGTAACTATCACCTCCAACCACCCTCTCGAGTCTCCCCCCCACCACCCGTAAATCCTACGGACGAAAAAAACATTAATTTGATGGGCGCACTCATTGCATGCGTTTCTCTTTATTGCCGCTAGACGGCATTGGCTTGCATTTGTACTCGTTATTTGAAGCGGCTGTAAAGTGCAGCACGTTTTTGATCAAACTTTATTCAAAACACCTCAGCAAAGGTCGGGTGGGAGCGCCTGACTGTTCCGAATAAGACGTCCGCGCATGCGCAGATCGCGCGATACTTCAGCGCTCTGCTCCAGACAGGGTTCCGCCGCGTGGCGAATGCTATGGCGAATATTTGCATACCCATGATGCAACTCGCTTTGGAAAGCTGATAGGACACGTTCCTATAAAAACTGCGTATTTTGAGTCATGTGGTAAGAAATTCTTAGTTTATGAACAGGGCATAGGTAAAGTAATGCATCCGAGGTTATGGGCCACTCTTCACATACTTCCGATAAGCACACCCTCACTTTAAGATCATCAGAAATTGAGGCCATATATAAAAGCTCGTTTCACTGGGAGTTTGTGCTCGCTTCGGCAGCACATATACTAAAATTGGAACGATACAGAGAAGATTAGCATGGCCCCTGCGCAAGGATGACACGCAAATTCGTGAAGCGTTCCATATTTTGCGCCCTGCACATCTGCTTCAGCTTCACTCTGTACTGTTATTTTATAATGCATATAGCGTTCCTTAAATATCGCCGTCTAGTTTGCTCTATTTTTGGGCGGTATACGCTGCCTATTTTTATTCAAGGGCCGGCCTTTCATTATACAATGTACGAACTGGGAAGGCACGGTCACAGGCTCTGCTGGGGTGGGGGCAGGCCGGTCCGAAGTGCTACCTTGATCTGTGCTGCTACTCCCCCATATTCTGCTGTGCCCTGTGTCGTTAGCTGTGTCCTGCAACTCGGGCAGGCTGTCGGTGTGTTAGGGTTCCTAGAGGCTCATTTCAACATGATGTTTGGGGAGCCACTTTACCTATGTTATGTATATGTTCATATATAAAATAAGAATGCCACGTACACACAATATCTTCTGTAGTCTTTGTGTGTTTATTCATAAAGAGAGTTCCCTCCATGTATCCGATCCGATGCTTTTCCCCAGCTGTACGATTCGAATTCCGAATCCTACAGCTAGAAAAACATCATTCAGAACGAACGGTTCTGAAAGTTCTAACAACCTCCAACATTATAACATCTCCCTCCCTTAATATTACAAAGACAAATGGTGTGATGTCCTCATTCGTTTTCTCCTGAGGACAGAAGTCCTCTGTTTGTGTTCATGGTTATTTCGCAGGCTGCGACCCGCGCATGTTAAGGGGCGGGGTTACCGCCCGAAAGGCAGTTCGAGCCTGGCTGTGAAAGAATAAAGATGTGTTGCACCCCAGCTCTGTGTCGGTGCTCTTTCAGAGTGTAGAGAGTTGAATCTGACAGCAGAACGTGAGGCGGTCTACGTTCGGGCACATTACACTGGCGACGAGGCGGACGCGAAGTCCCGCCGTGCCTGCGCTCTCCGATCCTGCCGCTCGTGGTGTGCCACCTGACACCACTGGGAGCCTCGGTATTTCGGTGCCTGGAGGCATAGCTCTCAACCATTTGTGTTGCAAAGGCGGGTGAAATCACCCGATTTTGTTTTTGGCGGGTGAGACGCCCATTGAAATCAATGGGAGTGCTGGAGGCTTGGCGGGTGAGTCAGCCTTTTACAAGGCAGGTGAGTCAGCCTTTTACAAGGCGGGTGACACCCGCCAAAAGCGTGTGAGTTGAGAGCTATGCTGGAGGCCTGCCACGGTGGGTGGAGCACAAAGGCACCCCATCATCCGCCCTCCGGCGCGAGCGCCGCAACAAACCAGCGGGGAGCAGCTCTGACAGCTCCCCGCAAGAGCGTGTCATCCGGCGACAGAAATCGCCGACGGCAACGTCTGGGAGGCCCAGTCCACACACGCTCCAGACACCAGCGGGTGGAACGGAGACTCCCCGTTTTGCATTTTCCCGGGCGGGAGAGGAGCACTGACCTCCCGCCAACGGCAACACGTGCAGACGAGCACGCAAACATCAGCGGGTGGAGCGGAGACTCCCCGTTTCGCATTTCCCGGGCGGGAGAGAAGCACTGGCCTCCCGCCAACGGCAACACGTGCAGTCGAGCACGCGCAGACGAGCAGTGGAGGCGCGAACCTCCCGCTCCAACAAAACACGTCAAAGGGGTAAGAACATAGCCCCTCTCCTCTCCACCACAAGTTTCAACAAGCACGCCAGAGACTTGCAACCCATTTGCAGCGCCCCCTGCTGGCACCAAGGCCCCACCGCGCTAGGCAAAGGAAACCACCATTCAGGTCAGCTAAAATAACACATGTGAACTGTTTCTCATGAGCAATTCAGAAGAAGACTCACTTACCATTCCAGTGACGCCAGTCAGCACCGGCCACAGGAAAATGACGGACAGCCTTTTAACCCAGCTGCCAGCCAATTTCGACCTCACTGACACAGGCACCCTTGGCTCAAGGTGGAAGAGGTGGCTGAGGGACTTCGAAGTGTGTCTCAAGGCAGCAGGCACTTTAGAAGACTAACAAAAGCTCAACCTTCTAAATCACGCCATAGGGTCAAATGTGCGAGACATTCTTGAAGAAATACCTGAGAGCAACATAGACACATACGTCAAGTTAAAAACAACGCTCACCGAATATTTCACACCGCACACAAATGTACACTATGAACGGCACATGTTCCACACCACCAAACAGCACAAAGTTGAAACCCTAGACGCATTCGTCATGAGACTAAGAGCGAAGATGAAACACTGTGATTTCAACAATTACTCTCCAATGAGGAGGCCCTCAGGTCGCAAATCATAGTGGGGTGTGAAAGCGCCAACTTCCGCAAACGACTGCTGCAGCAGCCGCGCAACCTAGACGAAATCCTACGACTGGCGCAATCTGACGCGGCCCTCGCCGCACAAGTTGAAGGCCTGGATGACATAAAGATCACCCATGGAAAACACGAGAGCCTCAACAAACTGGAGGGGACCACAAGAAACAGTGATCCTTTCTGCTACCGATGCGGACACGAGTACCCCCACGAAGGAACATGCCCTGCAATGGGCCAGAACTGCTCCGGGTGTGGTGGAGAAAACCATTACAAAGCCGTGTGCCTGATCTTCCGCAGCAAAATGAGAGGAGCAGGAAGGAACTACAAGCCCATGCCGGAACCGGAACAAAGTCAAGCAACACCCTACCATCATCGAGGAGCACGCCAGCCCCATGAACCAGGGCGCCACAAACCCCACGATGAACCAACAGAAAGAAGGCACGACAGGAGAGAATGGAGGGAGAACAAGACCCCACTTCCCAAGGCAAGAAGAAGACCACGAAGGTACATAAGGTGCCTCATCGAACAGTCACAGTCTGACAGCCTGTCAAGTGCATCATCCGATGAAAAAGCACACCAACTGGAAAGACACCAGGAAACGTCAAGAAAGAAGGGATACCTATACGCCCTAGGAAACAGCACAGCAAAAGAACATAGCCCAATACTCCGAATACAAGTAAATCGGACAGCAGCAGAATTTCTAATTGACACGGGGGCAACCGTAAATGTGATCAGTGAAGAGGTCTATGAAAATATACCAAATGCCCCCCGCCTGCAACCAGCTCGAACACTCATTTTTCCATATGCATCAAAAACCCTGCTGGCATGCAAAGGGTTCTTCATGGCGTCGTGTCGATACAAGAACACGAAAAGAAGATCCCCATGCACGTTCTGGAGGCAGTCACTGAGAGTGGATGCATACTGAGTTACTAAGCAGCAATAGAAATGTGACTAATCCACATACTGTACCACCTCATGGTACACAAATATCTAGACCCCACGGCAAGCATAGATCAAGTCTTCCCATCACTGTTCAAAGGACTCGGAAAATTAAAGGACAGGCAGATAGAGCTCCACATCGACAACAATGCCCCACCCATAGCCCAACACTACAGAGGAATACCCATCAATATTCAAAAACAAGTGGAAAATGAACTGACTAAGCTGCTGGAGGCAGACATCATTGAGTCGTCGGAAGGGCCCACCCCATGGGTCTCTCCAATTGTACCCGTGCCCAAAAAGGACTCCCAAGACATCCGAATATGTGTGAACATGAGAAGGCCAAATGAGGCCATACTAAGGGAACGCCACCAAGCCCCTAGAATAACCAACATGGTACACCTGTTGAATGGGGCAACCGTGTTCTCAAAACTGGACCTCAACAAAGGGTACCACCAGTTGGAACTCTGCAAAAGCTCCCGATATATAACCACTTTCGCCACCCATCTAGGACTCTTCCGCTACAAGCGGTTAAGTTTTGGTGTGTCATCCGCGGCCGAAATCTTTCAGTCAGAAATTCATAACGTCATTAAGCATGTGCCCAACTGCTTGAACTACAGCGACGACATCCTGGTCTTCGGGCAAAACCAAGAGCAACATGATGACACGCTAATGAGAGTGTGCATGGCTTTGGAAGAGGCACGGCTCACACTAAACAAAGACAAGTGCGAATTTCGCAAGAAAACACTCCGCTTCTTCGGTCACATATTCTCTGAGAAGGGAATGACACCCGACCCGGAGAAGGTCAGCGCACTCTGAGAAGCCAAGCTGCCTGCCACCACATCAGATCTCAGGTCATTCTTGGGTCTTGCAAGTTACTGCACCAGATACATAAAGGACTTCGCCTCCAACAGCGAACCCCTCCGAGCGCTCACCAAGCTCAACACTGACTTCACATGGACACCACAGTGCTAAGAAGCGTTTCAAGCAATCAAAGACCGCATCTCCGAAGCCCGGAACATGGCATATTTCGACCCCAAAAGAACAACAGAACTCATCGTCGACGCCAGTCCAGTCGGTCTAGGCGCCATCTTGACACAACTGGATGACCGAGAAGAAAGCAGAAAACACATAATGTCCTATGCCAGTCGAAGCATCTCCAAAACCGAACAAGCCTACTCCCAGGCTGAGAAGGAGGGTCTGGCTGTATGGGCCTGCGAACATTTTCATTTGTTCCTATATGGGAAACCTTTTGTAGTTGTATCTGACCATCAAGCCCTCGTCTTCATCTTTGGCAACCCTCAGGCAAAAATGCCACCACGAATAGCTCGATGGGCTCTCCGACTACAAGACTATCAGTTCTCCATCACCCACAGACCAGGAAAGGAGCAGAACCCCGCCGACTTCCTCTCGAGACATCCGAAAGATGAGTGTGGGCCAGAACCATCCATAGCTGACCAGTACATACGTTATGTCATCCACAGCAACACACCACAAGGGCTAGACATGGATCACATAACCCGTGAGTCAAACACGGACCAAGGGATACAAACCATCCTCAGATGCCTAGAAACGGGGCGATGGAAACATGCAAAACAAATTCGAGAGACCATGAACGAAGACATCAAGCAGGACATCACCTGTTTCTTAGCCGTGAAGGAAGAACTTGCAAAATCAGATGAAGGTATGCTGCTCAAAGGAACAAAGCTCGTGATACCACGCAGCCTGCGCCAGAAGGTACTAGAACTCGCCCACGAGGGACACCGAAGGATCGTATCCACCAAAAGGATGCTGAGGCAGAAACTATAGTTCCCTCAACTAGACACTGCCGTAGAGGAACTATTACGCGACTGCCCCACCTGTGCACTCGTAAAGCCACACACCTTCCCAGAACCCCTAAACATGACTGCACTACCCGAGGGGACATGGGAAGAGATAGCAGTGGATCATTTCGGGCCCATGGAGGGAGGAGAATACATTCTGGTGGCCGTCGATAAATATTCAAGATACCCTGATCTACAGATAGTGCCGTCGACGTCAGCCCATCACACCATACCGGCCCTGGATCGAATGTTTGCAATCTACAGAGTACTAAAGGTAGTGAAGTCCGATAATGGACCCCCCTTCACCGTACAGGACTTCCAAAGATTCGCCGAATACATGGGTTTCAGGCACAGGAAGGTGACACCCCTATGGCCCCAGGCCAATGGAACAGTCGAGCGATTCATGAGCAACATCAAACGAACCACCCAAATTGCTCGCATTACGGGAGAACCTGTTGAGAAGCTATTATACCAACTCATGCGAGACTACAGAAATACGACACACAGCACCACCGGGAAGACACCCTCAGAAGTGATGTTGGAGCGAACGATAAGAACACGCATACCCCATGTGGCCATTGAGGAAGATCAATATGAAAGAGACGCAGAAATTAGGGAAAAGGACAGATGCATGAAGGAGAACATGAAAAGAGCTGCGGATACCACACGAGGAGCCAAAACAAATGATCTGGCGCCAGGAGACATGGTGGTAGTCCGCCAGCCCCAACACCGGAAGAACATAGCACCATTCAACGAGAACCCTCTCATCATCGTCCACAAGAAAGGGTCACTCATCACTGCAGAAGGAGACCGCAAGTCCATAACGAGAAACTCATCTCACTTCAGGGGGGTGTCGAGGGCCCCAATGCGCGAGGACGCACATCCGAGTGATGAACTCACTACCTGGGACGCCCCATATGAAGGAGACCGAGAAGACTCGGAAGGAGAAGTACTTCCCGAGGACTGGACAAACCAGTCGGCCCGAATCGAGTGCCGACCAACGAGAACGAGGAAGAAACCCCACCGCCTCATTGAGGAAATGAACTGAGCCGGACTTAATGTTTAGTGACGGGAGGGTGTGATGTCCTCATTCGTTTTCTCCTGAGGACAGAAGTCCTCTGTTTGTGTTCATGGTTATTTCTCGGGCTGCGACCCGCGCATGTTAAGGGGCGGGGTTACCGCCGAAAGGCAGTTCGAGCCTGGCTGTATCGGTCCTCTTTCAGAGGGTAGAGAGTTGAATCTGACAGCAGAACGTGAGGCGGTCCACGTTCGGGCACATTACAAATAAGTATATACAATGAAAGAAATGAAAAAAACAAATAAGTATACTTCAGGAAAAGGATACACGTTGTACTTCTTCTTGAGATTCTAAATGAATCTAATGGCATGCGCTGTAATTTCCAGTATTAATAATATATGAAATCCTTATTAACACGTGGCACCCTTTTTCTAGGTTCCAACACTGAAGTATCATTGTTCACTATATCCCTATGGTTTATATGATGGCGACATCTCTCCTTTAGACACATCCTTCCACTCCATCCTGTTGTTATCATCAAATATCTGCTTAACATTTCCATCTGCCATGACAATGTCATCACATGACCATCTGCTTCCATCCTCCAGTGTCACAGATTTAATTGAGCAGCTCACAACCCTTTGTGGTGAGCGATATTTGGATTCTCCCTTCATAACTCTTCTGGGCTCCTTCACCCTGACCCAATCTCCTTCCTTTACTCTGCTTTCTTTCACATGTTTCTGGCTGTCATAGTATTTTTTATACTTCTCTTGTTTATCTTTTACTCTCCTTACCACCGCCTCCATATCAACATTTTTGTGCTTCTTCAATGTTAACCAAGCTGGTCTCAGTCTATTGGTAGCTATTCTTCCCCTCATCATAGTGAACGGTTCCACTTCCGTTGTAGAATGTGGTGTGACTTTATAAGTGACTAATACCTCTTTGAGAGTCTCTCTCCATGGTAAATTGTTCACCACAGCTAATTGAATGGTATCTTTTATGAATCGGTTCATTCTTCCCACCAACCCATTGCCTATGGGATGATATAAAGTTGTGGTCCCGTGTTTAATAGCTCTCTCTTTGAGAAACCTTTGCACATCTAGTGACATAAATTGTGCACCATTATCCGATATCAACTCTTGAGGTTCACCTTCCCTATTAAAAATTTCTTCCAAAAATGTTTTTACTTTTATGGCAGACATTGATTCTTCTATAATGCCACACTCTACCCACTTTGAGGTATAGTCAACCAACACAATGATATAAACTTTATAGGGTTCTAATATCTCGTATGGACCCGATATATCAATGGCCAATTTTGCCATACTGATTCTGGTATCACTATAGGATGTAATGGTGTGGCTCTGGAAATTTTTCCCTTGTCACTTACTGCACATGCAGAACACTCTTTCACAATGTTTTCCAACTCGCTCCACATATTGGGCCACAAAAATGTCTCCCTTACTCTCCTCTTTGTTAAATTCCTCCATGTGTGTCCTTCATGTGCTATTTCCATGATCTTCTCTCTTAGACTTGTAGGAGGAACAATGCGATCACCACGATATATACAAACATCATCACAAGACATTTCATCTTTCTTGTTTTTCCAAGATGAAACTTCTCCAGCTACTTCCTTCCAATCACTCTTTATCGCTCTCCTTAGGTGTTCCTGCTCCACATCTGTCTTGATAGCCTCAACCCAATCTTCCTTGGTGAAGCTGGGATGTATTTGTGCTATCACACTGTCCATCTCCGCTTCCTCTTCATTAACATCCTCAACAGTTGAGGAACATGGCAAGCGAGAAAAGCAATCAGCAATTTTGTTCATTCTGCCCGGCATAAAACTAATGGTTAGATTATATTGCATTATAATCAAAATCCACCTTCTAATCCGAGGAGAAGTCAAATGAGGATTTGTTGGATTTAAAATGTGGATAAGTGTTTTATGATCTGTCTTAATCTCAATGGGAATTCCCCATAGCAGCTCTTTGAAATGCTCTAAAATCCACATCACAGCCAAAGCCTCTTTTTCTATCGTGGAATAGTTCTTCTCTGCATCTTTCAATGACCTAGAGGCAAAAGCAATCGGAACCACAATCCCATTCTGAACCTGCTCCAAAATACCTCCCAATCCTACATTGCTTGCATCGACTGACACAATGGTTTTTGCACTGCGGTCAAACATTTTCAAAACAGGAGCTCTATTTATCAAAAGTTTAATTGTTTCCAATTAATTTCTACATTCACTTGACCATTCAAACTTTAAACCTTTTTTCATCAAACTTCTCATGTGAGTTGTTTTATCAGTATAATGGTCAATAAACTTTGAGTAGTATTCAGTTAAACCCAACAAGCTCTTCAGCTGATCTTTGTTAGCAGGTTCAGGAAGTTTGAGTATTGTGTTTACCAGAACTTCTTTAGGCTTTATTCCATCAGCATCAATACAATGACCAAGATACGTCACTTCACTCTTCTTTATTTTGCACTTTTCAATCTTTAAGGTAAGTCCTTTTTGTTGTAATATCTGCAAAACTCCCAGAAGTTTGGCATCATGTTCCTCCTCCGACATGGCTGATATCAAAATATCATCCTGGAAATAATATACTCCACGTAAACCTTCAAATAGATGTTGCATCAGTCTCTGAAAAACAGCGACCGCAGATGCTAAGCCGAATGGCATCCTCTTAAAACGAAAAAGCACCCAATGGTGTTATAAATGATGTGACATGTTTAGATTCTTCCTCCAAAACAACCTGATGATATGCAGAGGATAAATCAAGTGTGGTAAAGTACTTGCCAGGTTCCATGGTGGTGAGCATCTCTCCTATGTTGGGCAGAGGATGGCGATCTACCCGTATGTTATTGTTGAGATCTCTTAGATCTACACACATCCGGATAGATCCTTCTGGTTTTCTTACTATTACAATGGGGGACAACCACTCAGAGCTCTCTATGGGCTCAATAATGTCTTGAGAGCACAACTTTTCCAACTCTTTCTTTAAAGGTTCACGAGTGCCGACTGGTATATTCCTCAATTTATGTACTACTGGTGTTGCTCCCTTCTTCAGTATAATGCGATGCTTAAAACCTTCGAGCATGCCTATGTTGTTGTTGAAAATGTCTGGAAGACTTTGTACCAAGCTGGCAGCAGAATCACAACATCTGTCCATGACACTCAATATAGGATTGCTTTCTCCTGGATGAATTCTAATTTTCAAAGCAGCTTGTTCCCACCAGCCAATTATGGCAAAGCCTTCACTGGCCACATACAGCTTACAGTAGGTTTGTCTCCCTTCAAACGTTAATTGAACCCAAACATATCCAATAATGTCAATAGGAGACTTGCCATAGCCAGTAGCTTTGACTTTAGCTATGAATAAATCTTCAAATGTTTTCTTTAAGATTCCCTGAAATGTGTGTTTGTTCACTATTGTATATGGGGATCCCGTATCAACCATAACTTTTATAGTGATTCCATCAATAGTCATCGATACCCATGGACCAACTGTTCTTTCTTTGGAAGAGAGAGCTAACATTTGTATTTCTTCTTCATAATCAGTTGTTATTGCTACTACCTCATCTAATTCAGAAGTTCCTTCAACAGTTCTCACTTCCGATGTAGCACCCTGAGCATGTTGACGATAACCTCTGCCACCATTTCCTCGTTTTATACCTCTTCCTCTCCCCCTGTTGTTCCGACACATTTTGCCATAGTGTCCCATTTGACCACATCTGAAACACTCAGCACTAATTGCTGGACAGTCTTTGTCCGGGTTGGTATGCTTGTACCACCCACATCTGCTGCAATTACTCTGGGATCGGTAAAACGTTTCTCTGTTCTGCCTGGAACTCATGCCTAAGTCAGATCTCACAATCCTTTTTACCATGGCAACCAATGCGTCTTAATCTTTATTAGTCTCTTCACTTTATATAACTTGAATGGATTTAGCATCACAGAGTCCCTGCCTACTCTGTACTTCCTTCATACACTTGTCTCCCAATTCAATACACTGTGCAATTTCTAACGTCTGTTTAAAGGTTGGGTTTTTTGCTTGCCAAAGTCTTTGTTGAATCTTAGGATCTGCAACCTGCAAAACAATCTGATCTCTTAAGTATTCATTCGGGAGTCCAGTAAACTCACATGTAGCAATGAGACCTCTTAACGCTGCGATATACATGTCAATAGATTCATTTTTTAGTTGTCTTCTGGTAAAGAACCTATACCTTTCCAAAACTACATTTGTTTTGTTGCCAAAGTGTTTGCCCAACTCTGATAATGCAATGTCATATTTCATGGGACTAGACGCAGAATCTCCAGACCCACCTGCACCATCACCATCACCAGGCAGAGTCCGAAATATCCTCAAAGCTTCAGCCCCTATACAACTAAGTAAAGTAGCCTCCTTTAAGTCATCATTAAACTTTGCACCACCAATCGCCCTCATAGAGGCTTGAAAGTTGTCAAGCCATTGTTCCCACGAAGAAACTGGGCTACCAGGTTGAGCTAAAAACTTTTCCGGAGCTGGTATGCTTTGCATATTGAAGACCCAACAGTTTATCCTTCCTTACAATTGTTAGTTCTGTTGCCACAGTTCAATGGTCTTTCCTACAACAATTCTTCAATTGTCATTTATCAACCATCACTGATGATCTCCTCTGCTTTGATTTAATTTAGGTCATTTTATGACACACTAACTGCTCTTAATACTATGCAATGAGTTTATTGTTTACTCGCACAGGCTGTCCAGATTGAAGTTCTTTATATTGACACAACCGATAGAAACAACGTTCATGCAATTATGTATAATCGTCGACTGGCTTGACGTGTTTATACAATGACAGTCCAATACATTGTTGCAGCTCCAAACACAAACAACTCGTACCGTTATTACGAGCCGCCACATACAATAAGTCCAAAATGGCGGCACGTAGAGCACGTTTTTTGCTTTTCTCAGATCTCCTCACAACGTCACTGCGCGTTCCGTGGCTTCACACGTAATGCCTCTCCGGCCGGTGCAGTTCGTGCATCCTTTGAAATATGTAATTGAAGCTGGCCTTCAGCGGTACGGTTTCTTCTCTTTTCTTTTTATATTGTATAACTAAATGAAAACGTCTGTACCTTGACCGCCGTTGTGGATTCTGGCCGCTTGTTCCAATGTTTACTTTACGCCCCCGGGAACTCTCTCGTCTGCGGAACAACTGGCCTCCTCGTCGCCACTTGTTATGTATATGTTCATATATAAAATAAGAATGCCACGTACACACAATATCTTCTGTAGTCTTTGTGTGTTTATTCATAAAGAGAGTTCCCTCGATGTATCCGTTCCGATGCTTTTCCCCAGCTGTACGATTCCGAATTCCGAATCCTACAGCTAGAGAAACATCATTCAGAATGAACGGTTCTGAAAGTTCTAACAACCTCCAACATTATAACAACCTACATCTGGGAAAACAGTCTGAAAACCCTGCGGGCAGGGTCGGACTGGGACAAGAAATAGGCCCGGACACCCAAAAAAAAGTGGCCCACCCCTCGCCTCACGACCCTTGACCTCTGATGACATCACCAGAAGTGATGTCATTTGACCCCACCTCAAAGTGACATACCGGCAAGCGATGAAACACGACCTTTCATCCCTTGACAAAACAGGAAGTGGCATCAAATAGCTTTTTTCCTAAGCACACTCCAAAAAATATGGTTGATGTGTGTGGGTGACGCCTCTCTAATAAAAGGGGCTCTGCTGGCATGCACACAGTAGTGCAGCAGAGCCCCAGGAAGCGGCAACTCATGTCTGTGTGATTATTTGGGGTCCTCTAGCCGTGTGGTTGTTAGCTCTCAACTCACATGCTTTTGGAATGAATGGGCGTGCAGGAAGCTTGGCGGGTGTAAAGGGCTGACTCACCCGCCAAGCCTCCTACACGCCCATTCATTCCAATGGGCGTCTCACCAGCCAAAAATAAAATCAGATAATTTCACCCGCCTCTGCAACACAAATGGTTGAGAGCTATGCCTAGGTGTCCCTAGGTGTCCCTAGTGCCTAGGCTGCTGCTGCTGGGATGCCCACCAGCCTGGTGACTAACGCTCCGGTCATCCGGGCATTGCAGGGTAAACCCTGCCGGCCATCAGCTGCATGAGCGCAGCGTCTGTGTACCTTGTCGGGTGCCCCCGACATGATCTATGGCCTGCCCCGGAGACCGGAGGCGGGCCACCACATTGGCGACAAGGGGAGTCGGGCCCTGCGCACTGGTGCGTGTGTGGGCTGCTGCATGCCCATTGTGTGTGCTGACCCGCAGCATACATGCCAACGCTCCCGATTTAGGCGGGAGACACCCGATTTTCTATTGAAAAATCAGGCTGTTTTTTTACTGTCTACCGTCCTAAAATAATGATAGCCGCAATGCAATCCTATGGTTAAAATACTTTTTCCCGATTGCTGTAGTGAAATCTCCCTCTCAGGGGCTCCCAAATGTTGGCATGTCTGCCGCAGCGTTGGCCGCGGTGTGAGGAGGAGGTGCTTGCCGTGCTGCAGGTTGCCCAGGGACCGTGTACCGCTGGGTATACCGTTCTTTTTCCGCGGGATTTTTCATCATGGGACTTTTCATCGCCATTTTTTTTGGGGGGGGTGTTAAAAATTAAATATTTGTGGGTGAAAGGGAATAATTAAAAAAAAGGGGGGTTTGGAGGGATAACCCCCCAAAAAAAGAAAAACATTTTTTAAAACGTTTTTTTCGATGAAAAAACAGCGATGAAAAGTCCCGTGACGAAAAATCCTGCAGCAAAATAACGTAGAACCGTACCGCTGACTGGGCACGGGTCGCCTGGTGCCTGCTAGTGTGGTTGTGAGGCCGGGAGCCGCCGGTCTCCCAGGGCGGCCCGGCTCTGCAACGGCGACATCCGCATGGCAGGAGCCACCTGGGGATTGAGCGGCGCGGCCCTGTACAAAGAAAAGGGGGCAGAGCCTGGAGGCCCGGGCCTGCAGCGGTGTGACGTCCCAACATCCCGCCTGAGGCGGAGAACGGGGAGTGTGCCCCATTAAGACACGGGCTCGCAGGGTGAAAAGCATACCCAAAAGGAAAGTACATTTTGGGTCCGGCCCGTGGTGCGGCCTGGTAGAGGGCGTGGCTTTCACATCACCAACCCCAGAGACAAAGGAAGGGGCGTGGCTTATGCAACCGGGCCACGGCAGTGAATCCAATGGAACACACGAGGCAGCTTGCCCTGGCAGAGGGGGCCTAAAGAGAAGCCCAAGAACAACAGACCAAAGAAAAGGAAGCAAAGTAACTTTTGTCCGTTCTTTCCACATCTACGACGGTGAGGAGACACGGAATGGGAGAGTTTTTCCCTGGGGAGTGCTGCAGGGCCCATGTGCCCGGTGCTCTGGGGGAGAAAGGGGTGTCAGCAACCCCTCCTGGGTTCTACATCTGTCCAAGCTCCCCGAAGGTAGCGGCTCCTCAAGGAGTGCTTGTGCGCCTTCAGAAGACTTCCACAGGGGTCAAGTTGCCCGTGAACACACCCTAAGACTCACCAGCAGTGGTCACATCCGGCATCCCACCCAGCGTTCATCATGTGGGATGACGAGGGGGCATGTTGAGGACAGCTCTCACCACTACATAACTTTGACGTGGTGGATGCGCCTGCCAGTCTGGGTAGAGAACCTGGAGCAATGCTTTGAGGCGGTGGAAATGAAGGACAAGGCCAAACGACCAACTCTCCTGTACTCCGCCGGACTGGCCATCCAGAGGCTGTTCAAGACACTAAGGCCCGTAGATCAGTCCTATGGTGCAGCCATCGCAGCCCTGAATGAGTATTTCAGGCCCATGGTCAACAGGGACTACAAACGGTTCAGGATGAGGTGCACGAGGCAAGGGGAGAGCCTCTATGCATTTCACGGGAAGCTGCGCGGCATTGCACTGTCCTGTGCCCTGGGTAATTTTGAGGAGGACGAGATCAGGGCGCAGATCATCTACGGCTGCAGTTTGTCAAAGCTGCGCAAGCAAGTCCTGAGGGACCCAGTGCTAACCCTCAAACGGATACTAGACCTTGGCCGTGCCCAGGAGCTGGCAGAGGTGCAGGTCTCAGTCATGGACTCATCCAGACAACACCTCAAGCTGGAGGCCCCCATGCAGCGGATCAAGCAGGAGGAGGTGTCGGCTGACGGCAAGTGGCAAGGAGGAAAGCTGATGAGGAGGGGAGATTGGCCAAGGAGAGACCCCGGTGCCACAATATGCCATCATTGCGGGTGGGATCTTCCACACACGTAGGACTGCCCTGCGAAAGGACACATCTGTAGGAGGTGCAGGAAGGTGGATCACTTTGCACAGGTGAGCCTCGCCCTGACACCAGCCAGCATGGTGGGGACATCGGGGGGAGTGAGTCGAAGGGGAAAAGACCCCCAGAGTGGCTGCGGTCCAAGTGGCGGAAGACCAAAGGAGAATGCGGTATGATCTGGGGGAGGAGGAAGATGTACAAAATATATTATTCTTGTCCTGCAGCAGCGCCAATGGCCAGTTCGATCCCGAAATCTTCTGAGTGGGAACAGCCCGCTGTCGGGTCTGAGGTGTGTGGACTGGAACACACATGTTTGGTTGCAGTGTTTAAAGTTCAAGGTTTTGATTAGTCAATAGGTGGTGCTCGGACTGGAATGCACCTTATGTTTGCGGTGATTATGGAGGATCAGAATGGGTGCGCGGACTAGAATGCACCAAGTTAGACCCAGTATAGGGTCGCTATTTTGTAGTGGGGGGTGATTTTTCTTTTGTTATAATAAAGGAGGGATGTTGTGTGTGGGTCTAGTGGTTTAGTGTGAGAGAGCATCATGACATCGTCATGACGTCTCTCTAATAAAAGGGGCTCCGCTGGCATGCACACGGCAGTGCAGCAGAGCCCCAGGAAGCGCAACTCGTGTCTGTGTGATTATTTGGGGTCCTCTTGCCGCGTGGTCGCGGCCTGATTGGCGGCCTTGCCTGGGTGTCCCCTGTGCTTAGGCTGCTGCTGCTGTGGTGCCCCTCAGCCTGGTGAATAACGCTCTGGGCCATCAGCTGCGTGAGCGCAGCGTCTGTGTACCTTGTCGGGTGCCCCCGACACAATCTGTGGCCCGCCCCAGAGGCGGGCCACCATAGTTATGATTTCATACAAGAATGGATCACCATATGTATCATTAATATATGTTTGTATAGATCCATATTGTCAAATTACTGTGAATGCAAGCAGACGTCAAAGGCCAAATGATATGTTATTGAATAGCACTTACGCTTAAGCTCTTTTTTATAGAACAAATATGCATACAATATCACCCAACCTGTGTTGGTACTCATTTATCGACCTAAGAAGGATGAAAGTGTGAGATGGCCTTGCTGGGATTCGAACCTGCACACATATCGCAGCAGCAAGCGCGCAACCCACTGAGCTATCATATCGGCTACAGTAAAATGAGCAATTATTCTGTAGTGGATACCATTAAACTGGTAACTGAGATTTAACAGCAGACCGGTTAAGTTCATCTGCAGGTCTGGTGCAACATTGGCTGCATGTCAAGCCTGCATGCATCTACTTTCAGGCTTCAGAGGTTGGCAAAATAGGTAAAACAGGGGCACTCACAGGACATCCCATACTCTGAGCACTCGTTACCTCATACATGCAAACAAACATCCTGAACAGCATGGCAGGGAGATGGGAAAGATAAACACATTACAACAAAGCATTTGTTGTGGCCCAATGAAGTTAATGGCCACTTGATGTGCTGTGGTCAAATAGTTCTACACTGTACAGAAGCTTTTAGGCACAAGGATTTTGTCATGTGACCGAGGACACTGAGATGGAATGTCTTGTGATGATCGTAACAGAGACAACGGCAGGAAAAAAAACATGCTATTACTGCAACTTGCGAAAGGCAACATACAAAATCCGAAATGGATGCTTATTCTATTCTAAAATTGGTAATTTATCACTAATATCACTAATACATATGTATCACTAATACAACAGCACAGCCACTCCAGGGGGCACCGTGCCACCTGGAGTGGTGGCACGGTAACAGCCGCCGGCAGCGGCCCCGGCCACTCATTTTTGCATGATGCAGCAGCATGTGAATGATGCATGCATCATAATTTATGATGCACACATCATGCATGCAAATCAATCATCAAAGCAAGGTAAAATGTGTTATATATTTATTTTTTCCAAATCGGCCCAGGCGCGGGCAGAAACCGGCCCCCACTTTCAGCCATGGGCGGAGAGGCAGAGGGACCAATCCGACCCTGCCTGGGGGCTCAGGTTATAATGTACACATAAACGAAAGAAAGCAGGGGGATAATAGCTGCAGGTTATGAAGTAGCAGGGAGCCAGTGGTGTGCTGAAACACCAAATGTGCACTGAAAAGCTATTAACTGCTCTTTGTCAGCCAGGGGGTAATGTAGATGAAACAAGAGTAAAAAGGCAAATGAGGTGACAAGAACGTTACTGGCTACTGCAGAGGTGATGGCCTGAGGGCACCAGCAAAGGCAGCTTGTAATGTGCAGGGGGTTGGGGGGAAGCTCAGGCTTGAGCCCTATTTACACACCCTCAATCTAAACTCACCCTCGTCTCCTCGTGATTCTGACCTCCTGTTTTCTTGTTTTGTTCGTTTTTTGTGCGCCCCGAGGCCCTTGGGCGAGTTGGCACGTTACCAAACATTTAAATAAATATTTCAACTGGAAAGCCCCTGACGCTGTCCTTTCCTGCAGCAGACAGAACAGAGAATGCTTGGGTAATTAACACTGGAAAATGGGCCAGCGAAACCTTACAAGTGGAATTCCCACATGCTGTGGCGCATTACTGTTTCCTAAATGCAACTTCCTTCAATTTAATATAAAACAACATAGATCAAAGCTGTCAACTGACCCACGACTCTGACCCGCAATACTGAACAAACCCCTTCAGGCAGAAAAGGTGTTGGGGCAACCTGCAAGCAGGGCAGGCAGGCAGAGGAACAAGTGATGATTCTTTTAGATGCAAAGCGAGCCTTCCATCTACAGTGGCTTTACACAGGCCTGCTTCTGGCAAGCAATCATAGAGCGTGGACCTCCTGTGGCCTCTTTAAGTCTCCAGATTTTGCAGCCGAGAAAAAAAAGTGGTATATCCTTGCTGAGTCATCTCCAAAAACAAAATAAAAAGCGAATTAAGTGTCTTGCGGGCAGCAAATACCCTTATTTCCACTATTGTAAAAAGGTTAAATAAAAGAAAACACGTGTTTGTTTATTATTCTAATGCAATTGCCCCCAATGTGGACGGTTCACAGAGCAATTTGTCATTTTATTTAGGTGGGTGGGCCTATGTAAATTATGCACATTTTGGATTGTGGGAAACAAACCACAGGTGACCCTTAAACCCACTGTGAAAAGTTGGCGTCTATGACAAGTGCAAAATGAAATACTTTTCAGAATCTCAAAGTCACCCGTGGATTATCACAATTTGTGTTTAGTAGTTTATGGGAATACCCTCAAGAAAATCCCAGCGTATATGTGTCCCTTTACCTTGAGTGTCTTACCCCTGCGTGCATTGGCTTGTAAAACTGCTCACTTGAAATGAAATGATGTTTGTGCTGACATCACAGGCGCCAGGTTATATGGACCTGTGGGGCCCAAGCCCGACCAGTAATAAATGTGCTGAGGCTGAGGGCCTGGAGAAGCCGGCCTTGCACCATAGACGCTGCAAGCTGCAGTGTTCATTCATGCAGCCCAGAGAATGACCAAGGATGCGGGCCCTGGAGGGGCAGTACAACATGGTGATCATTATGAATGCACATCAAAGGCCGTGTGTGTGCACCTGCAGTAGCTCCACAGCATTATTTCCAGTAATGTCCATCTGATCTGATCACCAAGAATAATGACCAGGGCCCTGACCCCCACCAATCATTTTGTGACCATTGCACCTATGTCTGACAGTAGAGATGCCTACTATCACAATCTCCCTTCATTTCCATTCTTGCCTTTACAAATAGTTCATGTGCGTTTAACCTTTCTGCCCCTCTGCCCTTTCCCTTCCTCTGTGGCCCTTTTCTATTCTCCCACAGACCAAATTCTGGATACCCCTGACAGAGGAAAAATACACAGGCTTCAGTATTGTTAGAGCACTATGGTGATGATTAATTAGTACAGTAAAAAGAGGCACCTGGAAAAGTATGTCATTGCCTGGAAAAGGCCTATATAATACCCATACACAAACCAAAACGATTGGCTTTGCCAATGTTTGTTTTCAACAAGACTTCAGCGCAAGGAACAGGCATGTGATCACACATATTGCTTATAAATCAAGTGGCTAAAAGCACACTTGGTGCAGACAATTTTATTACACAAGGAGCTAATTTACATCCGTAAGACTGCTGAGAAATAACATTGGCAGGAACTTACAGCGCACCATTTGATGTTACTGCCTGGTCAGAACTAGCTCAAAGAGGTTCGAGGAGGGTGTGTATTGGGCAGTGCACGGTAGGTAGTGGGTGGAAATGGCTGTAGGAGTTAGCATGGCTATGGGTGGTCAATGGGTGGGTAAATAACCAAATAACACCCCCTCACATCCTACCACCCTCCTATATTTACTCCAGTGCAATAGTTTCAGTTCATAGGTGGCACTTCAATAGATGGAAATACAAATTCATAACATGACAACCAATGTCGGACTGACTCCAAAAATGGGCCAAGAAAAATGTTTGGCCAATATGCCTGGATTAAATACAGTGCATGGAATGCATTTTTTTCTTTGATTAGCCTTAACACACAGATAAACTGATCTATAAAATGATGATGTTATGCTCCTAATACCTGTAACCACCTTCATAAGTCTGTATCAGCGCCTAGTTGCCTTGGGGCTTTGAGCGCTTTATAAATGAATGAATAAATAAATAAATGAGGACCAAGAAAGAACCGAAAGGAAAGGGAAAAATCGATCGACTTGAAAGTACACAGTTGCATGGCAAAGAGGGAAGTTTGTACAATTTCAAGCATAGAGCGTTTTCTTTGGACAGGCTAACTCTGAATAGAGATGAGAAGGAAGCAAGTCACACAAGCTGGGCACAGGATATGTCAGACGAGGACAGAGAAACCTTCCAGGGGGAGGAGGGAGCTAGTGCATGTGGTCCTGAGGAATGTTCTCCAACAGACAGGGAAGTAAGATGGTCAAATCTAGACCTACCTAAATCTCATTCTTTAGAAACTTCCGAACCTCTGACGCGGCTAGATCGACCCAGAGGGCGATCCCATAGTGAGAAGAGGGATTTGCCACCTTATGTTAGCAGGTTAAGGTCGCTACCAGGAAGAAGGCAGTGCGGAACCATTGTCCCTGCCATGGACTGACAGACGATGGGGGATGAATGCAAATTTTGGATCTCGCAGTTTCCTTTGTTAGAGAAGGCAGGAGCCAGACCGCAGTATATACCTTGGCTGCAGATGGATAAGGATCATTTAAGGTGTAAACTCCTGAGTTTAACTTCAGGTGCTGGGAAATGGATACATGAGTTAGAGAAAATGACAGGAGAGAATATGTTAGCTATAGGAGACATTAAATGTCTTCTAGCCCCTCTCCTTGGGGAGAGAGCTGACGACATCTGGTCAAGAGTCGGATACTCGAGAGTTACCGCGCAGGACACTGCTCACGACAGAAGCCTGTTTAATAACTGTAGAGCAGCAGTCTGGAAAGTGCTTAGAGTGCAATATCCAGATACATTAGATATGGGAGCTATAATGGCACGAAAGATCAAGGAAGGGGAAGATCCTCTTGTTTACATTCAGAATTTTCAGGAGGAATGGAGTTTGGAAATGCGGGAACCGTTGGGGAAATCTATACCTGTATTTTATCAGATATTATGTCAAGGGCTGCCAGACCAAGTGCAGAAACAGCTCAAGAAATTGGTGGTTACGGAGGCAAAATCATGGTCAGAAATACAGCTGACCATTGCGCATTATTGCAGATTACTGCAGGAGAAAAATCGAAGGAAAGATGATGTTAGGAAAGTTGAAGAAGCCAAGTTAGTGCAGAATAAATTGTCAAAATACGCCATAGAATGGGCCATGTTAACTAGTGGAGAAAGGCCAGGATCGCAGCAAGTAGCAGGCATGCCACAGGTGAATAAACAAAGGCAGTTTGATCAAGGTTATAATGGATTTGTAACACGGGGTAGAGGAGGTTTCAGAGAAAGTGGCTTCCAGAATAATTAGGGACATTTCCAGAGTAATCAAGGTGGGTTTCAGGATATGCATAATGATAGCCAAGGCACACAGGGAGGGCAAATTAGGAGGCTTCCCCCTGTATGTTGGACATGTGGAGTGACAGTGCATATAGTGCGCATGTGTGGGTGCCAAGTGTTTGTGCAGAATGGGCAGTTCTCAAGAGGAGGGGCGACCGCTTATCCGCCTGCATATAGCCAACAAAGTAGGGACAGGTGCGCCCAAAATAAGACAGTGTGGCAAGCACAATTGCAGAGAACACCGCAGGCTTTGCAACCACAGCAAGCATCATTAAATCCATCACAAGTACAATTGCAGCATGCACCCATGCAACAGCAGCAGGTTCCAAACACGAGACAGTTAATTACTCCTAGGATAGGGGGTGTCACCATCGAGGGAGGGAATCCATTCACGGCCACGGGAATAATTATGTACCCACAATAGGACAGCTCACTGGGTGACTTGATGTGTTTCAGTGCTATCTGTGACTCCCAATCCTCAAGAGCAACCCAGGGTTGATGTAACTATAGGAGGCAAATCTTTTTCTTTTTTGGTAGACATGGGTGCAACACGCTCATGTATACGAGAGGGGAAATGTATGTTATCGGGAAATGCCATGAATTCTCAAGATTTCAAAGGAGCTACAAGTAGAGTTCCTTTTACTGAGAAATGGCCAGTCTCTATAGGAGAATGTGATATGTCTGGGCCATTATTGTATTCAAGGCAGACACCAGTTAATATACTGGGCCGAGATTTAATGACAAAATTGAACATGACAATTTTGTTTACTGATGAAGACATCCGGTAGCACAGCGAGTAGAGCGCTCAATTTGACATCTGTGCAGAGCCTGCTTATGCAGGTTCCAATCCCGGCAGAGCCAAACTTGGCCTTTCATCCTTCCGAGGTCGATAAATGAGCACCACATACTGTGGGTAATGATAAGCAGCGCTCAGAAGCCTGAGGGTTCGTAGCGCTATATAAATGCTAAATGATTATTATTATTAAGGCATAGTGTGTTCGACACAAGGAATGCATTATTTAAACGTGAGTGCATTTATCATAGCATTTACAGGGAGAATGCCCATACGATGGGTACCGTTAGAACCAGAGGTCTTTCACTATGGGGTACGCATTTTGTTAACATGGCTACCTGGTTTAGTGGGTAAGACTATGAGAATACCTAATAAGTTTTTAATCGGCCGAGGATACCTATGGATGAAGAGGGGGGACGAGTCTTTCCCTTAGAGTTACAAGCAGCAATAGTATGAGGGGAATTAGCTATGCTTGATGGGGTTGATGATAAAGGCAGATGATGGAGCACAGTTATTGCCATTGGAGAGGGTTACAGATTGACTGACATCACTGACGAGGACATGTTTAGGGACCACCTGTCAGATGACGAAGTAGTGTTTGAAATGACTATCACTTATTGGGTGAGAGCAATAAAATGTGAGGTTCCCCAGAAAATGATGCTAGTACGACAGCGTCCTGAATTGTTTTATGAAGACATGGTGAAAGTGCCAGTTTCATTATGGACCACAGGCACTTGTGATGTAGGCCTATTAAAAGGGGCTGGAGAAGTCAAGATTAAACGGAAGCCAGGAGCAATTTTACCTCGAGTACGACAGTATCCCATGTCTCGAGAGGCAGATGAGGGTATTTCTATAATGATTTCCGCCATGATGGATCAAGGCATCTTAGTGATGTCAGAGTCACCATGCAATACCACAGTGTATCCGATTAAGAAATCTAAGGGGTGGTCGTTGCTTTTAATTCAGGACATGTGCCCAATTAACCAGATTGTAGAGGCTGAGTTTCCTCTAGTTCCTAATCCAGCGACGATCTTATGTAGTATCCCTGTTGAGGCACGATATTTCACTGTGACTGACTTCAAAAAATGCGTTTTTCTCAATCCCATTGCATAAAGATTCTCAACATCCGATGTCATTTACGTTCAGACAGACTAAGTTAAAAAGCGTGCGATTACCCCAGGGGTACTGTGAGTCCCCATCAATTTTCAATAGAGTCCTGCAGATGGACTTGAGCAATCTTGATTTGCAAAGTGTTGTGTTGCAATATGTGGATGACATTTTAATCTGCAGTACCTCAGAGGAAGAATGCAGACGTGATTTGGTTCAGCTAATGATTATTCTAGCAGGGATTTTTAGGATTATGCAATTATGTTAGAGCATGGGTATTCGATTATAGTTCATATATCAAGGCATAAAATAAGCGGTATCGCATCGCAATTTGCGATCTAATACTGCTGTTTTGCTGTATATTTAATCAATCATGTGGCACCAACTGCAATTTGATTTCTACACTACAAATCAGCTCATAAAAAAAAGATTGTGTCTAAAGTCTGCCTCTACTCTGCCTCTCAGTCTGTGCACAGCGTGCACTACAGGCGAGGCAGAAGCACCCAGGCTGGGCTAAAAACATTGTATCAAGCGTGAGAGGAGGATCTCGCCCCCCTCTCACACTCGGCTCTGACTTTTTCGAGGTAAGGTGGAGGGAGTACTTAGGGGAGGTTTGGTTGGGGTAGCCGGACCCTTTTGCAGCAAATGTGTTTCATGGGGTGCTGGGAGTTTAGCAAGTGGCCATCCTGGGACAAAATATTTCTCCCGCCCGTTCGGGTGGGAGAAATATTAATTCCAGCCATACTTGCTATTACCCAGCCCCTCAATAACACAGCATGCTCGTAGAAGGGTGTCAAATATTCTTTCATTCTCATGACAAGCACAGATTTTATCACGAGAATTAAAGAATATTTAAAGCCTTCTGCAAGCAGGCTGCGTTATTACTGCGGGTGTTGGGTGTTAGCAAGTGGCTGACAATAATATTTCTCAAGAAATATTATTGCCAGCCACTCTCTAACACCCAGCACCCTCAGTAATAATGCAGCCTACTCGCAGAAGGCTTTTCAAAAGGTCTTCTACGAGCAGGCTGCATTATTAGTGCGGATGCTGGTGTTAGCAAGTGGCTAAGAAAAATATTATTTGGGAAAATATTATTGCCAGCCACTCTCTAACACCCAAGCCTGCTTGAAAAAGGTTATGTGGGCAGCAACTGGCCCGGCTGAAGATGTGTGCCCCCCTGCTGAGGGTGAAAACCATGGTGCAGGGTCAGACTAGGGCATAATTGTCTCAGGCACCAACGAAAAAGTGCCCCACAGTTGGAAATGGGAAGTCATTCCTTTTGTGATGCTGTTTGAATAGTACCCAAGGGGGAGGTTTCTGATAAAATGTGATGCAAATTGTACATTTTATAGAATATTTATTCAGCAACACTGGTCAAAACTATTAGCCACAATATAGTCCAGTAACTCATCAAACTGGCTCACAACAGCAAAAAAGGTAGCCCACTTTGACCTCAAAACGGGCCCACACAAGCATTTTGGGTTTTTTATTTTAAAGAAAAATGTATTGGCATAATATGTTTAGTCATTTACAAACCTTTTGCCTTTGTTATTACAAAAGAACAGAACAACACAAAGAGGAACACATGAATAAAAACTAGATTAGCAATGAGAAGGAAAAATGCACAGCAAGTCGATTGCGTATCAAACAAATAGAAGCTCATATGATTAAGTAGACAGGAATCATTAGGAACAAAATGACTTGTGCATTTTTTGGTTAAGCCATGGGCCCGTTGCCCTATAAACCAGTCCAAGCCTGCAGTGGTGCATGGAGGTTAGCTGCTGAATTTATCATGAGGGAGACAGCCAGAGCCAGTACGAAGCTTTACACTGGCCATAACTTTAAGGTGAGCACTGCAAAGCGCATATTAAAAGCCCCAGAACGAAAATGGAGACTTTTTTTCTGGTGTGCTTTGCGGACTGGAAACATGGGGGCAGTTGCTGGGCCCCCTTCCTCCAGAGGCTTGAGGCCTCTTTTGTTTGTAAGGGTAGAAAGGCCCCGATGCATCCCTGAATGCAGGGCTGGGCGTTAGCAAGTGGCTGGGTGGGAGGAATATTATTTCCAGCCACTTTCTAACACCCAAGCCCCGCAGTAATAACACAGCCTGCTGCTTGCATAAGGCCTTTCAAAAGGGCTTCTGCAAGCAGGCTGTTATGTGCAAACAGGCCCAGCTGAAGATTTGTATCCCTCAGCGCCCCTGCTGAGAGCGAAAACAGTGCAAGGCACCTGTGGGGCGCATGGAGGTTAATAGCTGCCAAATATCACGAGGCAGGCAGCCAGCCAGCAGGGAGCATTACACTAACTGGCTACAGCTTTAATGCGAGCACTTCAAACTGCATATTTTGTCCCAGAACGAAAATTGAGACTTTATTTGCTGTGCTTAAGTGATTACGTACTGGAAAACATTGGGGCAGTTGCTGGACCCCCTCCCCCAAGAGGCTTGAGGCCTCTTTTGTTTGTAAAGGCGAAAGGCCCCAACGCTCTCTCTGATTGCTGGGCTGGGTGTTAGCAAGTGGCTGCGCCGGCATTTATTTCTCCCACCTGTTCAGGTGGGAGAAAGATTATTTTCACTCCATAGCGGGTACTGAGGGGCCCTGTCGATTCTCGAGACCCCCCACCTCCCCCAGAGTGAGTGTGCATTGTTGTGAGTAATGAGTTGCTTTTTGCCTATTTTGTAGCAATTGGTCTGCATTCCCGACCCTGGGGGCGGACAAGCGAGGGAGTATCACCTGGGTGAAGGGTCCATGGGGATTGGGGAGAGTGTGCCGGATGGTGAGGCGTGGTATCCCCGCTTTCCTACACTGACTTACCCTCCCATCCCTCAGCCTTCATGTGTTACTTCCACTCATGCCCTATCTTTCCCTGTAAATACCCACCAAGTGCTGAGAAGAGGAAGAAGCAATTAGTGGTAGTGCACACTTCCTATCACACACACCACTCTAGTACCGGGACAAAGAAGAGGGGCCTGAAGGCATTCAATACTGAAGTCCAGGCATGTCCCATTGATTGGGTTCATTACGGTCAGACAAGACAAGCCATTGACTCACACCTGAGGCCCCTTAATAGTGCACAGATGTATACAGGGAGAAAACCTGAGCAAGTGATAGGATGAGTATCACTGTGGTGGGATGAGACCAGGAGGTGCCATGCCAGCAACGATCTCGGAGGACCTGCAGGACCTGGGGTGAACGGGTCGCATGGTGGATGTAGGACCGGGAGCCTTCGAATTAAAGGACAGGACAGCTGGGGCTGCCAAACAGCTGGGAAGCAGAGAGGACGCAGTGCACAGCCATACCAAAGCCAAGGTACACCTGGAGCTGCTGAGACAGCCGGTAACAGAAGGGAGGCGAGCCGTGACCAATGCGATGCAACAAGGACGCGTGCGGAAATGTATCTAGCAAGTGAGCAGAGCTCGGGTGGTCTGCTTCCCGGCTATGGAGAAGGTGAGCGGGAGCATTAGGAACCACCGTTGGGGAGACACGAAGAACCAGTGAGTGTCAGAGGACAGTGGAAGACTGGAGCGCTCCCAGGTACATGAACATAAGTGAATATGAACGATATTGAATACTGAACTGAATGAAAATTGCTGTTTTATTGAAACCACGTTATATTGAATACCTGTCAGGCCTCAAGCATATCACTGCCGCGACCAGCGGTCACTCACCTGGTGCTGCTATTCGCGGTGGTGCTTGGGCCACAGGAGGATGGGGAGATGTGCCGATGGTCGGGCTCCAGGACTCAGGGTCTGACCTAATGCCCGGCATTCTCTCTGAGCCCTGATGCAGGGCACGGCCATGTTGCCTGTAGCAGGCATACGCTAGGTCTCAACGCTTGGTCTATCGCGCATGCCCAGCATCAAGCGGTACCATGGCAACGCCAACCGCACATCTGAGCATTTAAACGCTCTCTGCACAGCTTGCGGATACGTCTGAACACGCTCCGTAGTTCGTTGTGCTTTTCCTTGCCTATTCCTTCTTGGAGTCTTGTCAGCCTTTTGCTCTGGCCGTCTCTCTTTTCCCCTTGCCTTCATCCTTGGGTTCTGAGCCTGTTTGTTCTCTGCTGGCCTTCCCTCTTGTTTTTTGCTCATTGCCTGCCATTGCCTGCTATTGCAGCAAACATCTCTTTTTGCTCTGGGCGTCCATCTGCTGCTACCACCTCTACCAAGATCTTGTGCTGCTACTTCCTATCTATTGCTGCACCAGTGATCCCGTGGCTTCTGCGGCCACAGCTCCAGCACTGTCACCTCACCACGTTAATTACGGGGAAGCTATTCCATGGTGTAGGGAGTTGTTTTCCAAGCTTCTCCCCTCGGTTTGCTACGAGTAGTGAGTTGGGAGACTTTTCATCACACTACCCTCACATCACCGTACAGCCTGGAATCACTGCACAGCCTGGACAAGTCAACGAAGAACAGGACCGGAGGCGAGACTGCACAGTCTCTCCAGCAAAGAGATCACATATTTGACAATACCGAACTAAATGAAAATTGCTATTTGAATAAGACCACATGTTTTGCTTTAGCTTGGCCACGTGGGGAAACCTGGTACTTATGCTGCCCTGACCCTTCCAAAAATCAGTTATTGGACTTAGGTAGGCAAATAATTACACGTAAAAACGTTGGTTATAGTTATAATAATAATGGTGCGTTATAGGCCCTTTATTCAATCATAGCATACATGAAGAAAAATAAACATATAATCAGTTATACATAAAGATAAAAAGCATCACTGTTAAGATAGTTGCTGAAGACACCTTCATCTCGGCCACTATAACACTGCTTAGTCCCCCAGCAGGTAGACAAAGAGATTGCTTGTTCTAACGGGATCTGGAGCATAGCGTCCTCACTCTCAGCGAGACTGCATCAACTGGGCTCCAAGTTCTAACTGCTTTCCCAAGAGGAAATCCTCTTCTCTTTATGGGGCTACTTTCGATCCCCTCCCCTCATGGGTTACCATGCTGCCCTTGGCCGAAGAGCAGACAATAAGCATAAGGTGCAAAAAGAGTGGAATATTCCAGCTAGAAGCGGAAAAAACCCAGCTTCTTTCCCTGCTTTTAATCCCATTACCCCTTATCACTGCACCTCCAGAGCGCTCCGATTCCCTCTCCGGCATGTCCTTCAGTGGACAATACAATAACTATTTTCCCCGGCTTGGTCATCTGACATAAATATGTGACCTTGTCTTGGCTGCAGAAATACATGTTTATGACCTTGTCTTGGCTGCAGAAATACATGTTTACTTGCTGAGCCCACGAAAACGTAGGCTTGCATTGCTGTTTTGTTGCGGTGAATGGAAGTGAATAT
Organism: Ambystoma mexicanum; assembly: GCF_040938575.1. Lineage (NCBI taxonomy): Eukaryota > Metazoa > Chordata > Amphibia > Caudata > Ambystomatidae > Ambystoma > Ambystoma mexicanum. The sequence goes on along the minus strand of NC_090933.1, from coordinate 1,256,924,885 downwards.
CCAAGATGGCTGTGCATTGGCGCCATGTTATCTGGCTCATTTCACACACGCACTACACCATGTTATATTGAATACCGAAGGAACATTTAAAGGTAAACCAACATAGTGAATGTCAGACTGTACACTAAACAGCACTGTGAGCAGAACTAAAGCATATAGAAAATTGAGCAATGACTTGAGTATTCTAACAACCAATGTAAAAAAGAATAATAAATCTGTGCCTAGTGTGAGAAACCAAAGAGTGTCTCACCTTTTAGTCCCCGGGGATCTCTCTCTCAGGTGGCCATGGCATGGCCATCACCTTTGGATCCAGACCTGGGGGTGGACCAGTACAGGAGGATCACCTGGGAGAGGTGTCTTCGTGGAGTGGGGGTGAGGCAACCAATGGCATCACGCGGTATTCCTAACCTTTCCCATACCCATGATCCCTCCTATTTGATAGGATTCTCCGATGTCCCAACTCCCCCCCCTTTCCACATAAACACTAGGCCGAGGAAGAGGGCAAGTGAGAGTAATAATGTTAACTCTTACACATCACATTGGACATGTCCTGCTAATTTGGTCAGACAATGTTAGGCACTTGCCTGTGAGTGCATACAGCTGATACCAATTAGCCCTCCTCAGACAGATAAAAGGCGGAACGTAGAGACACACTCTGAGCAAGGTGGAACACTAGTAAGAGCAGAACTTCTGGGGTGAAGGCAAACCTATTGGAGTAGAGCAACATACCGAGGGTCGAGTGTCCACAGATGGAGAACCCCAGGGGTGCACTGCAGGAGGTTGTTGCCTCCAAAACGCAGCTCAAGACACATGGAGAAGGCCGAATCCTAAACAAGAAGGCTGCATTGTGTTTCAATGACGCCAGCGAACCTCCAGGGTGAACAACAGAGTTGGGGAGGTGAAGCGAAGCCTGTGGTACCGTTCTTAACTCATAAACAGTAAAGACAAGAAATAAATGCACACAGCCTGTGAGTGGGCAAGCGCGGTGAAAGACCGGTGTGTGCTAAAGAAAGATTGAAGTGGCAACATTATATCGCACAGTTGAAGGCGGCACGCGTGTGGATGAGACACGAAGAAAGGCAGACCTGCGAATGGACTTTGAAGTAACGATAGCTGTAAAGTCAGCAATACTGAGCAATAGCGTGTTCCGGCGAAAGGAAGTAGCCCCCTCGAAAGTCTCTGTGAAAGGTGAAAAGTTTGTAGCGATAAAGTGAGTAAACTGTAAAAGCGAGGTGATTGAAATTGACCCAGAGAAAAGGGGAGATTAAAAAGGTGAACGTTGAACTTTGGTGCATTATACAGTGAACTACCCAGACCAGGAAGCAGTGGTGGAAATAGCATAGGAGTGCGAATTGAAAGCTGCAAAGACGAAGTGGTCCTGCAGAGGTCTGTAGAAAAAAGCCACGCACATATCGAAAGTCTTTGACATCAGGAAAAGGTCTGGGCCTGACTGAGGGAGACCGAAGTTGTAATAAGTTAGGGGAAGGGAACCCCAAAAGGAGGTGAATTAAGCTTGGGAAGGGAACCCCTGCAAGTCAGGGTTGGACTGGGGCTATCGGTCGTTCGGCCTGTGGCCGAACGACCTTGAGGACCTGGGGGCTGGTTTTAGACCAGGCCACACCTGGGCCGGTTTTTATAGCTATTGAATATATTGTTTGGACCAAGCCAACTCGGCTGCAGTGGTTTGGATGATGGCAGCAGCAGGCTGCGGCATTCATCAAAGCAAGGTAACAAACACGTAACCTTGCTTTGATGATTTTTGCAGTAGAAGGAGAGGGGCTGCTGTGCGGTGCTGGCCTGCTTTAGTGTGGCGTCCTCCCTCAGCCCACAGGTCTGGCATCCGGCGACAGCATGGCTGGCGCCTGTCAGGCCACTTTTGATTGCGAATTGTAACACTTACACCTATACCCACCCACCCTGTCTTGGTTGCCGGGCCTGGCCTCGCAGTGCACACACGGCAGTACAGTCCATTTGCAAGTTGGCTAGTTCCTTTCAACTTTGCAGGTGCCAAGTTACAACATCAAATTGATACACTTACAAAGTTGAAAGTAACTTTGTCTGAGTGCCCTGGGGCTGGGAACTGGGAAATGACAGCGACTGTGAGCCAATGCAATGCAGGACTGCGCGCCGGCAGCCTGAAGAGGTCAGGTCAATCCCGTGACCTCTCTCGTCAGGGTATTGCTCGGCCTGGGCATTTTGGGTACACACACAGAGGGCAGCAGCAGACTGCAGCAGTAGCACGCCTGCTCTCCACCGTCACCTTGGGCACCTCATGTGGCTCAGCCTCAGGCCGCCCTCAGCAGCAGCCAGCAGGGAGTGTGCAGCAGCCAACACAGCCAGCAGTGGAGGAGAGGAGCCGTCGTCGTCAAGGACCGGTATCGTCATGCCCCCCCCCCACCCTGTTGCGCTTTGATTCAAGAACCCCCAGGTGTGAGTTCATCGTTCTTCAGAAACGTTCTAATCCAGTTTTGCTTGTAGACAATGATTTTTTATAGTATTCTATGGGGATGACGAATACAACATTTTGTATTATGTCTCTTCAGTTAATTACATAATATTATGCTGTTTAACATGTCTTTCAATGTTTCAGCTTGTTGTTTGGCTCTTTGGGCCAAGCCAGACATCCGGCTTGGATCTGGTACGACTCTCCATTTAATTTTATTGGCTTGCCCACCTAAGTGCTACTGTGCATTGCGGTGGGGGTATGGTGACCCAACTACTGGGACTGCTGGGACTTGTAGTCCACTTTAACTTACTAAGGAGACATGTGAAGTGGCTGCAGGCCTTCTCGCACGATCCCTTTTGACTACTGTTTCATTGTGCAGTTTTTTGCTGTGTGACATGTGGCCACTGGCCAGACATTGGGCACCCTTTCAGAGGGCCTTTTGTTTGCAACTGCCAACAAGTTCAATGCAAGCTGGACAGTAAAGGATCACATGCGCGCACGCACATTTCCTTCAGTGAAGGATTAGTCCATCACTCGCCCTCTGTTCTTCAAGACACAGCCCTCCGAGTCTTGGTCTGTGCTGTCCAACTAGTCTGCTGCTCCTAACACTACTGAGAAGCAGTGTGCTTTACCAATTAACACACATATAAGAGCCGGTGGGAAGACTGTACATTATTGTCTGCTGCAGCGCCAAGAAACGTCTGCGCTTCACAAATGAATAAAGATATCGGAGTCAGCAGGGAGAGATTCATACTATTGTCGGCTGCAGCACCTAGAAGCAGGTGTGCTTTCCAAATGAATAGCAGAATGTATATGTGGCATCACCACAGCGAGCAGAGATGTACATTGGTGCTTTACAAATGAATACACATTTCAGGGCCACTGGGAAGAGATATAGATTATTATTCTCTGCTACAGCGCCACGAAGCGTGTGCGCTTTACCAACTGACATACATATTACTCCCAGTCCCAGCGAGTCTGAGCAGGAAAGAGATACACTTTAGTGTCTGCTATGGTGCCAAGAAGCGGTTTGGTTTCACAAATGAATACACATTTTAGAGCAAGAGCGAAGAGATGTCAATTATTGCCTGCTGTAGTGTCAAGAAGCGTGTTGCGTTAACCATTAAAAATATGTTACATTATTGCCTGGTTCAGCGCCAAGAAGCGTGTGCGCTTTACACATGAATAAACATGTATTCTGTGGGAAGATAGGTACGTTATGCACAGCACGACTTGCAGCCCTGGCCCCTGCAGCTCATAGCGCTTTTGGGAGCATGCATGGCAGCAGGTCTCGGGATGGACCGTAGATGGGGTGCTGTTGATTACTGAAGGTTCCCGGCTTCTGCAGTGATATAGCATCAGGCAGGGTGCAATGCACGCCCCCACCTCCCTTACCTTGTACATGCTGGCCGGGCCGCCTCCTTCACGAGGTACACAGCATGCCCTATTGATGACCAGTGAGAGCACCCCTCCAAGCACACACAGGAATTACGTCCTGCTTATTTATCCCAGCTTTGTGGTATGGTGACGAAGGGACGATTTTGGGGTTTCAGTGTGTTTGCAATGTAACAAGTTTTGCTCTGCATCTAGAGCTTGGATCCGGCTCAGGTTTCGCAAAAAGACGTTATTGTTCGTCTACCCTGTGGGCATGTTTTAAAGCCTGCCCGTGCTTATGTTGGTTGATATGTTGGACCGCTTACGTTTTATGTGAATTATGGCACACCTTGCATGGTAGTGCTCACTCCTTAATGCTTTATGACGATTTGGTCTGTATGTGAGTATTGGTTGTCTGAATGGATTCTCTGTTGGGTGGTTGGTTGGTTGGTTACATCTTGGTATCGGTGCGAGGACTTTTTGATTGTTTTAGGAAAGGAGGTGTGTGGTGTTCTGTGACCTTGCTATGTTGTACCAACAGTGGCTGACATGCGGGGTATTTGTGGAATGCTGAGTGTGGTATGTGATACCTGAGTGAGTTGATGGTTGGGATCAGAGAGGATGGGATCATGCAAAAGGTGCTTGCCTTTGAGACTCTTGTCTAACTACCTGTGTATGCCCTGTAACTACAACAAACATGAATCCCACAGAGTTCTGCCAGATGCTTCCATGCTGCTGCCATGCTTTGGGGAGGATAACACACAATCCTGATGCTATTTTTGATCCGATTCCCTTTACATTTTTAACATTGCTCATTCCTGTAGTTTCCATTTGTATAACATGCACAAGGCTCGTCCTTTTCTTTCCTTTTACTCTGCGAACAATTCTAATTGTGGCCTTATTTATTTTATTTTATTGAGCATTTGTTCATCTTCTCTTGAATCGACTGCTATTCTGCCCTTCTGATTGGTCTAGCGGCCTAGCAAGCTAGCAACTCTTCTCTCAGTCTATGATTCTGCTAAACGTGTTCTTTCATGTTTCCACTCACGATTCGAATAATCCATCTCTGGCTTGCTTTTCTTGGCTCCCTTTGATACTCATTTTCTCTATATTGTGTTGGATGCCTCTGAACAGAGCGAGTGCTTTTTGTAACATGTAGACATCTTGAGGCGTCTGTTTTGAGGGCGGCCAGCTGGTTTATGGGATACACAGCCTTCTGTTTTTCTTAAGTAAGCCATGTTGTATATTGTGATAAGTAGATCACAAGAGTCAGAGGGCAGTCTGGGGACCTATAGTTTGGTGAGGAGAGATGTGCAGAAGCTGTATGTGTTCCAAGGCATGCTGTGCACTATGAGGGTGTAAATATTCAGTGAGGGAATGCATTCCGACATACGCATCTGCTAGCCCCGTGATTCACCCAGTATAGGTGCCTACAAGTATCACCCGAGAGAACACCTATGGTAATTGGTGACATAATTAATCAGTAGGGAATAATGTATTGAGGGACATGGAATTCCTTGTGCTCTACACTGTGTCAGTCATCGGGAGTTTCTACATAGTGAGGCAAAGTGTAATGTAGGGCATGTTTGAATTTCTGTGTCAAATAAGTAGAGTGCATTCTTGGAAATGTAGTCTTGTGGTGCAGGTGCGCTTTGTGAAGGATCAATCATGTGTACATGTGTTTGGGTAACCTAGGCATATGATAGCCACACTTAGCATGTTGTGGAACCAGCTGCACACATGAGGCTGTATCCAACAAACAAGACTAATTGCCATTTGAACTGCATCCAAGTATAAAATGGCTACACCTTCCAGTCTTGCACATAGACCCTTGCACACCGGGGAGCTCAGCAGCCAACATCAGTACAGTGTGGGGGCCCTGTGAGAGACCCTCAGATTACCCGCTGTTGTCACATCATATTGCACTATGGGATTTGTAGTCCTGCATTTGTAATCAAATTGTTCAATTTAAAGAATATTGAATCAGCAACAATGGTTAAAAATACTAGCCGCATAGTGAAGTAACTCATTAAACTGTTACTGGCCATGTTGGCCAAAAAATGGCCCACTTTGACCAAAAAAACTGCCCCACACCAACATGCTACGAGGTCAGACTCTAGCCGGGCATAGGAGACCTTCAGCGAATGTCTCCCTCCTCCTACTTTCACATACACTCTGTGTTCTTTGTATTTAACTACATGTTGGTTTTCACCTATTCATGAGTTGTTCTCCAAATGTGTTAACATACTTATCACGCTGTGTAAACTTTTAGGTTTGTGTACTGTACTGCAGACACAACTATGTTCAACATCAATTGCTTGTCACTACCATGTTGATCACCTTTTTCTCTCTACAAAAGAATACTCTAAAAAACATGCAAAGTAAAACCATGGTATCAGCTAATTAATAAAAAGCTGTTCTACAAAATATGGATGATATATATGTTAATTAGCAGTTTGTGTTTGTTAGAAATGGTGAATGCCCCATTAAATTGGGTGCTCGCAAGGGTTGAAACTATTGTGCATTTAAATTGTATTGCATGCATTTGAATTCCAGAGGGTAGGACCACCCCCCAGTTATAGCTTTATAGGCCCTGCAGTCCTCCCGGTACATGGGCAGCCTCTTTTTGTCTATACCACACCAACATGCAACAGACAGATTAACCCTCCATAAGTTGCATTTTCTGTGAAGTCGTGAATTGCCGCGATTCATGGATCATGGTTTGAGGGACACTTTTTTGAGGCAAGGGGTGGGACACTTTTTTTTGGGTGTCCGGGCCTATTTCTTGTCCCAGTCTGACCCTGCTGCAAGTGTTTTGTTTTGCTGTGAAAGGTCTGAGCCCGACCGAGGAGGACCAACGTGAACATTTGCTGTGAAAGGTCTGAGCTCGATTGAGGGGCACCGATGAGAAATTTTGCTTTGAAAGGTCTGAGCCCGACAGAGGGGGACTGACGTGAATATTTTTGTGAACTGTGTTTTGGAAATTGGAAAGGAAGACATTTACGTAGAAGGCCAGACGGTCGTCAATGCTCCTCTTGAACTGCCTTTGTGTTAAGAGCCAGAGTGTGTCATCTTGACTACATGGACCGCAATACTCTGTGCTGTCCAACGTGGGGGGGGAGAGCTGACTCAGCCACATTTATTCTTTATGTGGGAACACTGACTTTCCTTTGCATACATATTTTCCTGTTCACACTTTTTGTATAAAATATCGTGCAGGCATTAGGTTTTTGTTAGTATAGGCCATTTTGATTTGACGGACTCAACTAGGATTGTTTTATTTTTTATTTGATGGTCTAGACTACTCCCATCATAGCTATAGGGCAAAGTAGGAGTTTCTCCAACCCCACTGAAACTTCAATAAAGATTTTACAAATTGTATCCCTTGTGTCAGTGTCATACGTGTGATACCATGCCTCCCTTATATGAGGCAAAGACTGGTACGAGTGTCACACTAGCAGAAAGGAATACAAGTGTGGGAAATCAGAAGCCTGAAGCAGAAGAGCCTGTGAGGGGCCAAACAGGGTGTCATGATGCCTACCCCCAGGCATTCGGACCAAGCCCATCAGCCCCGGGAGCAGGCATCTAGACATGTAGTAAAACCTCAGCAGCCCCGGCTAGGGGCTATCTGGGTTCAGTCCTGGTGCCTTAGGCGCCAGGCTCATAGTAGAAATCAGTCCTGGCGCTTAAGGCGCCAGGCTCATAGTCATTACTTACCTCAGGCAGACCATGCTGCAAATGACTCCAATCCAAGATGAAGCCTGAAAGGGACTATTTTTCTACAGGGACTATTTTTTACTCGGGTGTGGTTCTAGGGACTTCTTACCTGGGACTACTTTTGAGGCTATTTAAACCATGCCCGACCAGCAACACACGCTTCGCGTTATTCTGCATCCAGCAGCGTAACGCTCACCGTGCCTGCAGCCTGCATCCAGTCTTCTGCCACGCCCGCCTCGAATCCGGAGCTCCTAAAACAAAGAGGAAAGAAAGGGACAAGGTTAGAAACAAACTTATTTCTATTCCACACCTGATTCTGGATCCATCTCGTCTCCGGACCTGTAAAGAACATCATTTCTGCACGCGCCGCACCTCCAGCTGCAGCGCCGCGCCATACTCACCAGTCTTCACAGCATCCTTTGGGTCGGCGCTGCCTCCATAATTTCTTCGCCGAACTTCGGCACCTAGGAGACAAAAGAAAACCACAAGGTGAGCCGAGGGAACCAACAAATATAATTCTTACCACCATAGACTTACCTGATTTACCACCGGAGGCATCCTTTTGTGACTCTCCATATTTTCACGTGCCGCATCTGTAAAGAGAGACAAAACAACACATTTTTCACATGCAACATTTACTGGACAGTGCCGGGTAATACAGACTCTTACCTGAGCGCCACCAGCTTCCACAAAAGCATCTTTTCACGAGCCAGCTGCAAGACAAGAAAGGAAGGGGGGAACAAGAGTGAACATCGGACATATTGAACTCTATGAACTTAATACTTACTGGTCCTCACCAGGAACCTCACAGTCAATACTCTCCGGAACTCTCCCGAGCCTTCAAACCAGTGAAGTAACTGGAATCGACGCGCCTCTGCAAATCAACGCAGGATGGAGAGCACATCTTTCAAGAATATAAGGTGAGATTGCTGAGGGCATTTCGGAGGTGATTAGTTGGGGAGGACTGTGGGGGTGCCATCACTTGAATCCACAAGTGGCTAAATCCATCTCTCCACTTGCAGGAGAATATTTCTACGGGTTAAGCAGACAAGATTAGGAGGGCAGATCCAGTCAGTCATCGCTGCACTACGCATCACGTGGGTGGAGACCGCAGCTGTCCGGGTCCGACTGACGCCCCTGTGGGAGCCAGGTGAGCTAACATAGGGTTAAGGAGAACTTATGGTTGCGCGACCTGTAGTGGGTGGACCGTGTGGTCTGACAATTGCGCCTAGACTGAGGAGTTCCCTACTGTGAATATCACAGACATCACAAATCAAGCCAAGGAGAAGCATAGGGTTCCTAGTTGCACGACCTATGATGGGTGAAACGTATTGTCTGGCAGCTACACCTAGACCAGGGAGCCCCAAATGATGACAAGCAAAAAAACATTGTGAATAAACCACAGAGAACTGTGAATTGAATGGTAAAGCAAGCCAGAAGGCGGGTCAAGTGGGCCTATTGTTTTCTTATAGTGAACATTCAATGAGTGAAAGCAGTATAAGTGCTACAGTGAAATCTTGGGGAAGGGAACCCTGAGAGTCGAATTAACTGAGAAACGCCTTTTTTGTGGAAGGGAGCCTCAAGGTCACCCTTTTTGGATGAATTACTGTGCTAAATTGAACTTGGGGAAAGGAACCTCAGGACCTGGCAGAACATTGGTGAGACAAGTAGCTATTGGAATTGTATTGCACTTGGCATAGGGAGCACAAGACAGACTAAAGCTGAGAGCAGCTGAGACTTTACTTTTGAACACAATATTTTTGCTGGCTAAGAAGAACCCCACACCATGCTACTTCTATATGTGAGGACAAGCATATGTTTTCACACGGACAGACCTTTTGGTTTGGACTTACAGACACAGACTTTCCTTAGTTTTCTTTAGGCAGGAGAAATCCCTACCTTAGTTATAGGGCAAGCTAGTCCTTACACCATCCTGACGTTTGAATAAAGTATTTGTTGAAACTTAAGTTTGTTGTCTGTGTCATCTCTCTTGATACCATGCCCGTCTCACATCCCCTGTGATCCATTCCCTGGCTGATCCACAGGGCTTTTTTTATCAATTTTCATGAAGAATAGATTACATTTTTCTGTTATCATTGTCCGCTTCTGGAAACGCATCTTGTGCCCATCTGGTAGACAAACTTAGCCATGAGCTGCCTGTGTAGGCCATGTCATCGTAACGTATGGTCAGGAAGGGAGGGCTTAGAGCAAACTGTTCTCACCTCATCCCGTCTGTAATGTTCTGAATAAATTGGGAAAGGCTGTTCAGTTCGGGTTGGTAGGACTGGGAAGAGTGTTCTCGCTTACAATCTGGACCTTGGTATGTCTGTGCATCTCTCTGTAGTGTGTGTCTCTTAATTATTTCTGACCTTGCAGAGCTAGACAGCCTGGGAAGAACCCAAACAGAACCTTTCTGGTTTCCGCACTAGTCATTCCCTTTCTTTTCAGGCCCATGCCTCCATGACAGGAACCTTCCTTCCCCACTAAAGTGTTCCACTATTCCTTCCTGGAGTTATAATACCTTCCTTCACCCACAATCCACTATTAACCATTTAATACCGTGGATCATGGGCCCTACCATCCCCCACTGGAAGAGAGAGGCAGGTTGCAAGTACTGTGACGAGGAAGAGAAGGATTAGGAATAATGAAGATTATAATGGGTATTACTGGTAAGTAATCTAGGAATTACTGATATGTCCCTTTTCTATGTCCCAGTACTTACTTTTGAGGAACACCAAAGACAGCGATTATAGGGCCTATGAAACACCACACAACACCAATGTAACACACCCAATCACCAACTTTGTTCACAGACAATAACCCATAAGTGTTTGTTTGTCCACCTTGAAGACCGTAAGCACCTTCTTCTCCAAAGAATCGCCAAACAATTTAGCACCTTCAAAAGGCAGCTTCAAGGGTGTCATCGTTTGAGACGCATCCGAGTGGCAATCTCCAAGATGCAAATGAAGCCTGCCAAAAAATACTGCTCCTGTAGCCGTAGCCCCAGCATGCTCCCCATCAAACGCCAAGTCTTAACTTGAACATGCATGTCCTCCAGTATCGGGGCATCCAAAATGGCCTTGGCTGCTCAAAACCGCTACCCAACACCTGAAAACAATCTGAGCAGTATAGGAGGCATATGCACTCGTTTTCAAAGCCAGATGCGCCACCGCATAAGACTTTTTAATGATGCATTCACCTTATGATCCACCGGGTCACACACAGCAGCTTCCTCACCAGTCATGGGCGAACACACCACCAAATTTGCCAATCTCACCACACCTAGAAGAGAAGTCTCCCCTTCCCTCAGAGGATATTGTTTGGCATTACACTTCACATATATTGGAGCGCTTGGGGATAGTGGAGGTTGTCCCCGTGCCTGTGGGCCTGCCCCTTTAGAATTCCCCCCAAGGATGGGCAGACCCTTGCTGCTTCCCTGGTGGGGAAAAATTGGGTTCTGGCCCCATTTTGCCACCGCTGTGAAGCGGCAAGGATACTAGGTCACCAGGGATATGATCTTGGGGGTGAGCCCCCTCAAGCCAATCCGCCCCCCACCCTCACCCACAGAAAATACCAACAAGATGGAAAAATGTTGTTTTGCCTTCTTTGGGGGCAAAATACTGCTATTTTGCACCCATTTGCCCCCAAGGAAGGCAGAACAGCATAGGGCAATTTTGCCAGAGGCTAAATTGGGGCCATCAGGGGGCTGGCCCTATGCCTATATGGCCAGCCCCCTCAGGAATAGACCCATGGAGGGGCAGATCGTTTCAGCTTCCCTAGGGTGTAGGCAGAATTGAGGGCCTGGTCCCATTTTGCCAACCCTGGGAAGCACGAAGGAGCACTAAACCACCAGGGAAAAGAGTTTGGGGTTGGGGGAGAGGGGTGTTTCACCCATTGCCCGTCGCAGTACGCCTCCTGGCCATTCTGGATCTCTAGCCCAGCCACGTTACAGCGTTTTCCTTCGGGGAGGGATGGGAACCCTGCTGGGGCTCCCTGGGACCACCGCTGGGCTTGGGGACTGTCGACCTACATGGGAGACAAGCACCCAGGCTGGGGGCAGTACTCCCGGCCGTCTTGGAGCTCTGGCCGTGCCGCGTTAAAGATATTTCCTCCAGGGATTGACAAGGACCCCAGCTGGGCTGGGGGGCGATCAATCCACGTGCAAGGCAGATGCCCCTTTACTGAGGCCAGCACCCGCAGCCGTCCTAGAGCTCTGGCTGGGCTACGTTGCAGCTTTTCCCTGCAGGGAAGGATGGGGACACTGCCAGGGCTCCATTAGAACGCCGATGGGCTTTGGGACGGTCAACCCACATGGGAGACAGGCGCCAAAGCCCGGTGGCAGTACCCCCAGCCATCCTGAAGCTCTGGCCATGCTGCATTACATTTTTTCCCACCAGGGAGGGATGGGAACCCTGCCGGGATGTTCCATGACGACCACTGGGATGGGGGCAGTCTATCCATGTGCGAGGCAGACGCTTAAGTCCGGGGGCAGCACTCCTGGCTGTCCAAGAGCTATGGCTGGGCTGCGTTACAGCTTTTCCTTCCGGGGAGGGATGTGGACCCTGCCGGGGCTCCCCGTGACCGCCGCTGTGCTGGGGAGGCGGTCAGCCCGTGTGCGAGACAGACACCCAAGGCCAGGGGCAGCACCCCCAGTCATCCTAGAGCTCTGGCTGGGCTGAATTACAGTTTTTCCCTCCAGAGAGGGGTGGGGACCCTGCCGGGGCTCCCTGAGACCACCACTGGGCCAGGGGACGTGCAACCCACATGGGAGACAGGTGCCCAAGTCTGGGGGCAGTACCCTCGGCTGTCCTGGAGTTCTGGCCATGCTGTGTTACAGCTTTTCCCTCTGGGAGGGACGGGGACCCTTCTGGGTCATCCGATGAGCACCGCTCGGCTGGGGGCAGTCTACCCATGTGCAAGGAAGATGCCTAAGGCTGGGGGCAGCACCCACTGCCGTCCTAGAGCTCTGGCTGGGCTGCATTACAGCTTTTCCCTCCAGGGAAGGATGGAGACCTTGCCAGTGCTCCTCAGAACCGCTGCTGGGCTTGGGGACAGTCGACTCATGTGAGAGGCAGACGCCGAAGGCTGGGGGCAGCACCGCTGGCCGTCCTGGCCATGCTGTGTTACAGCTTTTCACTCAGGGGAGGGATGGGTACCCTGCCGGGACATCCCATAACCGCCGCTGGGCTGGGGGTGGTCGATCCATGTGCGAGGCAGACGCCCAAAGTCAGGGGCATTTTGGACTTTGGACTTTGCTGGACCTCGTGGGTAAAACATTCTACTGCGATTCACTCAAGTCAGATCTCTTTGGATCCCCACAGGTGTCTTCTTTTCAGAAATGCATGGGGTTCCCTGATTTCCTTGGTGGCTGCGGCATTCCAGGCCAAAATCTGTGGGTTGTCCACAAGACCAAATACAGTAAAAATGTGGTCTTCCCAGCGCCTTTGGTGTACCAGTGGTTTAGCCTTTTTCCTTTGCACCCAGGTCACTGCACCCACACATGTGAAGTACCGTTTTCGTCAGGACACCTGTGTGAAAGTGAGAACATAGGGCATGTGCTGTTGGCAGTGTGGTTTGGTGGTTTCCCTGGTGGCAAATGTCTCATAATTGTGTTTTTATTCCCTACATTTTGGATTTGCCGGGCCTTGTGGGTAGTAAATTGTCACGCGATTCACACAAGTGAGACCTCGTTGGATTTCCACAGGTGTCTTCTTTTCAGAAATGCATGGGGTTCCCTGTTTTACTTGGTGGCTGCAAAACCCCAGTCCCAAACCTGTGGGTTGTCCACAAGGCCAAATACAGTAAAAATGTGGTTTTACTAGCGCAGGCTTGTCCAACCTTTTTGAATGTGGGGCCGAAGCATTAGCATTTTGTCACCCAGTGGGCCTGCGAGCCCAAAAATCAACAAACTCACCCAAGGCAGTATATTAAAAAGCGATATTGTGTGACCTTTGACACACTAGCATCACAGGCAGTGATGCGCCATGCAGTCCAAAAGATAGCTTTTGGTGTCAGGGGCAGTGAGTATTTAAGGAAGCCCCTCCATCAAATGATCCGAGGTCAGTTGCTTGTGATTTCTTTCAGTGTGTATGTGTTAATAGGAGCTATAAGGATCTAGGGAGGGTTTGGGGGAGGGTTCTATCGACAAGAATACTTTTTTCAAATATGGGGTCGAAATGGTGCATTTTACAGCAGAAAAGGGAACCAAAAAGCCATAAATTTACAATCAGTTCTAAAGGGGAACATCGAAATTCCATGTCACCAACAGCAGACAAGAACATTTTACAACACATTTTAAAGATTTATGTGTCCACAGTGTAAGACAACGCTGTCACTGATGTAACACATTGTCATGCTGGTTGTGCCCAAAATATGCCTCTGTAGCAACATGTCTATCCTGGCTGTTCCCAATTTAGGCCAGCATTGTCCTGTACAAAGCATGATTGGTGCTGCCTAAACATGTGCAGTGTGCCCAATACATATGCCAGCTTATCTCTGCAATACACATTCATTACTTATGTGTTAATGATTGATGCAGCCTGTGCAGTGCTGTGCCAATACATATGCCAGCCTATCTCTGTAATACACATGCATTACTTCTGTGTTAATGAGTGATGCTGCCTGTGCAGTGTGCCCAATACACATGCCAGCTTATCTCTGTAATACACATTCATTACTTCTGTGTTAATGTGTGATGCTGCCTGTGCAGTGTGCCCAATACACATGGCAGCTTATCTCTGTAATACACATTCATTACTTCTGTGTTAATGATTGATTCTGCCTGTGCAGTGTACCCAATACATATGCCATCTTATCCTTATCTCTGTAATACACATTAATTCCTTCTGTTTTAATGATTGATGCTGCTTGTGCAGTGTGCCTAATACATATGCCATCTTATCTCTGTAATACACATTCATTACTTCTGTTTTAATGATTGATGCTGCCTGTGCAGTGTGCCTAATACATATGACAGCTTATCTCTATAATACACATTCATTACTTCTGTGTTAATGATTGATTCTGCCTGTGCAGTGTGCCCAATACATATGCCATCTTATCTCTGTAATAAACATTAATTCCTTCTGTTTTAATGATTGATGCTGCTTGTGCAGTGTGCCTAATACATATGCCATCTTATCTCTGTAATACACATTAATTCCTTCTGTTTTAATGATTGATGCTGCCTGTGCAGTGTGCCCAATACATATGACAGCTTATCTCTGTAATACACATTCATTACTTCTGTGTTAATGATTGATGCTGCCTGTGCAGTGTTGTGCCCTATACATGTGGCAGCTGATCTCTGTAATACACATTAATTACTTCTGTGGTAAGGATTGATGCTGCCTGTGCAGTGCTGTGCCCAATAAATATGGCAGCTTATCTCTGTAATACACATCAATTACTTCTATAGTAATGATTGATGTTGCCTGTGCAGTGTTGTTCCCTATACATATGGCAGCTGATCCCTGTAATACACATTCATTACTTCTGTGTTTATGATTAATGCTGCCTGTGGTGTGTGCCTAATACATATGGCAGCTTATCTACTGTAATACACATTCATTACTTCTGTGTTAATGAAAGAACCATAATCCAATTCACCAGATAAAATGTAGAAACACGATCACCCAAAGGTACACCTAATTGAAGAAACGCAATGTGAGCACAATCTTAAAGTATGAAGAACCAGACATGGCCGGGTGCCCTCCTCTCCCATCGCCCAGGGGCGGCCGGTGCGCCGGTACCCGGATCACTCCAGCCGAGCTGAGGGCCATGTTGTAGGAACCGGGGAGGGAATTGACCTCCTGGTGTCTGCAATAAAGCCCACAGTGTCTTGGATCTGGTGGGCTACGGTGTTATGCGCTCTGAAAATTAACTTCCGCAGCTGGCCTTCCTCCGACAGGGGCACGGACACCTCCCAAGGGCTGTTTTGCCTCCTCCAGATTAGCACTTGTCAGTTGCCAAAGCAAAATCTGGATAGAGCCCCAGGCATTTTACACGCTGTGCTGCTTTTCCAGGTATGGATGGCGTGCTTGTGTTGCCTAGCCATTTTGGCAAGGAATTAATTCCCACATGCAGTAAAATCATGTGGAAATTCATTCCTTTTGTGATGCAATTTGAACAGTAAACAAGGTCGAGGTTTTTGTCAAAACGTGATGCAAATTGTGCCCTCCCTCCCCAGGCAGGATGTTCAAACATTAAGGCAGCCTGTACTGCTTTTGAGCCTCCGAGATACTGCTGGCCAGATACTTGTTTTTCGGTGTACTTGGCCAGCAGTATCTCGGAGGCTCAAAAGCACTGCATGCCGCAAACATACGTCAGAAAATATAGCAGGCAGTACTTCCCACTGCTGGAGGCAAGAAGAACGAGGCCTTGGTGTGCACCACACGTGGCACTGTGAACCTGGGCTGGGCTGAGCTGCTGGCTCACGCAGGCTCTGCCCTGGGCTTGGCAACGCATATGTGTGAAGGTGGCGCTGTGTGCCCGTCACTCCAACCACACACATTACGTGATTATGATTTCCATTGGCTGAGAAACAGCCAATGGAAATAGTGTTACAATGCAAGGCATTTATTTATTGTATTTATTCCCACTACTACAACGTGCCTTGCATGGTAACAGTATTTCCATTGGCTGTCTCTCAGCCAATGGAAATCGTAATGTGTGTGGACTACGATTCCTATCCTGAAACTGCAGCCACAACACTCACTGCGTATAAAATAAAAAGAAAACGTACAAAAGTAACCCTAATGCTTTGTCTGTGCTCTTGGACTTCAAGGGCCACATAAAATGGCTTGGAGGGCCACATATTGGACAACCCTGTGCCAGCGCATTTGGTGTACCAGTGGTTTAGCCTTTTCCATTTGCACGTATGTCGAAGTTACCCACTTATGTGAGCTATCGTTTTCATCAGGGCACCTGTAGGAACGTGGGAAGGTAAGACACGTGTTATCGCCCGGGTGTTTCGGTGGTTTACTGGTGGCAAATGTCTCAAAATTGTGTTTTTCCCCTACATTTTGTACTTTGCTGGGCCTTGTGGGTAATACATTTTAGAGCGATTCACGTAAATCAGACCTCTTTGGACTCCCACAGGTGTCTTCTTTTCAGAAATGCATGGGGTACCCTGTTTGTCTTGGTGGCTGCGACGTCCTAGGCCCAAATCTATGGGTGGTCCACAAGAACAAATACAGTAGAAATGTTGTCTTCCAAGGGCCTTTGGTGTACCCGTGGTTAGCCTTTTCTCTTTGCGCCCAGGTAGGTACACCCACACATGTGAATTACCGTTTTTGTCGGAACATCTGTGGGAATGTGGGAAGGTAGACCACATTATAAGTTCGATACCACACGATCTCGGAATTGAAGCTGTAGAATGGCTGTTACTCCAATCACCAGATGTGCGTGCCCAAAAAGAATTCATTTTGACACTGTTACAGTTTATTTCTGAAAACTCTTATTTCCAATATTGCAACCAGTTTTTCTTACAAACTTCAGGTACCTTCATGGGTGCCACCATGGCACCTACATATGCCAATTGTTTTATGTTTAAATTCGAGATGGATCATATATTGACCAAAGAAGAATGGAAAAAGGACATCCACATGTGGACTCGATACATAGATGATATTTTTGGTATTTGGACAGGCACAGAGCAACGATTTGATGATTTGTTCGAGTATATCAACAGCATTGACCCACGAGTGCAGTTTACCAGAGAGTCATCACGTGACAATATTACTTTTCTTGATGTACAAATAGGAATGGAAGACAATAGTTACAGTACCACCCTGTTCCGGAAACCTACTGATCGCAACAACTTGTTGCACCGCTTGAGCTTCCATCAACCGAGTTTACTCAGGAATCTTCCGTTTAGTCAACTTCTACGAGTCAAGAGGATCGTTAGTGATCCTGAAGACTGCATTGCAAAACAGCTTGTAATGAAAGAAAAATTCCTTCAACGAGGCTACCACCAAGACAAATTGGACTCGGCTGTTCAAAGAGTCAACAGCCTTGATCGGGAAACTTTACTATCCGTGTCAAAGTAACCAGTCAGGGAGTTGAAATCTCCTGTGTACGTGTCGATATTTTCCATTCAAAGCAATACAATCAAGAAGACCATCAGAAATGACACGAGAGTACAAGATCTGTTCAACGAACCACCTGTGTTTGCTTTCCAGAGAAGTAAGAATCTAAGGGATGAACTAGTACAGACGAGATTACCCTCCAAAAAATTGACCACACACCGTACTGGCACATTCCCCTGCTTGCACTGCATTAATTGCATTAATTGCAACTCTGTAGTAAAAGGGAATGTTATTTTCCACCCACGAACAGGCAAGAAGATTTTTCTTAAGACATTTGGCACCTGCGACAGCATTAACATCATTTATGGTATTAAATGCCCTTGTGGAAAATATTATTTGGGCCAATCCACCAGAGCTGCCAAGATTCGGTGGAATGAACATCGGTCCTGCATCCGGAATTCCAACCCGAACTCAGCCGTGGCCCGTCATTGGGCCTTAAATAACCACAACCTCTCACAGATGAAGTTTCTGGTTCTGGAGGTCTTAACCAGAAATAACCCTCACGAAGATTTAGGCTTGCGCCTAAACCGAAGGGAAACATTTTGGCTCGATAAGCTTTGCAGTCTGGTCCCGAATGGTTTGAATGAGGAGATTAATTACCACTGCTACATATGAATCCTGTTTGAAACATCACGTCATCTGTATTCATCCCATTACAATGTGGTTTGTTGTTGACTCTGTTCTGTTTCCATGTTAATTGACCAACGTGTTTTCCATATATTGTAACATCTTGGATCCTGTGTTACCCCAATCACAACCTCACTGCAAGTCCCGGACCTTGGTCTGGGACCCAAGGTGCCGCCTGTAATGGGCGACACCGCCCGCAACGAGGTTTTATAGTATTTTCAACCATTGCTGATTTTATGTGATTCCATGCACTATCTTCCTTTCTGATGCAAATTAACGTACCAGCTTAAGTTTATTTATCCCTCAATAGGAGTGCCACAAACGAGCCTCACGTTAATGTACGTGTTTTATTTACTCATTGTTTGTTTTTTATGTAACTTGATGTGTCAAGTTGTTTTCTTTCTATTCACAACGTACCCCATTATGGTCCCTTTAGCACTTGAGTATTTTTTCTATTTCCATGTGTTATCTCTAGTGATTTCCTTAATTTTGGGCTAGGTACATTTCATGCACAGAACATTATACTAGTATGCCCTTAAATTTGATACTTCTCTTTACTGTGCAGGTTTATACCTGCCTGACACTACATGGCTACGTGACTGCCGGCCGCCCAATGGCGCGAGTCGGTCACGTGCAGTATAAATTAGCCATAGCCCTGGCAACCGCCTAACACGGCATTCTGAGATTCAGCCCGACAACTGCACGCAGGCGCTTTCTCCCGCCCCGTGTGCTCAGAGGTATGAGACACAACTACAATATTTGCAAACCACCATTTACATTCCGGTTCGGTACGTTGTCTCACTCACACTGAACCTTTTCCTCTATTAGATTCCATTTGTGAACACGATTGTGCTTAACAATATAGCCGCTGCAACCACGGCTTATCGTTGCGACCCATGCTGCTGTGGGCATTGACAACGAACGTTCTCACCAATGCAACACTATTAAGGTAACCACAGTTTTCTTACACGTCTGTCTGTTTCTTGTTTTTGTTTTCTACCATACAATTTACTTATTATTTCTATCTGTTTTTTCTCGTTTAATCCTTCTGAAAACTCCACTGACCGGTATGTTGACATTGCTATTATTTTCACAAACATATGTAATTATTATGTTGACATTGGTGCATTATGTTGTTTATGTGCAATTGACTAGACTTGCCCTGAAGAAGGAATTATTTCCGAAATGCATTGGCTTTAGTCTGTATTACATATGAGTTGCGGCAACTGCTCCCTCACTAAGAAGATATTAGCGACAGCTTTGTTTTTTCTTCGGATAAATCACTATTTGAAAACCAACAGACTTCATTTTTATTATTTTGTATCTTTACTTTTGATACTTGAAAAAGAATTACATTTTTGAACTTTGAAAGAATATTAGCCCGTGTCTGGGCCCCATTGAGAGCGGCTGTGTGACCTGGTATTTTTACTCGGTCTCTAGCTTTTAATGTGGGAAGGTAGGACATTTGTTGTTTTTTCTTGGTTGTGATAACGTTTTTATACATTTCCTACTGCAGTTTGTTACACAACCCTTTCATTTCCCAAATGTGACCTACATTTAGTCGCTGCTTTGGGCACTGTACATTTTTGTAACCTGCGCAAGTCACCTATCCTTAAAAAGGTCTGCCTGTGCTCTTTCAACAAATGTATTCTTGTCATTCTTTACCACATTTGTTTTCGTTATTTTCAAATTCTAAGTAAGTCTGTTTAGGCTGTGAGCATAAAAATCATGTGTATCATGGCTCAGGTTTTGGCTCGTGGTAATGCTTGCGAAACATTATGAAAAATGTGTGATTTTGTAACTAGAAGAGTCGGGGGAATGTAGCGGTGCATTGCTTTTCTCAATATTCACAGACTCCATTACCTCACAAGTGCATACATATCCAGCACATTTTCTATTCTGTCACTGTTCCAATTTTTTTTCCCAAACTATGGGAAATGTACGTACATAGTTCTTGCCTGACCTGTGCTTGGACTTGGAATGTTGTCTACTTTTCAAAAATGTATACCTTTCTGTGTTCCCGTTGAGCTTTCCAACCCTCCTCTTCCATTGCGTGCAAGCATGTCCTATTTAAAAAAAAAAGGGAAATTCGCCTATTTCTCACAAAACTGATGGTAAAGTTATGAAAAACATTTCGTTTTGTTTCCATCATTTTATTGGCATTTTCTGAAAAAACACATTTTGTCACTCTTTTCTCACTCCCGCGTACAGCAAACCACGAATCCTTAGTGGCGTTATGACCCCCTACACGTGGGAAGAAAAGGTTGTAAATTTGGCTGGGATATCATTTGTAACAGAAAGGTTACAAGGGATTGAATGCTGACATACCCAAATGTCCAAAAAAGGGCTCAGCACTGGGAAGCAAGACCCTCAGCGATTAAGGGGTTAAAAGTCCCTTGTAGCCCACTCCCTTTTCACATGCAGTATTCAAATCAGTCTCGCGGGTGATGTTTGCCGTATGTGCTGCTTCCTTGCAGTTGCAATGAGGGGCGCACCATCTGTTTTGCTGAATTTTCACAGACGTTGGTCATTCCAAGTCAGAGTCTGTGCCGGCAGATTTCTTACACAGTGCGCTGGGATTTCTTGGTGCTGCGCTGCGTGCTGAGTCTTGTGGTCCTGAAACAAAGCAAACAGAACTCTGACCAGCATCACGGGGGTACACAGTGGACTATTAACAGTGGTTTTGGACTATTGACAGTGGTACCAAGCTCAACAGTCAGAGGTTCAAGTACTGGTGTACTCCCAACTCCCTCACCTGACCTCTGAGATAGGGCTGTCTCCTAGGAAGGCCACTTACCCTATGGTTGGTGAAGCCACTGACTATGTCACACAGCCCTCCTTATGGTTTTGTGTGTATGCTCTCTGGCCTCCTTCAATGCCTTCAGCACAATCCTCGATCCCTCTTTTCTGACACAGAGATCCTTCTATACTTAATATGCTTTCTCGTTGAAGGGGTCGGCCTTAAGAGACAGACTCAGAAGAGGTCTGCTCAACATGCTTTTGCTTGTTGGTCCACTTCATTCTGAACCATCCACTACAGAACAAAAAGCCCAGCCAAGAAACAAAACTCTACACAGCAGCATAGCAGAGGCATCCCCACTATGGCTGCCTCTCCCCCAGTATCCCAGGCATGGATGCATTGTTCACCATTCCACTTGCAATAACCACAGAAACAATTGTATATTTTTGGAAACAAAACATGACATTTATTGGAGCAAACAAATTGGGGTGTTCCCATCCACATAAGCAAATCAATGTCATTAACAACTTCTAATGTAGCCCAATGATTTCCCGGGCTTGCAACAAGATTATTGTCCACGGGTGACACGTGTCACTTCCGGTTTGCAATTTGCAAAGTAGCGGACGTCCGCCTCTGGTAATGAACTGCCAGGCAGTAAAAATGTGGGACCACTGTACTCAGTTGATGAGGAGTCTCGACTGTCCCTAAGGGGGGGATCAGTGCCAGTCGTCCGAGTTTGGCTCGAGTGCGGCCATCGGGATCCGCTTGCGGCTGAAACCACAGCGTCAAAGCTCCTCCCCGGCTAGGATCGCCCCATAACTGTGCCTGTAACAGAAAAATAAAAGTTAGCAACAAAATTACTAAATAAAATGAACATCATCAATAGCTAGGACCGCCCCTTTTACCCCACCATGCTTTCGGGGTGGCTTCCCCGCTGCCCCCAATGCCTCCACAACAGTAAGTCATACTCACCAATGAACCTATATGCACCCTCCCCTTCTCACCACCACCTGAATAGCTGTGAGGAAGACGCCTGTCCCTTTGTCGGATAAGTGCACCCCATCGGCCTCAAAATGGGACATGAGCGAATTCAAACAGAAATGCCTAATAAATCCCAGCGCCTCCGCTTTAGCAAATTTTTCAATGCTCCTGTTCAATCTCCTTCTGAATTTCTCCAACCCTGCGAGGGAGGAGGCTCCCTGCCACTGCTGCCTGGGTGCTATCTCGAACCAGAATATATCCATGCCTGATAATTTTTGTGCCAAGATCTGCAGTGCCACCTGTGTCTGAGCCAACAAGCAACCTCCCTCCAATGTAGCGAGATAATTCCCTCCTAAGTGTATGACCATAAATCGGGGGGGTGGCCCCCCACTGCAGCTGCCTCCGCACTGCGGCCAACAAGGAGTGCCACCTCATACCAGACGTGCCCAGCCAAACCACCTATGTATTGTGAAATCCCAAGTTGGGACCTATGCTCCATTGCTGTGCTTTCTTGTCAGCCCAAACTATAAATGAATGCCCCAAAATCCATACCGCGTTGTCTGCTGATACAAGAAAATTGTGTCACACATTTATAAAACAAGGAATATAAACCGCACATCAATTCCTCGTGTGGTGAAGCGCAGTTCGCGGAAAATTATTATTTACAATATGTGCTCATCGTCCCTCTATTCCGCTTTACAAGGGTGGACCAGATTGCCCTATAGCCTCACATATATTCGGTAGCGGTCAGACAAAATGCCAGTGCAAAGGCCACCCTAAACAACGATATCTAATAGGCAATGTAGCATATGTTTGTCAATGCTTTAAGCAGTTTCTGTAATAACTTAAAGTCAATAGGTTTTCGCACATCCTGCTTGGGCCCTTCTACTCAGCTCCAACCGTTCAATGCTGTGCGCACCAGAAAACCTCTTGTAGGGTCACCTTTCCCCAGTAACTTACTGTAGAAGGATATTGCCGCCAGGTGCCCTGCCGCCCATCTCCTAGTCTTCCCTTCCCTTTGGGCCCACACTACAAATGTGCGCACCTGCTCTTCTAGGGCACACTGTGCTTTGCAACGCATGTGACACACACAAAATCTTACCGTAGCTCTGCTGGTACCTGGACCTAATGCATGGTGTCCCCCATGTCCCAGAGCACTTTGTCGAAGACACCAGCTGCCACCACTCGCTCATGAACTGTGCCCCTTCTCCCTGGCTGCAGGATGCTTCTTCCGGAACTTGGTCAACTGAAAACGAGTGTTACTCACCACTCCGAAGTAGGCCCAAGACGTGGATGAGTGACCTTGGAGATGATGGTTGTACAGGAACCAATATTCAGCCTTCCATCCCAGCTCCCCTGAGTACAAGACTCAGGCTTCCTCAAAGAGGGGCTCTTTTCTACAATGTACCTCTCCGCTGTTTCGATTGGGACAGACAGAGGTGTCAATTGAATAAAAGAGCGGGGAGAACACACACCGCCAATACCAATGCTGCAAAGGAATACAAAGATATTATACAGTGTTGAGAATAAACCAAGCAATCAGAACAGCAGTATAGTACAGGAAAATACTAGGCAAGTATTGGAGTGGAGCTTCCCCGGGGTGAATCTACAAAATATGAATAAGCACAGTGAGTGGAAATAATTCTAAAGAGACTTCCTAAAGTATTGAACCAATGACAACCAACCTGAAATATGGGTATTTTGAGGATGGATAATAGTCCAGGAAACAGAAGACAATGATAGGAGAAAACAACAAACAGGTATGTTAGTATAGGGAAATAAACCCGAGCGGCACGAGGGTCGCACTAGTGCCGGGTTGGTGCAGAATCAGCAAAGCGTTTATATGCACTTGAAAACAAGTTCACAAGACAGTCACTCAATGTCCCAAAATCCAACACAAGGAAAAATCCAATCAAGGCCGTGGAGAAATGATTACAAATAGCAGAGATGGAGTTGCCAACTACAAATATGTACCTGAGCACACACGCATCCAGATAAAGCATAGAAGAGTTCCGGATGGTTGATAGCAAGTCACCTGCGAGGAGGGCAAAGTCGTACCGTGTCTGGCAGCAGCTAGCTGGGATGAGGTACCGCAAGAGACAGCAGGAAGCAGGAAGAATAATCCAATAACTTTCCGGGTCAAAAGCCAGGCGAGCACGACAGGAATAAAGGAGGAGGCAAGCCAATCCAGAAGCCAGGCAAGGGTCAGAACCAGGTAAGCAGATTAGGAAATCGTGTGGAGGAAACACGAAGGTGTAAATGGACGTAACCGCTGTAGCTTGTAACGCTAATTAGCAGCAACGAGCCCCTTGAAAGACGGAGGTTTTAAAGCCGTATGGGGGCGTGTTTTGCTGTACGTCTTCCACGTACAGGACGTGTCAGCTGACACGGACTCCGTCGTAGTTTGTAAAGGCGCCATGGCAACCTGTATCTGCTCCACAGAGGAGCTTGTAGAAGAGTCGTATTCTGCCAGGAAGCCCGCAAGGAACTCCCGAAGTGTAACAACGAGAAAGAGCGTCAGCAGCAATATTAGCCACACCCTGTACATGGCGAGCACTAAACACAATATTCCTATACAAGCATAACTCTACCAATTTCCTCTAGATGCTCAGCACTGCCGGACAAGATGCTGATTGTAAGTTTATGGCCTGAATTACTGCCTAATTGTCAGACCAAAAACACACCCTCCTGTTCCCCAATTCCTCTGGCCATAACATGAGGGATACCACGATAGGGAAGAGCTCCAATGCCATGATATTCTTGGTCCTACCCTTCTTGTGCCACTGGGTCGGCCATTTTTTCACACACCATTCCTGCCCCAGCATGACCCCAAAACCTTCATTCCTTGATGCATCTGAATACAGCTGTATCTCCCCACGGGGTTCTCCATAACTGCACCCCATTACACCCTAGCAGGAATGACATACACATTCTCAAGTCATCTTTCAAGCCTGATCCAAGCCGGATATGGCAGTGTTTCTGAGTAACACCTGCAGTCGCCCTCTGCATGAAAACACCTTGGCTGCGGGTGTCATGATGCCTACCCCCGGGGAACCAGACCAGGTCCAGCAACTCCGTAAGCAGGCATCAAGTTATTTTGAGCAAGCCCAAAAACCCCTGCTAGGGGCTGTTTGGGTGCGGTCCTGGCGCCTATGGCACCAGGCTCATATGGAGAGTCAGTAGAACTTACCTGATGCAGACCATGCTGCAGAGCTCCAAGCCAAATGAGGCTTGGAAGGGACTATTTTACCTAGGGACTATTTTTTACTCGGGTGGGGCTGGGGAGGAATACTTACCTGGGACTACTTTGGAGGCTATTTAAACCACGCCCGAAGAGCAGCACACGCTTCACGTTATTCTGCATCCAGGAGCGTAACGCTCACCGTGTCTGCAAGCCTGCATCTAGTCTTCTGCCACGCCCGCCTCGAGTCTGCAGCCCCTAGAAAAGAAAAAGGGAGGAACAGAAGGAGAAGAGGTTAGAATAAGAGCAAAACCTGCGATCCTTACCTGAATTCCGGATCCACCGTGCCTTCGAGCTGGAAGAAAGGAGCATTTTTCGCGCGCTGCCTCGCCTGCTACAGCGCCGCGCTGAACTCACCGGCCTTCGCAGCATCCTCACGATCCACAGCATCCTTCTACACATTTCCGCCGCACTCTGGCACCTAAGGGGAACACAAGAACAGCAAAGGTGAGCCAAGGGAATAAACAGAGGCAATAGTAACTACCCCCATAGACTTACCTCATTACCGCCGGGGGTACTATTCCTGTTCACGGGTCGGCGCAGTCTCCATTGCATCCTCGCCGTACCCCGGCCCCTAAGGGGAACAAAAGGACAACAAGGTGAGACGAAGGGACAAACAAGGGGAACTCTTCTCACCACAATAGACTTACCTAATTTTACCGCCGGAGGCATTATTCCCCGAATTCATATTTTCTCTCCACACCTCAATAAGGGATCAAGCCACAGGTTACATTCTGGCCTTATTTTATTGAACTGTGTAGGATAAGCCAAATCCTTACCTGAACTTTGTCAGCTACCACAAGGAACTCTTCGCTGGGGTCAAGCTGCAAACTGCAAGGAATCGGACAAGAGTGAAAGTCAGACATGTGAACTCTTACGAACTAAATACTTTTCGGCGTCAATATTGTTCTGGACCTCACCAATTCCTTCGAGCCATTGAAGCAACTGGTTATCAACGCGCCCCTGCGCTCAATGCAGGATGGAGAGTTCCTATTTTCAAACCATCAGGTGAGACTATAAGAGGGGACATCAAAGGTGATCTGTGGGGAGAACAGCGGGGGTGGGAGGATTTACGCTCAACCCCACGGGTGGTTAATTCCCTTTCTCCATTTACAGAAGAATATTCCCACGGGCCAAGCAAACAAAGCTAGGCATCTCGGCCCTACGCGTCACATTGGTGGAGACCGCAGCTGTCCAGTTCAGATCGACGCCTCTGTGGGAGCCAGGTGAGCGTAACAGCGGGGAGGACTTTGGAAGCAAAATTCAATTTGCCCAACAGCTGCTGGCCCTTGGATAGGTTGCTCTTTATCTCAGAAATCATTCTCTGTACCTTATACTCAGGCAATCTGCAAGTGCCCTTGCTCGTATCCATTTCTGTGCCCATAAATGTTAACTCCTGGGGGCTTGTGTTTTTTCGGGTGCCAGCGGGATGTCCATCCTGGCCATCAAGCTCTGGAAGGAAGACAGCGCACGGGCACAGTCATCCAAGCCTTCCCTGACCATGAAAAGTAAATTGTCCAGGTACTGGATGATGCTTCCCCGCCGTTCTCCCTGTGCGCCACCCATTCTATAAAAGTGCTGAATTCTTCAAATGGTGCACAGGATACCGAGCATCCCATTGGCATACATTTGTCCATGTAAAACATGCCCTCCCACTGAAGTCCTAGCAGGTGAAAGCTGTCTGGGTGCACCGGTAGTAGGCGAAATGCAGATTATATGTCTACTTTGACCAGGAGTGCTCTCCTGCCCATGCTGGCCGCCAAAACCATGGCACTCCTAAGGAGACATAGTGCAATGAGCATTGCTCAGGGTCGAGCCAATCATTGACAGAATGCCCTTTCGGATAAGACAACTGGTGGATCAGACAAAATTGGCCCTGTTCCTTCTTGGGCACAATGCTCAGTCGTGAAACTATGAAATTCTGAAGGGGGTGGGAGAAAAATGTGCCTGCCACCCTGCCAAGTTTAGCTCCTTTTTAATATTTTTGGTTACCACTCTGAGTTGTTGAAGCACAGAGGGGAGGTTTTTGGAAACACGGACCGTCAGCGGACCTCGATATGCAATCTGGAACCCATCACTGAAACCCTCAAATAATAAATCGTGCTCTTTCTTTTTTGGATTCTCATTTAAATATTCCTGCAGCACCAGGGTGTCAACTGGTGAGGGTCCTTTTTCCCAAGTGGAACTATTGGCATTCTTTGTGTTGCCCTCTCCTCCCACCTCAGATTTGTTACATCTCACGGCTGGGTGTCCACCACTACATTTCACGCATTTGTGTGTATATCGGCACTTCGGTCCCCAACTTCACTACCCCTTGTTAAATGATCTGCATGGGTATCTGTGATGAGGTCTTACCTGCCAACTCTTAGAATAGATATGTGAATAGGGAAAAGATTGCCTACGTAGCATAACAGGTGGGCATTTATAGATATGGGAGTGCAGACATCACATTCATGACACGGGTCGAGCTGGAGGAGGCAGAGAGTGACAGTATCCCAATGCTTTTTCCCCCTCTGAGGCTCTTTCCCGCTGCCCTGGCCCGGAATTCTTGTGTGCCTGCTTATTTCCCCTCTGTGCTGAGGGGCCTTGTTGAAAGGACTGCCAGTTTGTTCTGTGGTTCTGCTCGTACTTCCCGTACCATGGCTTACGTGTACCCTTCACCACCTCTCCGGTAGACTAACAGGTCCTGTCCTTACCACCCATGAAAGAAACCCAACCATCCATGTCCTTCTGATCCCAAGTCATATCAGGAACAATCTACATCTTGGATCTAAAATCCTGGTCATAATCTATCCACCCAGTAGAGCCATACTGTCTTTGCTCATTGACTATAGCATCCCTATATTTCCATAAGGCGGGCCCCTGATCTGGATATTTTTCCATCAATACTGACACCAACAAAAAGAAAGTCTTGTTCCAATTAAATATGTCCTCCACAGCCTTACTTCTTTTCTGCCTCTTCTTATCTTCCTCTTTGCTAACAGTAATGTCTGGAGTCTGGACCCACTGTTTCTACTGATAGTAATGAAAATATGTTGAAATATTCCCTTGCCCAAATTCGCTATTTCACCTGCATGGGAATATGCCATGCTAAAGTAGACATGCCCGACAGTAAGGGTGCAATGGTCACTAAAGGGGTGCCCACCACACGGGTCCCCCCTCCCTAATCACTGTGGGTCCCTGTAGCCCTGCTAATGCATCTGGCTGGTGTGGCGTGGGTACCCCTAAGGACAAAATGGAGGCTGCTACCACTTTCTCCACTCGTCCCCCCGCCATACAATTCCCCCATCCCTCTGGACCCTTGCTGCTGTACTTGTGCCGCCACCTCAATTGTGACTGCCACCCCACCTGCACCAAGAGTGGGCTGAGCCCACAAAGCCCCCACGATTGCAGCAGGTTCTGAGGGCCCTTCCCAAACTCCCCTTGCAACTTCGATGGTGGCCCCTTCCCAAGGTAACTGCCTCACAACCCGCAGCAACCTAAGCATCTCTTCCAATGCCTTACCAATTCCCACATTGTCCCAGCCATTACCCGTAGGCAGCTCCAGGGCCACACTGGATGGGCCACTGCCCAACTGGCGAACACCTGAACGGCCACTGCCCAGTCCTAATTACTAGTGCAGCAAATGGTGAATATGCAGGTGTGGCAACATCACCTCTGCTGTGGCAGCAGGCGTGCAATAACAGCATGGCGACACAGCTGCGCAGTGCCTCAGATTTAACAGGCACAGCGTCTTTCCGAGCCGAACAGAGGTGTAAGTGGATGGGTCTCGAACGGCCTCCAGCTTGAGCACCCAGATCTCTCAACTCTCACGTTTTGGCAGGTTTTACCCAGCATGGAATCAGTCCACTCACCCACCAAATCCCTAATCCACCCATACATTTCAATGGACTCTCACCCGCAAAAGATCAAATTGTCTGGGGTTACCCCCTTTGATAACAAAAAACGTTGAGCGACATGAGCTCCATAACTTGGAGGAATGTGAAGCACAATATCACAGGTAAGGGAGATGATCCCGCTTCCTACTACACTCCTTAGTTAGGCACGCAGGACGACTTCCTGTCCAGGGAGTGAAGCTCTCGACGCTGCACCGCATGCAGTTGCCTCCAACAGCACAGGCGGCAGGATGCCGCCTGGAAACCCTCAACCAAGCCCCCTTGTCCAAGCAAGGGGCTTGGGAGTCTTGCAAGGGATGGCACTACTAGGAGTCCCCCAACGTTACCCTTGAAAGTCAAGCAGCAAGAGGATCACTGCAGACAGGAAGATTTAAACTGAGGCATAATGGGTAAAGGGTTATTAAACCTCCAGGAAAAAGGTGGAACACGGAATCGTACCAAAATGTCGCTCTCACAATTATGACGGCCGAAAATGCAGACTATTTTTTTGGACCCCCCTTACACCACATGTATACATAGTTCCCAACCTTTTTTGTCACCAAGGCAGGTGAAAACACCCGATTTTCTTTTTAGCGGGTGAGAGGCCCATAGAAGTGAATGGGCGTATGAGGGACTTGGCAGGTGGGTGATTCGTCTGCTTTCAAGGCGGGTGACAGCCGCCAAAAGCGGGTGAGTTCAGAGCTATGTATATATGTGGGGGGTTGTTAGGATAGTTAGGCTTTGAAGGAAGGGAGGTTTTAAGGGTGACTCTTTGTCCTCTTGGAGTGTGTATGATGAGTGCCTGAGTAGTGATGTCATGAATGGAGTGTTTGGGTATGATTGGTTGGAATGCTGTGTGGTGAGTGTTCCACCCAGGGACAGTTGAGATGATGTAGCCTGGGTGGTGGGAGCCAGTGGGCTCCAATCTGATCCTGTAACTACTAAAGAATCTCCTGATGACACCTGATTAAAGTAACAATAAGTACTTCTGGCCTCCAACGTGTCCTTTACCCAGCTGACCCCGCCTAGGGTCATAACATATATTGGCGACGAGGCATGGTCTTGATCAAGGCGGACCCTGAGAAGAAGCTGGATAAGACAGGTACCTGCATGAATGGGGCCAGACATTGGGAGAAAAGGATGAGAGAGAGGAGAAAGGACTGCTGCGGGGGGTGCAGCACAGGATCACAGAGACTGGAAAAAAGGAGGGGGCCCACTGCCCCCCATGATGAGTCCCACCACCCAGGGGAAAAGAGGGTGTCTCCAGTGGCTTTCAAAAATGGTAACAGATAATGGCACCCGGTAACATGAGAGATGGTGTTTTAGTTTCCACGCAATGTAACCCAAGAGACTGTTCCTGTTGGCACTACAGGGTTAAAATGTTTGTGCCAGAAGTCGCTCTTGTTGTACCAGGGAGAGGCGCCAGAGACACATCTGTCACCGCTGGTGTAGAGCTGAGGTGGAGCTAGGAAGTGCAGGCTCTAAGAAGTGAAGAGTGTGTCTTGCCTGGAGAGCCGTTAAATCAATAGTATGCTGAGACTGACGATGTTATGTGAGTGAGGAGCCGTGGTACTGGGCATGACCCATGTATTGGGATTCCATACCTTAGTTTCAGCCGTCCCGTAACGCGCATGGTGACAGTTGGAGCCCTGGAGCTCCTTGCGGCCTCATCTCCCATCCTGTAGTGATGATGTCATCAACCCAGAAGGGGGACTCAGCGATTGTGTGGAATGCTGGATCATAAAGATTCTGTACTGTCAGAGAATGCTCGGTGCTCTGAAGTTCGTGGCAATCCAGTGAGCTGCGTCAGGGTTTCGAATAATGGACCTTGCAATGTCATTCAGCGTGGCCAGGAAATGAAGTTTCCTTTCCGTGTACTGGGTTTCCTGTATTAGCTGCGTCGTAGTGGAGACTGACATGAATTGTCTATCATTGCCTTTCAAAGGGATCGAAGGAGTGCTGCTTGAAATTATGGGGCAGTGTTGCGAGCCTGCCTCTCCCAGGTTGGCATTAAACTGAACTTGGTCTCGAAGCAAGCAAGGGTCTCATCGTAATTCAGCTGAGCCTCGTTATTACCGTTACTGTTTTTTTCCATGTCCCAAGCATAGTCAGTCATTGCAAAGTATTTTATGGACGAGATACTGATTTGACGGAATGTTCCACAGTGAAGAAAATGCAATGTTGGATTTTGTGAGGTTGTACATTATTGTTGGAAATACCAAAGAGGGATTGTGTTTCATTGTTGTGAAAGGAGTGTGTGGACTGTTTTGCTTGTTGCAGATTTTAAAAGATTCGACCAGAGTGATTCTGTGCGGTGAGTGCAGCAATATAGCGAGCCATTAATAGCGGTTCACTGCATATCAGAATAACAGTTTGAGGATTTGCAGGATGTTATGTTTTATCATGGAACCATGCAACGTGGACTTTAAAATGCGGCAAGGTGTTGTCTTTGCACTCCTTAGAATTTACGTTTGCATGGAGGTGGAATGGGTAGGTTAGCTTGTGTCAGTCTAACATCTATTTGAGGAATTGCAGGTTGGTTACGTTGCATTTTCAGGCAACATGGACTTTTAGTGTTCCTTTTACTAAAAAGCAAATGTTTAAAAGTGTAGACTTAGGAAATGTTAAAGTGAGCAAAGCTGTAGGAAATGTCAAGATAGTTACCTACTTCCTGAGAAATCATCTGTAGGTATGATGTGCATCCTGTTGCATATCATTAGCATGGGTCTGTGCGGCCCACTGATGAGTGTGTTGAGCATGGGTGTGTGTTGTCCATTCATGTGTGTTATGAGTATGGGTGTGTGTGGCCCATTGAAGTGTATTACAAGCATGGGTGTGTATGGCCCTTTGGAGTGTGTTTCTAGCATGAGTGTGTGTCGCACACTGGAGTTTGTTGTGAGCACGTGTGTGCGTTACTCATTAAAGTGTATTATGAGTATGGGTGCGTGTAGCCCTTTGAAGTGTATTTTAAGTATGGGTGTTTATGGCCCATTGATGTGAGTTTGTTGTGAGCACGTGTGTGCGTTACTCATTAAAGTGTATTAGGAGTATGGGTGCGTGCAGCCCTTTGAAGTGTATTTTAAGTATGGGTGTTTATGGCCCATTGATGTGAGTTACACTTGGTGTTCTCAGAGGTAACTGGTTTTAGGAATAGTTGTTTGGCAGGACGCTGCCTGCATACTGTTTGTGGCGCGAGAGTGAGGGGACGCCTTCACGACTCGCGTCTGATGGTGAGTTAAAGGGTGTGTGCGTTTCACCCTTTTGTCCAAGTTGTGAGTTGGCTTGGGTTAGTTTTCTTGTTTCTTAAATTGAGTTGCAGAGAGTGTCATTTGTCGGTGGCACTTCCCTGTAATTTAGGCTAATTCGACTTTTCCATCTAGTTGCCGGAGGTTTTCATTGTTGTTAGATGTGTTGGGTTGAGACCTGACTGCTGATGGCTCAGATTGGAACGGCCGCCAATTCTGGGATCGGTGTTTGGGTACTGGTTGTGGAATTCCTCTGGTGGGAGTGGCCTTAGTGTGTATGAGCGGTGTGTGTGAATTGCTGGCTGTCTGGTATCGGGTGTGTGTCTGAGCTGTGTGTGTGAGTTGCTGGCTGTCTGGTATCGGGCGTGTGACATATGGTATCTGGTGCCTTCCTAATATCGCCCTGTGGTCACTGTTTCATAGTGAGTTATTGGTTGCTTTGTCAGAGCAAGACCTGGTTATCCCGAGCTAGGGAGTTTGCGCGTGGGTGTGGCAGCCCCACGATTTTGCCCGTGGCAGGGGTCAAATAAAAGGAGTCATGAGTTCTTTGAGGGTCTGTGGATTTGCTTTGGTGTGTATGCCCACGGTGGGGCCGGTTTGCGCTCGTAGGTGGCAGCTGCGAGGTTCCCTGGTGGCGGTGGGGAATGGAAGGTGATCAGTGTCTTCTGATGGGTTGTGAGAGTAGTTGAGGCGGCTGGGTCTTGTTCTCGTTTGTTTTGTCATGTTGGAAACATTCCCCAGGTGCCTGGTACTGGCTTTGGTGTGCTAGTGTGTGTGGTTGGTGCTCTTCCCTGTGAGTGTTGTGCACTTTAAGGAGGTGATGTGTTGGTGTTGGCTGAAGGAAGGGAGGTGTTAGGATAGTTAGGCTTTGAAGGAAGGGAGGTTTTAAGGGTGACTCTTTGTCCTCTTGGAGTGTGTATGATGAGTGCCTGAGTAGTGATGTCATGAATGGAGTGTTTGGGTATGATTGGTTGGAATGCTGTGTGGTGAGTGTTCCACCCAGGGACAGTTGAGATGATGTAGCCTGGGTGGTGGGAGCCAGTGGGCTCCAATCTGATCCTGTAACTACTAAAGAATCTCCTGATGACACCTGATTAAAGTAACAATAAGTACTTCTGGCCTCCAACGTGTCCTTTACCCAGCTGACCCCGCCTAGGGTCATAACAGGGGTATAGAATATAATATTAATATGGGGGAGGGTGCGGGGGTCTCCCCTACATATATATGTGGTAAAGGGGTTTGTAAAAAAAAAAAGTAAGCATTTTCAGCTGTCGCAATAATCACATAGATCCGTGAATCACTACTTGGCAAGGCAGGATCCTTTCTGGAGGCGAGGGCCTCAGAAGTATGTAAGGGGACGAGGAAGTGGGAGCAATGGCGTCGCCAGGAATCAAATTTAGGAGGGGCACAGAAGGGGCCAAAGACAAAAGTATGGGGGGCACAGACAAAAGTAAGGGGAGAACATGGTCACTGCTCGTTTTAGGTAGGGAGGGCTCAAGGGGGGGGCACTGGGTTTCACACAACCCCCCTGAGTGGGAGGTGGAGGGACTAAGTACAAATCAGATTTCTTGTACATTGAAAAAACGAAAATAGTACAGGTTGGAAGAAAAAGACAGCGTTGCGCAGACTTTTAAAAAGGACACATGAAGAGTGAAATATGAGCAAGAAAGACATCCGTTTTCAAACCAGCAAAGAAATACAATCATATTGAATCAGGGCGCAAAATATGGAACGCTTCACGAATTTGCGTGTCATCCTTGCGCAGGGGCCATGCTAATCTTCTCTGTATCGTTCCAATTTTAGTATATGTGCTGCCGAAGCGAGCACAATCTAATAATGAAACGCAAGGTTATATAAAGCCCAATTTTGAAGTATCTTCAAACTAAGAGTGACATAGGTTGAAGTACAACACGAATACCACACAATTATCATTGTAGTGTTCCTACTAACAAGGCAAGCACATCATTTTAGACAAAAAAAACCCCACTTTTACAAAAGAAAATCGCGTTATCCCCACGCCACTGCACAAGGCATTATGGGTATGTAAAAATTCATGACGTGGCAAAAAGGGCCTCCCGCATTAACATCTCTGTCTATCTTCTGAATCTCTTTTCTATCGTATCTGCATCTCTTTTCTAGGTGACTGTTTGCCTGTTGTAAATTGCACTTGATCCCACAGAAATATTACAGCAAACAGCGGACACCGATGAGAACATTAAACCGCGCAATCGGGCGAGGGTAGAAGTCCGGAAAAAATGCTTCCCGGAAACCACTGCCAACGCTGCTAGACATTGAAGAAAGACTATGCAGTGACAGCACGCTGTAACCATGCCGAGAAGAAAGACTCAAGTGCGTGTGTTACCGAGACGTCACTGCCCCGGCTGCTGTTGAGCACCTGCTGAAGGGAGCCGTTCCTTGCTGCCGGGTGACGGCTGGGGGAGCGGAGAGATGGCGGAAGACGGCAGCACGTACAATGTTGGCTTCATCGGAGCAGGGAAGATGGCCTATGGAATCCTGAAGGGAATGCTTCTGGCAGGTGAACGCTGGCATTGTGTGTCTGACGGTGGTGGGCGATGCAACAGCTACGGGCTTCATGGTTTGTTGCATGTAGGCTACCTCTTTAGTAGGAGGGCTCCTCAAGGCAACCTAATCATCTCTCTTTATTATTTTATTTTCTAATCGCCACCCAATTCTGCTCTCCTATCAATACAGGTTATTGAGCACGTGGTAACCCCCATTGTTGTGAATCCCCTCCACCCCCTTTTTATTGCTGTCAAAGTTGCCATATGCTGTTAGTGGGTATCTAGTCAATTCATCTAAACCCGTTCCATCTAATACCTCCCAAAATGCCCATCTAATGCATGTTTTGGAGGGGTAAAGCGTTAATGTTTGTTCTGGTGTATTTTAAAGGGTAAAAAACGGGGGATTGGGGAGGGGACCCCCCATTTCCCCAAAAAGAAAAAAAAATGCATTAGATGGACTTTAAAAATTTCGTTCGAATGGCATTAGATGCAATGGTTTTAGATGGAATGACCATAAACCGCTGTAGTGTGCACACCTGTCTTTATTGTCTCTTCTGGCAGGGCTGCCATGCCACACGTATGAGTTGTGGTACTGTGTAGGCTAGTGCCCTTCCACCCCACTACCTGGATCCTCTGGTCGGTGCAGAACTCTCAAGTTTTCCCGTAGTCATCAGGCTTGACAATGCATTCCGATCCTGATTTCTCCCCCATTGTATTCTAACACTTGTACTTCCTCTCCGTTTGAAATTGAGGGAAACTTCAAGTCCCAGAATGCATAGTAAAAACAGGGCTGGTTGGTTTTCGTGTGCAGCCATGGAAAACTTGAGAGCTCTTTGGCTGGTTGACGTACGAGAGGTTTCTGGGTATGAATTCGTTATTTTTTAAAGTTATAATCGTGTCTATTCAGTGAATGAAGAACCAGGGGAAGTCGTGCCACGTGTCCGAGGCCCCCATCATACATAACATTATCTTCAACCTTGTCCCAGACTCCATGTCACCAGGCGGGAGGGGTGATTATTGCAGAGTACAAAGTCGAGATTTCATTAGGCATTTTCTTATTTACCCATAATGGATTTCCGCTTTGTCAGGACATTTGTGTATTGCCCAGAGACACGCAACAGTAATGAAATGCAATATTCATATGAAACAATGTACTGTTATGTGTCACCCCTGCTGGAAACATGGTAGCTCTCAGGACTCCTGTAATGGTCACATGTTGCCAACCATGTGACCAACTTAATAAAAACAGTTATCAGTCAAACTAAGAACGGACTCTGGTGTGATTCATTGTAGCACACTGCTGGTGCCACGCTGTATGTAGCAGTCCCACTGGCGGGGCCCTGCATCAGGACGGTGCCCCTGACGGGCAAGACCGTCCCCATGGAATGATTGGGCTGTGTGACCACGACTGTCAGTGCAACCCCGGCCTGGGTGCCCCCAGAGCCGGGTCGCCCCAGCCCACATGTCCTGCTCCGGTGATCCGAGGCCTGCAGGGTGACCCCTGCCGTGTCTGAGCTGCGTGGACGCAGCTCTATTGTCCATGTCGGGTGATCCCGATATCAGCGGTGGCCCGCTCCAGTGATCCGGGAGCGGGCCACACCAGGTACCAATGATATATACAATTTACTGACGGAAGACCTTGTAGATATCTATTAAATGTATAGAAGAGAGTTCACCAAGAAGTCATCCCTATCCCATTATCCTCAGCATGGTGATGAATGTTTTGACCCCCGTCACTCCCTTGATTGCGGCAAACCAGTAACGGGAGGGAGGCGACCTAGACCCCCCTGTGGAAGTGGAGAACTGGCCTACACGGGGATCTGCAAATTACTCTTTTCTTGCCCTCTTAACGGAAATTAGGGACCTTTTTGAAAGAAATAACTGATCTTGAACTAGCTGCCAGCTTTACTGAGGAAGGAGCTTGGCAACTCGTTTCAGTGTCACATCCTAACACAGCCGATATGCTCATTATAGATACCCTGAAGCAACCAAAATCCATCCACTGGGGGAGGAATATTGAGACAGAAAAAACCCTCTTGTCTTCAAGGAACTTGCAGTGTATGACCTACAGAAGGTTTGATCATCTCCAATGAAACTTCCATCCATTTGAATAAATCTGCTTCAGTGGCTTGGGCAGGGGCTTGTAATGAGAATGTCGAAAGGTTGCGGTCAAGAGTTATATAGGGGGTTGCTACACAGACCGAGCCAGAAGTAACTAAGCAATTTGATGGATATGGACTAACGTGCAAGAGTCTGTCTGGGGGGGTGTGAGACTTGAAAGGTATTACTAAATAAAGACTTGACAGCTCTGTATGACCAGCCAGAGCTGGTTTCTACTGCAGTTTGGACGAACGCAAACACTTTGGCAATATCGAGTGAGAAAATGTCTTTTGTGAGAAAATGTCTTTTGTGGTGGGTTTCTTATGTATTGTAATCAATTGTTGAAGCCCGAACAAGCTAAACTGGAACCACAATTTGTCTGTGAGGGGATGGACCTCTCGTGGGATGGGGTTGGGTTCAGGAAGGGGAAATCCTAGCAAACGGGGGTGTTGCTTACAACCCCTTTCTGAGGCTACTTGCAGTTTCTTTGAGGAGGTCCGAGTGGAGGTACATGGGACGTGGGTGGAAGATCGATTCCCCCGTAGTTCCTGGAATTCGCCTTATGCTAGAGGAACTGATGGCAGAGGGGGAGGGTGATATTGTGTGCCTGGACGCTCCAATCTTTATCCCAGGTGGTTGAAGGAAAAAGAAGGGTAAACAAACTGAGCCCGAGTCACGAAAGCCAAACTTGAAAAAGTAACAAAATAGGAAGGAGATGCGGAAGAGTACGGGCAGAGGTTCTAGAAAGATTTTGAGTACCTTAACAATTCCCCGGTCGTTCTACCCATCCCATCCTACTAATGTGGGTCAAAACAAGTCTTCACGAAAGAAAGAGGCTGACGGGAATTGTGATGAACATCTAAGTGTCTCGGATAGGACAACAAAGGACACTCGGTTCAATCGTATTGGGGATAGAGTGACTCCTGTTGCTGACCCTAACAAAGCTGGGAACCACAGCCAAACTTGAAAAAATAAAAAAAAATAGGAAAGGGATGCACAAGAATACAGACAGAGGTTCTAGAAAGTTTTTGCGTATCTTAACAATTCCCCAATCGTTCTACCCGGGTGGAGGGGGAAGACCTGGTGGTCTTTACTGGGTTGCACCATGACAATCCCACAGCAAATGCTAACCTGCCTTTCCCTTTGCCTTCTGAAAGACCTACAGCCAGCTTGAGAGAGACTGAAGACGCCTGGATGGCTCCCGTTCGGTTTGGGAATGATCGGCAGTCCTCGGAAGCTGGGTCCACTGCTAGAAACCTAGGGACCATGGGTTTGCCATTTATAACGATGGAGGAAAGGAGAAAACAGATTATGCAGAGAGATGTGGATGATTGTTTCTAGGACCGAGACCCCAGATCTTGTCCTAGAATGGTCCTTGGTGAATTGTGTGAACATCATACTAAATAGATCCTGTGTTATCATTGTCAAATATTACCTCGGCTGACCTTGTCCAGGTTACATTTTGGAATAACATAAAGCTGGACAAGATGATCTTACGTTTTGGCTCACACGTGGTTATGGATCGGGTTCTTTTGGCGGCAGCTCAACTGAATGCATTGGGTTTCTCGGTAAAACCCTGTGAAAAGAAATTGAAAAGGTCATGCTCCAGTCTGCCGATCCTCAATTTTCTTTAAATGACCAAGAGCTTGTCAACAACCCTCTCTACTTACAATAATACGTTCAACGGATGGACTGGAGGGTAGACACATTGTTGACCATTTAGTAGATAGCGTGCACTTCAAAAATGGCACATTTTGGAGTTGGGTGGCGGCCTCATTAAATGCTTGTAAACATTAGCTGCCAACACCTTTGATTGGGCTAACATCTGGCGCACTTACTTTAACCTCATGGAACTCTAGGGGATCTACAAACTTCTGATTTTGTGATAAATATTTTTTTTTTCTGGTAGCGGATATATTATGTATTCAGTAATCATGGTTTTTAGAAACCCCGATCATAGACGGATGAGTGTTTGCTCCTACAGGCCTATATGGGGGAAGGGGCAGGTCTGCACCAGGGTTGCTTTTTGCTTTTCAGAGTAACATTGCCATCGCAGTAGCAACCTTTGCACAGCCTCATTCTTTTGTACAGGCAGTGGAGTTATCAGCGGAGAGAAGGGTATATCCAGAGATGAAGTTTATTGTGAATCTTTATTGGAACTCGAGGGTAATCGCACAAGTGTCATGCTTTCAGACTCACCCAGACACGACCAGGTGATATGCAGGCGGCGGAGAGAAAACTGGATCCCTCCCGCGATCACCTCTGCTCGATCGTTAGTAAGACGCTGCACTCTGAGGCATTCCTGGCGTCGATTTCCACGCCTGCAGTGGGGATTGCCTTGGAGACTGCAGGCGTGGAGGCGATCACCACTCCATACTGCGGTCCTCCACTCGACGCGGATTGTCACGAAGAAGGGGTCATGTGACATGGTTTCCAGGAAACAGGCACCAAATGAACCAGTGGATCACGTGACCAAGTGAAAGATCACGTGACCAGGAAATAGTCCCCGATTGGACAACGAATCAGGAAACTGCAATAAAAGGGGCTTGGCCTTTGCACACATTGCTTCTCAGCTGATTTCTCGGCGTTTAGCGATTTCCTGCGTTTTGAACTTCATGTTTATCGAATTTCTTGGATTTTGGACTTCGTTTTTCTTCTGGATTACCCTCAAATTTTGACGCTTGGAATTTTCTGACCTGTACAACTGGATTATCTGAACTTTCAACTGTTTTCTTGGATTGTTTATGGACTGACCTTTGGATTTGGCGCTTGATAAACCTTCAGCTACCTTTCGTATGAACTCTTGGAACTCTGTCAAGAACTGTGCACCTACAATCAAACCCTCTCCTCTCTGCACTACTCATCTGACCCTTGGGGTAAATACACTTAGGTTCAAGTCACTCATCATTCACCTCCAGGGTAGGTCTTTCTTATTAGTTGTTGATGCTTGTTGTGAATACCGTGTAGCCATTAGCTAACCTGGTATTTTCTTTGCAGCCACCCGGGACCTGGAGTTTCCTGTTTACCCCCCACCTGTGGCTCCAATAACCGGTCAGCGAGTACTTTGCCCCTCTCTGACTGGTGCTTGGGGACGGAGGTATACTAATCCACGTGGCCCTCAGGATTTGACACAAGTGGCTTTTTTCTTTTTTTTTTTGATCGAGGAAATAATGTATGCACGGCAAATTAAGAGAAACAGCAACTACATCATTATTTTTGGAGATTTTAACTTGATCTGTCTCCCACAAATTGGGCAGTTGACCTCTGGCAAAAACAACATAGCCCTTAAGGTGCGTGATATTGCGTGGATGGAATTGATTGGCATGCAGGGTGCATCCTGTTAATGGCAGGGTCCCTGGATATACTCCAGCTAATTGCACGTGACACAGAGGAGAGTATTATTGACTATTATTTTGTGTCGGGATATGGTCTACAAGATGTATCCTCTGTCGGTAGCAACGATAACGCGAAGTGACTGCAACGTGCTCTTGCCAAAATGGTGCGTTAAAAAATCGGGAACCGATTGTGTACCTTATCCAGCAGAATAAGAGGTAAACTGTGGGAAGAACAGGCTAGCCTGGAATGGTGCATTTGTAACGTTCTATCGTGTTCTGAAAGAACTAAATCTGCCAGGGGAACTTGAAGCTATCCTGACTGAGGTACCCTATCCATTGTTTTTGGACCAAATCTATGATCTTATGCCCTGTCGACATCAAGAAACCGGCTTGTGCATAGACCATGACCCTGAGGTCCAACAAAAAAGAGGGAGTTTAGGAGACAGTTGTGCCCAAGTAGTGGCCTGAAGGGTGAGGGTGGGTAGGGGAGGAAGGTTGGTAAAATGCGCTTATTGGCAATGGTTATGGAATCATCAACATGTTATGTTGATGAAAGATGCTTGTAAAATGCTATCACTAATCGCATCACAGAACTCTGGTCTTTTCTGGCAGTTGATTAATAATACCGCTAATCCATCCTCCCATGCCCAAATTAACCCCACTGGTGAACAGGAGTGGATTGGCCACTTCAGTGCGGTTTACAAAAATGTGGCTGGGGGGCGGTGGGTTTGTGGTTTGTGCAAGGACGCAAGGAAGTACCATCAGAGCCTGGTACCTGAACTTCTCGGAGAAAGAGAACTCCGAAAGAATTGTTCAGTCAAAACTCATGATCACCCGGCCCTGGTGGTCTCTCAAACGTGGTACTGAAGCTGGATCCAACTTTATGGGCCTCGGTTTTGGGGACTATCTTTAGCAGAGTTTTAGCTCCTTTCCAAAATCCAGGTCCAAATCAATTCCGATTCCCATCCACAAGAACTTTATTGGATATCCCCTCCAAGATTTTTTCTTCCCTGATTTTGCAGGATTTGTCCTTGTGGGTGAAGAGCGCGGGTATACTGGGCCCATTTCAAATAGATTTCCGGAAGGGGACTAGCATCATGCCAGTGCCTTTTTGCTTGGTCTCCTGAAGAGGGAAGCCATGGTGAGGTCAACCTGTCTATATAGCATTTATTGACTTCAGCATGACTTTCGACAGCATAGGCGAACAACTTCTGTGGAACAAGCTACTTGCATGGGACTGCCCAGATCATCTTCTTGGGTTAATTATGACTCTGCACTCTAATAAATCAGTGAAAGTCTGTCTAAATGGCCAGGGTAACTGATCTACTATCATCGTCGTCAGCCGCGGCCTTAAGCAAAGCTGCGCTTTGGCTCCCCTACTTTTCAGTTTATCTCCGATATTAATGAAGTGTTTATTTTTTTTTTTATTTTTTTTTTTTTATTTGATTGGCTGAAGGAATTCAACCTTACAAAAAGAAACTGTTACAACATAATTTAGATAATGACAAAAGGAAAATAACATATTGTTTACAGATTTACATCAATTGCATAGAAGCATACAAAAATTCAAAAACCCCACTATTATTATTATTATTATTATTATTATCATTAAAAAACACAAAAAAGAAAAACAGAAGAAATAAAAAGATTGTTTAAAACTAAAATTTCAATTTGAACCGATGTGTGTAAATTTCATAAAAAAGATTAACAAAGCACTTTGCATTTAGTAAAATACCTATTAAAAGGAGCCTAAACCGAAATCTTGTGACAAGAAATCATGTGGCAGAATTGTTTTTATAAATTGCGTTAATGCAATGTGAATCGCAGTTAGATTGCTCATGATTAAAATCGTCCATATTTCAAAAGACGATCGATCGCAAAATAGTTGTAATAAATTGCGAAAGTAATGTTCTCGGAGCCTAGAGAGTGCAAAACATTCAACTACTAAATGAGATAGTGTTTCCACTTGTTTGCAGTTTTTACAAAATCAGCAGAAATGATGATTTTTTTGGAATTAATCCACGCCTAGCTAAAATCTGGTTTGTTGGATGAAGATTCAACCGTAATCTTAGCATTTCTGCACGGACATAATGTGGTGGACACTTTATAAGGTAATGGGCCATTTGTTTGAACTTTTTAGGGGGAAATAGGTTTAAATCAAAATCTACATAACTTGTACACAGTTGATGCGTCAAAACCCAATCATGCCAATAGATTTTTTTCTACACAATGACTGACCGTGAGCGAAGAAGTCCTAAGGACGAAAATAAGGGTCGCAAAGGGGATGTTGCTGAGCATGAACACAATGACCAAAGAGTCGAGAGAGCCAGGAGATCGCCGATATTTTCACCGGTAACACAAAACTTACATCTTGAGAAGAACGAAACGGTCTCTAAAAATATCCAAGCCGGAGCCCAATCGCACGAACTGAGAGTTGGAACTCAGAATTTTCCCTTGTTAAAGGGAAAAATCGAAATTACAATAAGTAACGAGAATCTAAATGAGATCATAAGTTTAGAACGCTCCACCAAGCAACGACAGTCACCTGCAGAAGAAGATTGGACCTGGATGGCGAATGTCCTGAACAGGAAAGAAACTAGTTAATGTTTAAAGAATGAGTTGCAACAAGACCTCACGTTTAGTTCTTGGAACACACGTGGTTTTAGTCATTTGTTGACCATTAACTGGGCCACCAATTTACATTTGATTTGCCTACAAGAGACCTGGATGAGTGAATCACCTTTAGTGGCAAATTTTGAATGCATATTAAATCCCGCTATTAAACCCGATAAAGGTCGGCCAATAGCCGGCCTATTGACGATGATAAATCGATCTTCTGGATACCGGGTAGTAAGATCAGTCAACTACTCGCCTTATATTCAAGCCACTGAGATAAGTAAATCCGCAGCTGATAACAATAAGAATGATGAGATACTTATCATTAATTTGTATTGGAACCACCAGCGAACCGGATCCTATGAATTCATCGACCAAGTTACGAAAATACTTGACAATGTATTAGAATCCGGCCATGGAACTGAGATAATAGTCTGTGGGGACTTAAACATCGACCTTTTTAATCCACAGACCGTCCTAAAAACCAAGCTAGCCCAAGCATGGAACGACGAAATGGAAGTAAGAGGCTTGTTGAGGTTAAATGGCTGCACACAAGGAGATATACCTGCCAAACCAACGTGGCGACGTGATGATCAAAGTTCCACCATTGATTATATTTTTGTGTCCAACAACATACATAAGAAAACAAAATCGATGACAATTTGTCCAATGAGCAACAGTGACCACGAAAGACTTGAATTTACATTCCAAGATTGGAATTACAATCCGAGAGAAAAATGGCAATCACGAGTTGAAGTGGCACCCAATAGGCTGCGGCTAAAACTAGTCGATAAAGAGGTCCTAGAGATTCAGAAACAGTTCATAGCATCTGAGAATGCCATCGACTATGTCCCATTTCTGTGGCAATTCAAAACAAAAGATATTGGAATGAAAAATAAATCATTTCAAAATAAGCACAATTTCGACTTACTTACAAGACAACGAAAACGTGAAATGAGAGCCGAAATTCGCAGAAATAAACAAGGTCCAGTTGGAGATATAGTGGCGAAAAACAAATCTGCAAGACAATCCTACAAAAACTGGATGAAAGGTCATCGAGCCATACTGATGCAAAACGATGCAGAAAGCATGATGAAGTCGCTCGCAAACAAAAACAGCAGAGACTTCTGGCTCATACTTAATGCCCTTGAAGCTCCGCAAGCTGCTTTGCAGATATGCCCAGTTCCTGAAAAAGAATGGGTGACTTATTTCTCAGCTCTGTACCAGAATGACTTGCCACCTCTTCAATCAGCGGCTAACACAACTGCTTGGGACTTAAATTTCGCAGAAGATGAAATATACGACACAATAATGAGAGCAAAAAATTCGCGGGCGCCTGGCCCAGATGGTCTGTCAAATGTGACGCTTAAACAGTGCCCAGACTTATGGACAACGTTATGCGCAGAGTTATTTAGACGGATCAATGAACAAAAACAAATCCCTGCATCATGGAAAACAGGAATTATAATACCTATATTCAAGAAAGGCAACCGGTTAGATCCTGCAAATTACCGGCCGGTAGCCTTACTAGATGTATTGGGAAAAATTTTTGCTGCTCTGCTCCAAAAAAAATTGACTTTTTGGGCAAACTCTGTAAACAGAGTCGACGTAAGACAGGCAGGCTTTGTAAAATCTGTTGGTTGCTCGCTGAATCTTTTGATCCTAAATTTGTTGAAAATGGACGCCCTGAGAACGAAATCGAGAGTGTTCTTAGCGTTTATAGATTTCTCCATGGCTTTTGACAGAA
The DNA here is from genome assembly GCF_040938575.1 of Ambystoma mexicanum. Lineage (NCBI taxonomy): Eukaryota > Metazoa > Chordata > Amphibia > Caudata > Ambystomatidae > Ambystoma > Ambystoma mexicanum. Next base: position 1,256,880,231 of record NC_090933.1, on the reverse strand, counting down.
TTGATCGTGATCTATCGTGGCAGAAGTTGGTTTCGTGGGGATGTCCCGCGGGCCTACTAGCGGCAGTAAAAGAACTACACAATGACACGTCTATTTCTGTCCGGTTGGATCAATCGGGACTGCTTACAAGACAAATAAAAACATTCAAAGGCGTTAAACAGGGATGCCCCTTGGCAGCAGCAATCTTTAGCCTCTTTATTTCTGACATTGGAGACTCTATTCAGTCGGTTAGAGCTTTCCCGCCGACACTCAACGCATCAAAGATAAGTTGGTTACTCTATGCCGATGATTTGGTGATTATAGATCTAACGCCAATCGGTCTTCAGCGTAAATTAGACGCCGTCCAAAAATATGTGGACCAGAATAACCTAAAGATAAACACTAAGAAGTCGGAAATACTTATTTTTGAAAATCTAAAAACGAAACGAATACATAATAGCCCAAGACAGGTGTGGCTGCTGAACCACGAAAAATTGAAAATTTCTAAAAGCACTAAATATCTTGGCATGCTGTTAAATTCGAGCTTATGTGACGAACCATGGGTGGCAGACTCAAAACGAAAATGTGCCCAATTAGCATGCCAAGGGCTGAAGATACATAGGAAATTTGGGAACTTTTCTGTTCAGCCTTTACGAAATTTTTATGAACAAAAAGTGGTTCCGATTCTGTCCTACAATGCAGAAAATGCCTTTGGATGCTCGTCATCACACTGGTCGTCACTGGAACATATGTTTTGGTCAAAGACCTTAAGCTTGCCTCCAGGCATTGCAACAGTATGCATAAGATACGAACTGGCCCTGATCTCTTTACATGCAAGGATAATCTGGAATCAAATCAGCTTGTATCGGAAATCAAGGCCAGAAGTTGGAATACTTCAATTTGAACTCTTACACAACGCCTCATCCAAAGGTTCAACGTTGCTCGCACAATGGGTAAAACGATGTGAAAACCTGTTAAAGAACTATAATATCACGATGGAAACTCTCCTGACAAATCCTTCAGCTGCCAAGGTTGCAATATGGCGCCTTGATTGGATACACACATGTGACGAGCGCAAGGAAGCCCACGCAATGAATCATTCACCGGGAGAAGCAAGAAGCTACGGAACCCTTCAACCTTACCTCAGGCGTTTTCCATCCACGAAATCAAGAAGAGCTTTTATGTTGTTCCGCCTCAATGCAATGAAAACAAAAGATAGAACCAGTCATTGGGCGAAAAATGTGGATAAATCGACGATGTGCCGGTTGTGTGGCAAGGACCCAGAATCTATAAAACACCTGGTGCTTTTCTGCACAACATTGAAAGACTCACGATCAATCCACTTAGGTGGTTGGTACAGTGCCCACCAGTCGGTGTGTGCTGATGAATGGTGGAAGCATATGTGGAATGGTTCAGATATGAAACTGATTCTACCTCTGACCTCCTTCCTTGCCGCTATTGAAGAAAGATTAGAAGCAAAACAGGACATGCCTTGGAACGGGAAGGAAGGAGGTAATTGATGAAAGAAGTAGTAGTCAATGTAATGATGTAATGAAGGGTTTCGTGTTACCTCAGGCAAACATTTTAAAGGTTTAATGTAAACCAATAAAAAATAAAAAAAAAATAAAAAAATAGATTTTTTTCTTAGCTTTGTCGGGATTAGTAATTAACAAATCAATTGAAATATCAGCATCAACTAATGAACTCAAGATGACTTTTAACCACTGTTTAGGAAATGCATTGTGAGATGAACAGAGATACATAGCTAGTGATCGCAAAATGTTCGTGTTATTAATTCCTAGAAAACGTTTGCGGTAAAAGTTACACATCTTCCACAAGACCAATGCAGAGAGTGAGATCAAACCCAATTCGTACCTTAATAAACAAATCGGAGTACACAACGGTAAGCAGAACACTGCTTTCCAAAATTCACCTTGCAGGTGATCACAAAAAGTTCTGGGCTGTGGTATAAAGGTCTCAGCTCCGTATGAAAGAATAGGGACAACTTTTTGGTTATAAAAGGTGACATGAGTAGATGTGAATTTTCCATATTTATGCAGTATTATCCTTGCTTGCGATGTTAAAGTCATAGTTTTCGACCTTAATGTATCTGCATAAATTTGATTTTTTTACAGACCCTGAAAAGGGAAGACCTAAATATTTGTAATTAGTTACAATTTTTAGAGGTAATTTCTGCAAGGACCATTGAAAATTAGACATTGTTGTGTTCTTTCTTTTTTGACGGATAACTATCTGCGTTTTACTCACGTTGATGGTCTGATTGTTATTACCAACATACTCATCTAATTTGTTTAATAGTTCTTGCAGTCCTTTTGGGGTTTGCGAAATGAAGACGAAATCATCGGCATACAGAAGCCATGTGATTTTTTTTTTTTTTTGTTTTTTTTTTTTTTTTGGGACCCTAACTTGGGTGCATCAGAGTGCTTCCTCAAAGGAAATTCCTATATCTAATAGGAAAAGATTAAATAATGTTGACGCTAAAATGCACCCTTGTTTTAGGCCTCTCAATTTTCGCAGATAATAAACCCTCAAGAGATAATCTGACTTGCATAGTTGTGTTTGAATGAAGCTTTTTGATTATGGTTAGTACTGATGATGGGCAGCCATCATTTTGCAATTTCTGAAAAAGCAACATTCTATCCACCGAATCAAAAGCTAAACGAAAGTCTACAAATGCCATATATAGTGGTTTATTAATCTTGGCATATTTCGACTTTAACGTGTTTAGCGTGATTAAGTTTATCGAGGTCCCTAAGCCCGCCACAAAACCAGATTGAAACGGGTCTCGTTTAAGATCAGCTAAAGTCCATCTGTTCAGTTCTTGTAATATGATGCAGCAATATAATTTTCCAGGGGCATCTAATAAGGCGTTGGGTCTGTAGTTCTCAGGTAGACTCCGGTCACCTTTTTTGTGGATAGGGACAATTAGGGAGTGTTTCCACGAGACAGGAATCTCTTGCGTGTCATTTATATGCTCAAAAATTTGATACAAAATCGATGTCCACAACTCAGGATGCTGTTTGAAAATTTTGTTGGATGGGCCATCAGGACCCAGAGCTCTGGAATGACTTATTTTGTTAATAAAATATAATATATCGGACTTGGAGATGTCAATATGAAATGGTTTATAAGGAAGTGTCCTAGAATATTGCACAGTTAGGTGGAAGAGCATAAATTTCGGAAAAGTGAATTTGACACTCTGAATTTGGGACATCGCCTGCACCGGAGATATAGCATCCGTTAAAACTTTCCAGATTTGAGCCGAGTTCCTATCTTGAGTGATTTTTAACATCAACTCGCCATCACGCTGGAAAAGTTTACTACGGTGGTGTCGCCGCCAATTTCTGTATGCAGTTTTAACTTTGTTTAGGATTTCATATCTAATGCTCAATGGGAGCTTTAACGCATTCCTTTTTTGAAGTCGAAATTCTGTTTTTTTATTTTGCGCTTCTATGTCAAACCGATGAGTCCGCCTAGGGGCCAGTGTTTTATGAGCCCTGTTGTCTGGAAAATATTGCATAAGATCATAGTAGGGAGTATCTATGGATGATGGAGCATTCCGCGAATGGCAAAAGGCAACTCGCAAAGAGTTGTCGAAGTTACTAAGACTGGTTTCATTCCAATGTAGGCGATTCAACTGGTTTGAAACGGACATTTGACTGGAGATCGCCATAGAGTTACACTTGGTATGGGAAGCAGTAGACAACCATTTGATAGAGAGAATGCAATGGTCGCTGTTTGCATTTGAGTCAATGTTAAAGGCTTGGAATTTAAAGAATAACCTATCATCTGTGTAAATATAATCAATTGTGGCTTTTCAGGAGCTCTGTTGCCACGTATGATCAAGCACACCAATGTCTAGTATGCTCACATTCAGCATCAAAACCCTCTATTTGACATACTTTTTTCCCCACATTCTTTGTCTCGAATTTTCCAACACATACTTTTCTTGTAGGCAGTGCAGATTGAGATCACCGGCAACAATAGTATGCTGAATATTCGGAACTAGTACAATAAAGTCCAGCATAGTGGACAAATCAATCAAAAACCTCCGATTTTCAATGCCTTTGGGATTCCAGTATATGTTTACTATCGCGTACAAGATTTTCTCAATTGCTATGACCGTTAATTGGGCAAAAGAATTTGGAGAATATGTAAATATTATGCTGGTGTTAGAGGTCAATTTGGAACCCGTCAAGAGGCCAGACATCGGCCGACCTTTCTCTCCCTTCATTGCTGGCAAGAAATGTATGCTGTGATTTTCCCAGGAGGGAACAGACATAAGCCAGGTTTCTTGTAAAAGAATCACATCATAGTTAATGAAGGGATCTTGCGTGTTATTGAGTAGATGGCGAACCCCCCCCCCGCGTATTCCATGAGGCAAGACTGACGGACCGTTCATTTTTAACCTTGTACGGAAGTTAACTTCTGGAGTCACAATTACAATGGCATTTGGAGGGAACATTAGTCACTGTTTTAGCTTCTCTGACACTCATAGGGTTCATGATCTCCTTCAAGGCAGATTCAATCCAGGCATCTGCACTATGGGGTCCCTCAGATAGGTTTATAGGGCCCAATAAAAGAATGAAACCTAGCGCTAGTAGTTGATCTTTGGCTTCCCATATTAGATTCCTATTAACTCGGGATGTCAGCCATATACACGCTGTGCTCACTAGGTTATCATTAAAGAACTCCACCTGAGCTATGTCTGCTGACCCAATGTCTTGTAAGAGTGGTATATCAGGAAACACCTCTAAAATGCTATGACGATTTAATACATATTGAGGATGCGGCGCTGGCCGACAACCTAGCACTAAGGCAATATGATTCTCTTTGCTCGCTTTTGTTTTTCAAGATGGACTTTGTAGCAGGATTCTTAGGAGGAACTAAGACCAAAGAGGACTCGGAATTAAGTGGCACTGGGCGTATCGATTTTAACAAGGTGGCAATTTCTGCATTGTGATTTGGCGATGAAGGTGAAGAAACTACTGGTTTCTTGTCATGGCTACTCTTAAAAGTAACCGAGCGTCTAGGCACAAGAGACTGGATTGTAGACGTTTTACACTTGACTAAATCAAGTGTTGGGGCTTTGAGTGTCGGTTGGGATACAAAGGCACTCATATAAGCATCAACTTCCTTTCTGATTTCTGATCTTCGGATCGCCAGCATATCTTGCTCATAATCATCAGATGTATTGGATTGGGAAGTTGATGCTAGACTCATTTTGGAGGTCTTGGAAGTTCGATTAACAGTTTCTCTCAGGGCAATCTTCTGCGGTTTAATACTGACCACCCGCCCGGATAGCTGAGTCTCTGAACGAGCTTTCTGCGTTCCAATATTTTTATAATCTTGGGCTGCTTGAACTAAAAGGTCTAAAGGAGCATAGAGAGTAGCTGCTGTAAGATTTTTGTTAGCGCAGTTAAGCTTCAGTTTCCGCATTTGGTTCAACTGAATGTACTTTTCTTGTGATGGCACTGGAAGTTAACTGGCTGTGTTTTTTAGGGAGGGTGAGCATGTCAAAAAAGGGTTTGGAGCTTGCCGGAGCAATTATTTCCCATTTCTTAACATTTTTGGATTTTTTTACAAGCAACCACAGAATTTTTTGTTTTGTTTGGAGTTCCCACCAGAGTCAGATTTGGTTTCTACCAAAGCGGGATTTTTACAGAATATTGTATAGGGCACTTGAGTAGGAGCATTGTTGGTCGTACCAACTGGACACTGGTTATTATCTGGCATAATTTCTCTAATAATTTGACCAATATACGGAAGGGAGCACAAAATGCCTGAGTTATCTCCAGTAATTGCTGACATTTGACTCTCAGCATGTTGGTGCAAGATTGAATTTTCGACCGCTATTGGCAGTACATTAGCAAGAGCAGGATTCGGAGCCAAAGTTAAGTCGACCACAGGTGCAAGTTTGATAGGTGATACGCACTGATCGACGGTCGTCTTTGAAGGTATAGGTATTTGATTTGTAAGAGACGTAAACTTTGCCCAGAGTATTTCTTGCTTCGCCTGCCAGGCTAAAACAGATAATAATTGGGCACTTTGAACGTCCAGTTTAGTATTCAACGTATTAAACAAAGTAGTAATTGTTTGCATAGTTAAGTTCATTGCTCCCAACGTTAATTCAACTACCTTAGAAACATTTTGTGGCAGCTGCGGTTTCTCTACCGGAGAGCATTTACGCAGAGTCGGATGTAAAAAGGAAGATGTTAAATTAGATTTTGTGCAACCTCCATTTGAGTACAACTTTGGCGAAAAGGACAGATTGCCAAGAGTTTGTTGCAACATAAAATCAGAATCCGAAGAAGGCAAATCAATCACCGCTACATCTTCAGGAATTCTCACTGACGATGAGCTGTGTTTGTTTTCAGAGTTTGGAGCCATTGAGTCCCCTCTTAACACTGTGCTGTCAGATAATGATACATGCACCGTCGTACAACACTCTTGATTATTTATAGCTATAGGCAGAGCAACCTGAGAACTGTCTTTAGGAATCTGCACCGTTGGATTTTGTGTCACACAATCTGGGTAAAAAAAAAACTGGGTAAAAAAACGTGTATCCTGTGTACTTACAGATTGTTTCTTAAGGTCAGTAGCGTGAGATGTGATACGCTTTTTTAATTTCAGGGTAGGCTGAGCTTTAGCTCCTAAGCCTACCGCACGAGGAGTCGATACACAGGGAACTGCCTTCACTTGCATGTTGCTTGAGTTCAAATTCATATTCGTGGTGAACAAAGAAGGCATTCCAGTGCGCAAAGTGTATAAATTTCATTTCATGATGCCTCAAAGGAGCGAAAGTCGCAGACACTTGACCAGTGAAGGTCAAATCCTGGAGACTTTGTCACGACTACCACTGCGAAGCACCAGGATCTCAAGGTTTCTAACCAAATGAATGGGTAAACAAGAAAGAACCCCTAGCGGTTTTTCCCAGAAACTCGCTTTGCTCGCGCCGCCGCGGCAAAGCGGGACTTCACGGGATTTCGCCGGTGTGCGCGCGCGCAAGTCCTCTTAAATAGGCACGCCCACAGAGGGAAGTACAAAGCCTACAAGTAAGTAAACACAGTAAATATATATGTATATATAATAAATATTGTCTCTTAAATGCTGGGTGTTGAATCTTCAAAGTGCTTCACCTTGTGGATGTTTGAGTCCGTAATAGTCCGTAGTAAAATCGGAGATCAGATGCAAACGTCAGTTGCAAAAAGCAGCACAGAGCAGTGGGCAAAGCGGGACTTCACGGGACTTCGCCGGTGAAGTGTTTGACAAGGTCTGTTGTTTTTTTTTCCCCCCAGTTTAGTTGCCTCCCAATTAATTTCCTCCTGTATGCAAACGATCAAGCGCTGTTCGACTTTAAACCAGTTGGACTGCAGCGCAAACTGGAGGCTTTAGATGTGTATGCACTTAAGAACAGTTAGACAGTAAATATCCAAAAATCAAAGTTTTTTTTTTGTTTTTTTGGTGAGTATGGGGATGAAGCGGAAATATAAGAGCTTCATTTGGTCAGTGGGATGAGACATTTTTGAGCCTGTGCCAAACATTTTGTATCTGGGGATTCGATTATTTGAACTTGGAAGCAAAATCGAGATGCAGAGTCATTATTACTCTAAAATGGTAGCACAAACTGCACCGGCAGTGGTTTTGGACCACAGATTTGGTCTGTACTCTTTGATACCAATGTTACCTTTTTCTAAAATCTAGGTGCTATCCTCAATAACTTACAGGCTGAGTATCTGGGGTTCCCAATTCAATTAAATTGTGATGCGTTTGGGGGTGTTCTGGCGAAAGGTATTGAAACTGCCTAATGGAGTACCAGCAGCGGTTATCCATTATGAGTTGGGCCTATCCTCGATGAGATTCTACATGGTATGGAAACATCTTTCGCTATTAAATAGGATATCGTGTGCCGAGGAGGTTTCGATTTGGTGGGAAATGAAATGTCTAATGGAGAGGAAATATTGGGCTTCTTTGAATGAATAAGTTAAATAATGTGAGAAAATGTGTGGGACCTAAACATATCTAAAGATCTGGTTCTGCAATTTTATTTATTTTAATTTTTATAACGCGCTGCTCACCCATAGGACTCAGGGCTCACATAAAAGACAAACTGGAGGAAGGAACAGAGGATCAATTATATTATGCCACTGAATTCCCTCCAAAAGCATAGACGAAACTGAGAGAAATGGATTGGGTTCAAACAATTGAAAGGGCAAGAGCTTACCATTTGTATGTAGGATGGCTAATCGATGTTAGACCCGTAGGAGCCTCCCCCGCATATCTAAATAAGTCCCAGAGTTAAACATGGCGTACGCAGGTTATGCAGCGGAGGTTGAATTTATTACCAACTGAGAAAATCATGGGTGCCAGAAACGAGACGCATGGAGAACAAAGAACTTGTAGATTCATGACTGGGTCTGGCCTTTTGGAATCGCTGTGTCCTATCTTGTTACACTGCCAGGCTCTGAACGACTGGTGTTATTACTTTGGTGACTTCATCACTACAAACTGTTGTCAATTGAAGTGGTGTGGCAGCTTAGTATGTTATCATACGGACATAATCAATGGTTAATGGCAGAAGTGCATTTTTTTGAAGGAGGTGTTAACCATGTAAAAGTTACTCTTGGAATTGATGAATTGAAGATTTATTTTTGTAAACCTGATTTGTAATGTGATGTATGAATATGGCTGTTAAGATGCTATGGTATATTTTAACTTCATAATTTTGTAATTGATTGATATTCTTTCTATGTCTGTATTTGTTAAAGGTTATTGTTAACCATGTAACAATAAATAATAAATGTCATGAGACTGTGTAGTGATTGTTTAGTTGAAACTTCATACTGCTTCGTGAGGTCATTCGTACTGGGCATTCTATGTCTGGTCGAGGAGACTGTGGGGTTCTGTACCGTCCCAGTTTCCACCCTCTGGGCTTGTCTGCGGCCTCATTGCTACTCTGGTGACAAGAGGGCAGCACTCCACGGCGAACTAAGGCCTGCGGACCACGCTGGGACCACCTAGGCCGGCTCCTTGTTGCCATAAAAAGGAGAAAACGCAAGACCTCCGGGTTCACATCCAAGGATTTACAGACAAAAGAGATACAGCGTTGTACAGAGGCAAATCTGCCCAGTGATGTAGAACCGGCCTTGAGAGTGGATTTCGGTGGAGTGTGTGCGCACATCGTGCGCAACCACTGGTAAGAAGTACTTCTCAACCACTGGTAAGAAGTACCTATCCTTGGCCTCAAGCCCAGTGGCCGCATCTCTGGTGCTGAAATCTCTCCACTGGCTCCCTGTGGCTGCAAAGATCAAGTTCAAGTCCCTCTGCATAGTACACAAGGCTTTCTGGGGTTGGGGCACGCACTACCTACAACGCTCTCTCCCTAAATACTCCCCATCTAGAGCCCTCCGTTCAGACTCTTCCAACTCTCTGGCCGTTGAGCCGTTTCACCAAACAGAGATTTGGGGGTAGAACCTTATCCTCTGCAGGTACCTCCCTCTGGAACAGCCTCCTTGCCTCTCTCCGTCTTGAGCCAGATGTCCTCAAGTTCTGGAAACTTCTCAAGACCTTCCTCTTCTCAATACCTTCCTCTTCTCTTTCTCTCTTCCCCTGCTAACCCCCTTTATCCTCTCTCCTGCTTTCCTCCCAACTCTGCTCAGTTTGGATGACTGGTCATCTGGTGCACCTCCAGAGCCACACGGGTCGCAGGCTCCCCCGCCAGTGCAACACTTGTCTCTGGGTCTCTGCACTCTGTCTTGCACTTTTGCACTCGGAACACGCTCCATGTGAGAGGCATCCTCTTCTGCACTTAACCCAGACCCCCGATGGACAAGGTGCACTTGTTCCCCCTCCCCTCCCTTGCACTTCCTGTCTGCACACTTGTATGACCTTGAATGCACTAGGTCGTTTTTGTCGGTCCTCCCTTTGTTCTTCCTTTCCTAGCTTGGCTGAGCCGGAAACACTTGTGCTTAGACGCATTATTGATGATGACCTATTCTCATTCAATATGAAGGTTGCCAGGCCTAGCAATGTAGTTTATTGTTATGTATGTACTCTTTCCCCCCTCCCCCTTTCCCCGCTACACTCCTTGTCATGCACTTACTACCTGGCAAGTCATTAGGCCTAGCACGACAGCTTATTGATTGTTTGCTCTTCCTCTCTCCCCCTACCTTCCTTCCTGTCATGCACTTGCACTAGTAGAAATGCTTCTGGCCTAGTACACTATTAATATTTGTTAGATCATTCAGTAACATCAAGGCCTAAGAATGACTACTGTTGTCCCTGTTCCCTTCCCGCCTTGAAACACTTTGAAGCACTTCACCAGTGTGTAAGCACTTTACAAATAAACAATTACAATTACGTGATGCATGGACCGATGGAGTGCGAATCCTGATACCACTTAGAGGAAAGCACCTAGTGACCTGCTGTTAAATGCACAGGGCAGTGGCAGGGTGAGCGTCGGTGTGGCTTAGCAGCATGATGGACTGCGTATACTAGAGCAAGGTGTACATGTGTGGCCACGATCACGTATGGATGATTGAAATAAAATGAATACAACGGATAACTCGTAAAATACAAATCGGCAGTCCTTAAGAAAAATTTTTAATGTTCATATTTTACGAAAGTCCGTAAATCGCAGTGATGGGGCTGAGGGAGTAAATCTGAGATCATTATTTTTTTTTTTTTGTTTGCCACTTCAACAAGCAAACATAAGGAAGGCTTCCTAGGTGTGACGGAACCAGTGCAGGCTCACTGCAATGATGCATCATTAGGGGTTTAAACTCTCTCTTTAATCTTTATGAACTCCGGCGTGATTCTTTAGGCATACCATTGTCTCTTACTAAAACTTGTAATACCATCCCCAATCATAGTGACAATATCATTGGCACCAATCTGACTGTATCCTCGGACCTAGAACGTATTGCGGTTGATACTTCATCTCTAGCTGCGATGATGATTCGTTCAATGAGTCTTATTCTTCACATGCAAACCCTGTGTGTCTGGACTCTAAGTTGGACTCTCTTGCCGCCACACTTTAATCAGTGTTTGGTCTCTGCTCTGCCCTAATGAAGGAGCATAGAGACTGTAATCTGGAATTGTAGGTATCATTTTGGATAATAGATTCATAAGTAATGCCACTGATCCAACACCCACCCCTGTTCAAATGGGCGAATGTGACAGTGATTTACAGAACAATGACTCACCGGAGGAACATGGAATTTATTCACCTACTGTGATTAGTAACACCTTTCAGTCACTAATTCTGACCCCTTTGGATAATGCTAACACTTCTGATCCTTTCGGAAGACACAAGAGAGCGCACATAAAGAGAAATAATCTGGAAAGGTGCAGGAAAACGGACCCAAATAAGACCTATTCCGAGGGCACTAAACAGAAATCAATTAAAAAGAATGGGGGTGCCCTAGCAGATACTACCGTGAAGACATATGTATTGGCACAGGAACAAAATAGGTTCTGCATGCGCTACCTATTAGTCTAAGGTACCTGTTAATCCTTTACATGACCTGCTATTAAGAGGATCCTTAGATCAATGGCTCAATAATAACCTAAATGCACCACCGTTGAGCCAGAGTGGCGAAGTGGCTACCCATGAATTTTTAAACAATGCTACCTTTTTAAAAGTTCATCCCCAAGCACTGAGAAGGAACCTAGCTCTATGGGAGCAATTGATTATGCATGCACTGACCCCGAGCTTAAAACCCGGGAGCCATTATGCCAAGTACCAAATTGGGCTACAAAGAAAGATCTGCAGCTGCGAAAGTCAATAGAAATTATGGAAATATTCCCAACTTGGATAGCCCTACCCTTAACCGCCTAGGGTGTATCCCTTAATTGTGGTACAGAGCGTAATAAGTCTCTCAGCTCATCAGACATATCATCTATAGAATTACTGGACCTGTATAGCAAGGACAATTGGTTAATCGTAGAATTTATTTCCTCTATTATTACCAAACTGGTGATTATTACCAAACGGGTGGTTTTGTCAGTAGCACCTTTGTTAAAACATGGCTTCGACATCATATGCAAAACAAAATGTGTACGAAAGAGGTAATTGTGATATGAAAGCTGAGAAAGATGGGTCCATTAATCCTAGCTAGATCACTGAAAAACGTAGCCTACTGTATGCATACAATGATACTGACAAACCAAACATTATTAATAGGCATACAGAGGTTCGGTGCACAGAAAACAGGCACTATCAAGATGAATGATGTACAGAACAGCTTTAACGTATAACACTGATTTACTGGAACTCTAAAGGTTATCGCTCCTTGCTCAGCTTAGAGGGGAGCTCTGTTATCTGACAGTGACATTTTTGCTTTACAGGAAACTTGCTTGTGTAGTAACCTTGTTTTAGAGGGTTGTAACGTTATTCAGCGATTTTGTTAGATCCACTAGGGTTGGACGCCCATCGGGAGGATTATGTATTGGAGTAAAGTCCAATCTTTCTGCCTGTGAATATAATCGATGTAATAAGTGTGGCATCTCTCCACACATCTTAGGTGCTCATAGCAAGGGCTTAGCCCACATGGGTAATATACTGGTCATGAACAAATATGATCCCCAAGGATGGACTAATGACATCATGAATTATGTCTGAAGAACGATTGAATGCTGGACTGATTATTTCCCCAAAGAGGGTATTGTTATAGACTTCAATTCCTACTGCTACCTAGCGGCTAAAGATATGGAAGGAAGGCAATGCGAAGATGATCGCTGGGAAATCACACCTCCTGAATGCAAATAATAAGACACTCCAATGTGGTATCCTCGAAAGAAAAAATTGAAGCAATTGGTTGGAGTGTTTGAGTGGTCTAGTTTAATTATTTGAACTCTCAACTCCCTGAAGCTGATGATTATTGCAGGGGGGTGTGTGTGTGTGTATATATATTTATTTCACCAGTATTAAAGCAAGGAAATATACAAATAAATTAACTCAGATTCCAACAAATCTTGGCGATCATAAGCTCTTGAAATTAAGCATAAGCGACGGAAGCCATCTACTTATGCTAGGAGCAACACAACCTTCAGGTCTGCCTGGCGGGTGGAGGGGGTAGGATCAAGTGGACAGATCGATGTATGGATAGTTTTAATCATTTACTTGGTACTTGCTCTCTGACTTTATCCGATCTATGACTGGGTTATTCAAGAAAGGAAGGAAATCTATAGAGGGGAAGTACGCTGAGTAAAAAGATCAGCCTCCCTACTCAGTTTAGAAAAACGGGAGATTCTCTCGAAACTTGGAACAAAGCATACAAATTGCCACCGCTTATATAGGCATGACGAAGGGAATGCTAATTGGAGGATGTTTAGTATGCTCTGGGAGGGAGGGGCGGGGGGTAACGACAACAAGAAGTTTTGGCCTCTTTACTGACAATACCTGTCTGAGCATGAACCAAGAGATGCCAACCTTATTGATGTAATGAGATGGGAGAAATGTGTTTGTGCAACCTTCTATGAGGAGGCTCTAGACACCCCAATGAGCAAGAGAGTAGCATGGGGCCACAGAAGTAAATTCCCATTTAATCTGGAAGATCTCACTAAAATCATCAGAAAATTAAAACCCTCCTGTGCGCGTGGGCACGACGGGATACCTAACACTGTCATCAAAGGTAATACCGTTGGGCCCTGATTCTGCTAAGCTTAGGGACACATTCTTGATAATGGCGCAAATCGATACTGGTCCCTGTCTTTAAAAGGGGATAGAACAGAGCCAGCATGCTAGCTATGATCGATTCCTGCTTGAAGATCTTTTTCGACTATGGGTAGGCAAAATGACAGGAAAAAAATCTACTTTGCCAACAAACCGGATTTAGACCCGGTTTTAGTTGAATCTAACGCCAGGACCTTCGTGGGGTGAAAATGATCTCTCTGTTAAATAGAATACTCTATGCCACATTTGATAATGTAGACCAGGCCAGGCTCTGGGGCAAAGTACAGAACTCGGGATTGTGCCCCTGTCTGTTGAATTTTATAAAAGCCATGCTTGCTGACACCGCAGTAGTGGTACATATAAACTCTGAGGGCTTGTTGATGGGACTCATCCAGACTAATGGAGGCTTAAGGCAGGGCTGCATTATGGCCCCGGTATTATTCAATCTTTACCTGGCCGACTTGGACTATGCCCTAAAGGGTGCTCCCAGCTTCCTGCCGAAGATTGGGAAGGCTGATATGTGTTGGCTTACCTACGCTGACGACATGATTGTCTTAGCCCAAACGCCCATTGGTTTGCATGCTCTTTAGGCGCCTTATTCACCTATGCCACTGAGCAAAACATGACCATCAATTAAAAAAAATAAAAAACAAGGTGATGATCATTGGAGCATCTGCAAAAATTACCCCAAAGTTCCGCTGGAAAATTAACGAGGTTCCCTTTGTGTTAGTCCCTTTTTACTCTTGGGATGCCTATTTACACAAACCCTACCCTTTTATCCTATGAAAAAGTATTGCCTAGCAAGGCTACAAGTAACTGGAATGTTATCACAACATTCTTGGCAAAGTGGGGTGACTATTCTGTAGAAGATTCTTTGCAAATTTACTGGATGAGAATAATTCCGAGCATATTGTATGGGCTTGAAGCGATACCAGAAAAATAACTACAAAGGCTGGGAAAACTTGGGAGACCAGTCCTAAAAAGTCTGTGCTCTGTCGCCATTCAAGCTATTGGATGTGAGCTGGGTCTCACATCATTTAATGCTCTACTGAAAACTCAGAAATGCAAATTATAAGTTAAATTAAAGCGCACAGAAACATCTGGTGATTTGTTGATGAATCTTATTGCTACGAATTTGCAAATAAATATGTGGAATTTTGCACTGAATAACATTTTCTCCCCTTCAGAAGTTCTCTTGCAGAGATTATGTCTGACCACTCCATTTGAACCACAAGAATTAATGACTCATTTCTTTAAAAAACTAAAAATCAAAGCTAGAGATTTGGACAGAGCAAGGAATCTGGAACACTTGGGTACAAAAAAAACCGATACAAGCAATGTTACCTAGGGATTCATCCCGGGCACCCCTTCTGCAGCAGTGATCCCAAACGCTTTATAACACACTTGAGGTTTAACATTCTACCTTGCAAAGAATACATGGGTGCTTGGGTTGGTACTCCCATAGAGGAAAGAAAAAGCCGCCATTGTGTGACCTCTAGACATCTGACGGGCTGCCCTGTCCTGTGTTATTAACTTGGTAAGTGATATTATACAGATCTCCCATGATCAATTGTGGGCTGTGCTATTCTCGGCGAGATCTTTAGTCATCACAGGGGCTCTGCCTATTACGTTTGGAAGAGAGTAACGGAATCTTAAGTAGGGGACGACTACAACCTGTTTAGTAACTACTATTTTACATCAAACAAACACTTACTAGTGTTACTTGTTTGATGTCAAATAATAGTAGTTGAATTTTTTTTATAGCAGAGGGAAATGGCAATTATTGGATCAAATTTGCTGTTTTTTAGATTGTAATTTTAGGGAACACTACCATTAATTTGTTATTGCTGCATGGTTTTATTATATGCTTTATGTATGATGTATTATGGTTATTCTATTTATATTCTACTATGTAAAGGTTTAAAGAAATGTGCAAAAGGTTTTAAAATATTTTAACCAAAAGCAGATGACAAAATAAGCACCACAAGAATCAAATCTGCAACAAACGCACAAAAAAATCCAAAACCCTACATCCTGCATCAAAGGTGTCCTCCCATCACAATCACTGTTACCACATCACCAACTACTTAAGAACAAAAATAGAAACAATCCATCAGACCATTGAAGCAAGCCACACAACAGTAAACACAAGTACAATTACGGTACTACCAACAACCAGTGTGCCATCAACTGCAGCAACACTCGACCGATTTGAACCTATAGATGAAGACGTTGTCTCCTCACTAATAAATGAAACCAACATCGCCGGATTCCCCTGTGACCCATGCCCCTCACCAGGCAAAGAAATCCACAACCAGAGCACCCCAGCATCTTGCTTCTGGCTACTGATGAAACTATCCCTAAACACAGGAATAGTACCAAATCTTTCAAATCAGCTTACATCAAGCCACTCCTAAATAAACCCCTTAACTGCCATGGGTTTTCCCTCCCAGTGCCAAGGCCTTTTTTGGTTATTTTGGTATGTCGCCATTCAATCCCTTGTAACATTTTTGTTATTTGAGATCTCTCAGGTAAATTTGGCCCCTTTTTTGTCCCCCACATGTAGGCGGTCGTAACACCATCGAGGAATCCTAGTTTGCTGTAGGGGGTGAGGGAAAATAACCAAAAAGGGAGAATATTTTGGGGTTTTTCAGCAAATGGCAATAAAATGATGCACAAAGAAGCCTGTGGTTTTTCCCTTGTAATAGCTAGGAACAAAAGGTTTGCTGTGCTGAATTCACCATTTTCCAGGCTTTCAAGAACAGGTTGAGTGGAAACCAAAAAAAACATATTTTGATATGCTAACCACCCGTTTTGTGAGAGGTAGGCTGCTATTATTATTTTTTTTGACCTTTTTGTCCAATAGGACATGCGTGGACGGAATGGAAGAGAAGGGTAGGAAAACTGAATTGATATTTTATTTCTATCGCGCTCGTACATAAGTGTTGCAGAGCGCGACAAGGCACGGGAGGGGGAACAGGGGAGAACAAAACAACGATCTTACTAGGCCCAGTAACATTGAGAACGCGCAAGTGCATGGGAGAGGGGGAGAGGAAAAGTGCATGGAAAGGGGGAGAAGTGGAAAGTGCGAAGCAGAGGAGAAACAGATAAATAACAATAAATAAATAATAAAGGCAACAAACGGTGGTAGTGCAGCCAGCAATTTGCAAGTTCTAGGTTAAAGGCAGCAGACAGGGTAGGCCTGATGAGTGCAGGAAGAAAGGGGGGGGGGGCTGTATGGGTACAGATACAGACCCTAGTGCAAGGGGTGGCCCGGAGGCAGTGCGGGTTATGGGAAGACAAAGGCATACATTGCTGAAAAGTAGACAAAATTCCAAGTTTAGAAAGGGGTGATTTGCCACAGCCTCCCAAGGCCAGGGACATCACCCACGACCATCCTGGAGTGCTGGCTGTGCTGCGTTACAGAATTTCCCTTGGGGCGGAGGGAAGGAGACCCTGCTGGGGCTCCCTGGAACTGCCGCTGTGCTTGGGGACGGCACACCCTCATGGTAAACGGATGTCCAAGGCCGGGGCATCTCCTCCAACCGTCCTGGAGTTCTGGCTGGGATGCGTTACAGCTTTTCCCCTCGGGGAGGTATTGGCACGCTGCCGGGACCCCCTGGTGGGAAACAAACTGTAACACAGGCCATCAAGAACTCGAGGACAGTTGGCGGTGATGTCCCCGACCATGGGCAGCTGTCTCCCATGTGGGTGTACTGTGCCCAAGCACAGCGGCAGAGCCAGGAATCCCCTGGCAGGGCTGGCTTCCCTCCCCAGGGGGAAATTCTGTAACACAGGCCAGCCAGAGCTCCAGGAAAGGTGGGGGTAATGTCCCTGGCCTTGGGCAGCTGTCTCCCATGTGGTTTGACCATCCCCAAGCACAGCATCGGTTCCAGGGAGCCCCGGCAGGGTCCCTGTCCTTTCCCAGAGGGAGAAGCTGTAACGCAACCCAGCCACAGCTCCACGGTGGTAGGGGGGTCATATCCCTGGCCTTGGGCTGCTGACTCCCATGTGGGTTCGAACGTCCCTAAGCCCAGCGGTGGGTCCCGGGAGGCCCGGGACATTCCCCGTCATTTCCCAGAGGGTGAAGCTGTAACGCAGGCCAGCCAGAGGTGCAACCTGGGCTTGCGGACGGTCAACCCACATGGGAGACAGCCGCTACCAGGGAAACAACAATGTTTTACTGGCATGGGGGGCAATTGATGGCCTGACCCTGCAATTGTGTCCCAGCCCACAAAATATCTCCCCAGACGTCCCACTCCTGCCCACAGTCCCACCCACCCCACTGACAATGGGGCCTAACCATAGAATAATAAAAAAACGTACTTGCATAACGTTGCAGCTGCTCGCATAGAAAAAGCTGTAAACAAAACAAAAAACATTTGTTACCTATGGTCACCCCAGAAAAACAAATCGTAACTACTACTCTCCAATCACGACCCCCCCCCCCCCTTTCAATCCATACCTGTTGGTCTACTGACCCTCAACCCCCCTCCCCCCA
The DNA here is from genome assembly GCF_040938575.1 of Ambystoma mexicanum. Classification (NCBI taxonomy): domain Eukaryota; kingdom Metazoa; phylum Chordata; class Amphibia; order Caudata; family Ambystomatidae; genus Ambystoma; species Ambystoma mexicanum. The sequence goes on along the minus strand of NC_090933.1, from coordinate 1,256,862,055 downwards.
CTAAAAACACATTTGCCCCTTTCCTAGGGGCAGAAATCTGCCCCCAGGGAGGGCTACATGAGGTGTCCCCCATCTACTTGGGAGGGGGGTGGAGAGAGGGCCACTCCCCTTTCATTGTACCCCAACCCCACCCGAAACTGGTTTTCTTTATTTTTGGCCCAAACCTGCAGTCCCATGCTTTGGGGGCCCGGGGAGGAGAGGGCCGCTTACATAGTAAGCAGCTCCCTCTTCTCTCCCCCCCCCCCAAACCCCACGTCACAAAGAGATCCCTGGTGGTCTAGTGGAATTGCTGGGAGCGGATCGAGCTCTCTGAGCCCGATCCGCCCCAAGCAATGCTTCAAAAAAGGTGTTGTTGGAAAAGGGAGAGTCTCCCCTTTCCAACGACACCTCCTGCGAACCAGGTATACAAAATCCTACTAAACAATGTAGAAACAAATGGAATACTCGACCACTCGCAAGTCGGCTTTAGACCAATGAGGGAAACGGAATCAGCACTTCTATCCATATGGGACGAACTAAAAATAAATGCGAGAACAGTACACGATCTGCCCTCCTACTACTGGACATATCGGCCGCATTCGACAGAACGGAGACACAACACTAATTGAGAGACTGGAGGAATGCAGCGTAAAAGACTGCTTTACAATGGCTAAAATCTTTCTCCGCAAACCGAACAGAAAGAACCTACCTACTGCCTTTTACCTTACATCTCCTGCGGTGCACCACAATGCTGTAGCCTCTCCCCACTCCTTTTCAACATCTACATGTTCCCCTTAATGAAAATTATTCAAAACCACGGACTGACCATCTACAACTGCACAGATGATACCCAACTCATCGTCAAGATGGCCACAACCCAAGACACAAACATCACCCTCAACAATTGCCTCACCGACATATACCGCTGGATGACGACCAGCAACCTCAAGCTAAACCCAACCAAAACAGTGATAATGATCTCATCCCCAGAGAATACGCAACAGACGCACAGCTGAACTGGCTATCTGGCATGGGTACCCAACCGGAAGCATCAGCTGTGATAAATCTGAGCCTACTCATGAACAAACTCTCACTAGAACCACAAGTCAACCCTATAGCAAAGAAATGCTTTTACCTCCTGCAACTACTTACATGGATCCTCCCCTACCTCTCCTTCCTACACAGAACCCTCACAATCATTTCCCTAGTACTAACAAGAATAGACTACGCGAACAGCCTCTACCTTGTAATGCCAGAACGGCTCACTAAAAAACTCCCAACGCATCCAAAACACTGCAGCAAGGATACTCCTGAGATTAAACGGAAGAGACCACATCACACCAGCCCTGAGAAGCCTACACTGGTTGCCAGTAAATAAATGCATCAACTTCAAAGCCATCTGCATCGCCCACAAATCACTACACTGGACAAGGAGCTGAATTCCTCCAAACAAAGATCAACCGCTACCATCCAGGAAGTAATCTAAGATCAAGCGACTACCTCAATCGAAAATAAAACCATACGAAAAAAGAAAATGTGGAGGAACCGCATTCTCACGTGTAATTGCCAATCTAAGGGACTCGATCCCAAAGGAGATGAGAACGACAGTCAGGAGTCAGAAAACGACTGAAGACCTGGCTACTCAACTCAGTGGCTAGCACAAAATGGGCGCTGTCAGCAATATCACTGTGGACCCGAGATAATGCAATGACAGAAGGAATTCTGGAAACAACTATAAAACAAATGTACCGTACCAACCACTAACCTCTGCACCTTGCTCCTCTCCAGCATTACCCACACATACCTCACCTCACACAATCCAACGGATCATTCTCGCCTCACAAACGCACTACCCACACATCCACCATAAAAACAAACTGCTGTTCACAAACACCCCAGTCACTGGATGTTGCCCTTCCGGACACAATAACCAAAGTGCGCACAATCCAAACACACCTAAAAAGCCAACTCGCACCGACTCCAGTTTCTCCTGGTTCTACACACACCAACAGAAAAGCACAACCTCTATCCTACTATCTCTCTTCCCTCACTGACCTACCCAACCCTCTTTCTTACATAATCACTTGAGCGCCTGGAGACCATGCCAATGGTAACGGTGCACGGTATAACTCAACTTAACATAACATTAAAAAAGAGGGGTACATTGATTTCATGTCCCATCTCCACAAAAAAGTCTATACAGGGAAACGGTGGATGAAAACTGGAAGTCAAGTGACTCTAAGACTGTATAGTGTATATTTTGATGCAAAATGCAGACCAATATCTTGAAGTAGGAAGAATAGCAAGATGACTCAGAAAATATGTATTGTTTCTTATTATGAAGGAGACAGAGTGGGCTTAAAAGGACTGGCAAGAGCATTTTAGTTACTGCATCTTATGAAATGATGAGAATAATAAAACAATCTGAGAACTCGTGCAATCATTTTGGAACAGATTAAAATAACAATCAGAAATATAAGTAATGAACATTCCAGAAGCAACATTTAAAAGGTATGAAATTCTGGACAAGATCTTAGCTGAATTTGCTACAGAAATAAAAAGAACAAAGAAAATGTAAAAAAGGAAAGAACAAGATTATAAAGAAGGAATTTTTACTTTTAAAAAAAGACATGATTTAAGATATGAAAGTGGAAATAATGAATTCAAAAGCCACGTCTACAGTTACTAAAATAGTAGCATCAGATTTAGCATCAACCAGTGAAAGTGAGATACATACACCAATAGCACATAATAAGCTTGCAACAACTAATACTGTAGAAATTTACTGTCCTTTTTTTTTAATAGAAGAACTGAGAAGGTATAGAAAAAGCTTCAAAAAACAAATCTGTCGACAAATAAAACAAAACCTTCATAAAAACAAAAACAGGTTAAAGAAACTACCCAACAAGAGGCAAAAGAGGAGGAAAGAAGAAAAAACAACAAATACAAGCAACAGGAATCATGGCAAGATCCATAAGGAATGCTCAGTTCAAGAAAAACTGATCCTGTACTTTATCAGATATTAGGGTGCCTTTGAAATTAGAAACCACGCTCAGCCAAAGGCCTTACATTTTGTCCAAGCAACCTTAATGACTATATGTAAATGCAAATTGATCTCAAAATATTTTGTAGAAACTTGAAACAAAACTTTTGTTTTTAAGACTCAACCATAATTGAAAACCAAGTCTATAACAAAACCAAAATTATCAGATATGTCAATCAAATTTATGGAGTATACCATTACTTCACTGATTTAGATGAACAAGACCAATAATATATTATTACCAGCTATACTGAAGAGTAAAACGCGTTACTAAAGATTAGCCGCGATAAACGGATAACGGTATCGATGGCGCACAGACAGTAATCAAATAGCTGCCTTTACCACATAGCGCAAGAGCGAGAGAGATTTCTGATTCAATAAGGTAAAAACCTATAATTCTTAAAGACAGTATATACATAATGAAATGATACTTGGAATGATGGCCTATAGTAAAAAGATTTTCCTCCTTTATTCTTTCCTACTCTTCAAAAAGGAAATAAAATTGTAACGTAAGGAAAGGATATCCAAGCAATGATGATCATAACTAAGATTAAGTAATTTCTCAAGTACAATGAAAAAGGCATCATATTCTGTATTACTCTTTAACTTTATAATTTTGATATATCAAAATCATAAGAGCCATGTTAACATACTTTTTAAAATTAATCTAGGCATGCAGTACATATAAAAAATATGCATTCATCTCCTCCTGATGACCTATGTTTATAGTGAAAGACGTGTTGAGGACTAACTGGATACATTGTGGCAATATATTTAAAATGTGATTTCTGTAAAATGGTGCATGTGACTACAAACCCACTTTGTTTGGCACACTGCTACCCAGAGGCCAGCCATATACAGTAAAACCTTTATTTGACATTTACTGCAAATAAAGTATATACGTTTCAAACGTCTCTTGCAAATGCTACTCGCCCTTCATAAAATCTACTTGACTATGTGAGTGGGCGAAAACACTTTGCGACCCATAAGGGAGTGTCTGTAAAATGTTAGCTGTATGAATGGACCCAAATAAATAGGTATGATAAAAACACTCTGAAAACAGTTTGGGCAGCTGTCTCCTGCAGGTGGTAATGTATAACATAATCATAAAGAAAAGCGAGCTCTGGAGGCTAACTACAGTATTTGGTATTACAGTAGATCTGTAGATGTACAGACTGGATGGAACTATTGATCACTACTTTGCATAAGCATTAGTTTGCTTTGTGTACTCGTTATGTAAGGGGAAAGATATAGACTAAGCAGAGTGGATTGCGTAGCAGGCAGAGAACTGGGCACAACCAGTTGGACTATTATAGTTTGTGGTCCTCTCACTTTCAGGGTACCCGGTATAAAGCAACAGGGTGATCCTATGGAATGTCGAGGAATATGGGTTTGCTCATGGTTTGAGCACCAGTTGCAAGATAAGCCAGTCCGATAGCACAGCGAATATAGCTTTCGCTTTGACATCCGTGCAGAGCCTGCTGACGCAGTTTCGGATCCCGGCAGGGCCAAACCCAGCCTTTCATCCTTCCGAGGTCGATAAATGAGCACCACACACTGTGAGTAATAATAATCAGCGCTCAGATACCTGAGGATTCGTAGCGCTATATATGTTAAATTATTATTATGTATGAAACCTGCAGGTTACAGAACTAGGTTTGCCATCAAAAGCATTTGATCATGTACATTTACACTCGCCATTATGATGCATCTTCCCCAACAAAATGAAATATAGCTGACACTATGAACTGTAGATACACTACCCTAAACTTTACAGCACAGAGATGATGCAGTGTTTTACAGTATCAATACTGTAATTATGCAAACAACTTACATTTTAGGAATGGAATTGCATGAATGTCTTTTAAAAAAAAAAAAATATATAAAGTTGACACATACTGGTCGTTGCCAGACAGGATATAGAATGATTAATACAAGTATCATTCCAATTACTTGTGGTCTGCAATTATTTGGAAAAGAAAACAAAATATGACTAGCACTCCCACACATGCCATTGGCACTTAAGAGTGGAGGAGATGGGGGGCGTGGCTTGGAGCGCCATCGATGTGGCTGCTCCCCTGAGGCCCGCCGTGCGAAGCCCGCCGCTTCTGGGCCCCTAATGCGGCTCCACACCTCGATACCGGAGCCCAGCTGATCCCAAGGACGTCGGAGGACCTGGGGCCCATGCAGGCTGAAGCGGGGACCGTGACGCCCGACGGGGACGAAGTTATCCGCTCCGGCTCCCCGAGCCTTCCTCAGCGACGACTCCCCAAGATGGCGGCCGTGCTCGTCTCTCGGCCCAGGAGGGCGGGGAGAGCTTCCTGAAGCCGCATCCAGACGCGGCTCAGCTCCACGAGCGCCCGGGGCGCGGCGGAGCGACACCAGACCCCCGGACTTCTCCTCAGGTGGTCTCCCCGAAGCGACCCTGGCGCTGCTGCGCCGCCCGCGGGGGGCCCCCGCTTCCCGCACTACCAGTCCAAACCTGCACGCGACTGCCTGACGAAGGACGGCACGGACGGTGCCCATCAGGTAGGGGCTGCTGGGGGTGAGGACCCGGGTGGGGGGCTGGCCTCCCACCCCTTCGAGGCCACACGGGAGAAGCCCTCCGGACCTGCCACAGCGTCTGGGGTGGGGGCCGCGCCATCACCACCCCCCCCTCCTCCGCCCTCCGGCGGGCTCCTGCCTCCGCCCCTCGCTGCCCAGGACCCGGAGATCCGGACCCCATACGCCGCACTCCTGGGGCGCCCCGGCCCATACCATCATCTGGGGCCACCGCTCAGGCCCGGGACCTGGAGGTCCCCTCCCACTACCATCCCAACCAGGGGATCCAAGCCTGGGTCCACGGAGGAGGAGCGGTCTAAGCCGGGCCACGTTGAGTGACCCACAGCTGCAAGCCCGGAGAAGAGCCTGATCAACGCTGCCCGCCTGGAGCCCCGGCCCGGGGCCCTCTCTGACACCCCCCAAAGCGCCTAGGCTAACCTGGCCGCATTTCCATCCCGGGCTACCCCTGACTCCGGAGGGATAGCCCCCTTTGGCCTCAGAAGCGACCCGACTGCGTATCTCCTGGGGCGCCCCGGCCCACTGCATCACCCGCTCTGCTCTCTCTGGTCTAGTCCCAAGTGGGCGCATATCAATCTATCTGCCCACCGGAACCTACGCCCCACACATTTGCCCACCACCAAGATTTGGAGAGCTCACCCCCTTATCTGAGGCCACTGTGCACCGGCCAAGCTTGGAACCAGCATTCCCTTTCCTCAATCAAGAGCCTTGACGCTCATCCACAGGGTGGGCCTTCCAAACCACCTCCCCACCCACGATTCGCCAACATGTCGAGACAGTCGAAAGCTATTAAAAACGTGGACATTGCTACCATGCTCACCGCTCCTGACAGGGGAAAGAAACCGGACTCAGTTACTCCCACCCCAATGATCTCCCAGGAGGAGGGTGACACCCCAGCTACCAGAGGTGATCTACTGGCGTTTATGGCAGACATCAAAGCCGAGTTTCGGTCCTGCATGTCGGAACTCACCTCCAAATTGGAACAAACGGACCACAGGGTGACCGAAGTGGAGCAAAGACTGAGTGAGATCGAGGACCGCTCCCAAGACCAAACAGCTGCCATGGGAGATATTCAGCAAACAGTAAGAGCCCTCCAAGACAGGTGCGAAATCCTCGAATACAAACAAGAGGACCTGGAAAACAGAGCTCGTCGGAATAACCTCCGAATCCGGGGAGTTCCCTCCTCAGTCCCCGACCAAAATCTTGCAGGCTACATAGGAGACCTCTTCCAAATCCTCCTCCCACAACTAGATAAATCCCAACTGCTGCTGGATCGGACTCACAGACTGCGTCCGCGTCGGGGAGTAGACTCCGACCAGTCCCCGGATGTCATAACGAGAGTTCACTATTTCTCCACAAAAGAAGCTATCTCCGCTATCAGTCGGTCCGGAGATGATCTCTCCTTTCAAGGTCACCCTCTTCAAATTTATCAGGATCTCTCCCTCTCAACCCTTCAGAAAAGAAGGGCTCTCCGACCTTTAACCCTCTTCCTCCAAGAGCGTAAAGTCAAATACAGATGGCTCTTCCCCACAGCACTGCAATTTTCTTATAATGGCTCCCTCCGGAGAATATCCCATTTAGAAGATGCCGCTAAAATCATGCAGACGTCCTCCTCCCCGGAGGGAACTACCGCCCCAGACTTGTAAGCCTCGGGGAGCCCTACGTCAGCCCTCCCTCCCCAACCCAGGCGTCCTCCATGGTCCAAGGCCTCCCGAAACAGGAGAAGATAACCCGAGTTCGAGCGGCCCTAGATGTCCTCCGCTCCTCCGGCGTCCCAACGCCCTTTCAGCTAAATTCAGAAACAGTAACTCCGGCCCAACACAGTCCTACGTTCGCCCGGCGCGGCGGGCTTCCTTCACGGCCTATGCCCCCCTCCAAGGTCCGCTTCATCTTAGAGTCCTTGGATGCAAACGTTACTTTGCCAGACACAATTGGCCCTGTTGGCCTGGGGTGGGGTTACACCCACAATGTTTCCCACCCCGCTAGTTAAAAAGTTGGCCTCCCGTTGGGGGCCTCTGTTAAAACTGCAAGTGCGGTACAGATCACCTCTACACCCTCTTCACGATGGCAGCTAATGGACAACCTGGAGTCCCCCCTCCATCCCCCAAGCAAGGAACCTCTGGCTCCCCGATCCCGGAACACCAGACGCTGAGATGCCTTTCCTGGAATGTTAACGGACTCAACTCTCCCCCCAAGCGCAAATCGATTCTCCAGAAGCTACAAGATGAGGAGGCCGGTGTGGTGTTCCTTCAAGAGACTTATCTCCTCCCGGCAGACTTTGGCCGGCTCCGATCTAGCATGTATCCACGCCAGTTCTTCGCCTCAGGGAACTCCAAAAAGGGGGGCACAGCAATTATGTTTCGGAAAGACCTGCGCCCCCAGATCTTGGACTCCATGATGTGCCCGGAGGGCCGCTTCGTGGCCATCAAGTGCCTCCTGCTGGGGGACCTCTACACCTTGGTATCGGCATATGCACCCAACTCGGGACAGGCAACTTTCTATGATTCCCTGGGCTCCTCCCTCTCAAGCTTTGCGGAAGGCCAGACAATAATCGGAGGGGACTTCAATGGGGTTCCGGACCCCACTAAGGACAAATCCAACCCCCCTGCTCTTGGCGAGTTCGGTCAGGCCCTCAGTCTGCTGCGGCTCTTCAGAACCCTGGAGGTGGTGGATACATGGCGGGTGCTTCACCCCACCGAGAAAGACTACTCTTTCTTCTCGGGCGTTCACCGAACTTATTCCAGAATCGACCTCCTTCTATCTTCCCCCCAAACTCTCGCCCTCGCTAATGAGGTGTCGATAGGCCAGCGAATTCTATCGGACCATGCTCCGATAATAATGGAACTAAGCATTCAGAACACCCACGCCAAGGCGACACGCAGATGGGCGCTCTATGACCCAATCCTCAATGATATGTCAATCAGAGACAATATAACCACCACCATCAAGAACTTCTTTGAGGAGAACCCAGCCGCAGACACCTCCCTAGCCAATAACTGGGATACAATGAAAGCTGTAGTTAGGGGATCCTTGATAGCCCAAGGCGTAGCTTACCATCGAAACCGGAAACAAGTCTGTCTATCCCTGGAGGAGGACTTGCGAGCAGCTGAGGAAGCCCAGAAAAAGAGTGGCTGGTCTCCCAAGACACAGAGAGCGCTTCGCTCGGCCAGGAAGAAACTGGAGGCCCACTATGCAGAACACACTGCGCAACTTTTGGCGAAGACCAAACAATTTTACTATGCCAAAAGCAACAAGGCCAACAAGTTGCTGGTGGCCAAGCTAGCTAAAACGAGACGGACCAACACAATTATAGGGCTCCGGGACCCACAGGGGGTGATACATCACTCCGAACAGACGAAACTACAACTAGCTTCGGACCACTTAACCCAGGTCATGACAGCACCCCCCCGAGATCGGTCAAAGCAGGAGGCATACCTGCGGAACGCAGCCCTGACGCGTCTCCCGGACTCCACACGAGAGCAGTTGGAAGCCCCAATAACAGATGAAGAAGTTGACGGAGCCATCAAGGCCCTCAAATCGCGGGCCCCGGGCCCAGACGGATTCTCCCCGAGGTTCTATAAGATATTTAAGCTCCAGCTTATCCCCCACATGGTGGCCCTTTTCAACTCTTTCCAGGTCTCGGGATCTGTAACCCCACAATGCAAGAGTCGGTGACGGTCCTCCTTCCTAAGCCGGGGAAAGACCCGAGAGATCCGGCGTCATACAGACCCATCGCCTTACTGAATATCGACGCCAACTTGTACTCGAAGATTTTGGCCAACCGCCTGGCACTTATCCTCCCGGAAATAATCCACCCCGACCAAACAGGCTTCATTCTTCACCGAGCAGCAGGGGACAACATCCGGCGGACTCTGAACCTAGTGAACATCGCCCACCGCGACTCCCAAGGCCTTGCCTTAATGGCCCTGGACGCAACCAAAGCCTTTGACAGAGTCGATTGGTCCTATCTGGAATGCACCCTGGAAGCATTTGGGTTCGGCCCCACAGCCCGAGCCATGATCCTGGCGAACTACAAGCAGCCTAAAACCATCCTCAGGATCAATGGCGCCCACTCAGCCCCGATACCTCTGTCTTGTGGGACAAGGCAGGGCTGCCCGCTGTCACCCCTACTCTTCGCCCTCACAATGGAGCCCTTCGCCCAGAAGATCAGGCGGAATGAATCCATTAAGGGACTTCAGGTGGGCCCGTCCCACCACAAAATCGCTCTTTACGTGGACGATGTACTATTGACACTCACGGAAGCCAGTACCTCAGCGAAACACGCCCTGGCCGAAATAAAGGAATTGGGGGAGGTCACCGGCTTTACTGTCAACTTCGCCAAATCAGTGGCCCTAGGAATCGGCCTCCGCCCAGAGGAAAAAGAGGCGTTAACGGGTCTGTGCCCGATTGAATGGCGGGACCACTCGATCCCCTACCTAGGAGTTCTCATCCCAGCAAACCCAAAGGAGACCTATCAGGCGAACTTTCCCAAACTGATCAAGGAGCTGGAGGGAGACCTGAAGCGCTGGACCACGCAAGAGATCTCACTAATGGGCCGGTTCACAGCTGTCAAAATGAACCTGCTCCCTAGGTTCCTCTATGCCTGCTCATCTCTATCGGTGCCCTTCCCGACCCAGACCCTCCACGACTTACAGAGGAAGATATCGAAATTCATATGGAAAGGCAAAAAGGCCAGGATCCCCCACAAGACTCTGATTGGTAACGCCAGGCTGGGAGGCCTAGGGGTCCCGGACCTGCAGGCCTATAGGGCAGCGGCGCAACTGTCACACCTACACGCCTGGCAGTCGAGCACAGCCCGCCCCAGATGGGTGGAACTAGAGCAAGCCCAGCTCCCGCTCCCCCTCCGGTTCCTCCCTCACATCCAACCCTCTCTCAGGGCGCGCTGGAAGGACATCCTACTGACAACGAAGCAGACCCTAAGCTCCTGGGACTGGGCTCTAAAGCAGAAAGGAATCCCGAGGGGCCGAGGCCCCCTTTCGCCGATCTTTCACAATCCCGACTTCTCCCCGGGATCTCTCCCCCGCAACTTCCAGAATTGGATAGACGGGGGCCTTGAAACCCTGGGGCAGATGTACTCCGAAAACAGACCCCGGACCTTCGAACAGTGCAAGGAGACTTTTCGGCTTCGAGAGAGGGACAGGTTCACATACTGCCAGCTCCGCCACTGGTGTTCACACCCCCAGACCCTCCAGGCGGCAACTCGCCCCCCGACTCCACTGGAGCTAACCCTCGCGGATCTGCCGGCTAGAGGAAGAACTTCAGCCATATATAGATGCTTCTCGGGGGACTTTCTGGCGGCAAAAACTCGATCCATGGCTCAGTGGGAGGCGGACCTAGGCCATCCGTTCGATGACCAAACTTGGGTAGACATATGGTCCCGCACCCACTCCTCCTGCGTCACCAACAAAGAATGTGCATACAAACTCACCCTGCGCTGGTATTACCCCCCTCTCAGACTCCACCACATGAATCCACAAGTGGACCCCGCCTGCTGGAGAGGCTGCAGTCAACCAGGCTCTTACTTTCACATGTGGTGGACATGCCCCAAGATCCAGCAATTCTGGACCAGGTGTCTCTCAACCATTGAACAAGTCACCGGCTCCGCCCTCCCACTGGACCCTGAGACAATTCTACTGGGGATCCCGGTCCCCGGAATCTACCCCCGCTCCGGCAACAGGGCTAAGCTCCTCACACAATGCCTCTTGGCGGGCAAGACAGTTCTGGCCCGTTTCTGGAAGTCGCAAGACGGCCCCTGCCTAGCCCACTGGTGGGGAAAATTGTGGGACATTTTAATAGCGGAAAAGGTCACCGCTGCGAGAGCGGGGACTCTGCACCGCTTCCAGAATGTATGGGCTCCAGTGCTGGACTATGATCAGCGATTTCCTGCAATGACGTTCAAGCCAATCAACGCCCGTTGGGCCCTGGGGGACCTGGAGAGTACGCACCAGGCGGGGGTGATAGACTGAATCTTTGGCCCGGGAAAACCGGAATGATGGGGGGGGAAAGGGACACAAAGCCAGAATCTTTTCTTTGCAATGTTATACTGCCACCCGATACTGTTTGTAACCTATACTGCCTTGCTATAAATAAACATATTTAAAAAAAAAAAAAAAAGAGTGGAGGAGATGATTACTGCTGCATCTTTTCTCCATTAGCACTTGTAGCTAAGAGAGCACAGAGAGCAAGAGGAATGCAGGGCGAGCTGTGCTTTCATTGAAGAGGGCAACTTAAATAGCTAACTTTGCTACAGTGTCCATTTGATTAGCAAACCTACAGAATTGCGCAGCAAATTGCTATGCGACACTACTTATTTTATGCATTGCCCTCATAGCAATAGGGGAAAGATAGGCATTTGTCTTCTAATTTAATCAATAAGCAGTGCAGGTGTGAACGCTATGTCCGTGTCCTCCTTCTGGCCTGCTGCAATAGTCAAATGTTCTCCTGAAGAATGTCCTGGCATTATTATTAGAACCTGGGATGGAAAGATGTTGAGTTACCTGTGCTTACCAATGGGAAATGTGCTTTTAAGCAGCAGTGTAAATGAATGCATATTGATTATTAGCAGACAAAAGTTCATGTGAATATAAGGTTCAGTAGATATTCTGCACTGTGAAGGTACTTGCATAATCTTGGGGAGCGGGGTGGGGCCAGGGGTCAACCGATCACGGACTGAGAGATCCGCATTGCTGGCTGGGGAAGTAGCCCACTTTCAGCCCTCTTTGCCAGATTGTAGATCACCAGAGTGTGCATTGTGAGCAATAAGGATGCCGTACCTAATAGAAATTACCTGCATAGGCTACAAAAAGCACATCTGAGGCATTCCATGGGTAGGGTGCCAGTACAATATAGGATGCTTTTAATTTTTCACTCCTGTTTCAGTCCCTACATCTTGTTTTATTTGTGGTGTGAGACAGGGAGAGCCGCATGGCATGAGAAAGCAATGTCAGCATCTAGTCCCCCTCTCCCCCCCCCCCCAATCTCTAACATCCCAGGTTCATTCTGAAATACAGGTGCACCCCGACTACCTCTGCAAGTTTGCACGTCTCGCACGTAGGTGTACGCTTAACTATGTGTATCTGACATTCTTAAAAAGATCTTGTTCTCTTCAGTGCTGGGTTGGGGTGCCAGGGTTGTAAAGGCTTCTGCGGCCCCGGAGATTGACTCTCTGTTTTACTCTGGTTCTACTTTACTTTGTAAGCATTCAAACGCTCTTGACTTGCACCAGTACTCCTGACTTATCATATCGTTCATTACAGCTACTCGCTCATGTGTGGAATGAATGTATGGGATTTATAAAGCTTGACCCTAGATGGGAAGCAATGGAGAGGTGTGCATGGCGGGCACACTTACTTGGGAATGGTTCGGGATACTTGGGAATACTCAACTGCTCATTGGATCAACATTTTGTATATCCTCCAGGGAGATCCTAGAATAAAAACTTGGAAAGTAGATTTTCTAAGGCCAGCACTCTTTATTAAAGATTTTTGTCATGATTTGATTCAAATGGTTTCTCTCCTGTTCCCATTTGTTTTAAGGTCAAATCCCAGCAGAAAATGTTTTGGTGAGCGCACCCTCTGATAGGAACCTGGGAAAATTTAAGGTGAGGGTGCTGACATGCTTTCTTTTTTTTCATGCTGCTTCACATGCTTTATCTCTTTTGTGGGCCAACCTCCTGGTCATCTGCTGTGCTTTATTGCTTGAACCCGACTTAGTGGTGTCATCTCCTAAACTGCAGGGCTCTTCAGCCCTTGTCTTTACAGATATGTGGTACTGCAACTCCCATCAGCCCTTGCCAGCAAAGACAATGGTGAGGCATCCTGGGAGTCGTAGGCCAAAATATCTAGATACCCTCTGGTTGCAGATCCCCTGTTCTATTGGTTTTACTTTCTGTTGCCCGGTGCGGTTGCATCTCCCTTTTTCTTGACACTTGTCATTCTCATCCTGCGGCAATGTGCTGTTGAGCCTCTTTCTGACGCTCTGTGTCAAGGGCAGATCACAATTCGCACTCTGGCGCAACACAGAGTTCATAAAATGCTTGTGCAAGTGCCTGTCTATTGAAATGGAAGAAGCACTCGCCCAGGGTTTCAGTGATCGAGGAAATTAGTTGTGTCTGAGAAGGAGACATGGCGGCATACCAGGTGCTGTAAAGGCAAGACACAATCCATAGCATAGCATAGCATGGTAGGGTTGGAAATTAAGAACCGATGAGCAGGAGCCAAGACCAGCTCCTGGGTTGTTAGGCATCACCCAGTAGGCAGGAGCTACCACTGGAGAACCGTAACTTCCACATGAGATGCACACTTTAATTTATTTGTCCATTATGTATGATTACCTGTGTACTAGATGTATCCTAATTCTTTTCTCCTTTATTAGGATTCCAAAATACGCAGTTAATGTCACGCATGCGTGTTTGAAAGGCACCAGTTGCCTGGAGAGCCAAAAGTAGCTTTTCATAGCTGTTGCTTTCAAGCTGACGAGGCTCTTGTAGGCTAGAAGCAGGAGCTAAACATTAGCTCACAGCTCCCCTCAATTTTGAACCCTGCATTGAGTGTTCCAACACTTGCTTAGCTGCAAAATTCTCCAGCATTGGTTTCCCCCCCCTCACCAACAGCCTTGGCAGACGGTCAACTGGTCGTCAAGAACTGTTTAACACATTACTTCTAGTCATGTTAATCTGGTCGACAAGCTGGCTCCTCGTTGGTGTGTGGATGGTTGCCCGCTCATCTCTGCTGTAGATGGTCAAAGGCTGCACACTTCTGCGGCAGGACACAGTGGCGCACGTGCTGCAGGCTGCCAGGGCACACATGAGGACGCTCGGCACAATTCGATTAGGTTTCCGCACTAGGGAACAGGTAGAAGCAGGGCAGCAGGGGCAAGAGCCTCCTGGTACAACATGGAGCCAAGCGGTTTGATGCGGTTGAGGGCTGTGTATATGTGTAGAGGGGTGTAGAGGGGGCTTGTGAGGCCAGGTAGAACATGAAGAAAGAAACAGTGGAAACACCTGCCAATTAGGATGTGGGATGGGGCATTGATCAAGGAGGAGGTGAGGGTGGTGGCAGAAGGTGCAAGTGCTTGGGGGGGGGGGGGGGGGATAGTACAGTGTAGGTGGTTTGTGGAGGAACTGGGTAGCAGTTCCTGTCGACAAGTATGTGTGGGGTGGGAAAATCTAGTGGGAAATTGGCATGCATCCAGTTCTCCCTTAGGACAAGGAGTTCTGCCCCTCTGCAGTATTCTCCAGGGCTAAATAACTAGGAGAACTGCTGAGATAGAAACGGCTCAATCAGGGATGCTACAGAACAGGATGTTCTTTCATCCAAATGGCAAAAAATACAAATGTTTTCTGAATGTAATATCTAGCCTAAATGCAAATGTCTGGGCGGTCCATACACGACAAGAGATCTGTTGTAAAGCGGAAACGCCTGGCTCTGCTTCCTCCTTAAATAGTGGCGAGCAGCAGATTGTAATTTGCTTTGATGTGGTCCAGCCTAGGAGAAATTAGCTGCTGGCCCTAGTTGGCTCTGTCCTGCAGTCAGAAGGGAGCAGTGTCTGCACCCGGCAGACGCTCCAGGGGTGAATTCTACACCGCTGTATTAGCCGCATAGTGGTATTGCACTAGTGTCCACTGATACTTTTGGGTTGAGAAATTTACCCAAGGAGGTTAGTGCATCTTTTGTGGTCTCTACCCATAATTGTGAGCTACCTTGTCGTAACAGACCTGCAGAAAGGCAGTTCTGGAGAGTGGGCTGCTATGGTCCTTGCAGATTTCCCCCTAAAATGTTGACCGTGTTTTGCCCCATTTGCTTGCGTCCCAGCCGGCTTGCTTGTGCTCTGCCTCTTTGCAGTTGATGTGCTTGCTCCACCGCCCAACCCTCCACCTAATTCTTTACTACCCCAAAATGCTTGCTTTCTTTTCTGAAAGCTTTGTCATCTCAGAAAGGGATTTCTGCAGGCAATATTTAATTTTCGGGCACAGCCTCTCAATATATCTCGTCTGAGAAACTGATCTACCCACCCATTCCGCTCTGGATCAATCATTGTAGTTGCCCTTCCTGTTCAGCAGTGTGGCCTGGCATATCCCATGTCTGATCACCTACTCCCCGACACTAGGTTTTCGCCTGTTTTTATTACTCCACGTTCATGCAATGTGCGCGTTACCTAAAATGAAAATAAACTGTGTACTGAAGATAAATGTGTAGCAAGAAAAGAGCAAGCAACCAACCCAGCTACTGATTAACTAAGGAACATGTTTTTTTTTTTTTTTTTTTAACCCGAAAATTATTTTGTATTAATATACAAAACTCCAATCCAGCATTGTCATCTTTCTAGATATGGTCCCCTTCATATCACCGGCTCTTCCCCTCCGATCCTCATACCGCCATGAACTAACCCAGCCCTTTTACCAATTAGGTTTGTCTTCTAGTACCAGCTATACGTATTCCCACCCCTCTGTTGGTGTTCATAGCAGAGTCGCACTGCTTACTACGTTCCTACTGTTGTGCCAGCGCCTCCGCCATGTTTAATGCCCGCCCTTCAGTTCAGAGCCGCCATTATTCCCTGCGCTGGTTCTATCCTTCAGGTAGTGCCTTAGTGGGGCCCAGATGTCTTTTGGCCTACTCCTAGCTGCGCTGCATATTGTGTTTCCCTTACTTCCGAGTATGCCATAGCATTCAGCCAGTGCTGTAGTGTGGGTGGCGGCCCTTTGAACCAGGATCCAGCTATCAATGATCTCGCTATTACTGACGCCATGCCCAGGAGTCTTCTCACGGTTTTCCTATCGCCTGGAAAGACGCCATGAGGCCAATTCAGGTGGCTTCGGGAAACTGGTCTCCTATCATTTCCTTGATGGTCCGTACCACCTGCTGCCAGAAGCTTAATACCCCATTACATTGCCATACCCGATGTATAAAGTCAGCGTTCTGATCTTGACATCTGGTACATTCAGTCAACCTTTCCGGTTAATAGGTGTGGAGTTGGAGGGGTGTGTAGTACACCTGGTGTAGGTATTTATAATGCGTGAGCCTGTGTTAATTAGTGTGAGCTATTTTCCTAGTTTGCATGCATGCTGTTTTCATTGGTGTTGGGTAATATTCCTAGTGACGGTTCCCTCCCCACTTTTTCTGCGCCCTGTTTTGTGTGTCTACCCTCTGTTCTTTGATCACCCTATATATGATTGACACCATTTTATAGTATCTGGGTGGCTCTAAGTGTGATGAACCTGATGGTGTCCGCACTGACTTCCTGGCAGAGACCTCCTCCCATGTGGCCAGGGGCCGGCAGCCGGTACATGATCCTGGGGGCGCCTATATGAGGGAGGATCACATGGAGGGGGGAGGACAATCTCCGGGGAGATGTCATGGCTTCATCGGTTGCTGCAAAGGCACGCCACACGAACGCTAGCAGCCAGCAAGCGACTCCTGGTCGTTCAAAGGTGATGCAAGCAGCCCTTTTCCTATTGGCGTCTGGACCAGAGCCGGCGTGGAGAAGACAAGCCGTGAGAGTGGAAAACCCCAGAAGGAAGCGGTCGGGAGAGAAAAGCCAATGGAGACATTTCACCGGTTGACTGCAGAGCCGCACAACCATGCCAATGAATACTGGTGATTCTGCCCAGAGGCACTGGGGACCCCAGGGCTTATCGGCGGCAATGCTGAACGAAAGTGAATGAAGCCAAAGAAACCAAAACGGAAAAAGCCTAAATAAACTGAATATAAGAAGGGACTTTAAATTGCAAACAAAACCCTTAGAGCTAGACAAATATATTTTGTGCAAATGCGAGGAACTCAAAACGGATAGTGCAGCCGAAGGACATGGTGAAAGACAAAGTGTATATGCAACTTTGGGAAAGGGGCAGCAAACCTGTATAACTACAAGTGTGGCGAAAAAGTATACAGAAGTCGCAAGTGTGTGAGAATCAGAAGCCCTGGCAGGAGAGTATACCAGGCAATCGCAAGAGTATATATTCAAGAAGAGACATATTGGAAAATCCGACAAGTTTGTGCATTTACATTGTTGTGGGTTACATTGTTGTGGGTCACAAGAGGCCTAAAGACATGTTATATGTGAAACATTAGAGGGCAAGGCAGAATCCAGGGGCAGGGAGCCACCCTCTTGAGCATAGACTTCTTATCAAAGACTTTCTGTTTTGGAACCATTTATTCTTATTTTATGAACTTATTTTCAAAACCTCCCAGAGGTTAAAGACATTTACTGTTTCACCTCAGAGTTTAGTTTTAGTGTGAGGGTCATGATTGAACTTTGCACACATGACAGTATTGTTTTGGACATTCTGACACAGAGAGCCCCTTAGTTTGAGTTTAGGCAGGGAAATCCTCTTGGGGCTAGGTCCGAGAGGCATTTTCCCACCCCCTTTTCATTTAAATAAGTCGTTAACCAAGACATGGCAAATTTGTGTCTGTTTCATTCCTGACTCCTCACGTATGTATTGAGCAATCGTCGAGGGAGGAGGTTCCTCTGGGATGCCTGGAAGTTGAGAATGTATTGCCTGCTTAAACCTGTAGTACATGAAGACCATTATACCACCCCAGTTCCCTAGCTTTTTAAGTTGTTCCACTGAGGTCCTCTTCCCTTCTACAAAGATGTCCTGCAATGTGAATATGTTCAGGCTCTGAAAGTGTATTTTGAACACCTTCTCCGTGGTTACTTCAATTCCACATATATCATAGAGTGAGAATTTTTGGGAGTATAGACTATCGTCCCTACTTCCTTGGCTATTCCATCCCAGACCAGACACATTGTGGCCACGGGTTGCACTTCCTTCCTGTTTCGATGTTGCCTACCCCATAGTACAGACTGTACATTACTGGGGTGCAATGTTACCGTTTCGATCCCAATGTGGAATATTCAGTCGGTGCTCTCGATCACCATGCAGCATATTGTACCTGTGCTGCTAAATAATATGCATATGGATCGGGATAGTCTAGCTCCCCCGCCCCCTTACATTTGATTTGATTAGTAAGTCATAAGCTATTTGGGGATATTGCATGCCCACACCAGCCACATCCATCAGGCTCTTAACTCCTCACCATTAACTCACAGGGCGTACTATCAGTACATTGTTAGACGTATAATAATTTCGGTTTCACCACCATCTTTGCCAGGGAGTTCCTTGCCGCCTGAAAAACTGGCAGGTGAATCTAAGCATCCACCGTAGCTTCCAGAGTGTTGATGTTCTCTGCATAAAGGACTGTCACGTCCTCCGCTACCACAATACCCAGGTACATAAGTCCTTCAGGGCACTACCTGATTATCAGTACGTCCTCCCTCGTGACTCCGGAGTTATTGGTAGCACCTCCGACTTATCCCAGTTGATTGTTATCCCTGACAGAACCCCATATCGCTCCACAACCGCCATTATAGCTGTGAGGTTTCTCTGTGGTTCTTTAATATAAAGCAGTATATCGTCTGCATATAATGATATGATGCTGATTCTTGAGTACAGTTTGATACCCCTTTTGACTATGAAAATCCCTCACATAGCACGCTAATGGTTCTATGGCTAGTGTGAACAACAATGTGCATCCATGTCTTGTTCAGTGCGTAGAGGTGATGACTTTGGATTGGATTCTATTTGTTAACATCATTGCTTTAGGGGAGACATGCAGTAATTGTACCAGTTTAATAAATTGATTGAGATCCTGCAGGAACAGTCATTCGACTGAGTCGAAAGCTTTTTCCGCATTAAGGGATGTGATCCCTGCTGGTACCTTACAGTGTATATTGTGTAATGGAGCAAACGATCTTTGCAAGTTACTCTGGGTTTACCGTCCTACTACAAAACCTGCCTGGTCCGATAGCACTGAGGTCTGTATATGTGGCAGCAAGCGGTTGGCTATTATCCTGTCCAGTATTTTGTTATCAGTATTTATTAGGGCTAGAGTCCAATAGTATGCACATTTCCAGAGGTCCTTGTTGTGGTTTCAGAAGGAATGTTATTGGGGCTGTCCGGTTGGTCTCCGGAAGAGTGCCTGTTTGAATCGTTTACATTCGCAGAAGATGTGGTGCTACTTCCTCCACATCCTGCTTATAAAACTCTGCCAATGTCAGGTGCTTTGTTATTGGGTAGGGTTTTTATCGCCTTTTTGATCTCTTCAACCGTTATGGGGTTTTCAAAATGTATTGCCTGTTCCGGTCTAGCCAGCCCAGTGTGACTTGATCCAGAAAGGACAATCGCCGCAATATCCACATTAGTTTGTGCCATGTACAAAGTATGGTAAAACCATAGGATGGCCTCATTAATGCCCTCATTATCTCTCACACTATTCCCTGTCTGTTTCAAATTCCAGGATGTATGTGAGCTCTTTTTCTTTCCGGATGGCCCAGGCAAGCGTTCTGCCTGGGCGGTCCCCCTCCCTGTATGCCCTAGCTTCAGCAGGCCCTGCCAGAAGCTTGATTTCGGCTGCTGCTATGTTCATCCCTGGTCTCCCGCAGCCACTGTGAGTGCATTGCTGCACCAGTTGCACCAGTCGTCTGTTTGATTTCCAAAATGTTTATTTCCCTCCTTCAAGGCCTTCAGTCGTGCCCCACCCACCCTGGTTAGGCAGCTACCCCTAATACAAACTTTAAAGGTTTCGCGTTACGTGCTTGCATTAACGCTGCCGGTATTATGCAAGATGGATTGCTCTATATCCTGCACAACTCCTTCTGTTTCCTGGATCTTCCTCCACTCTATTTTTAACCCTCCACCTAGATAGTATGGGCCTTGGCCAAGTTTAATGAACTGTGAAAGTTACTGCGTGATCAGAGAATGTTCTGGGGAGGATCTTGCATCCTGTCATGCGGGTCAGTATATCTAGTGTCGCCATTATGTAGTCTATGCAGAAGGCTTTACCCTGCACACTACCGGTGCCTAGATGTGTCAAGTTTATATTACCTTGCGATCTACTAGCTAAAAATCAACATCTGGATATCTTATTGACTAAGAAAATTAAGGAAAATATCACCAGCAAGCGTATTGTGTGTCATGACCTACAATACGCATCATAATGATATTAAGAAAATTGTTTCTAAACATTGGCACTTGCTGCAATTTAATAATCCTGATTTGGAACGCCCCATCTTTGCTTTTAAAAAAGGCAAACATCTGAAGAACTGGCTCTCGCGAGCAGATGACTATGACTAAAAGGCAGCCAACAGTTTCGGCTCTTTGGAGTCTTAAGCCCATATCTGGACATTTTCCATGTGGCTCTTGTAGCCAATGTAAATCTACGACTGCTTGCACTTCAGTTATGATGAACGGCAGGTCTTGGTATTTGAAACATCATGCCACTTGCAACACTCTTAATGTCATTTATGTTCTCATTGGTCCTTGACAAAAAACATACATTGGGAAAACATCAAGACCCGTGAAAACAAGGATAATGGAACATAAGTCAAATTCTGACCACATCGCCACTTAGCCCATTTCATGGAAAACAATCACAGCTGTGGAACGGGTAGTTGCCATAGACTCGCATAGCACAGCAGTGAGATTGGCCCAGCGTGAGCAATGGTGAATGTACAATACCTTGATTTACCAGACGGGCCTTAACCATCAAGAAGAATGGCTCCATTGTGTACTGTAGCTACATCCTCCCGTTACCACCTCACGTTACCACCTCTGTCTCCAGGCTTTCAATAGTCACCATTTCTTCAGAGGTGGCTTTATTTTCACGTGGCTTGTTTATAGTATGCCACCATTTTATGTCCTTTCTCTCATGTCTGAGACTGGGGATTTATCAATGTACAATTTTCATACTATTCTTGATATATTCTCTGGTCTCACTTCGTTACATTACGATTAGTGAGCTGGCTAAAGGAGCTGCTAGATATTTTTGCAGTCCACTTTTCATGATTATTGCCATTATTATACAAGACATTGCATGGTAGCTTTAATTCAGGCTTATTCCGTTAGCCTTAATTGAATTCTTTCATTTACAATTTGCCAGGTTCCTGGCTCGTGGGCGAATGTGAGGTCATTTATCCATGCGTGGCAGATGACCCGTTTGTCCTTTTTTCATGTTCACATCCTTTTCTTTCGGATTGTTGAACTTCGACAGTTCACTGTGAATTTGTAGTCTTGTGTTTCTGGCCATGCTGTCTTTTACTTCCGAACTCCGCCTAACGGAAGTGTATCGCCGTTATTTATATCTCTCACATGTGAGCCGTGTGAAGTCTCCCAGTCCTGTTGCAGCCACGTACTGTTTGCCGTCGGTTTACTTGAAGGTAAGCGGCTCGTTCGCTCGTAGAAACCTCACGCTTGCTCTTTCGTTTGCATTTTAGCAGTTTGTTTGTTCTGCTGCAAGCGATCTCGGCATGCTCATAAAGCCAGGTCTTGTGGTTTTGAGATTTGCTTTTAGCCTTTGTACACTGAGTGTTTTCGATTTTCGAATCGCTGGAGTTTACTTTGCCAGGTGATTTTTCTGGCTAATATGGCCATTGTTGCATTGGCGTAATAATAAGTTTAACTACATTTATATGTTCAATATATCTGCATCTATGCACGATGAGGGTGCATTTATCTGTGTAGTACGCATTTCCACTCACCATTGAGGCTCATAGGCGGACACACTTGCTGTCAAAGAACATGCCATGTTCGGGTTTATTATATATGCTATGGAGGCCCTATGGCTTCACGTGTTTTGTATTTTTGACTTTGCCAATTTAGATCGGTCAGGAGCAGGCGAGCTGTCGAGTTATATTTTGTCCTCCCCTCCTTCTCTTTCCATTATTCGTTTCACCATGGCCTTTGCTCTTAATGGTTGACCGTTCTCCTTTCTACAAAACCACTTGGTAGCTGAACTACATGAGTACATATACGAAGATAAGATGTTTCTCCCAACATACTCGTGGAGGTATGTAAAGTCTGTCATTGGTCATTCACATAGTTCTTTTGGGTGTTTAGCCATGTTGGTAGAACTAGGGATAGTTTTAATCCCAGTTCTTTTGGTGTGTCTCCACAAATATTTTCTTCATTATCTGTTCTAGTGCCGTGGTGGTTGTATCCAGCATTTATTATTCACACCCCCACTGGACGTAACAAGGTCATTACATTGTGGATCTATTGTCATTTTAAGACTAGCTGTATATATAAAAAATAATTTTTCAAACTATTCTGTGTTATCGGGCTGTTAGGCTCGGTCAGTTTTTACATGTGTTGAGGTGGACTGAAAGATGATTCGAGAGGAAGGCCACATGATTATTTAGATATGAGCAATCTTGGTTATGAATAAAATATTGTATATGTTCTTGCACATTGATTATTGAACACTAGCTTGCCGTGTTTGTGCCCTGGTGAAGACGAACATCAGTTCTCTCCTCCTTCGTTTTGTCAGATTAGTCTGAACTAGATATAAGTATTCGTCGAAACTACATAACAATTAGAGACCTTGAGATATGTACAAACAAGCATTTGTAAGGTATTTGTAGTCACATGTAAGGTATTTGTAGCCGACCTTTAGCACTTCTCCTTGTGAGCTTTCATGGATTGTTATAGCACTTTACGATAGTTTACAATTTTTATTTTGTTGGTGCCTTTATTCCTGTCCTTTGAGGCATTACGAAATGTAAATATTTAGCTCTCTTTTGCGAGGTTTCATGCATTGTTATAGTATTTTTTGCCATCATTTATGTTCATTGAGGCAATATGAAATTTTCAATTTGAGAGAAATATAGCTACTAGCCCTGATTAAAACAGGGTTAACATGGATTGGTGGCTAGCTATTACAGAGGTTATTCAGAATTGATTTCATCACAGATAGATTAGACATTTCCATCTAATGAAGTATCAAATTGAAATGCTTTTTTTTAGAATTTCTTGAATTTTTTTATAAAATATGATTAATAATTTGTCTATTTTTATACAATTGTGTGTACTTTAATAATATATGAATATAAAATTTACTAACCGAGTTTATCCCCTTTTTCACATATTTGAGTCGATTCAATTTGCTAATTTCCTAAACATTTGTTTGTACGTGTGACCACCCTCCCTGTTTTTTATATGCTCCCCAGGTCCACGATGAAGGGGATACCCATCCTTTTGCTTTAACCTTGCTATCTACTGCCATCTGGTTGCTGACCGAGGGACATGTCTTTCCGTGGTGGCAAACCTTTCGAGATCCACCGTGAGGGCCATGTTGAATTCCCCCCCCCCCCCCCCCCCCCCCAATATTAATTCATACCCTTCAAACTTATGGATATAAATAGCACAATTCTGGAACAAATCAGGGGTGTTTACATTCGGGGCATAGAAATTAAACACTACACTTGCCTGCCCAGCATCATCTCACCCGCTAGCATGAGATAACGGTCCTTCCCATCCTGTATTTGTTCATGAAGCTTATATCTCAACGATGGATGGATATGCACAGCGACTCCTATGGCATTCAAGGTATACGGGGCCCCTTCCTTGCACTGCTGGTAGTCTATCACCTCGTCCCAGGTGCGTTTCTTGCTGTTATAACACCCGTAGCTGATGCTCAGCTGCACGTCAACAGCGGACCTTTTTTTGCTAATCTTCAACCTTTGTATGTTCCAGAACATCACAATGATGCTATCCTGCATACCCGAATTTACCATAGCCAATAACTGGTCAACCGCTGCCCTCTCCACAATCCCCCCGCGGTGCTCCCCTGCTGCATTTATGCACCCTTCCTCACATTGTGGCTCATAAGTGCTTGACTCTGTTCTGGAAAATGTTTACTGTGTTTAAACATATATCTCTCCCCCATCTGCCCCTTTCCCCCCCTCTTTCCCCTTCCCTCTACTTCTCCCCCTCCCTCTACTTCTCCCCCTCCCTCTACCCCTCTACTTCTCCTTCGTCTTCTCCTTCTCCCTCGTCCTCTTCTTCTCTCTCTTCCTCAACCAAAATGTACTGGCTAGAACACCCCCCCTCCATCCCTTTACAGCCTTGAACAGTTTGAATATGCTGTTAATGCACTGGGCGACCGGATGCTGTCACTTAACTGCTGCTGAACCTATACTTGCGTGCCTCCCGGGCCAGCGATCAGTGCCGAAGCTCTTTTATTTCTTTTATTTTTTTGAGTTTTTAGAATGCGCCTATACACAATGTGTTTGAAGGCACAACGAGACGGGGGGGGGGGTGACAAAACAAACAAACTGTCCTACTAGACCTTGTGGCATTCAGGTCGTGCAAGTGCAGTAATGGATGTGCGGGGTAGAGGGAAAGGGAGATGGAGGGGGAGAGGGAGGAGGAGGCGGCCCAGGGAGAAGAGAGTGCAGGGGCAGAAAGGTCCACGTGCTAAGTGCAAGAAATGGACTGGAAGGGCCAAAGGGGTGCAGCCTAGCAAAGCTAGTGCAGAGGGAGGGAGCCCAGAAGGGCAAGTGCAGGTTGGGGGTGGGGGTGGGGGAGGGAGTGTTCAAAGGAGACCAAGTGCAGGGGTAGACTAGTAGGGGATGGCCTGATGCCCTGTAAGAATCTGAAGGAACCAGGCAGCGGAGGGAAAAGTAGCAGGGGAGAGGAAGTGGGAGATTGAGAGGGAAAGAGGGAGAGTAAAGGAGGCTCTTGAGAAGCTTCCGGCACTTAAGGAGATGCTGCTCAAGTCTGAGAGTTGCAGGGAGGCCATTCCAGAGGGAGGCACCTGCGGGCGAGCGTCTGATCTGCAGAGAGTTGGAGCTAGAAGGGCTCTAACAGGGAGGTATTTAGGGAGAGGGAGTCGAATGTAGCAGGGTCCCAGGCCACAGAAACCCTTGCCGATGATGCAGGGTTTTGTACTTGATACTAGCAGCCACTGGAGAGATTTTGCAGTGCCATGTTATAGCCATTTGTGTGGGTTTGTCTTCATAGGTTGTGTGTGTGTGTGAATGTACATATGTTCAAACCTTCAACAGTTTTGAGGCTACAACACCAAATTATGAATGTCTAACCACAGTGGTACATTTTAAGTGGATAAAGATACGGGACACTTTATTATGGGATCTCAAGATAAGACTAAAAAGGGGTTTAGACGAGGAAAAAGAATATGAACAGTACAAAGGAATAGTGCTTAACAGGATGTCCAATGTGCACCACCCAGAGTTTAACAATGTATGGTACAGTTATATGAACTCAGTGGGGAAACGGAGGTAAAAAGGGAGTTGTAATGGCTGTTCCCTCATCCCACATGCTTGGGGAGCACCCAAAATGTTAGTATCCCAGGAGACCATGCCCTTGGAGCCTGTGTTTGGTGCACTTGGTGCTGTGTAGGGTTTGAAGTCTGTTCCAGGGGGACCAAAGTACAAGATATACTAATGGACAAAGATGAAGAGAAATGTGCAAAAGACAACAGTGCTCCTAATACAAGCCCGAGCCTATGTTGAAATTGGATGGAGTATTGTTTATATCGAACTAGTGGGGTACGTTTAGCCATTTTGTAGCTGTGTGGGTTCCTCTAGTGTATGCTCTTGTGAAGACTAGTTGCTAGGGTCCCTATGTGTGATTGCATATCCTGAGCTTGTCCTCTGCCCTTATCTCATACCATTTAACATGTGGGCCAATTCCCACAACACAACCAAACTTGGGCCCAACTGTAGGCCTGCATTGAACTGTAAACAGTAAAATTGTGTGGGCCAACCAGCCAACCTGTGCCCAATACTTGGCCGAAAGGGCCATACATGGGGAAAGGGGTTGCGGATGCAAGCTCGAGGTTTGCCTCCCTTTCCCATATATGTCTTGGTAGTGCCAGGGGGTGGTAGATGCTCAGTTTAGCAAAGGTCGCTTTGCAATGCGTCTTTCTTGTCTTCTTCCCTTTAGTTGTGCAGAGATGTACCTTTCGGGGTCTGCGATAATTGGATGCAGGATGTTGTTTGGTTGCTTTCGTTGTCTGCGATAATTGGATGCAGGATGTTGTTTGGTTGCTTTCGTTATTGTTATGGGTGGCTAGTGATTCTGCTCCCGGTGTCTTCAAGCTGGGTTGTCGGGGTCTTCCGGTGCGCTTCCACCGATCTGGTGTTCCGCTCACCTGGCTCCCACAGGGGCGTCTATCGGACCAGGACAGCTGTGGTCTCCACCAACGTGATGCATAGTGCAGAGATGACACACTGGACTGGCCCGCCTAATCTCGTCTGCTTGACCCGTAGAAGTATTCTCCTGCAAGTGGAGAAAGGGATTTAGCCACCTGTGGATTTAGTGATGGCACCCCACTGCTCTCCCCACTAGTCACCTCCGATATCCCCTTACAATATTCTCACCTTATGTTTTTAAATGATGAGCTCTCCATCCTGCGTGGAATGCAGGGGTGCGTAGATACCAGTTACTTCACTGGTTTGAAGGTGTTGGAAGAGTTCCGGATGAATATTGGCTCCGAGGTTCTTGGCGAGGACCCGTAAGTATAAAGTTCAAAGAGTTCAATATGTCCGATGTTCCCTCTTGTTCCATTCCCTTTTGAATTGCAGGGGTCCAGGGGAATATTTCCTTGAGGCAACTGATGGCGTTCAGGTAAGAGTCTGTATTACCCAACACTGTCCGGTAAAAGTTGCACGTTTTTTAACTTGTTGTTTTCTCTCTTTACAGGTGCGGCATAAGAAGATGTGGAGTGTTTAAGGATAATGCCTCCGGTGGTAATCGGGTAAGTCTATGGTGGTAAAAGAGATTGCATTTGTTGGCTCTCTCGGCTCACCTTGTTATTTCTTCTGTTCCCCATGTGCTAGAGTTCGGCGAAGAAAATGGAGGCAGCGCCATATCGAAAGATGCTGTGAGGACTAGTGAGTATGGCGCGGTGCTGCCGCTGGCGATGCGACGCGTGCAGAAATAATGTCCTTTCCAGGCTCGGAGACGTGCTGGATCCTGAATCAGGTAAGGAATCAAAATCATATCCGTGATCTAACCTTTCCTCCTTCTTTCCCCTTTTTCTAGGAGCTCCGGATTCGAGGCGGGCGTGGCAGAAGACTGGATGCTGACTTGCAGGCATGGTGAGCGTTACGCTGCTGAGTGCAGAATAACGTGAAGCGTGTGCTGCTGTTCGGCCGTGGTTTAAATAGCCTCCAAAGTAGTTCCAGGTAAGAAGTTCCCCAGAACCACACCCGAGTAAAAAATAGTTCCTGTAGTAAAATAGTCCCATCCAGGCCTCACGTTGGCTTGGATTCATTTGCAGCATGGTCTGCATGAGGTAAGTAATGTCTATGAGGACTGATTTCTATTATGAGCCCGGTGCCTAAGGCGCCCGGACTGAACCCAGCTGGCCCCCAGCCTGGGCTGCTAGGGTTTTAATGTCTGGATGCCTGCTCCCGGGGCTGATGGGCTTGATCCGGATGCCCGGGGGTAGGCATCATGACATCTGGGTCCCATGCTCAAGGGCCTCTACTCGCCCTCTGCCATTTTCCTTCTGCCCTTGAGCGTTCTTGTTGGGACAAGGGGTGAAAGTCTGATCTTGTTGTTCCTGCTGTTGTTTTCTCCCAGTCAATCGTCACTAGGTTGTGTTGTTGTAGGCATCGGCATGCCGATTCCGGGTCGTCGAATGAGTGCCATTGCTTGTTCATTTTGATGCACCATGCCGCCGGAAATATTAGGTAATGTCTATATTCTGTCGTTTTGAGTACGTCAAAAATGGGGTTGAAACTTTTCTGCCGTCTCGAGACTTCGATTGAGTAATCATTGAAAATTCTTATTTCTGCTCTGCCTAGCCATACTGGGGATGCCATTCTATACACTTTCAAGATGGCCACTTTCTGTTGGAAGTTTAGTAACCTCATGGTTATGACCATTGGACGTTCGTTTGGCGCCGGATGGGGCATTGGCGCCAGGTGTATTCTTTCTATAACTAGGTCTCTGGGGTTTGTCAGGTGTAAGGTGTTCTGCAGGAGGTCGTACATGTAGTTCTCTAGGTCCGATTCCAATGATCCTGAGGTTATTTCTGCTGGATCTATTTTCTTGATCCTCCATCTTGTCTCCTAGCCTTTGTACTTCGCATATAACCCCATCCAGATCCGTTTCCTTAGTTGCTTGCTTGTCTTCTATTGCGCTGCTGCGCTTTTCATTATCTGTTCTCTCCGCTTGGGCTGTCAGGCGGCTTTGCACCTCTGGCCTGTAGTTGCGACTGGTTGTCCGTTTCGACAGTAGGACTTGGAGCCATCTTAGCACAGACGAGCGGAGCCAACGCACACCCCAGGCCCATCGTTGCCTATGCAAGCCTAGCACTATCAATCACAGAATCTGTGTATTTGCAAGCCGAATAAGAAAGCCTAGCAGCTCTATGTGCTTGTGAACACTTCCATAATTTCATCATTGGAAAGAAGTTCACATTGATCACAGACCATCAGGCACTCCTATCACTCTTTGGCAATCCTCGCACAAAAATGCCACCCAGGATGGAGATGGGGCATCAGACTGCAGGAGTAAGATCGTCCACAGGCCGGGAGGTGATCAAAATGCAGCAGACTACCTCCCCCGCCACCCGGTTGGGGCACCCAAAACCCACAGGGGTGATGCAGAATACATTAACTATGTGGCTGCCACCTGCAATCTCGCTCGAAGCTGTTGCTGCCGCATCTGCGGCCTAACCGTCCATGGCTCTGGCCATCAGCCTGACCACTAACAACAAATGTAAAGAATAACAACGCGCAATCCTAAACCACCCAAGGGTGTGCAAAGGAGTAGTAGATAGACTAGCAAGAGTACACACTGAACTGGCAGTCAAGGACCACTCCATCTTATAAAGAGGCTGCCGAATAATCATCCCTGCAACACGCCGAGCCGAGGTCATCGGGACGTCGCATGAAGGACACTGCAGTGCTGACCAAACAGTTGCAATGTCATGTTTGGTTTCCCTTCTTGGAGTCACTGGTAGACAGCTGGGTCAAGAACTGCCTGCCATGTCAATGCACAGCACGGGCAGAAGCCCCGTCCCATTACAGCCGACCCACATACCGGACCAGCCATGGGACAGAGTAGCCGTCGATTTCTACGGTCCATTGGAATTGGGCGAATACCTGCTGCTATTCATTGATGAGTACTCGGGATTCCCTATCGTCAAGAAGGTTACGACGACCGCATACCTACAAGTGGCTGTGACATTTGATGAAGTACTCGGTGAGTGGGGCATCCTGCGGTCCAACAAATTGGACAACGGTCCCCCTTCCAACAGCCATGAATTTGCGACGTTCACCAAACACATGGGTTTCACACACCAGAGGATCACCCCCAGATGGCCACAGGCCAACGGAATGGCTGAACGCTTCATGGCCTCCATTAAAAAGGCAGTCCCACGAGCAGGCATAGAAGCCACCAACCCACACTAAGCACTGTGTAGACTACTGCAAATTATCTAAACGCACCCCATGAAGCCACCAATAAGACACCCGCTAAATTGATGTTGCGATACCATGTTCGCACCCGCATCTTGACGAACTCCAGCGCACCAGAGGAAACGGGACACAGACGTAATAAGAAGGGACATCAAGCGGGAAGAACAAACAAAAATGGAATCGGACATGAGAAGAGGATCAGTGCACAAGGACTTCGAAGTTGAAGACGAGGTTCTCGTCCAACAAACAATGACAAATACAACTGATGCGAGATACTCTGAGAAACCACTGAACGTGGTCGCCGTCAAGGGGACCATGGTAACCACCCAAAACTCGAGCGGAAGTCACGAGAAACTGCTTGTAATGGGAAGGACAGGAACTACCGCCACCGTAACTGGACCCGGAACCGAGAGAGCGGCAGAATGACTTGTGGAGCCCCCATGAGCATGACCGACACCTGCTGCAGGACACACTTGGGACACCCGAACCATCGGAACCAGGTGGGATGAGTGCACGCCCCCTGCGTACGATCAGAAGACCTACACGACTGGTGGAAGAATGTGAAGTCTGTTGTTAGGACATTCATCCGGGGGTGATGTCACGGGTCTCTGCACCTTTAAGGATGAGATGCTACGGCGGGAAGCGTGAGCGAGGGAAGGAAGGGCAGGAGCCTAGGAGTTCCTCTGTGAAAGGTATTCAAGAAAGACGTGAATGATAACCCTCCGGTGTCGCGTCCTTTTTTGGTGTGCTCGACTCAGGGATAAGAGATTCAACGCGGGTGCGCCCGCTTGCCCAGAGCTCGATGGGCAGTGGCTGTGCAGCGCTGGGCAGATGGCAGCCAGCAGTCCACTGACTTCCTGTCTGGGTGCTGAGTCTTCTGTGTCAGCAGCGTCCGGCTGCTGGTCACCCATGCTCCCACAGCCCTCACCCGCTGGGTGGGTTCTGCTCACTGCTCTCCTGTGCAGCGATTTTCCGTTTCTGAGAATCTTGGAGGCGATTCGGTCACCGTTCAGCAGATCCCAGCACAGAAGATCCCCCGCACAGATGCAGCTTCTCACATCAACCTGGGGTGAGGATATTCTAAACAGGATATCAACTCGGTAGCTCCAGCTCTTTTAAGATGTTGCCGTCTTGCTATGCATGCTGCAGCGCCCCCTGTTTATGTTAAGTTACACCTGTTTTATGTTTAGCCTACATGTGGTGCAAATTATGCCTGAAAAGCAAGATTCCCTGAACTACTGAGCGATTCCAGAAAATCGGGTGTAGGTTTTGCAAAGAAGCAAGCACCCATGCACCTCTGAATTGCTTGTGGATGATCTGCTAACATATTCACAAGCGCAAGGTATATTTTAACATGCAAAGTGCCAAAGCTCTTTTTCTTGCACGCATCTACTTGCACCATCCAACCCAATCGGTTACATGCACTCGCTTCCACTTTCGCACTTCTCAAGCCACACTTGCATTATTAACTGCTAGGTGTAAGTTAAGCAACAGGAGATGGCATTTATGTTAGTGTATAGCCTGTAGCTTAAGCATTTTTAACGTTCCACAAAGCAAGGACACACCCTTTCATGTGCCCATCTTGGGTGAGTTACACCATGTTTACATTGGAGTAGGATCTGCTGTGTTCTGTGACTACAGAATATCTGCCAACAAGTACAATATGGCATGCCTGTTTCTTATTGTGAATTAGTTGTACACCTGTGCCTAAATTGGTGTAAGCATGGCTAATGTAAGTTACACCTGTATGCAGAAGTAAGTTCTACTAATGCCTGGAAAAATCTTTGCTGTCCTGCGTCTCCTGCCACCATTGTGCTGGTGGCATGAAATATCCAACGTCCACTAGACAGATGGTTGAATCCCTCTTGACCAACCCAGGAAATTCTAGCTGGCGGAATCTCCTCTGACTTTGCACCCAGGTGGTTTGGTGCTGCACAGGAATTCTTAATGACTTCACCAAGGCCAAAACATCAGGGAAATGGTGACACGCTCGTGGACAATTAGGCGGGTTGTGATGTTTCCACAGTACCCTAATATACCTTTTAGCTCAATCCCCAGAGAAACATCAGTGGGCAAGAGTTGGAGGCCTATAAAGTAGTGGTTCAATCGAAATACATAACGGCCTGCTTGCAATTTCCAGTCTGGGGTACCCTGCACCAGGGGTAAATAAATGCTTAAAACAAACCATACTGTGAAATCAAAGGACTGCTGTCTTGTTAGAATACTGCCATGTTTCATAATCCATAATGCGCATCAAGCAGCACTATGGCGAATTGGATTCTGCTCCCCAGGAGTTCAAGGATGAGCAGGAGTAAAGTGGCCCACTCATTCCTCACACTTCTACAAACCAAAACCCAATGCAATGATAAAGGTAAAACGGGGAGAGGCAGGGGATATACCTAATTCGCCTTTTGTGGTAGCGTGGGCCGGGTGAAGGCTACACTCTTAAGAGGGATGCAAATGCGTTCCAGTAGTGACTTAAACATAGTAACACCGTCCAAAATAAAGGGAATGTTCAATCAAGATTCTATACAAATCTGCATGCTGTAACTAAACGCACATATGCAACAGGATGAAATAGAAAACACTATACAGAAACCCACCCCTGTGAAGGACAGATGAAGCAACAGCCGGAAGAAAGTAGCACCCTGAGCGTGAGTGCAGGGTTGATAGTCAAGTACCAACCACAGAAAAGATATGGCTTGGTGAAAGAAGGTGCTGAGATGACCTAACCAGTTTCTAGGGGCCAGTGCACTGAGGGGGCAGTTTATGGTCAACAGTACCTGGTTTCGGTTCTTTGATGCTCATGATGTCGAGCTCGGTGTTAATGCGAGTGGATCAACCTCATTACAGACACATTGGATAATGTGGGCCCAAACAGCAAGCGAAAGTTGAGTAGGGGCGAATGTGGTCACTCTGTTGTCGAAGGGGGGGCTCTCTGCGATGCATGTTGGGGCTGTCCCAGGATCTCTTCATAGTTGGGCCAGGCCGAGTTGGGTTTAGCTGCTGGGAGGAGTCGGCGGTCGACGGTCATCGAAATGGTGAACTATGTGTGCCGATGAGCATCTCAGTGAGTCCCCGTTAGAGGGCTAGCTGGATTGATCTGTGGTAACCCATGGCCAGAGTTGGAATGTGACTCTCCACTTGCGCATTTTAAATGCCATATCATATCAGCAGTTTGGATTGGATTCCAGCATCGAGCAGTGGATCCGGGCCTAGCAAGTGACAGGCACAGCTAAGGTACCATGCAGTGTCTTGCTGGTTCAAGTACAAGCAATAGTTCGGATTGGTGGAGGAGTGCAAAATCCAGGTGCGGTGAACCCGCTGTGACTGATTTCGGTGTGGCAGAATGGAGAGCTTCAACTGGTCTGGTCCGCCGGACACTGTGAGGCATAATCGAAGAAGCTTGAGGACAGGATGGGTCCGTTCAGGGTCTGCTGTCCAAGCTAAGAGATTCTGGTGCAGAGTGGCAGGTCCTGGTCTACAGCAAAAGTTCACTCCCAATGTACCCTGGAAGGGGGTTGGGGCAGATCGGTCTTCTGCATTGGACGGCTCCTCCTTCACCTCAGATTGAGAGCTTTGGAAAGTACTCCTTTCCCAAAGGAGGCCGAGTGAGCACTTCTCAGGTGTAGTTCCAAAGCAAATCTGCTTAAGTGGTGTGAGACCCCTTCTTCTAAAGGTATGTCCCCTAGCCTGCCATTAGTAGTCCACTCCCTGTCTTTCGAAGAATGGGACTTTGCCCTGCTGACACCCAAGATGCTTTGCTCCAGAGGAAGTGGATGGGACGGGAAGGAGAGAGAAACCGAGATAAACAAAATGGTGAAAGTCTCCTTCCCATGAAAATAGCCGCACTCCTGCCTACTCTACTCCAGCCCCTTCCCACTGGGAACAAAGGTCTTTAGAGATGCAGAACCCTGGAGTGAGCATTCTCCTTTTTAAATGGGTGAGATCCTTTGAAGCCTGGGCAAAGGATAGTGACCTGCTTTGCGGCTGTCTCTGGCGGAAGGTGTTACCTGCCCTTGTAGAGATCAAGGAGGAGGCATGGCTATTCAGGTTCCTGCCCTGCCATTTGGCAATCTCAGCCTGTCTGGCCAGAAAATACATCACCTTAAACAGAAGAGCTGGCACACAGGAGACGACACATGCATGATATCAATTTGGATGTGGAGTCATGATCGTAAGTATCACCATGCACTATGCATATCTTTGATTCAGAGTTCATCCTGCCACCATCATGGGTTACTTATAATCCTCGTACGTTTGGTCCAGGGGAGGCATGTCTTAAATGCTGCCCTTGTGCTGTAGAGACTTGGCTGTTGCTGCAGCTGTTGAGGGGACACCTGTGCCCTCTGAACCTGCTCTGTGCCACTGGTAGAGCAGGCGCTGTGGATCAGGCTACTGATCAAGCAGACCACAAGCATGCCATGCTTTTGGTGTTAGGCAGAAAGCTGTGCAGTTCCCTTAGGGACCACTGCAAAAGATTTAAGACTACAGGTGTTTGGCAGTAAACCCACTTGGTAGCAGTCTGTACCACACAGATTCACTTGGTAGCTGTGGCTGAGCAGTCAGACTTCCTTCAAGAAGAGTTAGGCAGTATGCAGAGTATACACAATAGGTACAGAGACACAGTAGTACAAACAAACACTGACCAGAGCTTTGGTGTAAAAGTATATAATTATTTATTTAAAAACACACTTGTAAAAGTATATAATTATTTATTTAAAAACACACTTGTAGTTTACACTAGCAAAAACGAGGTAAGTAGGTTCAACTCACAGTCACTATCATATATGTATATACAACCCTATTCACTGATTAGACAAGTCTTAGTGAGAAACACCACTTATTTTCAGACAGAGGTGAGCGCTTAACATAAGATGACACTCTAATAAGTTGTAAAGAAAGGGAGGGAAAAAGGCAGAGTTAAAGAAGCACACAAGTTTCAATACTTTCTCAAAGAACCACAGTAAGGCAGGATAGGCAGAGTTCTACTGGAGAGCAAGGAAGTCAATTGCCAGGCCCACTCTTGGAGAGAGCAAGCAGCAAGGGGTCCAGGTTCACACAGTGGGGTTATGCCCAAAGAGTCTTGTAGATCGCACAAAAAGGATGAAATTCAAGTCAGGAAAAGTTAGCTAGGTTGTCCCAGGTTAGCCCAGGTTAGAAAGTCGAGGCTTTACTGTCACCCCGAACTATCTGTCGCAAGGGAAGCTAGGCGGGACACAGTACCTTAAGTGGGAAGGGAGCTCCAGCGGGGGCAGTTGTTCCTGGCAGCAGGTGCAAGTCGGTGTTTCGTCCAGAGGAAGAAGAGGTCTCACCGTGGAGGGAAGAAACCAGCCGCGGAGTCCTCTGGTTAAAGGGTACTACCCTTCTCTTTGCGGTAGTGGTAAACCGTGATATTCCGGTTGCCGGGGTGCTTGGCACGGGCAAGGCGGCCACGAGATGCTCCAGGAAGGTGAAAAGAAGGCAAAACTGGTTATCCCCACCAGTCAAAGGAAGAAGACTCTCCGGACTGGAGATCTCCTCTGTCGTCGGGAAAAGTGGTGAGACGGTTCAGCAGGGCTCCACCAGTGGTGTCGTTGCAGGTCGGCTCAGCTTCTCCCTCCTCGGATTCTTAGTTCCTGTGGCGATTTCTGAAGTTCCAGTCCCCAAAGCCCTGCTTTTATGCAGCACACCCCCATTCACTCAGCCTAGCTGTCAATCAAACATGCTAAGTGGCGAGCCGGCCGGCTCAACACTTGGGACAATCACACAAGAGTGTGACTTGAGTTACTCAGTCCAGGGTGCCTAAACCCCCTCCCACACCCCCTGTAGTACCCAGACAGAGTGGCACCACTTTTGGAGGCTTCTGTGGAGAAGCCTGCCAAAAAGTGGAACAAAGGGCTCGACTTGGGTTGGAGTCACAGAAGAGAACACAAACTTCATTTTAAAATCGAGTTCTGGCAGAAAATACCAACCAGTGAATTAATATTAAATAAATAAACCGGCGGTATGTTCGAGGCTATAAGAATTAAATTATTAAAGTTGGTAGCCTCGAACAATGGGAAAATCCCATAGAGATATATTCGCGGTCGAATATAAAAAGTAGTATCCACTGTTACCAGCCAAAACTTGATCAGGGGGGGCGGAGACGTGCCCCCTCGAACAACAGACCCCGGGGCAATCGAATTGCCCTGGCCACTACGTCCACAATATGATGGTTTGTACTGGTTCCTGTTCGTAATTTGGGACTAGCAAAGCCAATGGTGACTTTACATGCCCTGGGAGACAGTAGTCAGTCCCAGGGTATGGAGTCTATGTTGGGGGGCCGCTACGACACCCCTGGGTTACGGCACGGAGGGTGCTGTGTAACCCACGTAAATAAAACACATGAGACCCTATAGAGTAAAAGACCCCATAGCCCTTAAAACACATGGAAAGTGAAAGGAACACCTCAAATCATGTCTAAGAGTGGGAGCAAAATAATCTCACTCTTAGCAGGAGAGAAAAAAATAAACCCCAAAAATCCAGTAAAGCTGCTGGGGGACTCACCAGGTTTGGGAAATTAGCCTTACAGAGAATTCTCCCTAACATTTGGCATGAAGCCTACGAAAGAGGGATCTGATCAGCAGATTACCCTTTTAGAGCCACATCATTTTATTTATTAACAAATCAAAAAAAGCCAAGGCTTTGCACCCTTGCCAGATGGCAATTCCTCACAAGCACTGGTTCTTGCCATATGGCAACTTTATAGTGATTAAAACCTGCACAAACCAAAATCAACAAAATTAGATTGTAGCTCTGGTCTCTTTACTCTGGCCTTCTGGTTAACCTTGCCACCAGGCCAGCGGTCTGCACACTTCGACACTTCCTGCCACCCTCCTCCGGATTAGATGGCGGAGGGAAAACGTGCCAGGTGGTAGAGTGCATATGGCTTCCACCCAGTCCTCCTTAAATGAACGTGTATGTTAGGTTAGATGGGACAACCAGCTTTAACACTGAGAACAGGAGTGAGCTACCGGCCTGAGTTCCCAGACATAGCTAGGACCGAAATGGAACCTTGGTCCCAGGTTGTCCGGCAACAGGAGTGGAACTTGACCAGAGGCATTACACATGTCTGCCAAATCACACCCCATCCACAGAGCTTTTTTTCTCCCTCCTCCGGCCTCCATGGGGGAAGGAGGAGTGACCTATTTTAACTATGGTTTTGGTTACAACATAAGCTTACAGTGTAAGGTAAAGTTTCTCCCCTTTGGGACTGGTCTGTGTAATCTACATGCCCCACTCTATCCCAGGACTTTCAGAAGGAGCCCCAAGGGAGCACTGTTGACTGGGCTGAATGAGGCCTGTGGTAGTTTCAGTGAAAAGAATGTCAGTGTATAATGCTGTTAACCTCAAGCGACTACCTCCACCCAGATATATCTTAGGGACATGATCCGTGTTGTAGAGTTCCTGAACAATTCTATTCAAGTCGTATCTGCAAGGCGTATCTTCTGCCGGCAGTCATTTGTTACCACTCCTTAGTCATGATGTTGATAGTCGGCATCTAGTGCGCACCCCCAAGTTACACACCGAAGCTAGATGGTCCAATTCTAATCCCTCCAGCAGCATTCCCCTCTGCCGCGGGTGGCATAGCAGGTAAGTATGCAGATCCTATTGTCATGGCACAGCACACCCCTCTCCTTTTTATGCCCATTAATATCCAAGTAAATGATAGCAGGGTCTGCAGGGCCCTGCCCTCTCCATTCCCAGAGGCAGACTCCATTCCCAATATCCTGCAAGTTCACAAGGGAGCGGGCTCCTCCATGCCAAACCACACTCTTCTGCTCTTCAAGTCCCCTGCTGTGTGGATCGTTGGGCCTGTACAGTCCTTTGGCGCCATTCAGCAGTTGGGCCCCCGCCATGATGAAAATGATGGAAATGATTTCTGTGCATCCTGAGGACTTAGCCACCCATGGCTCCCTAATTCACAACAACATGGGATCCTCCAGGCATGGGCCTGGCCATCACTGCCTGCTGTCCACTGGTTTCTGTGCTTGCAGGATGGCTCTCTTGCATGGTGTCCTGCGGCACCACAGGCAAGGGACACCACCCAGTTTCAATCCCCGGAAAGGACCACCATGTGATGCAGCCCTGGGAAGAAATGGAAGGGCCCATTTCAGTTGGTGCAGAATGAAAAAAGGCACTCCCTACTGATCTCTTTGAGCTTAAAGGCTCCAAGTGGCTTCCCAAAAGGCTCTGAAATGTGTAATTTTACTGCATTATGCCACCTGATGACCTAATAGAATAGGGGATGGTGGACAAGACTGCAGGATTATTCAGCTAGTGTAAGGGGCTTAACAACACAACCTCACTTTTAGAGGAGATAAATTTAAGCCCCCTTTCCGGCACACAATTGCATTCTTGGTTCAAACCAACCGATGGCCCTGCAAGTTCTTCAGAGGCGCCATCAACACTCACCAGAATCTGAGTGTCGATCACCATATGAAAGATCATGCACGCCTAATAATTTTAGAAGTGGAAGTAGGTCAATGTTAAAAAGAGGGGTTAGTGGCGATCCCTGGGGGACTCCACACCTTACTGGACGAAACACAGGTTGAAACTACTTAGAACACAGTACACTAAAAATTATCTGAACCAATCCACCGCTAGATTGACTCCATCCCATTTAGATAACTGTAGTAAAACATTTTTTGTGATTGACTGCATCAACAGCTGCAGATGGATCTAAAGGTATAAGAGGGAGATGGTTCGTATCTGTGAGGGATTTAAAAATAAATCTCCGCAGACAACCAGATTGTCTGTGTACAATGATGGGCTGAAATCCAAAATGGAATAAGATTCCTCACTATGTTTGTGACCCTCTATTGTTTTGTTTGTTTATTTCTTTGTGCCATGGCTAAAAATCTTACTAGCTTTCCAAAAATGCATAGATGCAAGGTCAACTTTTGTAGGTCTACTCTAAGGATGTCCATTTCTGCTCCATTTTCTTTCCCTTACATTTATGTCTTGTACCTCCCATCTGTCTTCACTTATTTCTTTTTATTCCCCACCTCTGTCTCTTCGTTCTCGATCTCTTGTTTCTGTCCACAGACCACCATGCGTGCAGTCCCATTTCCATTCTTTCTTCTTGCCCCTAAATACTGTAACTCTCCTGCTTTCTATTCACTCTTTAGCCTCCATTGCTCTTTCGCTCTCACTTAGACTCATCTCCTCCCTAGTGTAACTTGTTGCCTTCTACTATTTCCATTTGTTACTGTACTATTCTATTGTTCAGCACTTAGACGTACGCACTTTATAAATACAAAACACTGAATACTAATCTGAAATGCATTTGCTGAGCATTAGTCAATCTATTATATAGATTCAATTGGCACAAATGTATAATTTGCAGAGAAAATAGTGGGGGCAGGGAGTGAAGGAAACTGTATATAGAATATTTAAGAGTCTGTATATTTGCAAAAAAGCAAAGGAAGACCTTTCTGTATTTTCAGTGGCGGTTACCATTCTGCTGGCTCTGTGACTGAGAGTCTAGAAGTTAAACGGAACAGGCTTCCTGCAGGCGGTGGAATTTGAATCCCAAAAGAATGGAAGTTACTTATGTTTTTTAAAAGAAGATTCCATTCCCTCTGTATTTAAATCCCTCCCCCCAGTCTGCTGTGTCAGTGCCATAGACCAATACAGATAGGTCTTACTTTGCTCTTCTGCAAATCTATTAACTAGCTTTTAAATAGTCTGCATAACTTTGTCTTCATCTCATCGTCCACCCCACTCCCCGTTTTCACTGCAACTCTTGTTGAATCCTTGTCATTGGTGTTGCAGCCTTCCAATCATACATTTGTGCCAATTCAACCTGTATAATACCTTCAGTACTGGAGGATTTCCTAATTTGGAACATCCTTTTCAACACAAGACTTTCAATTTGGTTAATCTGTCGCCTATTTTCATCGTATAAAGCAGCCATTATATATGTTAATAGCAGGGCTATCTTCCTTTAAGAAGGTTAAATCCATAGCGTCCACGGGTTTGTGCCAAACGTCTCTTCAGATTGTATTTTTATCTGAAGATTTTGACGCTTCTGGTTTATGCATTGCTTTCATTGAACTCTTCATGAGTTAGAAAATTACATTGCTTGAAAATGTCCCAGATCGGTCTTGAAACCAAAGGCAAACCAGTACACTAACACCACCGACATTTTTGTTCTGTGACAACACCCTCCTCTACGAATAGCTATGATTTCCGGTCTCGGGAGTATAGCTTAGCAGTGCAACACAGGTTTGATCCCCGGGTCCGCGCTTGGAAACCTCTGGGTATTAAGATTGTTATAAATAACCAATTACACCGCATGCACACAAGGTCAAGGTAGGCGGGCGATTGGGGGGGCTTATATGGTGAGCTGAACCA
This sequence comes from Ambystoma mexicanum, assembly GCF_040938575.1. Lineage (NCBI taxonomy): Eukaryota > Metazoa > Chordata > Amphibia > Caudata > Ambystomatidae > Ambystoma > Ambystoma mexicanum. The sequence continues at coordinate 1,256,821,839 of NC_090933.1, read as the reverse complement.
AGCAAGGTTTCGCCATTTTTGTGATTAATGAACTGTAGGTATAACCGTATAATCATTTACCGTGCCCCACGGTTGCATAGAATCCTCCAATGCTTTTTTTTTTTTCCTGAAGAACCCTTTTTCTTTTGCCAATAGTTTTACGGTTCCCTAAATTCACGGTCCGATTAAATGCTTTTTTCAGAATTCGTTTTTTGCCCACTATAAATGCTCTATAAATCCAGTCTTTAGCGTCGTAGGAAAGGTGCGGCTGCGGTTGGATGAGGCCAAACACGCAGAGCACGTAGATGCACTGGATTTTCTGATTCGTTGAGTCCCATACCATCTTTCCAGTAAAGTGTTGCTGTCCTAAACTCTGCTGGTGCCTTTTTACAAGCCCATCACAGATCATATGATGGGAGTTTACATTTCCACATTTTCCTGGGCGACCAGTACAGGTAATTAGTAATTCTCCATTGGGTGTATCGGAGATACAGATTGACTTGGGATTTGATTACATGTCTGCATATTTACGACCAGTCCTGTTCCACAATGGTCACGTATTCAAAGTCCAGCCATCCAGTAACCAGTGTCCAGTAAAACGACGATTGATTGTTAAGGCTGATGGCGAAGATTTCTAGGAGAGGTGATACAAATCTAGGACCATTTTATAGACCGGCATTCAGTGGCGATAAGATGGTCGAGAGTCAGCAGTATCTTGAAGTCGGCAATCATTTCTGAGTTTTATCTTTTAATTTGTTTCCAGTTAGTGTAAAACCTCTCTCCTGACAGTATCCAAAGGTATTTAAATCCGTCCTTGGTTCAGTGAAACTGATGACCAAAAAATAAGCTGCTGAAGCATGCTCCTGTAATTGTGTGGATTTGAGTTTTTGGAAAATGTACCTTGAAGTTCTACAGTTCGCCCAAGTCTTGTAATGAGCATGGAAGAGTTTTCAGACATGTGAACCACGTGTCATATGGCAATACCTTAGAAGTATAACTATGGCATGTAATTTCCTAATGTCCCTAATCTAATTGCTGCTGCCAACATTCCATGAAGAGGTGTAGAAGAGGCGATGGTGGGCCTCCATTTTGGGCACCACGATGCATTTCAAATATTGTGGATCTTTTCCCATCCGCAGGAATCGGGGCTTTTTCCCTGTATATGGTGGGGAGGAAGGATGGCTTCGGGGCAACGCATGTGTCTTGGAAGCAAGACAATTTAGCACGTTTTATAAATGAACAAATATAATTATATAGAGCATGGCACAAGTTTAAGAATTTGGGGCCAGAGTTAGGTTTTTCCAGGAAAGTGCAGAGCTATGCCCAACTTGCTCTCTCGAAGGCTTTCTCTGCAGTTTGGGCAATAGCAACCAATGGTTCAGGTCATTCTGTATGAAGATGAAAAACACTAATTATCTCGGCCCTGAATAAACTGATTTGGTTTTAATGAATCAAGTGGGTTATTATCTTGTCCAGAAGGCGTGCAAGTACCTTTGGCAGATTCTTAAAATCTTTATTTTAAAATTGAAACAGAACAGGAATATGTGGGATGCGTATGTTCTCCACTTGGCGTCCGGATCAACGTAATTAGGGCCATCTGCATCGTCTTTGGCAACTCTCCTCTTCCAATCATCTTTCCTTAGATGCCCCACAAAGCAGGTACCAGAGTTTTATTAAATGTTGGCAGAATTCCACCTGTAGCCCATCTGTACCTTGGCTCTTGATAGTCTTGAATCTCTTTTAGAGTGTCTGGTATCACCTCTCCAGTTACTGATCAGTCCAGTAACCTTGATTTCTCCCCTGCCGGGCCCTTTACATCTATGCCATCTAAGAATGCTGAGATCTTTCTTCTCTCCAGAATCCTTGACCCTATATAGTGCTTCTTAGTCCCTCCCTGAATGCCGCATTAAAGTCTTAATTAACCTGTCAAGACCATGCTGTCCTCCTCCACAGTGGAAACGTACCCTCGTCTACTCTCTAACCTTTTCAGCTTGCTGGCCAAGAATGTTCACTCTTGAGTTGAGGCTCGGCTCTTTCTATCCGCCAGTGTTCTCATTTCAGCCTGGGTCCTTTCACAATCTCCACGCTTCATTCCGACAGAGCTGTATTATAGCAATGATTATTTTATTTGTTTAATCTCCACTTCCATACTCGGCAATTTCTTATTGGATGCAAAGCTTATGATCATTCCGATTTTAATTTGTATTGGGGAAACAAAAATCTTGCACTTTGTCCCTCTTACTATTAAATAATATATCCCAGAGCAACTAATATTAAAGGTGTGCCCCAGGAGAAGTGGCCTGTTTGGGAGCCACTGTGTCTCATTGGGACTAATGCCTCCTGAGCAATACCGGTACTAAAGGGAAGGCTGCATGGTCCAAAGCTACTATTTCACCCATTTCCACCACAATAACCTGAGGTCAGTCTTTTGATATTAAGAAGTGAAGTCTATTTGTGAAACTGAGTCCTATGGTGCGGGATAAAAAGTATTGCCTGATCGATGGAGTGAGGGGTCTCCAAGTACCAGTCAAACTCTAGGTCACTACTAATAAAATAAGTGCACATTTAGCTCCTCTTTGAACTTATGTTGTACTGCCAAGTGGCTTGGCCATCTTGCTATCCATTCCCAATTTAGAATCTCTGCCTGCTATAACCCAGTCACCTTGTAAGCCCCCTTCAATATCCCTGATTGTCTCCTCTTGCCCCCCCAAAGGAAATATCTTGTGGTTTGTATTTGGAACCTAAAAGTTACAGTATCCATGGCTTACCCACCAAAGGGATCTCTGCTGCTCAGTACCCGCACTCTAGTCCATTACATTTTTGCCAACAGTAAGGCGTACATCCTTCCTAAATATAAATGTTGGACCCGCCTTGATTTTTTTGAAAAGGAACTAGATCTTGTGTTGTAGGTCTTATTTAAAATGTTTTTTTATCTTGTCCCAGGAAGTGTTTCCAGTATTTTCCTTTTGCTATTAGAAATCATTATTGCTGGTTTTTTTGTACTGATCATTCGGTTATGCTGATTTCGATACCCATATAATTGGTCTACGGAATGTTGCACACCCAAGGGAGTTAAATTGAAGATGACAGTGTCATATGTGAAGACAAATGAGTTGAGTACTTTTAGTCTTGGAAGATTTTTTTCTTTTTATCCTTCAAGCCTTTACCAAGGTATAATGGTGTTAACGCTCTCCTTTTGCATATTGGCAGATCGGGAGCACTGAAGCTTGTAATATTAGGCCTTTTATCATGTGTTCCAAGACATTGTGTTCCATTTGTGGTATCTAAAAGGTTATACTGTCTTCCTCTCCAATGTGCGTCTTTAGGGGTTACGGTGATGTGGTGGTATTTCATGATCATTGTCACCGGGTAGGTGACACTCTATAATAGAAGCAGCGGACGTCCTTTTTCTTCTGGTTCCTGGCACTTTGTTATGAAGGTAAACTGGTACTAGATGATGCTGAGTTGATTCATGCGGAAGGACTCTGTATTATCTGATTGGGGGGAAATGGCACCTGGAAGTCAATGGCTCCCTCCTATTGTCTGGCTAAAGATGCAGAAATGGTTGGAGGGTTGGTTGAAGAGAACTGTGGTTCCTGGTCTTCCGTGTGCTAGGAGTGCATCTGGCAGGGTATTGCAGTGTTCACTGGTGTGCACACGTAGACGTGTAGACTGTTGGTGAATGTGAATGCATAGCTGCACAGATAATGCAGGGTGTGATAAGAGTATACATCCATAAGTGTCAGTCAGAGCTGTGCTGGTCTGCATGAGTATGGGCTGCTGTGCATCTGCCCGCTGATGCAAACTGGAAATGAAGCTACACGTTTTCTACCTGCCTTACTAAACACACTAAAAAAGCTAGCCGTATTCCATGCAGACCTAAACTCCCATGTATCCGATCTTCGTAGTTGTACACCTGGTGGTCCTAACCATAAAGTTACACATTTAGACAAATCACATTGGAGAATTATAGTTTAATATCCAACCGAATATCGGTTCAGGATTCCTAGTGCAAGTGTGTGGGTTGGGCACACTAGTCCAGTGTTATGGATCGTTAGTTCCCCTGCGGCGCTAAAAAATCCCCACACTTGCACTGGGAATCCTTAACCGATATTCTTAGCAGAAGGACTGCGGTTGTTTTGAAGCCCGTTTTTCCTTGATTCATTGGTAATATTCGGAGACTCAGAAAAACCAGAGGGTGTTTCACAACCTAGTCCCCGCGGATCCCATACTCTGGTAGCCAGGGAAAGGCCATCGCTTTTGGATCCCGACCCTGGGGGTGGACATGCGAGGGAGGATCACCTGGGGAGGGGGTGCTCGGGGAGTGGGGGAGAAACACCCGATGGTGAGACATGGTATCGCCCTTTTCCACAACCCAGCTAACCCCTATTCCTGCTTAGTTCATTGGAAACTACAGCTCCCATAATTCCTCCCCACTTTACATTGACAACACTACTGAGCCGAGGAAGATGAGGAAAGAAAGATGACTTCTACTGACTTGCAATGGCTCTGTCAGGCCAGGCAGAGTCGGGCACGTAGTCCTAACTATACACACCTGCCACTTGTTAACACTCCCTGTCGGGGATAAAAAGGTGGCATGCACAGGTACACTCTGAGCGAGGCTGGATACGAGAAAGAACACCTCTTTCATGGGCTGATGCAAACCAGGCTATGGAAGTTGGAAGGCCAGGGGGCTGATCGGCAGTTGCGAAGAACGAGAGATCCAGTGAAGGATTGCACGCTTTCAGGAAGCCGTAAGCATTCCATGACTAAAACTGAGTGTGCAGATGAGAGAAACCTTCAAGGTACTTGGAAGCAGCCTGGGACCCTCCCGGATGAACCTCTGAGTTGGGGAGGAGCAGAGGAGGCATTTCTAAAGGCCTTGACTACTGCATGAAAGGTCTTGATGAAAGAAGACCAATTAACAAGACCAGTGAGTTATCGAAGGCAACAAAAGCCTGTTGTGTTACAAGCAAAAGTAACTGTAACCCAAAAGGTAAAGACTGCGCATGTGGTGGTAAAACGCGTAATGGGAAGGACAATTGTAAAAGGGAAGGTTACATAGTAACAGTGGTCCTGCGAGGCGATATCGCACATTTGAAAGTCTTTGTGAAATATTCTGAGTTGAATTCTACCAACCCAACCAACCAAAATACCAAATAAAGGTTTTTGAATCTTGTATCCATTGTCTGTCTACTATTGATACCATGCCTTCCTTACATAGTGAATGCCTGAATTTGGCAACTTATGCTTAAAACCAAGAGAGGATTTCTGTCATGCACGGCCTGATGAAGGCCTTCTAGAGGTCGAAACATGTGTCGGCTGGTTACCTGCAATTTCTGGACATTAAACTATGATTCTCCAATGCGATTTGTCTAAATGTGTAACTTTACGGTTAGGACCACCAGGTGTATAACTAAGAAGATGGGAGATTAGGTCCGCATGGAATACTGGTGGCTTATTCAGTGTGTTTTATTGGTCGATCTTTGGCTGAGGTTGTGAGCAAGCATCCATGCCTGTATCCTCCAAGGTAACGGATAACTATGTTTTTCTTGAATGCAACGTTTGGTAGTTAGCTCAACTTGATAACAGTCCATTTTTATTTTAGATTTTCAGGATAAACCAACCCCCTTTCCTCCTCTTGCTCCCCCTCCTCCCTGACTCCCCATTCCCTGACACATTCGAAAGTTATGTCTCAAACCAGGCTCTTCTGGTTTTGTGCAAAATGTTGCCACATTACAACGAAACTACACATATGGCCGTATTGCTACGTATAATTAATTTATCAACATGTTTTGTCTTTTGCATATAGGACCATGGCTGCAGAACAACCCATTCAAATGTCACTGTGCTGAAGGAATGTAAGGTGGTCTTTTTAGCTACAAAGCCGCATATCGTCCCTGGAGTTTTGAAAGAAATATCGCCTGCTGTCACCGGTGAGCACACAGTGATATCGCTGGCTGCCGGAATCACGCTTCAAACGCTAGAGTCGGTGAGTGTGAAAACAGCAAATGTGCACAGCATCCAATTCACATAAGAATGCAATGGAAGCATCCATCTACAGGACTACGTGTTCACCAACTCAATATAGCTTTATATCTTTATGAATCAAGAATGTTGAAGGTCTGCATAATGTAGGGTGTGTGTGTGGGTTCTCATGTTTTCCTCCCTTTTCGTGAACTGTCCGTTCTGAGAAGAAATTGAAAGAGGCATATTTTTGTCACATCAATGGCATTTGCATGGGCCAGAGAATGCCAGATGAGGACCTAATTGTAGACCATTGGTAGTGTGCAGACATATATTGTGGATCTGGGCAACATAATAAAATGTCATGCTCCCTTCTTAGAAGGCTGTGAAAACCTTACGCTGAAGATTAAAATTAGCCACATAACTGCTCTTACTTTCATCCTCCCCCTCGCGTTACTCCTCTATTTGAAGAGCAACTTCGTTTGCTTACTAACAGCACTATAAGCGTTAATGCGCACTGATTATTTTGGGAGCCTTTAACTTATGGCCGGATGACTCCAACGATTCAAGAGATTCTGCTCTTATCTTCTTTCAAGCAGTTGGGTTGACTCAACTTGTTGACCAACAAACGTACTGAAGCGGACACACGCTGCACTGGATTTTAGATAAAAATGTACCAGTATGTAATCTTTGTGTGCAAGATTGCCCATGGTTGGATCATTTTTTGATCACTGTAAATATAGGATTACCCTCAGCTCTCCCTAAACTTGGCACTAACTCCTCGGGACCTTTAAATTTCGGCACTATGGCCCTATTTAATGATCCCTCTGATTTGGCACTTCAGCTGGTCAAAGGTCTTCAGGCGTCCATCGATGTCCTCCCTGGTCACTTATAAAAAGGCAGCCCATAATTACCAAAAACTGTTCTTGAAGCAAAGGCTAAGAACTTCAATTCCCGGTTCCAGAAAGCTAAATCATAGTCTAGCGAATTATTCACAACGCTTAAGGATGAATGTAATGTAAGGTCCCCCATCTTTCCCTCCATCCTCAAAAACTCTAGTTGGTGCAAGTTGATCTAAGATGAATTCCTTGATAAAACTGCCAGCCATAGAGCTAAAAATAGTTTCTCAATTGGCCCACATCTCCCATAAGGCTAGTTCTAGATTCACGAACAGCCCTCCTCAAAATAGTTCACATGGTGCTGGATATTATTCTTAATCTTAAGCCCTCCTTAAAGGTTCTCTTGACGTTCTCACCCGCTAGATCACCAAACTGGTCTATGCCTCCTTCAATGAGGGTACTGTTCCTGCAGTTTTGAAAAGGCTTGGATTACTCCACTGTTGAAGAATACGACACTAGGTCCAGCTGTGGCAGGGAACTACCGGCGCATAACTAATGTTCCATTTTTGTTAGAGCATCAATAGAGTGGCCTACTTGCAAAGTTTTATAGAGGCCAATGAGATACTGGCCCTGTGACAGTCTTGCTTTAGAGTGCAACATGGCACTGAAACAGCCCTGTTGGACCTTAGGTCCAATGTCTCCAACATTGTTGAAAAGGGCCACCCAGCGCTTTTGATGCTGCTCGTCCTCTCTGCAGCGTTTGATCTTATTGATCACTGCCTCCTCAGGGTTCCATGTCTTAAATGCGGCACAAATGGCCGTGAATACCAAATATCGCATCAAAAATGCTGTGGTTTTGCCGCCACAATCATGTAAAGGATGCGGGGGACACCCCCGCAACCCACAGAGCCATTATACCATTTAAGGGGAGCAGGTGACACCCCTGCAACCCCTGCTCCGCTTAAATGGTATAATGGGGGTACACCTTTACCGGGTCAAACCACATCATTTTTGCCGTGATTTTGTTTTATACCAGTGACATTTTTGCTGCAATTTTATTACCTGATACCCTCCTCAGGGAGAGGATGGTCAGCAGGGTTGCTATTTGAAAGGCAGAAGCCCTTCTCGTTACTCAATCGTGCGTAGTGCAACACGGCTCCTGCCCTTTAACTTCTACATTAAACCATTCCTGGATAGGCTGGTCGCCCTGGGTGTCGCCTATGGCAACTACGCAGACGACACCCATGTGCTCATTGAGCTGACTGGCTGTTATGAGGATGCTAGGACCATTGACCACATCTATAGCAACATTCAATCCTGGATGACTCCTAATGCCCTAGTATTGAATAACAATAAAACCGAGCTGCTCATTATTGCCTCTGGCCCTCGGCTGAAGTCCATCAACCCCAACTACTCTGTTTACCCTTGGGTGCGAGTTGATTCCGGTGAGTCCTGAGGTCAAAACGCTGGGCATCATGCTTGCCTCTGAAATGTCCATGAAACCCCATGTTTCCAACATTTGCTCTTCCTGTGCTTATGTAACTAGGCTCCTCCATCAGATTAGACCTTTCCTTACAGATCCCTGCTGGCTACTGTTCTGGTCAATTCTCGATTGGGCTACTGAAATAGCTGGTACTACTCAAGCTATCCTGACCCGGCTGCAATCCTCTCAAAATGTGCCATAAGGGATGTTTTACGGATTTGCCAGAACGGAGCATGTATCCGATTTTCTTGGGTAACTCCACTGGTTGCCTGAAAATCAAAAAATGAAATGCAACATTACTGCTTTGACCTTCAAATGTTTGAATTCTGTCCCCAAATACCTTAGGGATAGGATTTTCCTCCAACACTCATCTAGAGTACTTCGATCGAACAACACAAATGTCCTATACAAACCCTCATTTCAAATCGAGGCACCCCTGGAGTGGAATGGTATTCCTGTTCTTGCTTCTAAGATCATCTACCTCTCGATAAAATGTGGCAAGTGCAAGTATATCAGACTAGCTACACCTGTGATGGGCAATGTGTGGGGACCTATTCTCTAAAAAGGCGTGAACCATTTGCTTATAGAGTTACCCAAGATCACACCTGGTGTCCTGTGGCTGGAATGAACACCTGGCACTTTGGTTTACCTGGATAAGGTGATATAGAGGCAATGGAACTACCTGTTTCTTGAATTGCCCATTCATTTGCTGAACCACCTCTATTCACAAATGGTGGCAAATGACTTTAGAGCGAGCCTAGGCTTATACGGTTTGAAGTATTCACCTGGAGGCTGTGTTCCATGATGGATGAAATATTTCCAACTGTTATAAATCGGAACATATACAGAATATTTATGCAACACTGAAGAATGATGGTTGGAAGGTTGTGAATTTGCCATAACCACTGGCATTGCTCTGGGTATCCCTCCAAACCATGCTTACTGATTGTTGTCCTCCCAGATGTTGTGGACTGCAGCTACCATGGTTCTTCTCCTTAGGCTATGCTGGAAGTGGAGTCCCAGACACCCATGTATGCCATATAATGTCAAAAACCAATCCACAAACCATTGTTTTTCAGCCGCTTGTGCCACTATTTAAGGGTAAAAACCGAACATCAAATCATGCTGCGCCCCACCCCAAAAAAAGCAATACCCATTCCTTTTGCATAAAAAACACACAACCTTAGACATGCAATGGCACATAAGGATAAACAACTATTGTTTGTGAGGTTGTCTGCTACAATGCCACTGGTAATGATTAATTCAGAACCTTCTACCCATCTATTTTTTGCTTTTAGTTTACGTATCAAGAATGATGTATATGTCACCGAAACGCAGAACGCACAGAAGAGATGAGCAATAGCTACCAAAGAGTTATGAATGAAAAGAAATCCTTTTATATGTATAAGAGGACCGAAGGATATCAAGTGTTTCCAAAAATGAGTCCACATCATGGAGGAGGTTTAGCCTACTGGTGTTTCTGCCTCTCGCCCCATTACCGCACTGCACACTACTGCATGATTCTGGAGTTCCTCACCAGTTGGAACACATCTGCATCAATAATTCCAAATTAACCAACCAGGTGGCAAAAATGTATTTTTGGGGGTGGGGGGTGGGTGGGAGGGGGGGAGACAGAGCCCCGATATACATGCAGCAGTCTTTAGCTTATATTGGGTTGCAATTTGAATAGATGGAGACAACCTTTTGGTCCTTGCTGGCAATATTCCATTCCTGGTTGCCGCCACAGCAAACATAGTCACCGTACACTCTTTTTAGCACATAGAAGCCCACACATGTCTTGGGTGAGCAGCAGTCTGGGAAGAAACTGTTTTTCGACAACAAAGAGGAGCTAGATGCCACATAAGGACCCTCTCACACAAGACCTGAGGAAGCGGTCCACATTTCCACCACGGTGTAATGAGTAATTTCTTGACAACTGCAGATCACAAGAGAAAAGTGATCCCTCCCGAGAGTCCTACTCCATATGATCTCCCACGAAACTGCTTTGTATACCTGTCTCTTAAATATGCGCCTAGGCCCAATTCATGATCTGATTATTTTCTGTTTTATTAGGAACTACTCAACATTCTCATGTTTAAAGTAATTGGGTTAGCTAAAACCTTAATCCCGCAGATACCGGACTTCAGAGTGCGGACCCAACCTCTTCAGAAATCGAAGGCGATGGAGAGAAAGATTCCACTCAAAACAAGTGTTTTTGGATGCACCAAGTAGCTGGCAACTCCTTTCAGTGTCCAAGACTGCTACAGATGTCAGTCCTGAAATAATAATAATGGCCTGTTGGATCACTGCACATGCTGCTTTACAACTGGTGCCACATGTGATGATTCACACAGCGGTTACTTAGAAACCGGTCAGTACATGTATAACACCAGGCCAACAAACATTCATCAGCAAGACTGGACCGACTCCTACTGGCTACGCACCCAACCACCCTTCATCATACTTTACTCCATTCCCTTCCTCTGAACTATGCACAACTTAATGCCACCAGCACACAATCCGATTCGATCTATGTTCCCCAGATTTCCTGGTTTCCTCCAGCAGTCTCTCTCTATCTCTCCCTCCCTCACACTCTCACTTCACAGTAATGCAGAGGGGCATCTTTTGCACATAGTGGGATCCGCTCTTCCGAGCATGCATTTCAAATAACAAGCTGTACGCTGCATCCTGTTTTTTTTTGTTTGCTCATAATCACAGCTGTAGACTGAGATTCAACTTCAAACAAGATAGTTGGAATTATTCATTGGCACTGTAAGGAAGGCATGGTATCAAGCAATAGACGCACGTTTCAAAACCTTTATTCAATGTTTTGCTTGGGATGATAGAATTCCTAACTGGCCCTAACTCTACAATGGGAGTAAAATCTCGACCATTTAAATAATGAGAAATCTGTCCAAGTCAGTCTGGTTAAAATAAAAAAGGCCTATACTAAGAAAACCTAACCTTGCCCGCCTTCTCAAAATAACAAAATGTGTTATGGAAATACGAAAGGAAAATAGTGTCTCAAAAAGAAATGTCGGAATCGCTTCAGCGCCCTCTTCCTTCCCCAGGTGCAATCCCTCAGGATCTAGAGAATCTTTTATGAAAAACAATAAAAAGATGGGTGGATGGCACAGTTCTCCCAGTCTTGCACACTTTGGCTTACTGGCACAATTCAACTGTTCAATCTTAGGCTTTCACTTTCCAATAGTTCAATCACTTTCTTTAGGTTTCACTCGCCTTGCCATTAATGCTCAGTTTATATGTTTCTCAGCTTTTCACAGTTCTGCGCAGGCTTCCCTCCGCCGGGCTCGAGCCTGCCTTTCCCTCGTGGGGTTCCCTTTTCCACGTTTTCTCTAATGTATCTTTTTCCACTGTCGAAGACGTTCGACACTGCAAGGCATTTTCACAAACCTTTGCATGACCACTTTGACCTTTTAGTTCAACAATCCTTCAATTCACAATTTTCTCTTGTAGCGCCAATTCCTCTTGGTACTTGTAGTTTGTATCCTCTTTCATTTGCTTTTCTCAAAAGTTCTGTTTTACCTTTACCTTCTTGGCATATTCACTGTTCACATATTTCCATCTTTGCCTTCTTGGTATACTCACAGTTCATATCTTTCACATTGCTCTTGCTCAAATTTCTTTCCCTTTGATCTCTGCTATAATTTCCTTATCATACTTGATTACATTTCCCAGAGACTTTCGATGTGCGATTCTCTCTCGCAGGACCACTCTGCTACTCTGTGTCTCTTTTAAAATAGTTCTTCTCATTTCAGTTTTACCAGCGCATACAAAACCTTCAACTTGCAAAAACCTTAGTCACTTCAAAAATCAACCAGACTTTTGTTCCCCTTGATAACTCACCGGCCGTGTTGATAAAATGTCTAATCTCTTGTAGCTCAAGGCTGTTTCCAACACCTTCTCTGCTCCTCCCCAACTTAGCCGTTCACCCATGAGGGTTGCGGGATGCTTCCCGGCAATCTTCAGATTTCTTTCTCCTGCTCACTTGGCTTTGCTTTTCGAACACTAATGGCTTCCCGAAAGCATGGAAATCTTGCCTGGCCTTCACTCGATCTGCTCCACTGTAGATCAGCACGTTGGCCTTCCAGCCTCCACTGCCCGGTCCGCATCAGCCTTGGGAAGAACTGTTCCTTTTCGTGTCCAGCTTCGCTCAGTGTGATTGTGTGCGCCACCTTTTATTTTCACTGGGAGTGCTAATGTGTGGCAGGTGTAAATTGTTAAAGCTGCGTGCATGGCCTCATTACAGGGACAGGGGCCAATGCAATTGGGGGGCGGTAATCTCTCTAGCGACATTTCTCATCTTCTTTGGTGCACTACTTTTGTTAAGACCAAGTGGGAAGGAATTATAAAATACGTTGAGATGGGGGTTGTGGAAAAAGGGGGATACCATGTCTCACCATTGGGTGCTGCTCCCCCCACCCCCTCACTCCCCGAGGACCCCCTACCCAGGTGGTCCTTCCTCGCTTGTCCACACCCAGGATCCAAAAGCGATGGCCTTTCCCTGGCCACCTGAGTAGGGGATCCCCGGGGACTAGATTGTGTGACACCCGTTAGTTTTCCACCGCGCATAGAAATGCCAAAGCCTTGGGATCTGTGGGTTCTTGTGCTGCACAGTGTTGCAGTGGGGAATGCATCATTTTGTTAGGTCTGCTTTATTTGTAAAGTATGTTTATGCGGAAAAGGCTACTTGGCCCCAAGGTCAGGGAAGATATTGAGACTGGTGAGCAAATGTATTGGAGGAAGAATACGATTTTCAGTGCTTGCGCAAATGAATGCTTGTACTAATTGGCGGGCAGCTCGTTCAACAGGTTTGGGGCTAAGGCAGAGAACGATCTGCCTCTGCTGTACCTGGGTGTACTTGTAATGCCTTGGATCGCCACCCTTTTGAACTTGATGGGAAGGGAGGCAGGAAAGGATCTAATGCGACATGGGACTCTGCGACATGGGAAAGCCATGCAGTACTTGGTAGGAGCATGGCTTCCTCTGCACCCTCCTTCTGTGGCCCTTTATCAGGCTAGATCAGACCACTATTCAGGAAGTCTACCTGGTTGACACATACCCCTGCGCCTGTAATCCCACACTACACATGAGACCAAAGCCCATAAAGGGAATAGCACACAAAGAAAAGGAGAAACTGTTCTCGGACACCTGGCACCTGACCCATTCTCAATGTCCGGAAGGAACCCACAGGTAACACATTATATTTGCATCAAACTGCAGGATCTTATGTGCTAGCAGGAACTGTTGCCGACTGGTCAGTGTGGTGGGAGGGCCTTGAATTGAACCAAACAAACCCTTCAGTAACTAATCCGCACCCCACGCTGGTACATGTCAGCCGAGACCCCAGTCGTCATGTCAAGAAATTTCATGATTTCCAAACTGCAGGTTATTGGATGTCATCAGGGACCCTCATGAAGAATTACCTGTGTGGAGAAGAGGTTTTTCTCTACACAGGTAATTGCCTAGTTGAGTGGCAGTGTGCGGGTTGCCGCCACTGGAACCTGTGTGCTATCTCGAATCCACAGAGCTGGATGGCAGTGGAGCAGAAACCTGACGAGAGTGACATGAGATGCCCCGAGGAGTGGCATGGGGCTCAGAGATGGTGGCCAGCTGCCACAGATCAAGAAACTGAGGGTAGGAATTCTGCCCGGAGTAAAGGTGGCTACCTGGGTTCTTATAGCCTTGGACTGAAGATCCACAGGTGACCAATGTAGCGAGTAGGTTTGACAGCCTATCTGCAAGGGCCATACAAGATCTGCAATACTGCAATGGCCTAGAACTGAGAACGTGTATATATCACGGCTTTGAAAGGCACAGAGAAATTACTGTATCTGGGCCAGTAAGGGGTTGGGGGCAGGGGCATGATATGGCGTATGGGAGCTGTGACGATCCTCCAGATAATGTCACTTCTTCCCAGAGGAGCGCCCCTTTCCATGAGGCTAGGGGGGTGAGGCTGCCAAACGATGGTCTCCCTAGGTGTGGCGATGTGCCGGAGGATCTCATGGGGAGGCACTCCCCTTTTGGGGATAAGGACGTTGTTATGCAAAGGAGTCTCAGTAACCCTCCTCATATGGTTAGGACAAAAGCCTCGGGCCACTATCAAAGTCTGAGACCATGGGCCTCATTACATTGTTGGCGGTCCGGAAACAAGGGTGCCTGTAAGCTCACCGGCACCCTCGTTTCCGGACCGGCAAACTACGTGTTTGCCTGCCGGAGCCATTGTGCCCAACAGGTCTGACCCTGCCATGTGCAGCGGTCATGGTACGCAATCCCTTCATGGAAGCACCGGCAACGTTAGAAACTGTGCCGGTGCTTCCATGTCCCCACTCCCATAGAGTCGTATAGGACTCTATGGGAATGGGGATTAACAAATATACTGGCGCCTGACTTTCTGGCTGCCGGACCCGTAATGAGCCGGTGGCACCGGGAAGTCGGGGCCGGTAAACTTTTACAGGTCCTGCGGCAACCCGCTGTTAGGTAAGAATTGGTGCCATCTGACTGTGTGAGACTACACAAAAGGTATCTGCTTGGTATTAGGTAACGCACCTTTTGGTATAGGTCTGTACTACACAAGTTGGTAGTGTGGCTTAGCAGCCAGGCCTATCTCAAGAGGGGTACATGTGAGCTGTAGAACTGTACAAATGGAATCCATAAATGCAAGTAGCCAAGTAACACTACTCAAGGTTTTAGTCATACGTAGTTCTTTATTTAACAACAATGTTTAAATAAGCATTCTTTAAAAAGGCAATTGGTGTAACAATGTAAATACACTTTAAAAATACTTTTCAGAATCAAGACAAGTTAGGGGATAATCTTTGGATATGCTTCTTAGACAATTCCTTCACGCTGAGGTGACTTCAATCACAAGGACAGTAATGGCATTTATATATCGCACTAGTTATACTTTGCAGATCCTGAGGTTGCAGAAAGGAATGGTTTAAGGAAGGAAAAAGGTTAAACAGGTTCTCAGTATGTGAGGGCACTTAAATCTTCCAATGAAATCTAGACCAGCCTTTCCCTGCAGTAAGTCTAAAACAAGTTACCACCTATGAAGGACAAACAATATCAAAGTCAATGGGCTAGAAGAGTCTGCAGGGAGCCAGGACAGCCAAAGTCCATTTGCAGTCTGTGGAGCCGAGGCACTTCTTAGATAAAAGACTTGCACAAAGAGTTTGTCGGAAAATCACTTGTAGGGTCACAAGCTGTGAGTAAGAGTTGAAATGAACTCTAAAAGTAAGCCACTGCAAATCTCAACTCAGAAAAGCACAGCTAAAACACAATGAAGTAAGTACCCCAAGTCTAAACAGTACCTCTGGTTTGAAGAAGTGGTCCAGCTGGATTCTGTCTTGCCACAGCACTGCAGACTCCGTGTTCCTGAGCCTCCGTCGTGGGGACAAGTGGTATGACGTCTGGAGGGCTCCTGCAGGGGTACGATACTGGTTGGGCTTCCTTTATTCCTTGGGTCCTGCACTCTGGTGAGGGACTCGAGCTCTGGCCGTCCTGCTTCTGGAGGATCCTTAGAAGACTACTGGAGCTTCTAGCCGGATTTCAGATGTTGCACTAGACTACTGATTACTTGACCCTTGGCACTCTGTGCTGCAATAAAGAAGTACAGCCAGTCAGGGAAGATGATCCAGTGGAGTTCCTCTCAGGGTTAGTTGGTCCCACTAACCCAAGGGCAGAAGTCGTCCCTTCTGGAGCTTCTTTGTCTAATTGTGAAAGGAGTTTCAGCATAGCAGCAGGGCTTCACCGGGCAATTCAAAGTTCCAGGAGGATGCAGCAAGCTTCGTTCACGGTTTCTTCATCTGGTATTTCTCCCGGTGGTAAACTGTCCCAAAATCCTCGCCTATTTAAGCAGGTTTCTCCCATCCACGCACAGCTTAGGCTGTCAGTCGCACAACTGGGTGGCTGTCCTGAAAGGACAGCTAGCCAGCCAATCGGGACTGGTTGCATTCAGGCATTCCTAAAGACAAAGGATGGGAGTTTCAGGACTCTCCCTCACTTCCTGACCTTCCAGACACACTGGACCAGAGGTGGGTTTCAGGGCTGAAGCCTGCCAAAGGAAAAATGAACAAAGGGCTCAAATCTTCCTGAATGCACAGAGTAAAACCCAAGAAAGACCTCCCAAACAGAAAATGGCAAAAAAAGAAGTCGGTGGCCATTTTGACAAAATGGTCACCCATGGTTGCTGTACCGCAGCTGAGGGTTCAGCCTGCGGTAGAAAAGCACAATGGTCGGAAAAATGAAGCCCTTCCACCAGCCATTTAAAGTAGTGAGGGTAACATGAGAATGTAGGATAAAGGGCTACTAGGTAACGCACTCCACATACAATGGTGTGTGCTGGACCTACAAAGAGGAAAGATAAGTAATGTCAATTTCACTTTACTATTCTTGGGAACAGTAGTTCACACAAGAAAAGAGATTTAAACCTCATGAGAAATCTAAAGGATTTTTCTGTGACACTGCACTGAACGTACTGTCACCATACAAAAAAACTCCCAAAACAGTGGAAACACGTAATCCAAATCAGGTCATGTGAACACCCTACGGTTGCACAGGCAGGATTACCGACGGACCCGTAATGAGGCCCCATGTGTCATAGTGTGTTAGACCTTCTTACTATAAGTACTAGTAGGAGGGGCACATGGACCTTGCGGGAAACATGAGAACTGTCCCCCCAACTGTTATCCATCAAACTGACGTTACACTGGGGCAGTCCCACCTACATCAACTAGACAAAGGACTGGGAGAGATGGGAGGGATAGGAAGGAGAGGAGAGAGAGAGGAATGACTGAGAAAAGAGTGACTTGATAGAGCGCACAATGGCTTTTCCCAAGATTGCCGAACGCCAAAGACAACTACTGGAGAATATGTAGTTCGAGGTGGAAGGAAGAGGAACTGGTCGAACACCAGATGGAAAAACATACAAGGGGAAAGTAAGTATTATCGTTTAAATAAACCTCTACGGGTATGAAGACCTTTCTGTAACATTAAGTCGCAGTATCACATAAAAGGGAATCAGGACTGTGGTTGTTGGTAAGAATTTCTTTTGTAGGCAATACTGATATTGTGTTACCTATTCTGACCCTGGCCAGAAAACACCCTTACCCTACAGGATGTTCTGTCCCTAGTATGAGAGTGGTGTACCGCCTATCTAAAAGCAGATAGATAAGGAGGGAGAAAGTGACCCTGACCCTACAATGGGTTATTGATCAGTATTGCCAGAGTGTTGTAAGGCTTTCCCAGAGAAAATTGCATACAAGAGGCCTAAAAAGGATGAGTGTTTGGGAGAGCATGAAACGGGGGATTTCTGGTACTTTATTCACCCTCCGTAGTGTGTGTTGTCCCCATCCATCTATGTGCTTGCATAAGGCAAGCGACAGTTATTAAACACAAGTGGTGAAAATAACAAATCTTTGTCATATTCCTGATGTCTCGGCTAAATCTATATTGCCATTCTTTTTGTCGGAAGACCTCTTTCAACCTAGTTGTGGAAAACTTTTCATAAAATTGGATCTACTGAATAGAGCCATTGTTGTATCATGTAGATCATAGGCATTAAAAATGGGTTATTCTTGGCATGTGTCTCCTATGTATTCGGGACATCCATGGGCTCTGTGGTCGACCGGTTTCGATGATGTATATCTTTCAAATCATCTTCTTCAGGACCTATTTCTTGTTCTGTGACTCGATCTTCTATCTGCCCGATATGGCGGTAGACCATATCCCACCTTAAGTACTTCGATGTTCACTTTCTTCTCTAGTTCATTTCACAGTGGTCGTAGTGATATGGCTAGGAGCCCCCAAGTTATTGTTGTAGGCTCAATTGCTGTCCACAGTGGGCTGCTGCCTCATCTCGGTCAGCGCATCGTAGTGAGGTTCCAATTCGGGTTCTCGTACCCACGATAAAGGCGAACACCAGACGGGTCAGTCAATTTGAAGACTAACATGGTGAAGTTGCAGTGAAGCAACAGCCTTGAGTGACTACAACGAATCGAGAGACGCCAGAAAAGCAGTCGGGAGTCAGCCGGCAACAATGAAGTCGAGAGGCAGTGTGTTGGTGGCATGACCTGTGGTAGGTGGACCGTGCAGTCTAAAACTATGCAGAGACTGCCAACACTCTAGCGTACTGCGTTGGCGATTGTATGGGAAGTATGAGGAACTGCGGTGGTACCATGACCTGTGGTGGGTGGACCATACGGTCTGAGAACTACACCAAGACCGAAAACAGTAACTGGCCGCAATGTCAAGCAGGCCAAAGAAGAGTAGAAAAAGAGAGAAGGAACCCACAAAACCAGTGAGAGCAGGTAATAGGAGAAGTCTGTGAGGGGGCTGGGAAACTTTGAGTAGGTGAAACAAGAAATCAAGAGAGGAGTAGATCATTTTGTGAGGCAACACCCTGTCCATAAGACTGGTATTGAAAGTCAAGAAGGACTCTGTGCACCTCTTCCTCGTCCCAGTGGGGCAGTGTGTAGACTATTTGTAAAACATTGAAGAGTCAAGGAGGGGACAATTTGAAGGAAGAGTATAAAAACCGGCGGAGAGAGCTTAATGAAGAATCTAAAGTTGAAGTAACTTAAGAAATGTTGTCAAAAACTTGATGTAGACTAGGAGAAGAGGGACATTCTTCTAGTCCTGTGAGTTTGGTTAACACTGTGAACCCTGAACTTAGAGACTTCTACCCAGGGGAAGAGTCACTATCCTGAATTTTATTTTGTTTTTTTTGTTTTAAAAAAAAAAAAAGAATTCTTCTCCTCGCCTTTGGGGAGGTGAGAACCGACAAAGCCCGATAAGCAGAGGGAGTTCTTTGAGAGCCTCGAGGTGACTAATGGATCTCAAATAACCTCGTCCAAATTAGAAGAGCATGCCAGAGACTAGAGCATTTCTGAAGGTTCGTGGTAGATAAACGCACGCCTGCTGCATTCACCAAAGAGCTGTCCGTCCAACAAGCGGTTGTCAGATCAAAAAATGACTTATTTTTATGTCAAGAATGCCACAGCAAATTCTTTGGAAGGAAAAATCCAGAGGACACATTTAAAAAAAAAAAAAAAAAGTAGAAAAGTTTGTTATTTATTTAATAAGAGTATTGAGTAAATCAAGAACAAATCAAAATACCATAATTCAATGCAGGAAAATGAAAACAATTTTTTTGTTATAGACAATTACTCACATTCAAAGTGGGAAATGTGCCTCAGTCTAAACAAGCATATCCATGTCTGCATTCACTCTATACAGACACACTTCAAAATTACTAAAATTGTAAAACCATCGCAAAATTGACAATTTTTTGAAAAGTTATATTTCCTCTTGGAATGGATATTGATTCATCTTCGTAGTCTCAATTCTAGGCATTTGAACAGGACCAAAATAAGCAACTTTTACTTGGCGTCTTTTTGTTTTTCCAACATACACTAGATCACATGGGCATTGAAAGACGTATATTACCATTCTACTATTGCAATTGGTATGTGTGTAAAGGTCCCAATGCACATTGCCATAGTTGAATGCATGTTTGGTCTCAGTGTACTGACATGTTACACTTTTCCAGTACTTATGATATCCTTTTACTGGCGGTAGTCCCCCTGTTCTCTCTAGTGATTGCTGTATCCGGGGGTCCCGATCGGTATGAACTAGATGTTCTCTCAGGTTCCTATTCTTTATTTATTTATTTTAAGGCACAAAATAGTTTCTTAGAGTACCAGTGTTCTTTATGCAGTGCAGGTGTTTGTTGATGGTACTTTTAATGTTGTTACTAATCAGGCTAAACGTGGTCACACAAACCAGTTGCTTCAGTGGTTCCTTCCATTTTTAAATAAGGCAAGCTTCTATGGGGTTGTTGGCTGCCCATTTGGTGGTGTTTTTATTTTGGATAACCTCTTTGAAGGAGACGTTGTTGCAGTACTTCTGAATGTTTTTTTTTACATTTCCTGGTCTGTGCAGTTTCTCCGGATTCTCAAGAATTGTCCATATGGAAGGTTTTGTTTGAGACCTGCCGGGTGATAGCTATCGTAATGTAAAAGTCTATTAAGTCCTGTCAAATAGAGGATCGCCGAGCATCGCTCATGTATCCGACACCTAGTGGCAGACAAACCCTGTGTGGACCACTTCAGAAAACTTAAACATTCGGATCGTGATCTGAAGTGGTTTGTCCTTCCACTAGGTTAGGTGAAGACAGTGAGAAATGGTTGGAACTGGAACAGAAATGGATTTATCGTCTGGACAGTGTCCGTCATGGTCTCATCGTAGCCATAGAATGGAATGGACTTTTGTACCGATAATCCAATAGATTCTTCAAGAACACAGGATGCCATAACTCATTTATTGAGACTAGTTTCCAATGGAGCATGTGGGGTCAGAAATATGGACGTGTACGTTAACGTGTCCTTAGAGACTGAGACAGCGATACTTTACTCTGTGTCCATGTTCGTCCGTGGCCATACGCTTCTGGAGGGAGAATGTAACTCTGAGATATAAACAAACATTTTATTTATTTTTATTTGTAATCATTTCGTTATTAATTTTACAAAATCAATGAAGTGCAAATTCAAGCCAATATTAGTAACTTCATATACAACACATGCATAGAAAATGAAAACTTAATGCATACAAATCTTAATTCATCACATACTCTAAAGTTCAGTGATACATTTTTTAAACTTTTTTTATTCTATTTTTTTTTTTTTTAAATGTGTAAAGTGCACTAGCAGCCCAGAGGCATCAAGACCCTGGTCAAAGGAAAATGTCATAGTTACATGGTACAAATATTGCTACCGGTTACAGAGCGTAGCAAATGGTACAGTTCTTTCTTTTAGTTACATGCGTTATTTTTGGATACAGTTAGCGGGCAGTAAATACCCGGTCGAAGGGGGTGGAGGCAAGTTCATATGAAAAGCATGGTTTTAATTGCTTTGCAGAAGGCTATGTGGGAGGTTATTCCTCTGAGGTGTGTTGGTAGCGTGTTCCAGTGGGATGCAGCAATGAAGGGGAAGCTGGCGCCTTCAGCACATGTTCTCAAGACCTAAGGTACTATGATTCGGTTGGTGTATGGGGTTCTGGTTGGTTTGGCAGTGTGTGGTCTTGAGATTCTTTGAGGGAGGTACAACGGGGCGCTCAAGACCTAAGGTACTATGATTCGGTTGGTGTATGGGGTTCTGGTTGGTTTGGCAGTGTGTGGTCTTGAGATTCTTTGAGGGAGGTACAACGGGGCTGCGTTGTGCAGGCATTTGTGTGATGGCCAAGGTTTTGAAGATGAGCCTTTTTTTGCTAGGGAGCCAGTGGGCTTGTTTCTTGGCGGCTGTTATGTGGTCTCTTTTGGGGATTCCGATGGCCACCATGAGCGCGCTATTTTGGATAACTATAGTTTTTCAATGTTTTTGGTTGAAGTGCCGGCAAGGAGGGTGTTTCAATAATCAAGGCGGGATCCAGTTATGGCTCTGGCTATGGTTAGGCAATTTTGCTCAGTAAGGAAGGGTCTTACAGTGGTTTGTAGTTTGGAGTGGTAGGGCGCTATATTGGTAATATAAACATTTCATTATTGCATTGATCTTTGATTTTAAAATGTATGCAATACTTTAAACATTTAAAACATTCTTGGTGGTTATGTCATATTTACCCACATCAGTATCAATATTTCATTAACAATTTGGTTGGTACTTATTCAAAATGTTTCTTAACCTGACACCATACTCTATATAGGGCTATGAGTGTTAACCCACATTCTGTGTTTAAGCAGTAGGTCCAAAATTCAGTGGGTTTTTTTATACACTCTTAATCATGTCAGGTGTCCTAACTTGGAGCATTCTGTCAAGAGATGTCTCAACGTTTCAATACATCCTGGTATTTTACAAAATCTACATAGTCTACAATCTTTGGGGATTTTCCATTGCGCACCACGGACGGATCTCACAGGAAGCTGGTTTGTGCGCTTTAACAGTATAAATCGTGTGTACCTCAGGATCCAGGCAAAACAAGAAGTATCTTTGTGGTTTGATAAACTTGTGCCACTTGACTTGAATTGTGAAGTGTCTGCAGGTGTTCGTAATTGACCCAGTCCCATTTTTTTCAAACAGCGACTAAGTGCCCCTTTCAACTACAAAAAGTTCGAGCAACGTCCGAAGTCGGGTTTCCAGTCTCGTTTATGAAACGGATCTTTTACTAATTTCAAGTACCCGTTATTTTTCTCGGGTGTATGCTCGAGACAATAGTTGGCACCTAACTTAGTAAGGAGGGGACATACAGGGGAGGTTTTTCTCCCCAACGATTTTGGAGACAATAGTCCTAATTCTAACTGTATGTGCTCAATGAGAGCTGAAGAAGGAAGCCCAAGGACGACACATTAAAAAAATCTCTCTAAAACCTGCAGCCATTCCATATTTTGCAGTTCAAGGGCATCCAGCCCGTACAATATTACGGGACAGAACCACTGTTTGTAGTGTTATTCCTCCTAAGGTGAACCCGGCATGGTGGTATGCAAATCTACGTACCATGAAAGAAATGTGTTTAGCTTTGCAGGATTTGCTTATTTCAATTTCATGGTACCCTTTTTTGTTGGACATTTCAATCCCCAGATATTTATAGTTTTGTGTGTACTCAATATGTCAGAGGTCAGTAATAAGGGGTTGCAACCTTATGTTTTGAGACGTAACGAACATGGTTTCGGTTTTTATTCAATTAATAGCCAACCCGTGACCTTTGCATAACTAGCTAGGGCGTTTAACGTAGACTTCATGCCCGAGTATGAATGGTCCCATATGACCAAATCATCAGCATAAAGCATCGCTGCTACAGTACAGTGACCAATCCTAGGTGGACACTTTGCACTAAGACATCAAAGTCGGGAGGTCTGCAATATATAGATTAAAGAACAGAGCCACCAGAATCCATCCCTGCTTAACCCCTCTACCTATTTGCATGTTACCCGACAAAAGACCGGTGTCACCTAGACGAATCTGTGCAGTGGTGTCCGTATGTAGGGCCACAGGGTTTTATAGCAGCCACTCGTCGCAGCCAAGTGCCTGCATTTTCTTCCAAAGCAGCTCACAAATAGACTTGGTCAAATGCTACCCAAAAGGCAGTATAAGTAATGTAAACTGAAGGGTTGTTCTTAGCTTTGGCACGCTCCATGACTGAGTCTAGCAATCTGATATTATGAGTGGTGCACAAGCCTTGGCGAAAACCAGTCTGGAAAGTATGCAAAATGTGATGTTTAGTGACCCATGCTTTAACACAAATGCTGCAAAAAACGTTTCCGGTGGAATCAAGCAATGAAAGCAAGCGATAGTTTTCAGTCGATTGCCAATTTTGAACACAGGCACATATATAGCTTTTTTTCCAGGACATAGGAATACATCTTTCTCTGCACACCTTCATAAACATGCTAGATAATACATTGGCCCAAAATTCTTAATCTCCTTTGAATACTACTGCTGAGAGGCCATTAGGCCCAGGTGCTCTAAAGTATTTTTTTTTTAATTTTATTTAGTCTGGTGCCTATCATCTTGGAAATGTCTAAAGTCCTAGGCCAATTTACAGATTTTGATTGGGAGACTGACTCTGTTGTATCGTGTTTCTTCATTTTTTTCTTCGATAAAGGACACCCATACACTCTTCGAAATGGGATTAATGATTAATCGATCAATGGATGGTCTGGCATAGTTTAGTATACCCAACACCTGTTTAGTGTTACTACGCAATGCCTCAGCCATCTTTTGCCAATTCACATTTCTACCCATATGTTTCAACCAGTTATAGTAAGAAGTTTTCAGCCTATGTGATTCAGTGTGAACTTCTAGTTTAGTGGTACCACCTCTTTTTAACCTTCGAATCTTCATGCACAACCTTAGTTTTCGTTTTTGGTTTTCGATTTCAAAGGCGCACACCTGCTTTTGTTTCAGCCAAAACCAACGGGTGTCTTTTTTGGTTTTTCACACTCGTAGGGAAACCCCTTGAAGCCAATCTTCCATCTCATCCCCTGTGTGCAAGCCCAGGATAGTCTCGTCAGTATGGATTGAAAGTGCCATCTCCTTACACGCTATTCAGATATTTCTCTCTGACCAGACGACACGTGTGCCGCTCTGGTTAGGAGTCAGTCTGCCATTTGCATATTGACGTGTTTCCAATTGATCTAACTCTCGGGACAGGCTGAGAGTGGCATGATCACTGGATGGATTCCGGTTAACAGTTACATTTTTAACTGTATTGATCAATGGAAGATTACCACATATTTAGTCAATATTGGCTATTTCTGACCAACAACTCCAGGTTATGCACCCTGGAATATCACCAGGTGTGCGCCCGTTAAGTGTGACTCTGTCCCATTGCTTTTAAAAAGCAAAGCCATTGTTTGCCTTTTGCATTTACTGATTTTTGTCCCATAAAGTTCCTTGCTACAATAGTAGAATAAGACTCCTCAATAGAGTATTCCCCACATCTCACATTCAGGTCTCCACCCAATAATATCATGGACAGACAAAAACAAAAGATAGATGAATTCTGTACATGTATAAGAAAGAACTGAACGTGTAACGTGTCCATGTGAATGTTACCCAGAATCCTCCTTGTTAAATACATTTTGGTTAATGTGTCGGAATCCGGGTTTACTAAAAGATAGATTAACTCTGTATATGTAGAACGACGAACATAGTGTGAAATGGTTATTTTTAAATACCGTTTTAAATTACTGTTTCAATGTGACCCAGATCCTATATTGTCATACACGTGCTGGTCGATGGGGCCTCATTAAATGCACCACCCTGGTACCAAATTGAGAGATCAATGCGGGCAACTCTCGTTGACAGTCTAACCAGAATAGATCCATACAAATATTGTATAGAGTAATAGTTTTGATAATCATGGCGCACACACATTCTAGTGTATATAGTTTCAATGAACATTGAATAAGTGCCCTGCCATACATTTCGGTCATACATTTGGCTATATCCCAGAATGAACACATATAGATATAGGTATGTATCGCACAGAGATGATTTATTAAGAGGGGCCCTAGTTACCGTCATTTCGTGTGCCTGGTTTTCCCCTGTGAGTGCCACTGCAAGATGGCCGCACTTTATGAGCAACCCTTGACGACACAGATTAGGAAGCTTCCATTATGGCCGGTTGCACATCCCAGCCGCTTTTACAATTCTGGAAACACTAGCGCGTAGACTCCGAATTCCACCACGGAGCTAGGCTAACATACACACAAAGGTAAGGTCAATCCAGGGACAGCACAAGTAACTGCACTAAAATAGTGCATTATATTTATTTATATATTTTTACATATTTACACACTCACTTTGGGGGGGGACATAGATAGCTATTAAAACAGGCGATTATATAATTAACTCTGGAATGTGTGAATTTCGATTGTGGCATTTGGACCCCAAGACATTTTACCATCCTCTCATTAGGCTTGCCGATTGGAGGAGGAGACTGGGACCACTATTGGACCAGACTCAACGTGGCGTTTGAACAAGACAAAGTTCACATGAGACTACTCATAAATGGTGTGAGTTCTCTTCACCATCCCCCAGGAGAACTCTAGGGGGCTGGGGGCATTTAGTCCAGGTGGGGAGGGGCCCCAGAGTGATGGCCTGTCTCCATTTTTAGGTTTTGACACTAATAGTACTCCAATGCCATATCCACCTAGGTTGGACCGGTATCACTGCAACATGAGGCTACAGGAATTCAGGCATGGTAAGTTCCCCTTGGGGGGACACTGTTCTAGCTACTTTCTGGGCCTATCCGAGTTATATCCCGGACATGGACCCACACTTGGCCCCTTTCAGTTATCTTTGTAGATCACAGGAGAGTTTGTCTGAGCCCAGAACGCAATTCCTTGTCCTGAAGAAGGCTGTCTTACTCAGCCATCAGAATAGGCAAAAGACTGAAATAGTTGTCAAATGTTTATACTGCACAGTGTCTGTTAAACACACAGGGTACTACTTCCTTGTTGTTTAAATCCATACCAATACAATTCCCCTCTCAATTATAACGGGATGTACTGATGAGATACTTTATACTCCAAGTGTCACCATGATTATAAATGTTTATTCAAAATGTTTTGGGTTCACTTACATGTGGTAATCACTGCCATGTATTAAATGTAATATAACGTGTTTGTTATAATTATTATTAAATCCTCGTTGGGTCCTTTTGTTCAACCGGGCTCACCCTGATCATTTGTTATAAAAAAAAGTCTGTATTACCTGGGGAGATCAGGGAATAGCCAGGCACCCCTTTTTTTTCTCACCAATATTCTGTACACACTGATGCCACAGCTAGAATGGCTGCTACCTTGAGATGTTACGTTTCATGCTCTTCTTCTTTTTCAGCTCCTTCCCCAAGGAACGAAGGTTCTGCGAGCCATGCCAAACCTACCTTGCGTGGTGCAGACTGGCGCAGTGGTGTTTGCCCGGGGCCATCAGGCTGGGGACCGGCAGACATCTCTTTTGAAGGCCCTGATGTCAAAATGCGGATTGTGTGAGGAAGTGCCAGAGTCCTACATCGATATCCACACTGGGCTGAGTGGCAGCGGTGTGGCATATGTAAGTGGTTACGAATCTGCTTATACAGTGTCTCCATCAATGCCTAGTGTGGGAATGGACCTCCGATCTCCTTACCCAAAACAGGCCCTACCTCTTAGGAAGCAGGTGCACATTTGTCTGTAAAGCAAGTTTATTGGACAGATGGCCCGGAGGGGCTAGACGACTCTTTAGAGACCAAACTAACCAGATTCTCCTCCAACCACACAACATTGTGCAACGTTTAACACACTCCAACATATTACGTTACAAAGTCGTCCCCCCTCACATGATTGGTTAGCCCTATACAAGGAAATCTAATCCCCTCATCCCCTCTACCCCCAAGTTCCCACGCCCTCATTGAATACATTAATTTAATCCCCAACCCTTTTCAACATACATTTGCATTTAGCTCCTATTCACAACACTCCCCTTTTCGGGATCTTTCCATAGTAGGCTGTTACATCATCATATGGTTACATATACACACAACAATCCTAATTTATTACAGGCTCCATCTGGTCAGGGACCTCTAACCCCGGTGGTGATGCACGTGGCTTCATAAGGACACTTCAACAATAGGAGGAGGGAGAGAAACAAACCAATTCCCTTTGAACCAATGATAGCAATCTTATTTGCCCAGACTTGCTGGCCTCCCTGGGATCAAATTTCACACTAATCTATATATATAGCCACTACCATTTCAGCACGCATGGCCTCTGGCCACATCCTGGTAATTACTGAGAAACTGATTGAACCCCATAAACCATTTGTCAAATCTGCCCTTACGCGCCACTTGCACCAGGTTTATTACCTGGTCCCAAGTCGACCCAAACAGGTGGCCGGACTTCCCTGTTTATTGAATAACATCTCTCATGTACTTAGTGCTATTGTGGAAAGGAGAGGTAATCTTTCTAACTGACCATATTGATTTCCTTGCAGTTACCCAAATGCAGTTAGCTGCCTTCCCCCAGCTTTCGTACTCTATCAACCAGCTTCCCAGGCCGCACAAAGTTTATCTTGCCACTCCAGGTTTCTGCGACCTACACAAACCCCAACTGTGAGGGGACCCACAGTATACAGATTTGTGTATTCGCCATGCACCACTTGTTCCCCAACTGTTCAAACACATTTCCTTGAAAACCCCTGTGTATGTATGTCTGCATGTATGTTCAAGAATATTGCGTCCCCTCGCAGTGGCTTCTCCATCCGCAAATCACATTTCTCGCGTGTGCATATGAAGCTCCTTACTTCCCATCTTTAGGCGCTATGTAGCATGTCGCACAACTACATTGCGTCCATATTGTATCGGCAGATTTGTCATTATGTTGCTACGCGCGTGCAAATCTAAAATGCATCAACTATGCACAAAGTAACACTAATAGTAACACTTGTCCCATTCTCATTAACTCAACAAGATGTATACTAAATCGCACCAACATCGCCGTCACCACAGTCACCAATATGGCGCCGCAATCAGAACCCCTCTTTCCCACTGAAACCTTTATCAACCACCCTAACACTAGCAAGGATGCATAGCAGCTGTGAATAAGCACCAGCCGGAGGGTAGTTTGCCATCTGTCTTTAACAGAATACCAAGGTGGTGTTCTCATTTTCTGCTTGGAGGTGCGGGGGGTTGAATCTGCTGCGTTTCCAACTGTTAAGAAACAGAACACGTTTGATCTGTTTCCTCCCAGTCTCTATTCTATGCCTTTTTGAGAACCAAGGATTTTCGAAAAAGTATCTTCTGTAGAGACCGGTGTGGAGTGGCGGTTAGCTCCATGATGGAGCATGGCCGTAAGGAGGTGGTGATGGTGACGGGAGGAGAGCACCCGGTTAGACTGTATATTTTCAAGTTATTTATTGGTCTAAGGCTCAACTTTGTGTTACCCAAAAACATACAAAACTGGACCCATAGAGCAAAAGCACGGATGGGGCCAAAACAATAATACAACTTATATTGTCGGTGACGAGGACGGAGGATCCTACACTTGAAATGTGCTTTTCTGTGATCTGGCTTGTGCTCTCACTTTCATTCCCTTATTGGGTGGTACATCAAGAATACATGTCTCGGGAGCATAGGAGGGGCAACGCGCTCGCCTTGGAAGCAAGAGATGTGGACCAACACAGGTTTGATCCCCGGATTCTTGCTTGGAAACCTCTGGGTATTAAGCGGTTATAAATAAACCATTATAATTATATAAGGTTTAGGCATGGCCGACGAAGCACATGTTCATCTGTGATCAAGTCGCATGTATTCCCTGCTTTTTGCAGATTAAAACAAACTGACCTTTTTGTGTGCCTGGGGTGCTCACAATGTTCATAAATGGCAACAGGCTGTGTTGCGGCTATCAATTCTTTGCTTTCTCCTATGCCTGCACTCTCTTCTTAGCCCCATCCCATGAATGGATCCAACAGATTAACCCAAGTCTCTGTCCCTTTAGGCAACGTTTAATATGCCTTTTAAAGAAAATGCGTTGCTCCATTGCTTTTAATGCCAATGTTGTGTTATTTGGCCTGCTCTGTTTGGGCGACTCTGGGTGGATGCTAAGGGAGGGGGTGGTGGCGGTGGCATGGGTATCCAGTCAAATATCTCAATCATTACAGAGTGATACAGTTCCCCACTACCCTTTATTTAATGTTCCCAGTGTTTTTCGGAGTTATGGTCCAAAGGGGTTAAAATGGGTCAGGATGGTTCTATTTGGGTTGGAGGAATCGGAGGGCCATTGGTCACGTCTCCCGCACATGCCACATTTCCTACTACTGGCTGCAAGAGTGTGCCTCACGATGGGGAGGAAATCGCTGACTCTCCCGTCTGAAAGAGCTTGGGCCCAAAATTACGAGATGGAAAATATCAAAGGGGCCCTCCATGACCTCTCGACTGGAAGAGAAATGTAATGGTTGTCGTTCCTCAACGCATACAAATAAATCCATCCTATGTGTCGCTACAGGCATATCTCCGGCCCAACCGGATTCCACAACCCTGAACTGGTAACATTCGAACCATCTCGTCTGTTGAGGGCTGGGGGGATAAGGGGTTACATACTAAAAGTTGATGGGAGAGAAATCTGTTGTGGTTCGATAAAAGTTCACACTCGTGCATAGGCGAGGGGAGAGGGTTCGACATGTTTGATATGTTAACCTCAGAAAGCTGAATAAATAAAGGAATTAAAAACGAAATTGGGTATGGATGATGTTGGGGTGGCATTTTAAGGTTTAAAAAACAGGGTGTTTGGGGGGGGGCAAAATAAAAAAAATAACAACCAGTGTTTTTCAGTATTTTGTCTGCGATTAAATTTACCACTCTGTAATTGTGGTTGGTAAAATCACATATAACCATTGGCATGCTCCCCATATTCACGAGCACCTATGGCGATGGCACAGCCACCAGTGCTCCGTGGTTCACAATGAAAATGGACACAAGCACTGGAAAGGCACATTTGCTAAAGGAACTTCCCAGTGCGGATTGCTTAGGGCAAACTCTGATCACACAGGATCAGGCTAGTAGTGCTTTCAAACGCCCCCAAAATGTGGCTTTTATGTGTACATACAGGGTGATTGTGTGACTCAAGAATCTAGGTATTTTAGTAGACACGCTAACCTTGCCGTCAGTCAAGTAGCTTGATAGCTTAACGCATTCAGCGCTCGTTGCTAAAAGTGCGATATAAATAACAAGTTGTTATTATTATAATAATTATAATTGGCTTCCTTTACAAAATCTTTTTCTTTTTGAGGACATATCATCCCACTCCTTCCCTGCCTTCATCAGGTTCTCGTAACGAACTCGCTGGTCTTATGTAAGTTTGATTTTAACAATAGCATATATCTAAGAACCCCTAACCATTTGATTACATGTCTGCAGAAAGTGCAACATACTGCAGCTAAAACCTTAATTAAAGTTACGTATGACCACGTCACCCCATCATAAACCGGCGCTACATTGTCTCCCTATGAGAAACCAGATTCTATTTAAGAGCATGTGTCTAGTGTTCAAATGTCTTCAACAGCCAGGCTCCGATGCACCTGCATCTAAAATTAGACTATATAATCCGTCTTGAAATTTAAGATCTAACTCGGATAGGAAGCGGATTACTCCTAGGTATCCGAAGGAAAGACCTGGTGGCCATGTTTTTGTGGTCCTCGTATCCGGACTTTTCAATGCTCACAACCCTTCTTCGAAGAGGGACAAACCTTTTGCGCTTTCGGAAACCTCTCAAAACCTTTCTTTTCAATAAACCATAGCATTGGACTCCTATACTTCAATTCTTCTCTCTTCGCTTTGATGCAAACCTAAGAACTCCAGTGCCTTATTCTGGTTCCTATAGCGCTTTGACACCTTCTGGTATTTGCTGCGCTCTAAAAACCACACTAAAATAACTCAGGAAAGCTAAAAGGAAACTATGTTTAGCACTTGCTCACTGACACTGCAGTTTCTAGTCCACTTGAGGCCCAGGGCAAAATACCAGAATGCGCCCTCACCCCCCCCCCCAAACTGGCACACGTCCCTTGCAAACTACGCCTCTGTGTCGCACGACAAAGCCCCTCCTCAATATCAATATATCATTGCTATACGAATTAAGCTGGTTTAATTACATTGTAATTTAAGTACCCAATGAAATGGTTCTTCTGTCACCTGGTCTTAGGAAAGGCCTTGCCTGAATGCAGTTTCAAACTGTCTGTACTGGCAGTCTGCGGTGTGACGATCCTGCCCGGCCTGAGGGCCCACTGACCACTGGCCCTGTGTTGCAGGAGGTTTGTTCATACCACCTCACTTGTATTTCGCAAGGGGCAATACTAGACTAACCATATGAATTATTTTTTGATAGAAGGTTATCATTCTAAGATGGATAGTCTAGTACACTCGTATTGTACTCCTTCAAAATGCCTCTATGGGAGTGGGAAAGGGGACAAATGGCACCAATGAGTGTTCCGGTCTGCTTTGCATTAAATCACAGAGCATTTCAGGAATATAATGGTGATCTCTATATTTGATTTAAAAAGTCTGTAAAAAAAAAAAAAAAAATTGTATATGTGAATCTCCAAATGGACAAGCCGCATGGCTTGGTGCTCAAATCACTGTTTACAGCACTCACCCCTACATTAGAATGGGCAATTCGAAGCTGAGTAACATTGCATTGTGCTATCTTCCAGGTGCTGGATTGGTGTTTTATTTCAATAGACTGCTTGGGAATTGGGATATAAAACCCAAGTTGGGAATGGGTTTTATACAGGGGAGTTACTGGGCTGGAACAAGACAGAGCTGCGCTCTGGCAAAAGGTGTCTGGCTGGAGCACCGTTCCATGTAGATCCAAAGCCCTAACTAATTCCGTGTTTTAATATTCTGGCACATTCAAACCCAATGCTGTGCACTGCATATTCTCCTGGCTCAATATTAAAACTAGTTTAATTTCCACTAGCGTCCGAAGTATTAGAATTTTTAATGTGTTTCCAACAGAATTGGCTGTTGTATAAATGCATGATTTTTACCTCCTCTGGGCCACTGTAAACTACTTTGTCTGTGTCAATCAATTTGGGAAAAGTAGACACACTGCTCTTTTTTTTTTTAAAACCCCCCACCACACCCTCCACTTTTGTCTGTGGCCCCCTCTGTGCCATCTAAATTTGATTCCTGGATACGCCACTGACAAGAACTGAATGAATGAAGACCCATTTAATTGCCTGCTGGTGAAAGCGATCCAAAGACCCAGTCTAGGAAGGACTGGAGTCATTTCAGTTGGAGGATGCAAAGCGCAGGCTCTGAATACAACAATTATGTGGAAAGACTGCGAGATGGTATCAGGGAGACAGATGACCACTGGACCTCTTGGATACCCAAAGAAAATGCTGCAAAAGAGACAAGAAGAGAAGTCAGCAGGAGGCTTATGGAGGTCCTCTCTTTATATTGGACCCCAATGACCTGACCTGAACTGTGGCGCACAAAAGAAAGAGAAAAATGTCTACTTTAATATAAGAAAATACTTTCTTCTGTACGGAATGAAGTAAATTTATGTTCACAAGAATGCGCCCCACTCCCCAGACTCTGCACATGCTCATGAAAGGCAGTGCCCCTGTATCAAGGTGCTGGGCCCTGTAGCTAGCTAAGCAACTCTGAGTGATCCCAAGGAAGAGAATCACATGAGAAAGAAAAGACCCCAAAAAAGAGAGAGAACAAATATACAGGTACTCTGGGGGTGCTAAATTGAAGACTACGACAGTGACTAGTAAGAAACATATGCCTACCCTGTGCCGAGGGCTCATCTTTTGAACCTGTAGAGCTCATTGAATGGTCAGACAAGGGGGATGTTGAAAACAGCACTCCAAGAATACCTCCAACCCGGCATGAAGGAAAACCTAAAGGGTGCATTGGATGTCTGACCGACAGCAAGAAGGGAATGCAATCACCTAGAAGGGAAGATTAGAACACAATGAAAAGTCCCTTACTGAGCTTGTGGAGTAAATGCCCCACATTGCCAAATATGTCACAGGACTCAAGACCCAGGTTTTCCAACTTACCGAAAAATTTGATTATCGCAAACTGGACCCAAATAAGCAGTCTCTGCGTGACATTTTTGAGAGGGCTCTGAAAATGACAAAATTAATGACTATCTCCAGGAATTATTTCAGTACACGCTCTTTCCAGATTAACACAGTCCCATAGAGTTGGGCTCTCGTTCGGCATCCACAGAGCCACTCTTGAAACATAATAGTAAAACTCCAGAATTACTAGACAAAAGTATTAATTCTGGGACCAGGGAGACAAAATCAATACAGTACTTGAACAGGTATGTTCAAGTTTTTCTTAGAAGACCACTCCCTGGTAACTTTGGCTAAATAAAAAAGTGACCTCTAGCCCTTTGTGGCTGATCTTGCAGAAAATATTTCCATGGCTCTTCCGGTTTGCGATGCAGTTCAGCCTCAATGACCAAAACAATTTGAATGCGTTTCTGGAGTAAGAAAAGATTGGCTGAGCTTGGAAAACATTTATTTTCACACAGCTCATGTGGAGTTCACTAGCTGCTTGAATATAGGCATGGAAGACTATGGCCTGGAGACTCTGCAAGTACCAGTAGTGCACAGTATAACCACAGTACAGTTTAGAAGCCCTCATCTTTATGGTGATGGACATTAAACTTTCAGTCATTCAGCTGCCACGCAGTCTGGGATGGCGCTACATTCAAAACTTCCTGTGCTTGGTCCCAGTAAAACACTTTGGCTTCGGGTCCTTTAGTGCATCCCAGACAACTCTTCAAATCTGGCTATGGCTCCTCTGAGCCCCCACATTAGAATCTCAGGAAGGGTATGGCCATGTAGTCCTTTCAATGCTTGTAGTGTAAGCACAACTATATTGTGGAATCTCACTGGACTTCAGTGACCAGGTTGCTGTTTTAGTTGGGGCCTGCAGGGAACAAGCCATTGTTTTCAAAAGCTGAAATGGCTGCTGCAGAGGAAAATCTCCTAAAATGACGAGCAAAACGAGTGGCATGACCAAGTTTGCTGAGTTAGTGGAGCTGGCGAGGAGCTGTCTGTGCACAGAAATGGCTGATGCGTTGGAGGTTTTAGGGCTGCAAGGTGGCAGATGCATTCGGTGTACGGAGCCTGGCCTCAGAATCTAATGGTGATTTGTTGAGGTGTAAACTTGGTGTCTTGGAGAGACAGGGGGACTTCAGAAGCAGATATAGCCTGCCTAGTGATGCCACAGGGGGACTACATACGGGGAAAAGAGCGGGTGTAGCCCTACTATTTCATAAGCGCCATCCCTTTACATTAAAGTATTCTGAGAGTGAGACAGACAGCAAAATTCGGGGTACAAAGGGTGTGTGCTCCTTTTGCTAGACCAGACCAGATGCAGGAATTTGATGAGGGGTAGGTGGTCCTCATAGTTGACATTCATTTCCTCATGGTCATAACAATATACACTTTCTAAAACCTCTGGGCCAGACTAAGCTTACACTTCACTTGGGATTTTGAAGCATACATTTAAGCTTGGTGATGCATGGGGATCCCCCTTCCCTCTTCTACACCTTTCCCAGTTGAAGTATACACATTTCTCACATGTTCACTACAAGGCTGGAGAAAGTTGGTACCCAAAGGTGGGTAATGGACCTCTTTGTGCTTAAAGATGTCATGCTATAGAGGGACTGAAGGATGGAATTGGGGAATGTTTAACTCTCGACAATTGCAGGTTTGTCAGTAGGTCTTCATTGGGATACCATTGTAGTGGTTGAGAATGGAATCTTGTTGGCTTTAGAGATGATGCTAAGGAGTTCTCAAAGATTGAGAATACTTAAACTGAGAAGTTCATGTTGGGATCGGAGCTTCTCAAACAACGTAGGTTAAAGATTAATACTGCAGCAAGGCTACTGCTGAAATCAAAGCAAAACCTTTGGGAGTATGGTCAGCAGGGACAGAGAGCTCCCCAGTAGGCTTAATGCTAGAGTGCAGGGCTTTCATCAAGACTATCTCTGACAGGCAGAAGAGAATGCGAACAAAAACGAGTGTTTATGGAGTTCTAGCAGACTTTTATTTTTTTATCTGGGCTTTTAAATCAAATGGCACAGACACACTATTTAGCAAGCATAACTCGTTCCTCCTTGACTGTGGTGCAGAGGGCATAATTAAAGATCCTATAGAAACATTATTTAGTCAAGAAATTAAAATTGAATAAAACCCCAGGCCTGTATAGGTTTGTGACCCATTTTATAAAATATTAGCTCCAATCTTAGCTGACCTGTTAAAGCGTTATAACTCCCTGAGGGGTGGGGTGGACTTCCCTTGATTCCATGTCTAAAGGTGCAAATACAGTTAAATACAGACCACTAACGACCACTGCCACCTTCCCATTCCCTTGACTCTTCCCCACTTGCCCACTCTGCTTGTACATAATCTGTATATTCGCTATTGGACACCACCGCAATGCTACCCAGCTCCTAACTCTTGGCTTGCACATACCTTGCCTACTCTGTATATGCTTGCACAGTATTTTTTCTTAGTTGACTGCATAGCATCGCTATTTCTAGCCTAAACCTTTCCTGATTGTACATACTCTGCATTATTATTCTATTCTTGTAGTACTGTATTTTGCATTTTGTGTTTTTTGTATATATTTGCACAGCAATGTAACCAAAGCTGAAAATCTTCTTGCTGCCTTCTGTGGCCTGATACCCTTGGGTCTGGCGCGCATTATAAATATTAAAACAAACAAAGCAAAACCAGGTTAAGACCACAAAAAATGCTCTTCTTCCAGACCAACTGTGCTAATTTAGTCAGTCAGCTAGTATGCAGGTTGTTTCAATATTAAATATATCATGCCAGATTTGACAGACCTGGATCAATCTGGCTTTCTTGTAAAAATAGATGTTTTGTTCCACTCATCTGATATTACACTTGGTCGATAAAGGCCACAGAACCCCAGATGGAAAACTGTTGGACTGGGGCTTCCTTTGTCACCATTCATAAATTTAAATTTGTCCTGAAACTCATAGCTGTGATATTCTCTAATTCCCAAAAAACGGATGTTAAGGACTGGCAAGACCAGAGCAAAAAGAACCGAGGTGAGACATGTGACTGGGATGCCCCTGTTGCCTATCTTGTTCATGCGGACATTGGAGCCATTGATTGGACGGATAAGAGCCAATAACAATATTAGGGGCATTATCTTAGGCATGACTTCTCCCAAAATCAGCCTCTTTGTTGTTGACGTCACTTACTTTCTCACAACCGGCATACTCCTTAAAACTAAAACACAGGAATTTAAAATATATGGCGGTGTGTGGATTTCAACTTAATAGCACAAAGTCAAACAAAATTCAGTTCCTGCTTTAGAATGGAGGTTAATTGAGAGCCAGATGCCTTATTTCAATGTGCTAAAAAATGGTTAGTTAGGTTTATTCCACACCTTGACCAGCTGCCGAAAACCAATCTGCGACTTAATAGACCATATCCAAAAATATAGGTTAAGCAGATGATGGCAGACTGTGCTTTTGCTAGGTATGTATGATCTCTGCAATCGAAATGAATGTTCTACCGGGGCTCCTTTGTCTTCAGACGATCCAGTTATCCTTCCCCAAGCCAATACTTAAGGAATGAAGCCAACTGATTTTGAACTTTGTATAGCCCATTAAGATGCCCTCTGTAGAGAAATGTTTGCTCCAAAAACTAAAGGAGACCTTGCCCTCCCAAACCTATATCTGTACTATATAGCTGCTCCGTTTAGTTCTCTCAGGAAGGGTCCAGTTTACTTCTGAGAAGCATTGCCTCTTCACGGAACAGTCAATTGCTGGGCAATATATTTGGACGTAACTTTGCTGAAACAGCAGCGACCACCATATCTATATATAAAGCCGATTTTTTTTTTTTTTTTTTTTTTTTTCTCAACTCTGAAGCCTGTGATGAGGTGATCAATATTTGCTATCCTGGCCATCCCGGTTTACCCCATTGGGGCAATAGCGACATCATGGCAGCCTTAATAGATAAACGGTTTGTTTCTGGAAGGAAGTCTGGTTATATTGGGTGGCAGATCTATTCACGAATTTGTGCAATGCAAACAGATCAGGAAGGAGCGATTCCCTTCTAATCGGGTAAGACATTGGATTCTGTAGACCTGGACCTACCAGGCAGCCGTTATACTTGAAACTTGGAGTGCAGACTCAATCAAAGGTTGAATTTCTAGAATATATGCACTTCTTATTGAAAGACCTGCTCCTATTGCCAAACCATATCAAACCAAAAGGGGGTTAGAATCTTAGGGTGTGCATTCATGAGGGCATCTGGGAGGGTATATACATTAGATTGGCAAAGACATCTACATAAATGAAGTTGGTAGAGGCTCCAATAAAGATAGCACACTGATGCAATTGAATTGTATCAACTCTGAAATTCAACCGTAAGCCTGAATAGCCGCTTACAATCTCCGTTCCAACACCAGGGTTTTTTTAACATTGGCATACAATCACAGATCAGGTAACCTTCAAACCTGCTTGTCAAGTTTCATAAGGGACTTTATTGCTTTGCCTGATGTCGGGCACCTACTGTATGGCAGAAGCCGACCGCTTGTCAAGGGTCTGGGGCTATGGAGGGAGAAATGGGACAGCCAGATGCAGCCGGAAAACATCTTAACGAGTTGGGCTGGTGTGGCATTGTTGAAAAACAGCCAAATCCTCCCCTTCTTCGAACAACGCCAATTTAAATGCGAGTGTTATCTGCGTAACACTGATCGCCAATGGCCAAGTAATTTAGCAACTTATTACAGATTCAAATAAACATTTGAGAGTAACAGTGATAGAGGGGAGTCTTATAGCACCCCACGGCAAACTGGAGAAATGGAAAGGTTATGAGCAGCAAGTTTAACTCTTTGGGTTATCCCTTTCGGAAAAGACCAAAAACAGCTGTAAGTGATGCTGGAAATGTGAATCACTGATAGTGTGTCAATCACGATGGAGTGATCGCCCTTTCTGCAATCTTTGACATGGCCGAACCGGACTAGCAGCATGTCATATATTTGTAACTGTATTTATGTTATTTCATGGTGCATCTGTTTGCTACCGAAATAATAGAAAAATGCAGAATAATAGAAAAATGTTAAGAGGTTTCAGTTTGGTCTGTTTGTAATGCCATCTGAGCCTGTGCTCGAATTACTACAGGTTTGTAATTATTTTACTGCACCCTTCACCATAAGCTTAGCAATGATAGGCAAATTGGTAATGTCCCTAAAATTGGCCATGACTGTGGGGTTCTAAGCCAGATATTAAAGCAGATGGCTAATAACCTTTGGTTCCTGCACTCCTTTGTGAAAGCTAAGATTGACCGGATGGGAGTTGCATCTGGCAAAGGACTAGGATGTGGGTCCAGGGGTCCCCCAGGGTCAGGCTATGCTTCAACGTTGGGTTTAAATTTTCCAAACGTTTCTGCAACCATCAGGCACTCTCCTGACTGCAGGAAAAATTGAGGTAATTGGGGGGTGGGGGGGTTTCCGTAACAGAGACTTCATCAGTCAAATCTAGTTGGATGGTACAAATATTCTCCTTAACTTAGATAATTGGGTTACTCAGCTGTAAATAGGGGGCATAGAAGGGATGCAGGCCCTATAATTTGGCAACTAAACTAAATTGAGGTCTTAGATTTGTTGGCTGCGGACTCAATTTTTGCGCCGTGTTGGTTTTTTATTAACCCTGCAGATTGCTTCTTTTATAAGCCATTAAATGGACAGAGTAGGTATACTTTCCTCTTCTCCTCTTAGTTTCATCCATTGGTGTTCCACTTGCATTTGTATTTGTAATTTGCTGTTCCCTTTTTCAGTTCTAAATTAAAGCAGGGGGAAACAAGGGGTTTGCCTCTGAGAGGAGGCAGAGGGGGTGTAGTGTAAACCTTTATCGATTAGGGAGCCATTTGCATACCTGGGAAAAGGCTTTTAGACCAGTGTCTGGTGGCTCATAGAGGAGCCTACCAGTGGTAATCACCTTGCTAATCACTGGGCTAATCAATTTGTCCAAAATAGGGGTTCCAGCTGTCATAGCAGATGAGGCTTGAGCTGGATCCTACTGTAATGTGTAGGGTCCGCCAATGACGAATATACAGAGAAATGGTCAGACCAAGGCACTGGGATTGGTGCACAGATTCGCAGTGTCCCTCGGGTGGAGCAAATTGCATCCAGCGTGTGTCCCTTAAGGGTGGGAATTGTGGCCAATGAATGAAAGTCCAAGCCCACCAGAGAGTGGCTTGAAAAAAATATTGGCTAGTGTTAACCCATAGGTTCAGGTTTTTGTTGTATAGTGAATGAGACCTTGAATAGGAAGGCCTTCAAATGCCTCCAGAAACATCTGGATGCAAATGGAATTCTGGCCATGAGGTCTACAACACCAGCCATCCTAAAGTACTAATGGATGTGAGAGGGGGGTATAAGGCAGCATAATATTAACCCCCCAGCTAGATGAAAGGGTAAGGGGTGCAGAAGGCATCTCTCCATGTCTGTTTAAAAATTGGATATGACATCTAAGAGGGAAGAGGGGCATGGCCTGCACACGCTATGTGAGGACGCATCAGGATTGAGCTCCCTGTCCTGGTCCTACATAGATCCTCTGAAATACGGCGAAATCAAGCCACGCAATATCAGAACGGACGTTACAGCAGGGCAAGCGATGCCGCACACTCGATGCCAAGAATGATGGAAAATTGCTGCTTTTAAACCCTCACAGTGAGCGACCGAAGTGGGGCCTCCCGGGCTGGCCAAGATGGCGGACGATGCCACCGCCTAGGACAAGCGGCGAGGCGCTCTCATTGCGCATCAACTGGAAACTGAACGGAGCGAGGAAGGCGAGCGCCGCTGCGGTGGGACTCCTCGCCGCACAGAAGTATCAGACATTGGTGGGGATTGTGACGGCAGAGACCGGGGCCGCCAGAGGAAGTCCAAGCAACATGGAAAGCGGTGGAGCAGAAGGGAGGAGGTGGTGGCCCGCAACTAGGACGGAACGAAATACTGCAACAGAGTTGCCCAGAAGCAGCTGCCCGAACGGCGGTCCTGACTGGGACCTGGTTGAGAGGACACAAGCCGCGCTGGTGCCAGAGGCGAGCCACCCAGCCCCAGAGGTGGGCCGCCACTGATGTGAGGTGAGCCAGGGGAAGGTGGGAACGGGCCTGGATAGAACCCCAGCGGGGACGAACTGTAATCCTCCCAGAACACGCAGAGGGCGGTCGGCTGTTGGCGCACCACACCCACCGCCCACGGGACACCCAGCGAGAAGGGCAACTTGGCAAGGAGGTACACCGGACGGGGCCCCCACGTGAAGGGCGGTGATAGCCTTGAGCAAAAACAGAGCGGAGCCATGCTAGGCACATTGGCTGCACCCCACCAGATATACGAAGGACATAAAAAGTGAAGCACAAACTGGTACGGAGGTGCTGCCAAGCACGAACGCAACCTCCATAAAGGAAGCGTGGGGGTCGGACAACGCCACGCCACAGCCCTTCATATCAACAGGAGCTGGCGTATTGCGGGCCTGAGAGAGGAAAGCGCCCGCACCAGTAAACCTGAGACACGCCAGTACCGCCACCCATCAAGCAGTGAAAAACAAACAGGGGACCGCATAACCCCGCTGGAGCAGGCCGACATCTGGCGAGATCAGCTGTGGGGGCAATGGGACTAGACGCCACAGCAACATAAGAAGTGAGCCACTGCACCGGCTCACAACCACACTACACGAACGCCGCAGAATCCCAAATCAAACTGTGCTGCTTTAAACATCAATAGCTGCCTGCCACCATCAATCCGTCGCCTAGAAGACACCACCTAATTAAGTGGCTCACAACTGCCCAAGAGTGCAAAAAGAGGGCAAACCAGACACAAGCTGGGCCGCAATTATAGAACTACACATACACGCAGGCCCGAGGCACGGGAGGACTAGCACCGCATAGCAATCATTTTAGAGCCCAATTAGCAGGGCGAGGCATACCCCCATTTCCCGCCCCAAAAGGAAAGTCCAAGGCTAGCACCATGGAATCCTACGTGGTGGCCCGCCCTAAGGAACAAGGGCTGGAAACCAAAGCATCTGAACCGACCCAAAGAGCCCCGGAGGAGCTTACTAAGGATGAGCAGATACTAGAAGCAATATCAGGGCTCCGCTCATTTATTAACACCAAGATCGAGGAAGTGAAATTGGACATGCAATTAATGCTCCAAGATATGCGCAACCTTGCAGAACGGGTGACGACTACGGAATCGAACCAACAGGAGATGACCACAGCACTGAAAGAGGTCCGGACCAAAGTGGAGGAGTTAGAAAAGTGCAACAGGATACTAGAAGGATCTGAGGGAAGATATAGGTGCAACAATGTACACCTACTGGGGGTGCTGGAGGGACTCTAGGGCCGCAACCCCACGACCTTCGTAGCGACACTACTGCAGCAGGAAGTAGGTGCCGGCAAACTCTCCGAGGAGTTCGCCATTGAAAGAGCACACAGAGCACTCCAGAAAAAAACACCACCAGGATCATACCCTTGCCCGATTATAGCCAGAATTCTGAACGTCCAAGACAGAGAGGTAATGCTATGATACTCGCGCAATAAACGGGGGCAATGCAAAGATCACAATAAACCCGGACTATACCCCGGCGGTCCAAAGGGCGAGAAACTCCTATATCACGATTAAAGCCATGCTGAGACAACTGGACCTCAAATAATTTGCTCTCCCCTTCCAGACTCAAGATCATA
Source organism: Ambystoma mexicanum (assembly GCF_040938575.1). Lineage (NCBI taxonomy): Eukaryota > Metazoa > Chordata > Amphibia > Caudata > Ambystomatidae > Ambystoma > Ambystoma mexicanum. The sequence continues at coordinate 1,256,779,825 of NC_090933.1, read as the reverse complement.
CATAAAGGACGAGCCATCTTCCTAGAGACTCCAGGAGCGGCAAACATGTGGTTTGAATAGAAGAACATGGCTGATGATGATGAGACGACAATATGATCACAATACTGATGCAACAGGGCCCAATAAGAAAATTGTACTCATGAGACGCAATCACTTTCGCCAGAACCTGTGCCAATAAGGACAGGAAAGCCACCATGCTGACTGACCCGTGCAAAATGACACGACCCCCTGAAAAGACCGATGCAGGCCCGTTGCCATTACATCGCAACCCGCCACGGATGACTTGGAAAGGCCAAGAGATGGCGGGGGCACCCGAGCACCGCCCGCAAGGCACACCTGCTGGGTGCAGTTAGTTGAGTTTGTTACGTTACTGTTTAAAATGTTTTTTATTCCTTGCCACGATCTATTTGAAGAAACTGAAAACATCGGAGACACAGATGTTAGGCGGAATCCTGTGCAGTTCCCTCTGGGACCACTGCAAAAGATTTAGGACTACAGGTGTTTGGCAGTAAACCCACTTGGTAGCAGTCTGTACCACACAGATTCAGTATGTGGAGTATACAATATAGGGCAATCTACACAGTAGAACAAGCAAACACGGAACAAGGCTTCGGTGTAAAGATATAAGGGTATTTATTTATAACAACACATCTATAAAAAACACTCTGGCACTATTACGGCAAACAACTTCAATCACAATACTATATGAAAAAATAGATCAATCCCCCTAACAATAGTTCGACAAGTCTAGGTTCACCGGCATCACTTATTTGCAGACAGAGGTGTATGCGTTAACCTAGATGGCACTCTAGTATTCATTAGGACGGGAGAGAAAAATAAGGCAGGTTATGAAATCAACTTGGTACCAATACTTTACGGACAAATGCAAGGCAAGTAAGGCAGGGTCTACTGCAGATCACAAAGTTCAGAGGCCAGGCCCACTCGGAGAGAGGCAAGGCGATCTGTCCCAAAAGTGTCTCAGTGGAAATGCGCTTCGAGTCTTTATCGCAAATTGTTATGGAAAGGTTGGACCAGTTCTTTAACTTTTCTGTTCTGAACGCTTGGAGGCGACCCAATGGAAAGGCGAGGATTCAGACACCTCACTCTATCCGGCAGAAAGGGAAGCCAGGCGGGTACGGTACCTTGTTTGTGGAGAGACCGCTCCGACAGGGGGCAGTTGTTCCTGGTGGTGAATGCACGTCGGGTCTTTGCCAAGAGTAGAGAGGATCTTGTTGTCGAAGAAAAGTGAAGTCCGGTGCACCACCAGGGAAGAGACCAGCCGCGGAGTGCTCCGTCACAAGGCACCACCTTTTGGTCGCGGTACAGGGGTAGTGGCTATCCGGTTGCCGCTATGCTCTGCACGGGCAATTCGACCACTGCGTCCTGGGCGAAGAAAAAGCAAAGGTGACTGGTTGTTCCCACCAGCCAGGGGAAGAGACTCTCCGGCAGGGAGATCTCCTCTGTCGTCGGGAAGTGGTGAGTCGGTTCAGCAGGGCTCCACCGGAGGTGTCGTCGTTGCAGGTCGGCTCAGCTTTACCCTCGTTGGATTCTTAGGTCCTGTGGTGACTTCTGAAGATCCAGTCCCAAAAGCCCTGCTTTTATTCAGAAAACCCCCATTCATTCAGCCTAGCTGTCAATCAACACATGCTAAGTGGTGAGCGGGGATGCTCACCACTTGGGCCAATCACTCCAGAGTGCGACCGGGGTTGGCAAGGCAACTCGGTCCAGGGTGCCTAAACCCCCTCCCACACCCCTGTGGTAACCCAGACAGATTGGCACCACTTTGGAGGGTCTCTGTACAGAAGCCCGCCAAAAGTGGAACAAAGGGCTCAACCTTTGGTTTAGGAGTCACAGAGACGAACACAGACGCCATTTTACAAAACCGAGTTCTGACAGAAAATACCATCCGATAGACTTATTTAAGATAAGTAAACCGGTGGTATGTTAGAGATTAACAGGAAAAAGGTAACGATCTCGAACAATGGGAAGAATCCCATAGGGTTATACTCGGGGTCGAATATAACAAGTAGTTCCCACTGCCACCAGCCAAAACTCGACGAGGGGGGATGGGACAGTGCCCCCTCGAATAACAGACCCAGGAGTAATCGAATTACCCCTACTAGTACGTCCACAATAGGATGGTTTGTACTAGTTCTGTTAGTAAATTTAGGTCTAGTAAAGCCAATGGTGACTTTACATGCCCGGGGAGACAGTAGTCAGTCCCCGGGTATGGAGTCTATGATGGAGGTCCGCTAGGACGCCCCAGTGTTACGGCACGTAAGGTGCGGTGTAACACACATAGAAAAACATATGAGACCCTATGGAGTAAAAGACCCCATAGAACACATTGGCATTTAAAGGAATTACACACATTCATGTCCAAGAGTGGGAGAAAGAGTCTCACTCTTGGCAGGATGGAAAAAAACGAACTCCAGAAATCCAGCAAAGCTGCTGGGGGACTCACTAGGTTAGGAAATTCAGCCTAAACAGAGAATTCTCCCTAACAACAGATTGGGATAAAGCGACACAAAGATGGTGGCTAACATCAAGGTGATGACGTGGAATGTCAGGGGAATGGGCTCATACATGCGTAGGAACAGAATCAAATCATACTTGAAAAGGTAACATGTCTCTATTGCACTATTGAAAGAAACACATCTGACAGCTGAAGACAACGCAAAAATGTCTGAATGGTGGGGGGGACAGGGCTTTGGTGCCCTGACTCTAAATACGCACGTGGAGTCTACACCTGGATTGATAACTCAGTGCACTTCAAGCTACACTCGAAGGAAGCAGACACGGAAGGAAGGTATTTGATACTGAAAGGTAGCATTGAACAACAGGGAGTATGCTTTGTCAACACTTATCTCCCCAACAACGGCATTCTGGCGTACCTGTCCAAGATGAGTGGCAAATTAACACCCTATCAAGATGTTTTTTTTATGTGGGGTGGGGGGTGATTTCAACAGTACACGAGACTGCACGTTAGATAGGTCTAAACCCTTAACACCAGCAACCGCCCCTCCCCGGTCTCCAATGAACAATGTACTAGAGAATCTTGACCTAGCTGAGGTGTGGAGGGAACTCCACCCAAATGATAGAGCATACTCCTACTACTCGGCTCCCCACACACTATAAACCAGGATGGACTATCTGCTGATCGACAAACCACACCTATCTCAGGTGGAGTCAATATCCTACCTAGGGAGATCGATATCGGACCACTTCCCACTCCTTATGGAGTGGAAAACAAGAGGGCCCAGACCACCCATCCCAATGTGGCAAATGCCGGCAGAAGCCCTCACTGATGGGGCTTTCAAGGAGGATCTCGAGGGCAAAATACAAGGATACATGGACATTAATGTAGGATCCGTGAAGGGTTGGGACACAATATGGGCAGCCCTAAAAGTAGTGGTCAGGGGGGAGGTCATCGCCAGCACTGGGGGTATAAGGAAAATCCTACAAAAAGAATTGGAATCTGGGGAGGAGAGAATCAACCGGCTCGAAAACTTGGCGCCCAAAACTAGGAAGACAGAGGAGGAACTTGCCACAGTCAGGAATGACTGCCATGATGCATGGGCCAGGCTAGCCAAATTTCGATTACATAACCAGGGCCACTAGAGCGCACGCTGAAGGCGATAAACCAAGCAAACTCTTGTTGTGGTTATGCAAAAAAGAACACCCGAAACACCCGATCACTGAAATGAAAACTTCTAACGGTGAGATTCACAAATCACAACTGGAAATTAACGAGGCATTTAGCTGATTCTATGCCCAGCTCTATAGCCATGCAACACTGATACCGCAAAGGGACATCTTGGACACACTTGAAGAGATAGGCCTCCCAACACTGAACCAAGCTCAGGCAGCCACCCTAAACGAAGACCTATCGCTATAGGATATAACTGAGGCAATGAAATCACTGTACACCTGCAAGACCCCGGGCAGTGATGGGCTACCCCCAGAGTTTTATAAAACTTACAACGCAACACTGGCCCCGGCCCTTCTGGAGGTCTTCAAAGAAGCTTATGAAAGAGGGACCTTGCCCAAGAGCATGAGAGAGTCGATGATAGTGCTGATCCCCAAACCCGGGAAGCCCCGAGAAGACTGCAGCTCATATAGGCCACTAGCCATGCTTAATTACGACATAAAAATACTGACAACTGTCTTAGCCCAGAGACTCGCGAAGGTGATTGGCACATTAATACACGAAGATCAGAACGGGTTTATACCAGGCCGAAACACGGCAGTGAACCTGCGTCGACTACAACATATAGTGGCACAAACTACAGACTCACGCGAATCATATGCAGTGGTCTCCTTGGATGCCACAAAAGCATTTGACTCCATATACTGGGAGTGGTTGTGGGAGGTCCTGGGACAGTTTGGGTTGGGGGCTTCCTTCATTAGATGGATAAAGATACTATATCAGTCACCAGTGGCCAGAGTCAAGACTGGGAGGACGTTGTCGGGATTATGGGACATCCAAAGGGGCACCAGGCAGGGCTGCCCACTATCACCTATGCTATACATCCTGGGACTGGAACCTCTAGCTATATTCATGAGAAAGCAATTCTTTGATGCTGGCATTAGAATAGGGGGCGAACATCATATCATCTCACTATATGCAGACGATGTTCTATTATACCTGAGAGACCCCCACCTCAACCTACCAACAATCTTAGAGGTATTAGAGAACTTTGCCCGGGTGTCGGGGATATTCTTTAATAAGGAGAAATCTAGCATATTCCCTCTTGCTGGCCTAACCACATGAACCAAAACTGATCTCCCAATGGTGGGAATCCAATGGAAGCCACACACCTTTAGATACCTGGCATACACCAGAACAAACACACAGTGGCAATACGCGAGTAACGGTACACAGGCTCAGAAAATCGATTAAATTCTGGTCGAAACTACCATTATCAATGATAGGCAGAGCTGCAGTGGTTAAAATGGTAGTACTACCAAGATTCCTATACTACTTCCACAATATACACTACCTTATCCCCCTTACCTTTTTCCGAGTTCTGGAGAAACTACTGAGAGAGCTACTGTGGAATAACACTAGACATAAAATATCCCTAAACATACTGACTCTACAATACACAGCAGGCGGAATCCAGCTTCCAGACCTGGATAAATACTACCTGGCTGCACAACTAAGCCATGTGACTTAATAGATGGCCGATGAAGGTACCCCCTAAACCAGGTTGCTTAGACAACATGTAGCCCCAGCGAACTTGAAGGAGACGTTACGGGTCCCGTCAGATTGCCTGGTAGAGACTCTGATGCTAGTAGAGCTGGGCAAGAGGGTCTGGACCAGAACCCTGAGGCACAAAAGAGGGGCACACCCCTACTCTCCAGACATGCCGATAGGAGCAGGAGTATGCAAAGTGAAAACAGACCTAGCCCAAATGAGACAGTGGGAGGGATACAGCATTTACACCTGGGGAGACATGTATGAAGATGGAACCTTCAGAGAATTCGAAACCATGGTGGCCAATGAGGGCTGTTAGGGAGAATTCTCATTATATGGCTAATTTCCCTCATCTAGTGAGTCCCCCAGCAGCTTTGCTGGATTTCTGGAGTTTATTTCTTTCACTTGGTAAGAGTGTGAGCTTTTCCCTCACTCTTACCCCTGTTTTGCCATGTGTATTTGCTCTGTTTTTGTGATTGTGGACTCTGGAGTACACCACTTCAGTAGCCCCTTTCTTTTGTGTGTTACACAGCACCTTCAGTGCAGTAACACAGGGTTGTCTTTTAGACTTCCCACCGACTCCATTTCTGAGGCTGACTACTGTCCTCCAGAAAAGGGTAAAGTTGCCATTAACTTTACATAGTCATTTAACCACAGATCCAGTACACCTCATCTTACATGGAGTACTGGAAAGGGTTCATCCTTAGCCCTTTTTATCTGTAACTCCTAGAGCATTGTTTCTCTCTTTTAACATTTAGACTTGGCTGGTGGCAGTGGCATCTACCCTAACTTTTCTACCGCGATACTATATAAATGTGGTATTGTTTTAGGCTATTATATTAGCCTCGAACTTAAACCCGCTTGACCAAATAATTTTTCTTTCGGCTCCGGTCGGGTTTATTCGCCATTTCTTTTTTTAAAGTCGTCCTTGTGTTTTACTTTGTGCGGCAAACCAGGTTTGCCTTCTTTGTTCACTGTCTTTTGGAGGGCTTCTGGCAAGAAGCCCTCCTCTAGGCGCCTGGGTGTCTAGGTGGGCTGAATGTGAGGGAGGGGTGTAGTCACCCCCCCCTGCACAGGGTATCCTAGGAAACCCAAGTCGCATTTTGCCATGATTGGCTGAGGTGGTTGTCCGGGCTGGACAACCTCCCTGCTGCGTGATTGACAGCCAGGCTGTGGGAATGGGGGATTTTCGCATAAAAGGCAGGACTCTTGGGCTGGAAGTTAGTCGCCACTGGAACTACAAGGAACCGAAGAGAAGCGGAGAGGAAGTCAGCTGAAGTCAGCTGCTGCAACTATCCGTCCCGGTGAAGCACTGCTGCAGTCTTAGGCTATCTACCCTTCGACGACCAGAGAAGATCCAGTCCGGAGTCTTCGTCCCTTGAGCCTGGTGGGGATAACCAGCTCATCTTCTACAGCCAGAGGATCCTCTTCGTGGTCGAAATCGCTGCACACCGATGTAGTGGTCCGGATAGCCACCTGAAGAGCGCCTCCTGTTTTTAAGGAGTGCACCTTTTTATTCACCGTCGCTGCCTACCGGCTTCAGCCCTGTGTAGTGCAGACCCCTCCAGACGTCCTCCTTCGTACCGAAGCTCCAGGAACCGTGGGTCTGCAGGAAACTACCAGGAACTGCCGTGGCACCAGCTTCTTCATTGAATAAGGTACTGTTCTGCTTGAGGAATTAGGGTGAATCCTTTTTCTTCGCCTCCAAGGCTTACCCTTGTCTTCCCTCCTTCTTATAACTTTTGCTTCCTCTGTTGACAATATCTAAGTACTCCTGGCTACGTTGAATCTTGAACTGTCCGACTGTGTGATCCTCGACAACAAGAACCCAGTTTCACTTGACACTGGCTCCGGCCTATTGACTCTTGAATTTCTGTCCACGAGTGTTCTCTGATTCTGTCTGCCTTGACAAAAGTATTGCCTATGATTTTTGCCCCCAACTCTCTCTGGTTAACTCAGGTGCTAAGTGTGTTCTTGCCCCGGTAACATTTCTTGTCACGGATACGCGTATCTTTAGTGAGACCGAACTGTCATTACTGTCAAAAAGTGATTGCATACGTATTCCCGGTAACGTCTTTTGTTTCACAACACCGGTCCGTTAAAACATAGGGTACTTACCTTAAGTTAGAGGGTACCAAAGTGAATTGGTTGGTTGTAGTGTATTTTATGTGTGATTTTGAATTAATAGAAGTGTTGTGTTTAAAACAAACGGTTTAAAAATAAATGTACTTTTATTTTTTACCTGAAACCTTGAGTCACATTAATTGTGGTCCCTTTGTGTAATCTCTGCTACTGCTCATATACTCTTGAGATACGCCTGGCTGCTCCGCTACTGCTACCACTTTAACATAGTACAGGCTTGTACCAAAAGGTAAAACTTGCATTACCACCTGTAGTCTAAATTGTGTGTAGTGGTCCCTAAGGGCACTGCACAGGATTCTGCCTAACAAGGGCCTGCCCACCGGCCAATTTCTATGGTACAGAAAAGTCTGAGAACGCGCCAAGACACAATGGCAAGAGTGGCCAGACGAACCAGAGATAGACCCCCTAATCACACTGCTATCCAACCTTGGGGATGGCTGGAAACCAATATCTAGGCTCTGCGCCCAACTGTCGGATAGACCCAAGCCCAAAAGCGAGACTCTGAAGACAAGGTGGGGGGATGGACCTGAGGAAAGAAATCACCGAAAAGGAATGGGAAAGAATCCTAACATACCCCTGAGAGGTGTTGAGAAATGCCTCATTCAGGCTAATCCAACTACAAGTATTATACAGAACGTACATGACACCAGAGAAAATAGCCAAAATCAACAAGACTAGCAACCCACTATGTCCTAGATGGAAATTAGAGGGAGCGGGGATGATGCATATGTTTTGGGGATGCCGGAAGATCCAGACTTTCTGGTCCCGAATAGAACAGACCTGCAGGGGGGCAGGAGTGACGCAATACAAATGGTCCCCGAAGGAATGCCTATTTGGCGCGTACCCAAGAATATGTAAATTTCGACACATGGTGAAACTTATGGACATGGTGTGTGTGCTAGCTAAGAGAGCCATTGAGCCATTGCAATGACATGGAAATCCCAGAGGGGCCCACACTTCGAGAGATGGTACCGAGAGCTGGAGCACTGATCAGGGGCCGAGACAAAGGTGTGGGGAGATGGAGTAGACACAGCGGGAGGAGAGGCGAGCCCAACATTTGAAGACTGGAAAGCACCAATATGAGACGTGTTTCACCCGTCGGATGACAAACCCCGCTGAACTGTTCCCTGTACACCGAAGCGTTATTGAACCAGACTTGAAGCTAATGATATGATAGGTTATTTATAACGCGCTTAATACCCAGAGGTTTCTAAGCGCGGACCCAGGGATCGAACCTGTGTTGCTCCGTGTCATTTTGTTTCCAAGTCGAGCACGCTGCCGCTGAGCTATCCTGCTGGGACAAACGAAGCACACGCAGAACTATTAAACTTGGCACCACTCCGCCAACCCAATATTCGACGAACTCCGATGATCGGCGACTAAATGAACCAGGCTGACCACCGTCCCCCCCCCGCCCCGCCCCCCGTCGCACTTAAAAATGGCAAGAAGACCAGTTGTTTAGTTTGTTTATTCACTGTTTGGTGTATTACATTTGTTTTCCTCTCCCCCCCTTCTTTCCTATTTCTTTAGATATTCCCCTTTCCCCTCCCCCCCCTTATACGAATTAAGCCTTAACAGATTGTTGTGTAAATGTTTACAAAAGTTAAATGCCAATAAAATACTTTCAAAAAAAGACATCTAGGAGGAAATGGGTCAGCAATCTGTGTATGAAGCAGATGTGAATCTTGATTTCATGATCCAAAGTATGTCCAGCTCTGCTACACAATTTTATCGGAAACCTTGTTATTATTGTGGTTCATGGATGTCCGAGTATTCCATACGCCTCACGTTTGCATGCTCTCCCACTCACTTTCCTCCCGCTTTGCTTTCCCCCTTTGTTTTGGCACCCTAATTTTGCCCTCAAGTCTGTTATAACGTCTCATGGGGCTCAGTTCATAAGTACACAGACCAGCTGTGGAGCAATAGAGGTAGGTCCAGGAAGCTTTATTGTACATATGTATAATTGTACAGTTCCAATTACTTGCAGGTATATCACAGGATACATGGACAGGTAGAGCCGGGTAGATCTCAAGAGGCACCCACCGGCCATCCTCAAGTCCAGCTCAGGCCTCCAACTGACATTCATAGAACACTCCCACACAACACTCACTCACCAGTCTCCTGAGCTGTCTATCATACAGTCACCAACATTCTATCAGCGTGCACTTGTCAATCTGGAAAAGTGAATACCCTTCATTTGAATGACAGACGTAACTTGATGGCCGTAGGCCAACCGTCTTATGCACCGAATTATAGAAATATAGACTGCTGTGCTTGACCAACAAGAGGCCATTTTAAACGTAGCAAGAATCGCCATTTTGCTTGTTAACCATTGCTCATTGCTTTCTGTCTAAAATTGCTTTGCAGCTTGCAGTTCTTGCGGATTCTGCTTACTCTGCTCAACTGTTAACATTGTTGTCTGAATATGAAAGGGCAAGGTCGCGGGACTGAGGAGTTTGTTGAAAACTCCTCATGAGTAGCCCAGAAAGGAATGCCCACGCTTCCTCTCTGTAGCCTTGAGGGAGAGCTGCAGGGCATTTAATCACTTCACAGCTTGTACGATGGTAGAATGTTAGAATAAAACAGCTAAAGGCTTGAATTATGCTCTTCCTACAGCCCCCCTTCGCAAAACCCTGTAGAGCGTGTCGGCTCCCAGGACACGAATAGCACCTCATAGATAGCAAAGCATGGAATGTGGCTCTTCCCCCGTGTGCAGTTTGCTTCCAAGAACAGAACCACCGTGTTCTGTTCAACAACTAAAAGATGCCTCCGCACTTTCTAAATTGCACATTGTTACTAGAATAGACATCGAAAGTGTCATAATTGTCATACCCGTCGGAAATATCCATCGTCATCCCGAGTTCAAAGAAACTTAATAAAGGAGGGTGTTAAACATGACATAACTGATTGTATGATATGCATTTTGCATATATGTAATTCGCTCTCTTGCGTCCCTCGAGGTCTAGGAAACTCGCGTCGCGGGGCGTGAGACCAGAATTGGCCAATTGGGACTATTTTTGCTTGCAATAAACCCTAGCATTGGGAATTTGAACCTCGTGTCTGGCGCATCTTTTCGTGTATGGTTATTGCCTTGTTTCCATATCACGAGGGACCCCTAGGGGCCCCTTTCAAGATGGCGCCCTAATAGGGACCCTCCCCCACTTGCCCCATCGTATACGTTGTAACGGAGTAAAGGCGGAAGAACGGCGAGGACGGGACGATCGAGCCGGGATCAAGAGGTGTACGGGGCGCCCTGTAGAAGTGAGGAGAGATTCCTTCCGCAGATCTGCACACATCTGATCCCTGATCGACGTACCGGGCCAGAGGGCAAAGGAGGCGAGGGTCCCGAGACGAGGCAGAAGCCAGAGAAGCGCAGACACGACGTTGGGAGAGGTTGCGTTAGGACAGGCGACTTGTTTTATCAGGTGAGTCATTCCCCGATTCAAATAAAAACCTGATTTTTGGTAGTGTTGATTTTGCAAATTCAAACGTCCAGGTAAAGGTTAGCTAACCAAAGGGGAAGGTTAAAAAACATGCCTGGAGTACTGTCCACTTTAGCGGGGCTTTTCAGCTGCGGTAGACAGTCCTTGGAATATGGCCAAAGTGCACCGCCTGGGGGAACGTCGGCTTATGACATGTATGCAAAATATGGTGTGGGTGTGATATTTTGTGAAATTTGGCATAGGCAAACTAGAAAGCAACCCGACCATCTGTGGCCGATTAATGTTAGCTTTGAGATTGCGAGGATAGACAACCTAGAAAGGGTGCTGATTAGGAAAAAAGCGCGACCCGCAACTTTTGAGACTGTCAAAGATTGGAGGAGGGAAGCAATGCTCCGACTTAGGAGTAGAGAGAAGCATGCGCGTAGGCACAAATCGAAGCTTGAGGTAGCAGAAGAAAAGGAGGAGGAGGAGTGGACGGCAAGTCTAAGACGAGAAGGGAAACGTGAGCAAATTAACATAGGAGTATACCCGCAGCGGGAACTACACATAGCAGACGAATTAATGGAACATTTGTTAACTAATACGGGTCGAGGCCCAAAACCAGAATCGAAACCAAACACGCCAGTAGTGACTGCACAGGCCCAACCAGTAGCTCTCGTACCCCCTCCCGTAGCCCAAGCACTTCCCCTCACGCAAGCATTAACCCAAGCCCCACCCACAGCTCGAGCCCTCCCACAATCGCAGACCGCAGACACACAATTTCCCAGCACCCAGGAAGGCCCTTCACAGATGCCACCTGTCACTTGTCCCATCCGCACCTCCCGCTCCAGAGACAGATTCAGCACCATCCGCCCCTCACAAAGTCGAAATTGAGACCGGAGAGGTGAGAGGTGGGGCTGAAGGAACAGGATTTGGACGGGTAACTCGAAGCGCGATCAGCAAAGGAAGAAAGATTGAATTACGGCAAGAGGCAGAAATGTACATAGAAGGAAACGATGGGACGGCAGCATTGGCCTCATCGTATGGGTACCGAAGAAGCAACGAGAGACAGGTAGTGTTGGAATGCATGGGGAAATTTTTGGTGGGAAAATGGAAAAAGTTACTTGAGAAATTACTGCCACAACGATTGTTAGATTTGAACCAATTAGCATGTTGTAGAATAAAAGATGAAGAAGTAAAGGAACATGTGAACAGACTTTTTGATCTTAAAAATGAGTTGGATAATGAGTATGCCGAAATGTTTGCTGCACCTGGATACAGGGGTTGGGATATTAGAAGAGATGGGAGAGGGACGGTAGAATTATACATACAGCGGAGACATTCAATGTCATCTGTACAGAGGGCCGACAAGCTGAAAGTGTGTATACGAGAAGCGATAAAGTGGGTGTCGAACCCTAGTATCCCAACAATGGTCATGCATGACATATTTGACGAATATTCCATGCCAATGAAAAGAAAGGCACTACAATCGAAGGCTGAACATTTGATAGAGAAGGATATAAAAAATAATAAGGCCAGCCCCCCTGAGATACTAGCGGTATACAAGAGAGCATTCGAGCGAAGTACAGGAGAAACGGGCCTATCACTGGATTTAGGAATACTATTGAACCTAAGAGAAGGGGGAGGGATCGTGAGTGGGGCATTTCCAATGAGAGAGGTTCTGCCCACGTTTGTACCAAAAGTAGAGATCCCTGCGACGGGTACAGTAGGAGCGCAGGTAACACCAGCCCATTTCACCGCCCAGTATGTGCATGTACCCGTTTCCAGGCAAGAGGTGAATACTATAAAACAGACAATTCCCGATATAAGAAGGAATCCAGCAGGTTTCTACAAGGAAGTAGTCAACCCTGAGATCAGCAGTGCTTACTATGAGCGATATAGATTTGATTTTCCCAGTCATTTTGCCAGCAGATATATGGAAACAGATGAGGACGGTAGATGATGTGGGGGCTTTTGGCGCCACATGGGCGGAGTTACTATTGGAGGACAAAAATAGAAAAGTAGGGAAAAATCCGGGAACCCGCATGGCAGATCTACCAGAACGGATAATGCGGAGATTGAGGGAAATAATTCCAGAAAAAAGGATTCAATGGGACAAATTAACTACATGTGTACAGGCCAAGGATGAGCCAGTAACGGATTATTTCAATAGATTTGAAGGGGTATTCACAGACTTCAGTGGGCAGGATGTGAGCACAGAGTCGGGGAAAAGGCCATTTGTTGATAAATATGTGAGGGGACTAATATCACCAATTCAAGATATGTTAATGACGTCGGAAAGTTCCTGGGCAGCAAAACCGGTGAGTGAGATATTACACATAGCCCAATATTACGATAACAGGGTAAATGTGGCGAAAGAAAGAGAGGTGAAGGATAGAGTAAATTTAAAAATGAGGGTGTTACTGCAGCAGGTCATTGGATACAATAGAAGTAGAGGAAATGCACAAGGCAGAGGAAATTTGAATAATATGCATGGGGTGTCATTGGGAGTAAATCAATGTGCGTACTGTAAGGAAGGACATGGGCGAGCGCAATGCCCGCACCTACAGAATAGAGGTGGGTTTGGTCAGAGAATGTCATGAGCACTACTCCCGAGGAGCCAGGACTGGCCCAGCGCCCCCGGAAGCAGACCCTTCTTCCACATCTCCGGACCCAGCAGACCCCTACAGGGGCCCTTTGGACCGTGTCCTGGCGCCTTTGGTGCCAGGCTCATAAAGGAGTTCAGGCCCGGCGCCATAGGCGCCGGGCTCATATTGATAAACGGTGTAATAATGCTTGGGTGGACTTACCTGAGGCAGACCATGCTGCATACTTACCCAGAACAATCCAGTCTGGCTGAAGTCCCCAGCCATCAGGGCTGGGAGGAACTATTTCCTCTATTCAAGAACTCTTTTCTTACCTGGGTGGGGCCGGTGGAAGAACACACACCTGAACGACTTCTCTGCTATTTAAACCACGCCCGATGGAATACACGTGCTTCGCGTTATTCTGCATCAGCAGCAGGATGCTCACCGAGTCGGCTCCTGCATCCTGGCTCCTGACACGCCCGCCAGCACCCAGAACACCTGCAAACAGACAAGAAAAGAGAAGGCGAGCATTAGAAATTATACTTACCGGAATCCGGCCTCAGCAATCCTACCTCCGACGATCCTGCAAAGGAAAGGTACAAGATTAGCAGCGCTCTCAAACGCTCGCAGCCGTGCTGCCTTGCCTTACCAATCCGTGGCCTCGCCGAACTCCAACGCGGCCACGACGCCGGCAGCCTCTCGGCACCTAAAAAACAGAAAAAGACAGTCATTAGAGGTGCCCGCTCTAAAGCGGCCACATTTACTTACGTGCCTCATCACGCGCGACAGCGGCTGTGTCGCCGGCAGCATCTCGGCACCTGTAAGCAGAAAAAGACAATCATTAGAAGTAAGCAGTCGCTTTTCTTTCACTTACCTTCCTCCACCGCGGCTACGACGCCAGCTACATCCCAGCACCTACATAAGAGGAATACATGGTGAGCACTAACTAAGCACGGAGAATAAATACTCACCAAGAGACTTACCTGCTTTAGGTTTCTGGGCCCCGGCTCCTGTGGAGAAAAGACACTCATACTTACGGCTACCGCAGGAGAGACGAAAGGACACAGTGTCCGCAACTATTTCCCATCCAGTGACGTAACTGGATTCTACGCACCCCTGTACCTGAAGCAGGATGGAGAGCTCATCTTTACAATACCTAAGGTGAGAGCTCGCAGAAACCAAGTTGGGGGTCAAGAAGATTGTGAAACAGGAGATTGGTGGGAACACATATCCACCCCAGATTGTAATCAATCCCTTTTCTTCCACATGCAGAAAACTTACTCTACAAGCCAGGCAATCCAAATTCGGAGGCCCCGTCCAGAGCATCTTCCGGGCCCTGCGCCTCACGATAGAAGAAACGGTAGCAGTCCAGTTCGGGTCAGCGTCTCTGTGGGAATCAGGTGAGCGTTACAGAGAAGGCCTCATAGAGGACATCAGGGGTCAAATGGCCCAAGCAGAAATAGCAAGCAGCAGCAGCAGGGATATACCAATGAAGGTACTCAAAACCAATCCTATGGTCAAAACCAAGCGCAACAGAACCAGGCATTGAACCAACGTGTTTCGAACCAAAATCAGGGCGGGCAGGGCCAACGGAGAAATGAGCAGAGTGGAGGACACCGAGGGGGGAAATGGGAATATTTTTGATACACAGCCAAACACGTATTATAGCAGCAGCGGTGACTACACATCGGACGATGTGTTATTTTCGCGATAGGACAGCCCACGGCAGGGGTCGGAACCATTGTCTATTCCCGTGAATCAGAGAGGACCCTACGTAGAAATGAGTCGGGAATAAGGAGCACAGTTTCCTTGTAGATACAGGGGCACAGATAGACCACCACTTGGTTCCGGAGATCCCACTGTCGGGGCAAAATAATGTTTCTGTAGGGTTCGCAGGTACACCAGTAATTAACCCCATGTCCGAAGCTGTCCCAATTACAATAGGACCATTTACTGGAAAAAAGTCAATTTCTTCTGACAGAAAATTTTGGGGAGAACTTGCTAGGATTAAATTTGTTGAGAAAATTGGGGGCAGTTATACATTGTACGGCAGATGGGGTGTTCCTCACGATGTGGCCTCACGATGCACCGGTGACGGAATTTATGTCAAAAGCGTTACCAGAAGAGCTAAGTAGAGTACCAACCTGTCTGTGGGCAATGCATGATAACGATGAAGGATGCTTGAAAATAGAGCCAGCAAAAATAACTTGGAAAGAAGGTGTTACATTACCACGAATTCCCCAGTATAACATTTCTGTTGAAGGTGAGAAGGGATTAAAAAGTATTGTTACTGACCTGGTGAGATTGGGGGCGGTTGAAGAAATTGCAGGTAGCACGTGCAACATCCCGATTCTTCCAGTTTACAAGAAAGGAGGCAATGAAGTACCCTATCGTTTCATAATTGATCTGCGCGCATTGAACAAAGTGGTAGACCCACAATTCCCTTTGGTCCCAGATGTCACAACAATACTAACAATGATACCGGCCACTGCAGAATACTTTAGTGTAGTTGATCTGAAGAACGCGTTCTTTAGCATTCCAGAGGATAAAAGCAGTAGATATCTATTCGCGTTCACTCTAGGTCGTCGATCATTCACACGCATTCCACAAGGATGCACAGAAAGCCCGAGCATTTACAGCAGAGCGCTAAAAGAGCAGCTAGACATGCTAGAATTACCCGAAGGTTGCGTACTCTTGCAGTACATAGATGACTTGTTATTAGCTGCTGACACAAGAGATCTGCAAAGAAAGTACTATATTACTATTGACACACTTGGCGACCCATGGTCACAAGGCAAGTTTGAAGAAATTCCAGTATAATCAGAAGGAGGTGTCTTATTTGGGTTACCTACTTTCGAAAGAAGGGAGATTAACACCAGAACGCATAGAAAGTATTTCTAGTATGCCTATTCCAAAAACTCAAAAAGGAGTGAGGGCTGTAATAGGCATGGCCTCTTATTGTCGGCAGTGGATCAGTAATTTTGCGTTGATTGTCAAGCCGATGATGTTAACTAAAAAGGATGCAGTTATGCCTTTACAGTGGGATGAGGAAAGTCAGAAAGCGTTTGAGCAATTGAAAGCTGCATTGTGTGCTGCGCCAGTTTTAGGCACTCCTAACTATAAAAAGATCTTTAGACTATTTGTGAGTGAGAGTGAAGGATGTGCATTGGCGGTTTTGACACAGGAACAAGGTGGAAGAAATGGGCCGTGCGGCTATTATTCTTCCGCGCTGGACCCTGCAGTGCGCGCACTACCACGATGTTTGCGATCCGTCACAGCGGCTGCTGCGTCAGTGAAACAAACGGAAGGAATGGTATTGGGGCACACCTTAATTCTGATGGTGCCACATGCTATAGACGTTCTATTAAATAGGACACAGACGCAACACCTCACCTCAGCTAGACTAACAAGATATGAGCTCATCTTGTTTGCACCCCACATCCAAATTATGAGTAGCGTATTGAATCCTGCAGAATTAATGCCACTGCCCATAGCAGAAATTGGTGACAACGAATCACCACCCCATGATTGTTTAATGGTCACTGAAGAAGAAACAAAGGGAAGAATTGACTTGAGCGGCATCCCTCAGAAAGAGCCAGATGTGGAGTTATTTTGTGACGGCTCTTGTTTTAAATTACCTGATGGCACATCAACGGCCGCATATGCAATTACTACCCTAGAGAGTGTTGTAGAAAGCAGAAGAATCCCCTACAATTCGGCACAAGCCGCAGAAATAACAGCACTGACCCGAGCCTGTGAACTCTCTGAGAATTTGAATGTGAATATTTAAACTGACAGCCAGTACGCCTTTGGTGTGGTTCATAACTTTGGCCGACTCTGGGCTGAGAGGGGTTTCTTGACATCACATGGGGCCAGGATTCAGCATGGCCCTTTGATTGTGCGATTGTTGTCTGCACTCACGTTTCCAAAGCGTCTAGCTATAGTGAAATGCGAGGCGCATAAAAAAGTAACATGTAAAGTGGGAGAGGGAAACGCATTTGCAGACAGGATTGCGAAGCAAACCGCCACAGATTTGGGAAATAAAATGATGACAGTACAAACTGAGGAGGTATCTTGTATGATAGAGAATGGAGTTGCCACAGTCAAAGAAATGCAGGCTGAGGCCACGACCGAAGAGATTCAGGGGTGGGCTGAGGGCTCTGCTGAGTTAGATTTGGAGGGATGTTGGGTGGACAAAGAGACCAAGAACTGAATGTTGCCAAATTGTTACGTAACCGCAATGGTTACAATGGCGCATAGCCCTACCCACATTTGCGCGAAGAAGATGGTACAGCATTTATCCACAGTATGGAAAAATGAGCACATAAAAAAGAATGCAGAAAGGCTAGTGCAGACTTGTATTACGTGCCTGCAACACAATGTAGGGAAAGGAACCGTGACTCCAGTAGGTAGTTTTGGCCCACCCTCTATGCCATTTGAGGTGATCCGTTTTGATTTCATAGAAATGGAAAGGTGCCAGAACTACAAATGTGTTAGTGGTGATTTGTGCATTCAGCAAGTGGGTGGAGGCATATCCTTTAAAAGACTGCACGGCCATGTCAACGGCAAAAGTAATGTTGAAGGAGTATTTCTCCCGGTTTGGGTTGCCCCGTGTCCTGTGGTCAGACAACGGCCCGCACTTTGTGGGCGCAGTAGTACTACAGATCTGTGCAGGTCTGCAGATAGAGAAACGATTCCACAGTTCCAGGCATCCCAGTTCTGCCGGGCTTGTTGAGAGACATAACGGTATCTTAAAGTCAAAGATAGCTAAAATCTGTGCTGGGAGCAAGTTGAGTTGGGTGGATGCATTACCCCTAGCGCTATTGTGCATGCGCACGTCTGTGCAGGCTAAAACTGGGCTCTCCCCCTATGAAATTATAATGGGGAGACCGGCAAATGTATGGTGCGCACCGCAGCCCAAAAGATTGTGAGGTCGAGCATCCTATGTTAAGCACGTACTGTGGCCTTTTAATCCAGAAGTTGCGTTTAATTCATCAGCAGGTGCAGGAGGCGTTACCAGTGCGATACACCGGTCCGGGGCACTCGCTGGAGCCTGGAAGTTGGGTGGTAATAAAGAACTTTGAGCGGAAGACCACATTAGCACCCAGGTGGCGCAGCCCCTACCAAGTACTTTTGGCGACGCAAACGGCCATTCGAGTGGACGGACGGAAGGCATGGATCCATGTGACACATGCCAAAAGATTCCCAGGACTGCTGACAACTTCCGACGACCAGAGAAAGGAAACTGTCTCGGAAACGAAAGAAACTGTTGCCAGTCCACTGCCACAGCATCAGCCTGAGCGAGAAGTGAAACTCGAAACAGAGCCTGAGGAGGCTGCCAGTAAGGGGAAAGGGCGAAAAGTGCCCCAACGTTGCTCAGCAGAAATAACATCACTGCTGAGCGACACAAACCCTGCATTGCAAACACGAGCAGAAACAACTCGTGTACCCCTTTGGCGCCCACCAGTTTCTGCAAACGCACCAAAGCCAAAGAAAGAAACTACATCATTGCCACGGCGCTCATCGCTACCCATCATTGTGCTGCAGGCTGACACTGAGCCTGATACTGGAAGTGCAACGGCACTATTTACAGATCAATACAATACCAGGAGTGAAACGGTATAATTTGCGGCCTCGACAGGCAAAGTAATCCACAGATCTTTGGTGCTTTTCTTTTGCCTTTGGATCCACTCACGGATGGAGTAGGAGCCAGGGGCGTAGAGGAGAGAAGTGTGAGAGTTGTGCAAGTCGGACAATTCAAGACTCACGGCTCCTCGGTGCGCTTATAAAAGTACATGTGTCCTAAGCCAGAACAGGACAAGCTGGATGCACATAGTACTCTATCAATAAAGAACTGTTCAGAAATCGTCTGAGCAGTGGGAGAAAAAGAAAACACAACTAATCTTGCTCGGAGTGGATAGGTGATCTAGGCTGTGAAAGGGCTGGCAGAATTGAACTGTGACATTTTCGTTGAACTTTTCTGGCATCAAGAACGAGAGACATTTTTGCAACAAACTTTGCCAGCAAGAAGGACGATGAAGAACAAATCAAGACCGGTTTCAGCCTCCTCCTGCACCCCTGCTGAAAAGATGATAGATTTAGAGACTGTAAATTTAGGGAAAAAGCATGGTAAAAGGAATAAGGTACTGATTTGGACATTAGTCATGTGTTTCTTAAGTATGGTAGTACCAACAATAACGGCTATTACACTATGGTTCCTGGAGTCCGTGCACCCATTAGAAACACTTTTGCCAAAAGCAGCTACTGAAAGCCCGGTTCATGTAATCACTGGTACTTTGCCCCCAATGGAAGAAAGACATAGAGAAGGATACGGCTACAATACATTGTTGCTCATCATGAACATGACCCATGCGGTTTTAAAGAAAGATTGCTGGGTTTGTGCCCATTTACCACAGCACAGTGGGAAAGGGATAGGCTGGTATGTACAACCGTTACCATTGGTTTATTCATGTGAAGTATCATTGAGTGCAATGTTCTTTGGGAAATGGAACAAGTGTAATACGGGTCAGCTAGATGAGACCAATATGAATGAATTTGAGGAAGTGATCATGAGACCTGTGGGTTGTTCCATATTCCACAAAGCTCGCGTGTTTTCACCAGATCCCATGAGGAAGAATGCACGAAAGACAACAAGACTAGATAGATTACATGGGCAGAATAGACCAACCCCGCCAGCAGAAGAAACATCAGTAATGACATTTCGAATGAGGGATTAGTGGAATAAAGATGCTGTGCCCCCTGCCTATACAGTGGATCACAGCCCCGAAACTGCTCCCCTATGAAAAAGGGTTCCTATAAAATAGGAACGTTTAGCAACTGCCTGAACACAGTGGTTTTAAAGCACGAAATAGAACCTGTGTACGTAGGGGACCCTGTTTACTTTATATGTGGGGGAAAAAAAGCATATCCATGGTTACCTAGGAACTGGGGAGGCACATGCTACCTAGGTCTACTGTTTCCAGGAGTGTTCCTCTTGGAGACGGCAGAAGTAGCCAGACGAACAAAAGGTAGAACTCAAAGGAGTAGCAAGGATGGAATGATAGCAATAGATATAGCCAAATCATTTATACCATTCTTGTCCCAAATAGAAAATTCCTACAATATAAGAAAACTGTCTAGAATATTAAACAATACAATAGATTCAACAACAGATATTTTATCGAATATGACGTTAGAAGAAAAAGGAATAAGACTAATGGCACTCCAAAACAGGATGGCTCTCGATATAATATTAGTTGATTGTGGGGGAGTTTGCAAACTCGTAAAAACTGCATGCTGTGTGTATATAGATGATTACTCCCCTACGATATTTAAAGCAATCCGGAAATTACGTGTCCTAAGTTCCACACTCTCTACTGAAGAAGGGGGCTGGGGGATAGGATCCTGGTTTTGGGGATTATTGCGGTCTTGGGGATGGAAGTTAATTTCGATACTAATGGTGGTACTTGGTATATTCATAACATGTTGCTGTTGCATACAATGCTTACCAATAGTTTGCACTGAAATAACTGATGGATGTACTAAGGGATGTATGCACATGTTGTCGAGAGGAAAACAAACGGATGGCCGGAATAACAGACACTGATTAAACACAAACAGTAAAACAATTCATGGCTATAGACATTAATGATGAAGATGATGCTCATGATAGCATGAAAGGATCAGACATAGATACCCCAGACTTATCCTCATCGGAGGAGGATATAAAGAATTAATAAGACGTTTGGCATACGGCCAAAAGGAGGGTTTGTCAATCTGGAAAAGTGAATACCCTTCATTTGAATGACAGACGTAACATGAAGGCCGTAGGCCAACCGTCTTATGCACCGAATTATAGAAATATAGACCGCTATGCTTGACCAACAAGCGGCCATTTTAAGCGTAGCAAGAATCGCCATTTTGCTTGTTAACCATTGCTCATTGCTTTCTGTCTAAAATTGCTTTGCAGCTTGCAATTCTTGCGAATTCTGCTTACTCTGCTCAACTGCTAACATTGTTGTCTGAATATGAAAGAGCAAGGTCGCGGGACTGAGGAGTTCGTTGAAAACTCCTCATGAGTAGCCCAGAAAGGAATGCCCACGCTCCCTCCCTGTAGCCTTGAGGGAGAGCTGCAGGGCATTTAATCACTTCACAGCTGCCAGCCAGTCTCGTACGATGGTAGAATATGTTAGAATAAAACGCTAAAGGCGTGAATTATGCTCTTCCTACGGCCCCCCTTCGCAAAACCCTGTAGAGCGTGTCGGCCCCCAGGACACGAATAGCACCTCATAGATAGCAAAGCATGGAATGTGGCTCTTCCCCCGTGTGCAGTTTGCTTCCAAGAACAGAACCACCGTGTTCTGTTCAACAACTAAAAGATGCCTCTGCACTTTCTAAATTGCACATTGTTACTAGAATAGACATCGAAAGTGTCATAATTGTCATACCTGTCGGAAAAGTCCATCGTCATCCCGAGTTCAAAAAAACTTAATAAAGGAGGGTGTTAAACATGACATAACTGATTGTATGATATGCATTTTGTATATATGTAACTGATGTACGTAATTCGCTCTCTTGCGTCCCTCAAGGTCTAGGAAACTCACGTCGCGGGGCGTGAGACCAGAATTGGCCAATTAGGACTATCTTTGCTTGCAATAAACCCTAGCATTGGGAATTTGAACCTCGTGCCTGGCGCATCTTTTCGTGTATGGTTATTGCCTTGTTTCCATATCACGAGGGACCCCTAGGGGCCCCTTTCACACTCCTGGCCAGTGAGACGGAACAAGCCTAACTCGCATTATCACACAGATCCCATTCCCTCTCTTTGAAGACTTGGAGATGCAAGGGAAAAGACTCTTTCTGAGAGGGCCAGGCTGTAGCTGCTAGTTGCTTGTTGGGTTTTAGATATTGTGGAATGCTATGCAAGGAGCCTTGCAGAGCTTTAAGGAAGGTCTGAGTAGGAAAGTGGGGGCGAAGCCAAAGAGTAAGGAAGTCTGTCCGTTTGGGGCTGTGGGTGTGCGCACGTAATCTTGCCCATTGCACAGGCATCTTTAGCATTTAATTTTGTTTGTATTATTTAATTACACATGTGAGCTAGGTTAAATTGCCCCTTTTGAAACAAAAAAAGACCAGGAAGTGTAAATCCTGGTTTGGCCCCGAGCTTGCTCTGTTATGGAAACAGCTTCGTCAAGCCATGAATACCTGTAGATTTTCTAAGTTAAATAACGATGCTGTTAGAGCAAAGGCAGTTTTTTTAAAAAGTAGCCCTGTTTGAGGCAAAAAGGAGCTTCTTGCATGAAGAGATTAAACAGGCTGGCAACCAGACTAGGGCTGTCTTTGAGGTGGTTTCAATATTTAGTAATCCGGTATGTGCGCTAACGACTATGGCTCCCTCCCAGGAACAAGCAAACGCATGTAATTGTTTTTTTTAAGAAAAGATTGCTATTATTCAAAAGAGTATAGGGCAGGGATGGTCCCCAAGGTTGGAGGAAAGTACAGGGGGAGAAAATGAACAAGAGGAGAGGAAGCAGGGGGAAGAAGTTTTCCACTTTTAAAAAGTGGATGAAGATGCGATTCTCGCCCCCATCGGTCAATTGAAGCCCACTAATGACCTTTCATGCGGAATGCCAGCATGTACAGCCAAACGACTGGCGAGTAATATTTCGCCCTTTATTACCACCTTTTGTGAATAAGTCACTACAAGAGTGTCAAGTCCCTAGAGCGCTAAAAAAGGATGAGTGAATCCACTGCTAAAGAAATTTAACTTGGATCCGGAAGTAATGAATTACGGGCCAGTGGCTGATTTGATATGGCCGACCAGAATTTTAGGAAAGGTCGTGTGTAATCAATTTCAGGCATTCGTGGACAGAGAGAGACTGTTGGACAACTTAGTCTGGGTTCCGTCCCTATTTTGGTACGGAGATAGCCCTCCTGGCTGTACACGACCTGCTAGAGGCTGAGGATAAGGGAGGGTCAACCATGTTGTTGATGCTGGACCTATCTGCAGCCTTTGACCCTGTGAACCACCCGATTACGTTACAACATATTGGGCATGTTGGAAAAGTGTTGAACAGGTGATAAAATGGTTCAAATCTTTCCTTAAAGACAGATTTCAGAGGGTAATACTGGATGGTTTCACCTCAGAAATGTTGGAGCTGAATGTGGGGTGCCTCAGGGCTCTGTCTTGTCCCCCCCCTGATCTTTGATCTGTACTTTTGCCCGGTCTTTAAGATATTTGAGAAGTATGGCCTGAGATTCCATTCATACGCAGACGATACGCAGTTATACATCTATTTATTACATTTGTTACACGCCCAGACCCTTAGGTATCACGGCGAGGTTACAGAGCAAAATTAGCATATTACACACAATAATTCTCACATTGCACAATGCAGTCATTCAAAAACATGATTACATTAAGTTACACACAAGTAGACGATACAGGTTGCATTCAGCATATTTACACCCGTTCCAAACCGTTGTCCTTTCTTCTATTTAAAGAGCCAAGTTTTGAGTGATTTTATTTATTTATTTTGTTTTTTAAAATCCAGAGAGGGAACCTTCTTCTTTGATGCTATTGGGGAGGGAATTCCAATGTTTAGGGGCTAAATATTGGAAGCTGCTGCCCCCTGCTTTAGTATTCTTGTATCGGGGTGTCTCTAAATGTCGGAGGTTGTTAGACCTTAGTATTCTTGCGAATACTTTTTTTTTTAATGACTTTGTATAAGTACTTAGGATCTGTGTCCTGTTGGCATTTCTAGGTTATGCAGAGTGATTTAAATATGATTCTTTCTGCAACAGGTAGCCAGTGGTGATCTTTCCTGATATTAGATATATGGTCGGATGTCCCGATGCCTAGAGCTGCTCTTAGGGCTTTGTTTTGTATCAGTTGTCATTTTTTTAAAATTAGATTTTGAGGTACTTAAACACTACAATAGTTGAGTCGTGAGAGAATCGGTGCTCTGGCCAAAGTGACGCAGTTAGTAGGGGTGAGGAATTGTATGAAATGAATTTCGCTGTGTATGCTGTGGTGGACAAGAGGCTGCTGATGTGTTTAGTCATGGAAAGATTGCCATCCAAGAAAACTCCTAGGGTTTTTACTTGTTTCAAGACTGGTATGGTAGTACCATCAATGTTGATGGATGCATAGTCAGGGTGGAGGGTACTAATGTTAGATTTGGAATCCACTATCAAAATTTCGGTCTTCTCATCGTTGAGACAAAGGCTATTTAGAGCCATCCAGTTTTGGATAATAGCATAGATTTTATTGATGAGTAAGGTGTCATGGGTGTAGTTACCTGAGAGTGGTATGAGGATCTGGGCGTCATCCGCAAAGTTGGTGTAGATGACACCCATATCATCTAAGGCTGAGAATAGGAGCTTAGTTTATGCATTGTAAAGTGTGTGTGAAAGACAGGAGCCTTGTGGCACTCCAATGGGGGCGTGGGTGGGGTCAGCTGCTTCCTTCGCTATAGTGACTCTAGAAGTTCGGTCAGCTAGGAAGGATTTAATCCCCATAGTTGCATCCGTGGAGAAGTTAGTCATTAGCTAGGGTAGCACAGAGTTTATCATGATCCACTAAATGGAACGCAGCAGAAAGGTCTAATAGCAGGAGGATACATAGTTTACCTGAGTCTCTAATAGTGTCCATTTGGATATTGAGGTCCTGTAGAGCCGTTTCGGTGCTGTGGTTTGGCCTAAATCCAGATTGTCTTAAGCCAAGAAGTTGGTTATTTTCTAAATGGGTTTGTACTTGATTATAGGCTATTTTATCAATGATTTTGAGTAGAAAGGGGACTGTCGTTATTGGCCTGTTATTTGTAGGTACAGTTGGGTCTAGAGAAGGCTTCTTAAGTAGAGGGCCGCCCAAGGCTTCTTTGATACTAGCTGGTATCAGATAAGCTTTAAATGAGGCATTAACGAAGTTCGTAATAATGGGTGTGAGTGCATGGGCGCAGGATTTAACTATGTGAGCTAGGACAGCGTCTCCTTTGCAATTTGAAGCTTTAAGTTTGGAGATGGTGTTACAAACTAATTCTTGGGAGACTGGAGTGAAGGCGAATAGTGGGCTGGTATTAGTAATGGGGTTAAGAGGGTGTTTGTCATTGGTAGATTTACTTGCTAACAGTTCCTTTTTGGTGGTAATTTTAGTTCACAACAATTTAATTTTGGTTGCTAGAGCATCTTGTATGGTGGTGCACCATTCTTTGCTCGGTATAGTAGGGTTGGTAATGGGGATTGGGTTTTCCAATTCTCTCAGGATGGAAAATAAGTCTTTGGAATCAGAGGCTGCGTTGTTGATCCGTGTATTATAGGCATTCGCGTTGGTTGAAATTATTGCTGACTTGTAGTTTTTGTTAGACAATAAGAATGCGTTTTTTGATTCTGGTGTTGGATTTTTTCTGAAGGCATGTTCCAAAGCGCGTTTCTTTCTTCTAAGATGGACTAAGTCATCAATAAACCAGAAACATGACCGTTTGTCGGTGCATTTCGTTTTGGTAGTTAGGGGTGCTATTGCATTGATGGTAGAAGTAAGACAGTTTTTGTAAATGTCCGCTAGGAGACATGGGTTATCACTGGTGATTGACAGTGCGTCTAGGGCTGTGCTCAGTATAGTGCTAAGATTTCTGGCTTCATAGGTGTGAGTAGATTTTTGTTCAGTGGGGAGGGGTTCATCAGTGATAATGGTGAACTGAATGTTAAAATGATCAGTCCAACTGAGTGGAAATATGGAATCAATAGCAGCGGTGGAGTTGTGCGTAAGGATCCAATCTAGGGTTCTGCCCTTGATGTGAGTAGGGGTGTTAATATGTTGTGTAAAGCTCATATCCTTAAAAGCTGAATGAAGGGCTTCAGCTTTGATGTCGCGACTATCATTGAATCCTAGATGTATGTCTCTGAGGATGATACATTTGGTATTGGGTTTGATAAGTGGGGAGAGCAGGAGAGGGATATCTATTTCTGGATGGCTATTTGAGTTGAGCGTTCTGTAGATGACAACAAAGTTAATAGTGGATTTATCATTGATAGCTAGTTTGGTTAAAAGTAATTCGTAACCATCAACACTTTCAATGGGGCATGATCTCAGTTGGAGATTAGTCTTGGCTATAATAGCGACTCCGCCTCCCTGGGAATGAGTCCTATCCGCTCTGAATATGGTATATTCATCTGGGATAGCAGAGGGCCTGAGGCTTGGTGCAACCAGGATTCGGTAATGACAAGGAGATCAAGATGAGAATCAAGTATAAGATCGTGAATTTCTGTTGCGTCCGCTCCTAGGGAGCGGGCATTGATGAGTGCCCCTTTGCGGTTGGTAATGGGTTTTTGTTTAGGGACAGTTGATTCGGTGGCTTGCTTGGGGCACGAGGTGGGGTGGGGTTGTTTGGGTGTGATTTTAGGCAAATGGAGGTAGGGGGAGCCTGAGGTTTGGGTCTGTCTATATGCAAAAGGGTGTGCTCCATGACCATGCCAATGAGTGCGGGATCTTAGACGTAGGCATCTGGTCTCTCCCAAAATGGGGTGGGAAGGATGGTTTCCAGTGATAGGAAGGATTTGCGTGATCTCTGATGCGGGTGGCTTGGTGTGAGAGGTGCTAGAGTAAATAGGGTTATTAGGCTAGTGGTGTGTGGTGACTGCTGGAAATGGTGGTATTGTAGGTAAGAATGGCGTAGGAGATGTGATTGGAAAGTGCCGAGGACAGGCTGCTTTAGACAAACCATTCTTATAAGCTACAAAAAGATTCCCAAGACAAGGTACTCTATTTTGAACAATACAGAAAGGAAACATGATTGCAGTTGACCAAAATTGCATGTTGAGTATAAGTTGCAGTATCAATACGATGACTAGCATAATATAGCTAACTCTACAACAGCGAGCTAGAGTAGTCACTTTGCATAGCTTGCGCTTAGAAGAGGTGGGCTGGAATCAATTTAACATCGAGATCCAGAACCTTGAGGATGTCTTTGAGAGAATGAATCTGTGTATGGAAGAGCTTAATAAGTGCATGGCCGTTGAATGCTGCCAAGACGGAGATTATACTGTTCGGCCCAAAGGACAAAATGTTGTTAGAGAGACAAAGCCCCCTCCCCCATTGATTTTGGGGGAACAACTGCTGTACTCTTTTTTAAAAAAAAAAAAAAAAAAAACACCTGGGCTGTATGTGGCACGAGAACCTGAGCAGTGAGACCCTGGTGGGGTGGAAGGTGAAAGTCTTTTATGCACTGCGATCACTAGAAAATGTCCTCCCGTTCATTTCAAAGGAGGACTGGGCAATGTCCAACCCCCACCTGGACTACTGTAACAGCTACCTAGCAGAACAAGTGGCTAGACTCCAGAGAGCTCAGAACGCGGCAGTCAGAGTAATAGGACAGCTCAGGAAACGGGACCATATGTCATCAATGCGGAGATCCCTCCACTGGTTGAGGGTGGAAGAGAGAATTAAATTTAAAATGGCCTGTCCAGTTTTTAAATGCCTGAGAGGGCTTGCACCCGACTACCTCGCCGAAAAGATCAGGCTATACCACCCAAGAAGAAATTTGCGTTCGGAAGATAAACTCTTGACATGTGTTCCACAAACCAAATGTGTCTCCAGAGGAGATGGAAGATTTGGTGTCTTTGGACCCAAGGTCTGGAACCAACTTCTGGAGATTAGAATGTGAGAGACACTCGACCTCTTTAGGAAGAGGTTAAAAACATTTGTGTTTAAATAACTTCTCACCGAATGATACTCCTGCTTTTCTTTATGCTCTCATGGTTAGTGGTCATCTGCGCCTGAATACGGTTTACTCTGTCTGGTGCGCGTAATAAATTAATCAAAATCAAATTAAAGAAACCTTCCAAATCTAATACAAAAGAAATACATCTGTATACATTAATCTAGTTACATCATTTTCACAATAGGAACTTTTATAATCTAAAGACCTACATTATATCAAGTGCATTATAGGATTATTAAGAATGGTTTGATTATCCAAATGTATCATTTAATAGATACAGAATAGTCTTGAGGGAGTCGACATTTAGTTAAATATATTCAGACATATAGCAAGTCAACAATCAAGTCTAAATGTAGTAATCTCGTTCTATTAGGTTGACTTTTCAACATGAAACTGTGGCTGCTGCTTCTGTCTGTAGATTGTGATCCCCTCCTTCCTGTATTAGTGAAATGAAACATTCCTTGCTTTTAATGAATGCTGGGCAATGTATATGTGATGCACACTTGTCAGAATATTGCCATGCACACGTCTCCTTTTTCTGTCCCTCCCCCTCCAGGTGTATATGTTTGCTGAAGCGCTAATGGATGGCGCTGTGAAAATGGGCATGACAAGTGACCTGGCCAATAGAATTGCAGCGCAGACGCTGATGGTATGTTTATCTTTTCAAAGTATTCAACTGAACCTAATGGAATAAAACAAACAAGATACGGCTGTTAAATTTTGAAAGATCTACTATATAGTTCAAGACTTAAGGCCACTCATGTTTTATAACTTTAAGTTGTAAAAAACACAATGCATGGGTACTTTTATACTGTATTGAGTGCTTTTGCATTTACAAAATGTGCAAATATTTGTTTTGAATATCCTCGTTTGTAAACCTATACATATGTAAAATCACGCCATTGTATAACTGCCATACACCCACTACACTGCTTATATTACAAGCCAAACGCAATATTACACTTTGAATTAATTGAACAGAAAGGATGTAATTTCTAACCGAAATAGACTGCAAAATGTTACATTCGAGGTGTCCGAGGCGGTGGTGGACTGGCTTATAGGGTACTTTGGAGATTTTCCGGTGGGCCTTGACTCATGGGCCTCTGGTGTGGGCACCCCCTCGCTCACAGATGCTGCCAACAAATCCAAAAGTACCAACAGACAATAACCTCCCCCATCATCCAAAACCTGAACACGTCATCTATAATGTGCAGGATTACTGTCCTATACTGCACCCAGCTCGTAAGCCAGATTGAAAGACTGCCAATAAGTTGTCATTTTTGTTTTCTTATTCAAACATTTAATCGTTCTGTGACCCCCTTTCTCTAAAGATTTGCCCAAAAAGAGAAGTCAAAGGTTGGATAAGCATTCCACATCTAGGTTGTTTTTTTAGTGATAGGCGCACGTGTCCCATTTTCAACTAATATGGGAAACCGCCCTTTTTCAGTGAAAGGTGAAAAAAGGGGCAACATTTGGAGGAAAAAAACTCTTTAATTTCTGAAGCTGGACAAGCATCATGAGCAAAATAAGTTGGTTTTGTCATTAACGAATAGTGTTTCCAAATCCGCAGGAAATTCTCAGACATTTGACTTTACAAGTTGGATGAGCAATATTCCATAACACCGAAGATATCTCTGCGTATAGTAGAGAGCCTCTCCTTTGTCTTGTGTATTGCATCCTCATTCCTCCTTGCTAGTGCTAATACAATCTAGGGATCTGCCTTTGCTTCTTGCCATTGTAGCTGGTTGGACTGACTGGCCTTTCTGAACTTTTCCTTGCCTGCAGTTGCTGGATCCCTGGTACCATATTTCTGGCCTAGGTACTTAAGGTTAGGGGTGTCCATCCTAGTCTTCCTTATTAGGAAATCCAAGTGGTTTGCTGCTTTTCTGCCTCAGATGCCTTTTGGGAAAGTTCTCCTCCGGCCATTGCCTCCGTCATGGGACTGTTTCCGTAGTGGCTGACTGTACATCCGACCTATGATGTCTTGCTGGATTCTGCTGGGCTCCTGTTGCTGTCTTTACTGGTGCTGAGTTATTCACCTCATGATTTGGGTTTCCTGGTGTCTTCTTTGTTGGACCTTCCTCACCTAGGTCCTTGCTAAGTTGCCGGTTGACGTGACACCTACCTTGAACCCCCAGCTACTACGAACTATACCTAAACCAAACAATCAAACTTGCTTGCGCATCTACTATTCCTCGGGCTAATTCGGAGAACTTAGCACCGTGGGTACTTATCCCCGGGTACTGGGTCTTGAGCACAATGTATTGATCTCATTCGCTAGTGTCCCCTGTGTGTGGGATTAGTTTAAAAGACCCCCCTTCTACCGTATATCTTCATTGTCTGAATTGGGGTTGTACTCCCTCTGTAACCAGTTATTCCTGTCCTGTTGGTTCTTGAACGCTAGCATGGAATCTTTCATGTGTCCTTTTGAGTCCTTGGGCTTGCCTCGTATGGTGTATAAGCAGATCTTACACAACTTTTCCCCATGGCCAGCAGTTACTCTGCCCGTCATACACCAGGTATGATACAAGGCATTTATAACACGCCTGTACACAAGTGTTTCTAGGCGCGACAAGACAAGGAAGGGGAGACAAAGGGGCGCAAAACAAATGATTTTACTAGGCCTTGTCATTCAGACGATTGAAGGGGAAGGGGAAAGGAGAAGTGCCAGGGGTAGGGAAGGGGAGAGTGCAATAAGCAAAGCTCAAGTAAGTGCCGACGAGGTGGCCAGCGCTAAGTAAGTAGTGCAAGGAGGCAGGGAACTGTAGGGTTGCCGATACAGTCCCTAGTGTGCGGTAGGCACGGAGGCAGTGCAATGGGAAACTGGTCATAAAAGAGCCTGGTCCCCATAAGGTTCAGAGGGTGGCCAAGTAACTAGTTGGTGAGCAGACAAGAACCAATACGTTAAAAACCAAGCATTTGCAAAGCCAGCAGGTTTGGCTTGTGTATAAGTATTAGGCATTTACCAGGCATTGATATAAGATGTCCAGGTACTTGCACCATTTTGCACCTGTTACCATCTATGAACAATTACTACCACTCCGGCAGTGCTTGGCAAGTGTCTTTCCCATGCCTACACGAAAGCCCAAACTGTTGGCATTGCCAGTGCTTGTTGAAACTTCCAGACAAGTTTAATCTGCTTAATTGATGGTTG